>NC_138773.1:111115664-111715664 GCF_965119305.1 Pelophylax lessonae | reverse complement strand
AACACTTAATGGACTAACTTAAGAGGTCTATAAGTGCTGGTATTAATACATTGTTATACAGTATGTACGATCATATTTAAATACACTAATAAATTGAACCCAAGCTCCATAAGAAGTTACAGCAAATTGTTTTTTTCTTTTGGGATAAAGGTTTTACATGAATAAAAAAAAAATGATCAAGTGTCAAATAGTTTGCTTCATCCCTAAAAACTGATACATCTAAAAGAGAGCTTGTTCTTTTGAAAAACAACAGACTTACTGGCCAAATCACCAGGTGAAAATACAAACCCAAATCCAAAAAAGTTGGGACACTGTACAAATTGTGAGTAAAAAAGGAATGGGATAATTTACAAATCTCATAATCTTATATTTTATTCACAATATAATATAGATAACATATCAAATGATGAAAGTGAGACATTTTAAAATGTCATGCCAAATATTGGCTCATTTTGGATTTCATGAGAGCTACACATTCCAAAAAAGTTGGGACAGGTAGCAATAAGAGGCAGTTAAATGTACATATAAGGAACAGCTGGAGGACCAATTTGTAACTTATTAGGTCAATTGGCAACATGATTGGGAATAAAAAGAGCCTCTCAGAGAGGCAGTGTCTCTCAGAAGTCAAGATGGGCAGAGGATCACCAATTCCTCAAATGCTGCGGCGAAAAAAAAAAAAAAAGTGGAGCAATATCAGAAAGGAGTTTCTAAGAGAAAAATTTGAAAGAGTTTAGAGTTATCATCATCTACAGTGCATATCATCATCCAAAGATTAAGAGAATCTAGAACAATCTCTGTGCGTAAGGGTCAAGGCCAGAAAACCATACTGGATGCCCGTGATGTTCGGGCCCTTAGACAGCACTGCATCACATACAGGAATGCTACTGTTATGGAAATCACAACATGGGCTCAGGAATCCAGAAAACATTGTCGGTGAACACAATCCACCGTGCCATTTGCCGTTGCCGTCTAAAACTCGATAGGCCAAAAAATAAGCCATATCTAAACATTATCCAGAAGCGCAGGCGTTTTCTCTGGGCCAAGGCTCATTTAAAATGGACTGTGGCAAAGTGGAAAACTGTTCTGTGATCAGACGAATCAAAATTTGAAGTTCTTTGTGGAAAACTAGGACGCCATGTCATCCGGACTAAAGAGGACAAGGACAACCCAAGTTGTTATCAGCGCTCAATTCAGAAGCCTGCATCTCTGATGGTATGGGGTTGCATGAGTGCGTGTGGCATGGGCATCTTACACATCTGCAAAGGCACCATCAATGCTGAAAGGTATATCCAAGTTCTAGAACAACATATGCTCCCATCCAGACGTCGTCTCTTTCAGGGAAGACCTTGCATTTTCCAACATGACAATGCCAGACCACAAACTGCATCAATTACAACATCATGGCTGCGTAGAAGAAGGATCCGGGTACTTAAATGGCCAGCCTGCAGTCCAGATCTTTCACCCATAGAAAACATTTGGCGCATCATAGAGAGGAAGATGCGACAAAGAAGACCTAAGACAGTTAAGCAACTAGAAGCCTGTATTAGACAAGAATGGGACAACATTCCTATTTCTAAACTTGAGCAACTTGTCTCCTCATTCCCCAGATGTTTGCAGACTGTTATAAAAAGAAGAGGGGATGCCACACAGTGGTAAACATGGCCTTGTCCCAACTTTTTTGGGATGTGTTGATGCCATGAAATTTAAAATCAACGTATTTTTCCCTTAAAATTATACATTTTCTCAGTTTAAACATTTGATATGTCATCTATGTTGTATTCTGAATACAATATTGAAATTTGAAACTTCCACATCATTGCATTCTGTTTTTATTCACAATTTGTACAGTGTCCCAACTTTTTTGGAATTGGGTTTGTAGAAGAGAGGAGGCCTGAAAAACAAAACAAATGCAGCTATCACATGGCTGGTAAGCTGCAATATAATAAATGTTTGCTTTTGGGTTTAATACTGCTTTTAAAGAGTAATTTGATTTTTATTGTTTCTGGAGTGCATTACCAATGATGGTGATCTTCTGATGCTAAGGTGAAGACAAAGTGGGTGGCCAATGCAGTGCCTAATACGATGCAGCATAAACCAGTCTTTGTCTATAGGTTGGTATCTACGTAGGTACCAATCCCTTTTGTACAGTTTTATAGGATTTCTTTCCACTAATGTGCCCACCTCCATACAAGTTGGCTTGTGGAAACAGAGGTTTATTACTGCAAGTTATTGCAAGTCAGTGGCTAGCACTCTACCTGCAGTATAATGGAACTATACCCAAAGAAGGATAATTGTTCACAAAGGTACACTCATTACTTCTCTTCTTTCAGGCTGTACATCCGAAAATAAAAACAGTCACAGATAAACAGTTTTTAACTCCTCTGTACTAAATTATTGTTCTACAATGTCTTGCTCTGACCAGTTAAATATTTATGTTAAGGCGTGAAGCCAATCATTATCACTCTTGTGCTGTAAATTTAAAATAAGATATATATGATTTATTGCCTTAAACTTATCTTGTCAGTTAAACTTCACAATCAACCTGCTACTTGCTGGCATCACAATCCCCCAAAACCCAATCTTTTTTAATCGGTACAACTATTTGCATTCTTTTTTTATCTGAAAAAAAGTTTATCTGTAGCAAAACACATTTCAGGTTCTTGCTAAAGACATGGCGTATTTCCAAATGTATTCCGATATTTCCTGAATGTCAGAATATAAGGAGATTATCCAGATAAGCAGTTCTTGAATGTGTTGTGTCACATCATAGAGTTCATGGTTTACAAAATGTTTGGAAGTGTAAATGACAGATTAAATGGATATCTTGTGTTACAAAAATAGGGCCCTGAAGATGTTTCACAATTTATTTGAAACTGCAGAATTAAACTAGAGAACATGTTCATTTTCTCAGTTGAATAGATGGATCAGAACTTAAGTTAATACTCGTACAGAGCAATTAAACTGAATGTAAACACAGTCCAATATTAAACTGTTAATCACATTATACAGGCAGCAAGATAATTGGGGTAGTTCATCTCTCAGCTGCATTATTTAGTGGAGAAATGTAGGAAATGGTCAGGCTCAGGCAAAGCCTCTATTTGATGTGAAGATGTTTCAATTAAATTGAATAAATGCATAATTTGAAACTGTAGCCTTGTCTCTTTTTTAAAGTGTGTTGTACTATTTACTTGCTTAAAAAAAAATCTGGCACAGTGTTTTACACCTTTGGCCCTCTTTTTTTATCTTACAATGCACAGCATGGCCAGGCTGAAGGCAAAAAGAATAATGGCAGCCTTGGTCTTCACCATGGTGTATGTTCTGGGTGAATTGCCGTTTTTTTCAACAGTCAACCCCATCGACGCTAGGGTGTAAAAGGAAGACACATTACTAAATATTTAAACTCTGCACTCTCCGTAGCCATTGAATTGCACTGTCCCTAGGCAATGCAAAGACATATTTCTGCTGATCTATAAAAAGTCAGTTATATGAGGCTTACTAATGTAAAGGCTGGGAATGGGGGGAAGGAGGGGCTCACTTATTTTTTAATCCTGTAAATTAATCAAGTAAGGGTTGTTATAGAAAAATAATTAAAAGTCAGCAGCTACAAATACTGTAGCTGCTGACTTTTAATATAAAGACACTTATCTGCCCAGGGATCCTGCGATGTCAGAACCCTGAGGCGATTCGGAAATGTTATAGGTCGCCGATCAGCGATCTTACCCAGGAGTGTGAGCGGATACCTGTCAAAACCAGGTTTCTGCTCCCCCCTCCCTCCCAAAAAAGTGCCAAATGTGGCAGAGGAAGGGGGGTAACAAGCAGAGCTTCCCCTTTTGGGTGGAGCTCCGCTTTAAAGAAGAATCTTAGCCAAAATTCAACAATAAATATGCAAAGCCAATAGCTATTATTGTAGTTGTTGTTGTTTTTTTTTGTTTTTTTTATAGTGCACTGTTAAAAGATAGCATTAATTTATAATTTTTTTGAATATATACTATACAAAATGTTATTTAAGTAAAATTGAAATACTTAAAATGTTGGTCCCACAGCAGTAAATTTAATCTGTCTCAGTCAACATCAGCTTCCTGTGAGTGCTGCACACTATAAACAAAGTATTTCTACAGAAGTTTTGTTTTTCTCATTCTCCCTTGTAACAGTTTTCTCACATAATGATCCTGCCAGTAGATGTATTTCAGTTACTTTAATGTCATACTACACAAGTCTGTCTGACTTTAGAAACGGTTCCTAAATTACTTTGGTCCGACTTTGATACAACGTCAATGCCACAGAGTGTATAAAGCCACATTAAAGTCGTAGCAAAGAAGGACTCCAAAGTTTCACTAAAAGTCGTGCAAATTTGCAGTCGGGCTTGTGTGAACCGAGCCTTATTTGGCAATAACTTTGCCATTACTTAAGACAACAAAGTAATACATACAGTATGTACTTTTTTTTTCTTAAGAAAATAATGTTTTTTTTTAGGTATTTTTGTTTTATTTTGCAATATAGAGACAAAAGTTTACAAATTTCTATTTTGATCAGGATTAATTGGCAGACAATAGTGTTACATTAGATAAAATGTATATATTTAATTTAATAAATTATTCTATTCATAAAAAGACGCCAACATTATAATTCTGGTATGATTTGATTTACCAGAAAATTCCATATCAGAACAGGACCCAGAACAGAAAGTCATAGAGCATGGTTTTTTACCACTACATTTAGGTGATTGGACTTTGGCAAAAGCTTTCCTGGAAAAGATTTTGCAAAGCACAGTTAATTTGCCTGTGCAAATGAAAAGTCTGTCTAGACTTCACCAGCCATATAGTGCCCTTGGAACTTGTTTAGGATGAAGAGATTCCATTGCTGCAAGGCAACAGCTAATACACACCACATCAATTAATGAGTTCACAGTAAAAACCATATGGTTTTGAAGCCTTAGCTTGTGCCCTTAATAAAATGCAAGAAATAAAAAGACCTCTGCAGGATCCTCTTTTGCGTCCGCCTCACCTTCCTCAAGATCTTGCTGGAAGAGTTTAAGAGATTCAGGGTCATACTCCTGAATAGATTCAAGTGGTGGAAAGGCAGAAGAGCACTTTTGAGCACTGAAGACCAGAATTTTCTATTTAAATCAGACATAGTTGCAGAGAAATCTGCCTTAGTTAGATAAACTGTTTTTTGTGCACTTAAGAGGAAGTGAGAATTAGAGGACGGGAGTGCTGTCATTATAAGACCTTGCTTTGATGCAGGGGAACAGCTATCACCCTGAGTTTTTTTCTGTTTTTTCTCAGTGCCATCTGTAGAATGAGTGCTGTTAGGCCCTTTGCCCCTTGTCTTGTTAAAGGGAATCTGTCACAACAACATTATATCACATAGGGGACTTTTGGTCTCCCATGTGATATAAATCAAGTAAAAAAAAAAAAAAAAAAAAAAAAACCTATAAAAAATTTAAGTTACACTTAAGCCAAAAAAAATTGGGGCACACCCTCCCCCACATATACGCGCATAAGCATGTAAATGCATATGTCTCCTACGCACAGAATTGCCATTGGCGCTACATAAGTTACATATCATAATGCTTGCAGGAGTGAGAACACTAATTCTAGGCCCACGGTCAACTCTAAATTGATGACCTGTAGGGCTTCCAAAGTGTGGCCCATGCAAAATGTTATCTATGCTATCTTTATACTCAGTGCAATCTTATCTTATACATTTTACTAAAAAAAAATGGCTAATTTATTGCATTTCTGTACCCTAAAATTAACTTTAATGTATTGTTTTAATGAAAAAATGTTCTTGGTAAACCATTGCGCTAATATTGTGTTACAGAAAATTGGAACTATAACATTTTCATTCTCCAGGGTATCAGTTTTCAGAATATATATATATATTCAGAGTTTTAACTACGTTTCAGGCCTAAAATGATTTTTAACCACCTACTTCCCAAGCCTATTCTGACACTTCACTCCTACATGTAAAAATCAACTTTTTTTTTTGCTAGAAAATTACTTAGAACTCCCAAACATTATATATTTTTTTTAGCAGAGACCCTATAGAATAAAAGGGTGTGTGTTGCAATTTTTTAGTTCACACGGTATTGCGCAGTGGTTTTTCAAATGCTGCTACAATTATTGCTCTCGCTCTGACGCTCATGTTTTACACTTTTTTTCTATTTTAAATTTTTTGTATTAACTCTATTGCTATCACAAGGGATGAACAACATCCCTTGTGACAGCATGGGCCATGACAAGTCCTCTTTATGGAGAGATTTGGGGTCTATTGGACCCCAAATCTCTCCTCTGGCCCCCATGCAGCCGATCTGTCTGATCAGCTGTTTCTCTGGCTGCTGGTGGCCAAGTAAACAAAGGGGTGGAACCAGAAGTGAGGAATTAGTCATCGCTCCCGGTTTCCAGAGTTACAGGGAGAGGGGAGCGATATCAGTTCCTCTCTCTCTCTGTACAGGGCAGCCATTGCCACTGGCCGCATTGCTCCCAGCCTCTGTGATGGGACCGGAAAGACCGGGTGAGGTGGTGGTGGCTGCGGGAGGGGGTGGGACCCCCTTCAGCCACCCGATTAAGTGATCAAGTGGCTAATTAGCCACTTAGATCACTTCTGCCTTGTACAGCTGCAAAGAGTGATATCAGGATGATGTCTGTAGGTGCAGGCATCATCCCGGTATACCCACTGAAACCCAAGTTCATACGGGAATATCCATTTGGGGGAAGTGGTTAAACATAGTGTAAGAATAGTGAGGTAATTGGCGCTGCCTATGCTAGATTGTGAATACGGGTAGATCAATCTCTCATGTATATGATTCAGCTTAACTAATATACATATATATATATATATATATATATATATATATGCATAAAAGTAATAATGTGCAATAAAAAACAATATGTGAAATACCAAGTTCTAAATAAATACAGCTGAATAAATATAAAGTGACTTAGTGCAATGCATCAGTGCGCATGGTTTCCAATAGTGTCACTGAATATATGTGCGCATGTGCGATAGTGATAAAGTGGCCAAATATTGCTGGTTAAAATGACTGGAAACCCTCAGACAATTAATCAGTTATTTTAACATAGGCTGCTGATCAGAATAAATAGTGACATATAAGCCACTGAAAATGGTGAATAAATTACAAGTAAGTGAAAAAATTGTAGTGCATGCGAGTGAAAAAATAATTAATCTATAAAAATTAAAAAAATAATTAATCTATAAAAATTGAAAAAATATATGCATTTTGTATATAATAAATAGTAAAAAAAGAGATCTGTGGTGGTATTTTTTTAAAAATCAATCACTTGGATAAAAAAGAGGCAAGAGGCCCAGATTCGGCGGTTGGTCAGCACAGCGTCCCGGAAGCCACCGCTAAAGAGGGTCTTGCGGTCCCTATGTTTTTAAGCATCTATGCTTGCTTCCCAAATGTGAGTACACTGTTTATTCTGTAATAAAGTATACAACATTTAAACGGTACATCACTATACAAGCTTTCCTTCCCCCACATGGAACCTTGGATCCTTGCTTTATTGGTATGATGGGCATATGAGCTAACCGGTATATACGGCCACAGGAGAGAGATCAGCCTATGGGATTATTCTGGAGCGAATAGTGGATATAAATCTTACACGCTGATTACCCCTGTAGGGGTGATAACTTCTGGTGAGTGCGGGATTAGTTGGGACCAGGGTAGCACTGTTTCCACACCTGGCACTTTTTAACTGGAGCACCACAAGAATCGCCCATTGAACCGGACACCGTTGCAGCCCATTTTTATATATACCTTTATATGAACTTTACATGAACTTGCCTCTTTTTTATCCAAGTGATTGATTTTTAAAAAAATACCGCCACAGATCTCTTTTTTTACTATTTATTATATACAAAATGCATATATTTTTTCAATTTTTATAGATTAATTATTTTTTCACTCGCATGCACTACAATTTTTTCACTTTCTTGTAATGTATTCACCATTTTCAGTGGCTTATACGTCACTATTTATTCTGATCAGCAGCCTATGTTAAAATAACTAATTAATTGTCTGAGGGTTTCCAGTCATTTTAACCAGCAATATTTGGCCAATTTATCACTATCGCACATGCGCACATATATTCAGTGACACTATTGGAAACCATGCGCACTAATGCATTGCACTAAGTCACTTTATATTTATTCAGCTGTATGTATTTAGAACTTGGTATTTCACATATTGTTTTTTATTGCACATTATTACTTTTATGTATATACAGTGGGCACGGAAAGTATTCAGACCCCCTTACATTTTTCACTCTTTGTTATATTGCAGCCATTTGCTAAAATCATTTAAGTTCATTCTTCTTCCTTATGAATGTACACATAGCACCCCATACTGTCAGAAAAACACAGAATTGTTGACATTGTTGCAGATTTATTAAAAAAGAAAAACTGAAATATCACATGGTCGTAAGTATTCAGACCCTTTGCTGTGACACTCATATATTTAACTCAGGTGCTTTCCATTTCTTCTGATCATCCTTGAGATGGTTCTACACCTTCATTTGAGTCCAACTGTGTTTGATTATACTGATTGGACTTGATTAGGAAAGCCACACACCTGTCTATATAAGACCTTCCAGATCACAATGCATGTCAGAGCAAATGAGAATCATGAGGTCAAAGGAACTGCCTGAAGAGCTCAGAGACAGAATTGTGGCAAGGCACAGATCTGGCCAAGGTTACAAAAAGATTTCTGCTGCACTTAAGGTTCCTAAGAGCACAGTGGCCTCCATAATCCTCAAATGGAAGACGTTTGGGACGACCAGAACCCTTCCTAGAGCTGGCCGTCCGGCCAAACTGAGCTATCGGGGGAGAAGAGCCTTGGTGAGAGAGGTAAAGAAGAACCCAAAGATCACTGTGGCTGAGCTCCAGAGATGCAGTCAGGAGATGGGAGAAAGTTGTAGGAAGTCAACCATCACTGCAGCCCTCCACCAGTCGGGGCTTTATGGAAGAGTGGCCCGACGGAAGCCTCTCATCAGTGTAAGACACATGAAAGCCCGCATGGAGTTTGCTAAAAAACACCTGAAGGACTCCAAGATGGTGAGAAATAAGATTCTCTGGTCTGATGAGACCAAAATAGAACTTTTTGGCCTTAATTCTAAGCGGTATGTGTGGAGAAAACCAGGCACTGCTCATCACCTGTCCAATACAGTCCCAACAGTGAAGCATGGTGGTGGCAGCATCATGCTGTGGGGGTGTTTTTCAGCTGCAGGGACAGGACGACTGGTTGCAATCGAGGGAAAGATGAATGCGGCCAAGTACAGGGATATCCTGGACAAAAACCTTCTCCAGAGTGCTCTGGACCTCAGACTGGGCCGAAGGTTTACCTTCCAACAAGACAATGACCCTAAGCACACAGCTAAAATAACGAAGGAGTGGCTTCACAACAACTCCGTGACTGTTCTTGAATGGCCCAGCCAGAGCCCTGACTTAAACCCAATTGAGCATCTCTGGAGAGACCTAAAAATGGCTGTCCACCAACGTTTACCATCCAACCTGACAGAACTGGAGAGGATCTGCAAGGAGGAATGGCAGAGGATCCCCAAATCCAGGTGTAAAAAACTTGTTGCATCTTTCCCAAAAAGACTCCTGGCTGTATTAGATCAAAAGGGGGCTTCTACTAAATACTGAGCAAAGGGTCTGAATACTTAGGACCATGTGATATTTCAGTTTTTGTTTTTTAATAAATCTGCAACAATGTCAACAATTCTGTGTTTTTCTGTCAGTATGGGGTGCTATGTGTACATTCATGAGGAAGAAGAATGAACTTAAATGATTTTAGCAAATGGCTGCAATATAACAAAGAGTGAAAAATTTAAGGGGGTCTGAATACTTTCCGTACCCACTGTATATATATATATATATATATATATATATATATATATATATATATAGTTAAGCTGAATCATATACATGAGAGATTGATCTACCCGTATTCACAATCTAGCATAGGCAGCGCCAATTACCTCACTATTCTTATACACTATTTTTAATATAGACCTCTGGTCTATATTTCTGGGGTAGGCAGCAGCCGTTTTTTTAGATCTTTCCATTAAAAATCTCTAGAAATAGAGTATCTCTCCATAGCGCGGATATTACTGTTAAACAAGTGGTTAAACATGTGTGCAAAAAAATGACACTGGCAGTGAAATGGGTCAATGGTTAGAAAAATGAAGATTAAAAATATGTCAGTAGGAAAAATAGCTTTGGAGAGAAGGGGAAGGTAAACTTAATTAGGACTGTTTAACAAGGGGATAATAGGAACAAAAAAAACTTCTAATAATTGTCAGTTATGCTTTAACTGACATCATACACAGATTTTAACTTAACCATCTAAAGAAGAAGAATGGAACAGAGTAAATACAAAAGTACCAACATTGCATTGTATCTTTCTATGTAACTCTTGAACATTTTTTATAAACACTGTGTCAGCAGGCCAGTTATCAAATGTAGTATTTGTAATAGCTGCTGTATCTACATAGCAACTCCCAGCTGTCATTTGACAGATAGAAATTGCTGACAAATGAGAGGAAGGGAGAGGCAGTGGGGAAGAAGGGCAGGTAGTACTACACACACACACCATGTGAACTTTGATGAGTTTTTTAGGAGTGTGTAGCGCAAGCCCAAGGTTCTCAACTGAATAAGGAAGAAATTAAAGCTAAACTCCAGCTAATACTATTTAGCAGTTACATCAATAGATTTTTTTTTTTAGGTTTAAACCATAAAATAAATAAATAATAGCTATCTGTTGTAAACACTCCCAGTCATGTAGTATATTTGTTTTCCAACTGTTTGTGCCAAAAATTTGGCTAGGCTGAGAAATTCTCTAGAGAGTACCCTTGGCTCTAATTTCATTACTAATACTGACAGATTAAAAATATTATATTGTTTATATAAGCCTGAACTTACCTTCTAGAATCCAAAAAACCCATGGAGTAAAGTGATATTTCACCAATAAGTGCATAGTCTGGGACCATCATGGCTACTGTTCTAAACAATGCCTAGGAAAAAAACATTATTATTATTATTATCATTCAGGATTCATATAGCATCAACAGCTTGGCTAGCAGCACTTTACAAAATAAAGAGATACAGTACAATTATATGATTGAATATATATATGATATGATTGAATATGATTCAAGACAAGAGGGTTAGGAGGAACTTTTGAGAGATTGCATTATAAAATTTGACATTGCCTTCTTAAATCCTTGGGACAACATGCAGCACACGATTAATGGATGTTCTGATACTAAAAGGTTTTCCAGTGAGAAAGAGCACACTACTTTGAACAGCATGTTAAAAATTTAGACATAC
The DNA here is from genome assembly GCF_965119305.1 of Pelophylax lessonae. NCBI lineage: Eukaryota > Metazoa > Chordata > Amphibia > Anura > Ranidae > Pelophylax > Pelophylax lessonae. The sequence goes on along the minus strand of NC_138773.1, from coordinate 111,704,309 downwards.
ACCAGTTAGGCCTATTATTTCTAATTAAATGGCCCCCCTGCTGGACATTTTTACACTGCTGTTTCCTGTTGCTGTTTTAATTATTGAAGTTAAACTCAAGTCTGTGCAATTTGTCTATACAAAATTAAGATTGGGCCTAGCTTTGCTCATTAAAATTGTCCTGCTACTGGCTGATTTTTTACTGCTGTATTATACATAGGCGTGCGCACAGGGTGTGCCGGGTGTGCCTGGGCACACCCTAATCACCTAGGGCACATTAGCATTATTGCTCTGTTTGCCAGTGAGGAGATGGGAAAGATCTCCCTCGGACCTGCTCTGCAATAAGAGAAGTGCCACACACTTCTATTTCACTTTGCCAGCAGGGAGAGTAATGTACCGGGGCCATATACATGTAGGCAAACACATGCATGTGTATTTAAACTTTGTGGTGCACACCCTAATGCAATAGGCTGCACACACCCATGGTATTATATGCAGTCTCCTAATTCTTAGTGAGAGCTAGATGGAAGTTATCCAGCAGCAGAACCGTTTTGTATCCGTGAGAACAGGGAGAGGTACGCTGAACTACTGGCCAATTTCTATCTACTGGTCAGAGTCAATCTGTTACTGTTGAGTAAAATAGTATGTGTCTTTCCTAAAGCTACCTGAAAAATGCTTTTATTTTTATAAATCAGATCAAGATGCTGATGTTATATGTGAACAAAGCTAATTGTAAAAGAAAAACATCAATTCCATAGCCAAATATAAGCTGCCAGTGTATGCTATCACTGAGACTGTCTGGGAAAAATCATACTGTTCTGCAACACCACTTACAGCTTTATGTCACCCCAAGCATATTATTTAATGGATTTGTGTATTTTCAATATTGACCCCAAAACAGCATGAAAAAGACCCTCTCCCATCTGTATGGTATTTATTTTCATTTGTTTCATAGGTACATATCCCCAATGACTGTGTCCAGCTTCCCATGCCTTTATTTTTCACAGTAGTTTGCCTATTAGCCCTAACAATGGTCAGAATTTAACACAATTTGCCTCCATGTACTTCATTGGGATTCACCTTGAAGCTCAGGTTTGCTGAATTTCAAAAAAAGATTCACCATACTTTTGGCAAATTAAACCCATGCAGATTCACCCATTACTAATACTAAACAAAATACAGTATAAGGGTGTCAGTGCTGTAATAAATTAGATAAAAAAACATATATTATTTAGTATATTGGAAAGGAAACTGCTCTATGCAGACATTCAAAGCACAACTTTACTTGTTTTTCTCTCCCTTTTTTCCAGGCTGCCCCACCAGCATGTGCAATGCTCTAGTCTAACAGCCTCCTGGAATAACTTTTTCACACATTCCAGGAGGCCAGAGGAGCCCATTCATAGAACGGCAAGGACATATAATGGTCCATAATGTAGTCCAGATAACAAACAAGTAAATACCCTTCATCAGTGAGATATGGCCTTTATTGCTCTGACTACATTAAAGGGTAACTCCACTTTTATGGGGAAAAAATAGCAAATAAAAAAAAAATATTTATATAGCATATGCAATTGCCACACAGGTCATATTGTAATTGAATGTTATTCAAAATTAGCTTTCCTTTTCAATCTGCAGCTCTGTAATTTTCTGTAAAGTGCAATGCAATATGGATACACTACATAGAGGTGTTCTGTACAAAGAAAGTCCGCAGATCGCCCCCCAGAAACATAATTTCCTGCTTTTGTGATTGACTCACTGATTTTCCTGGAAGTCTACACTAAGATACAGGTCCGATTTTTGGCATCCCCTGCAACAAAAATGTAATATTTGGTAAGATACTCCCAAAAGGAAATAACGTCTAAAGGGATGCAGACCCTGCAACTTTCCTCATTAGAGCCTCGATTCTGCAGCAGCTGGTTGATAATCTTAAATAATCTTTAAATCCCTGCAATATACATAGATCACCCAGAGGGGAATGTTTTTTTCTCAACAAAAGTGGAGTTACGCTTTAAATCAACAAAATAGAACTTCAAAATTGTTGCCTTTTACAATGTTGCTTATTGGAAGAAATAATTTCATACTTTTAAATTGTCTGGAAGTTCAGCTCGACCTGCATATCCCGGATTCATAGTGATGAACACAGAGCAGGTTGGATTGAGAGTTAGTTCTGTTCCTTCAAAAATGAAAGTCTTCATGTTCCTTATGATTGCCTGCTGTATGCTGAGAATCTGCTGGGCCACTACTGACAGCACTTCAACCTACATAAAGAGACACTGTTAAAGAACAGCTTGCATTCTACAAAATCAATATAAGATTTGCAAATGGATTATCCTTTTACATTTTATTACATTTATAAAGCATGTTTCCCAATGACATATTCTGTCAGTAAATGCACCCTCAACAGGAAAAAAAAAAGTAGTCAATGTCATTTTTAGCTACACTAAAACCAAAGAAAAAAAATGTTATTCTACCTTTAATCTCATATAGGCCCTGACATTTTACCATCTCCATGGGCAAAGAGACATCAATTGTCATCTCTCTGTCTCTGAGATTCTAACTTTAGAATCTCAGAGTGCTAGGCAGGTTCCCTCATTAGTTTTAATAATTATATACTGCCCATTTCTTCAAAAAGGAACACCATGCTAACAATTACAAAGATCTTTACAACAGGATAATATCAACACTACCAATTTATACCTATCCAATCAACTTTAATGATGATCTTTAAGTACAGCCATATGTTCAATTTTATTTGGCATAAAGTCCACCAATTTCATCAATCGACAGTAATGGGACAATGCTTTCAGAAGACAGAGCAAGGAGTGGCTTGGTGAGTAAATATATCTCACACATTTGGTGCCATTATCTTTGTCCTACATTCTAAACTGCTATGCAGAGACTTTTGTGCATGGTTGTCATTCGGCAAATTCTATTTAGATATTAGATCTACCAGGGACTGCTATGGGTCTGCAACTTAAGCTGGGTACACACCGGCCGAATGTCAGGAGACATTTGCCAATTCAACAAAAAAAAAAGAGGCTGACATTGGGCCAGTGTGTATGTGGGTCTGTCCGACAGAAGCCATTGGGCTGGCTTCTGTCAGGACATGCATGCTGGAAAACTAGCAGCCGACCGACTTCCAATCAACTCTTTCAGCCAATGGCAGAAAGCTGATTGGAGTGTTCTGGCGGGGGGCCGTCCCCCTTTCAGAACACAAGAGCTTAGCGGGGGAGTTTGCTGTACCAACTTCCCATAGTTAGTATAGGGGCTCTGACCGGAGCTGACAGTCTTTTTTCATTCAACCTGCTAGGTTGAATGGAAAAAAAACGAATAGCGTGTACCAGGCTTTAGGCTCCATTCACATTAGCATGTCTCCAAACTGGCATGATTCCCAGTGTGACTTTGATGCGATTCTTGGTGCAACCTTGATCCGACTTTACATTCTCTGGACAAAACTCTCATCAAAAGTCACACCAAAGTAGTGCAGGCACCTTTTCAAAATTGCTACGACTTTAAGTCACACCGATCTGAACATGCAAACAATGGGCTGTGACTTTGTCGTGTGACTTATTATGTCCAAAGCCGCATGACAAGAGAACTCAAACTGTTTAACATCATGAAGATGATAAAAACTTGCAAACCCAACTTATTCTCTGCTCTATTTAAACCTGTTTAGTAGACTGCTCCTATAAATGCAAACATTTATAAACAATATTAATTTAGCACATTTTCGCTTTGAATTTTTACCTCAATTCTGTTGAATTCATCAAAACATGCCCACGCTCCAGACTGAGCTAGACCTTTGAAGAATTTACCCATAGCTTTATAGTCAAGGCCATCTGAGCAATTAAACACAACGCACTGTGTAGGAAATCAAAAGAAAACAAGACTGTGTAATGTTATCATGCTGTTAACTTTTGATTAACACCTTACTAAATAAATTGAATAGAACTGTTCTTATCTTTCTATCTGCTATGCCATCTAATTTTCTAAAAGCAATTAGTAAAATGTATGTAATGCTGTATTGATTTATACATGTCTTTTGGATATATTTCTAAACTGAAGTGTAATATAACAGGGGTGTTAGAGATATCACATATTGTATACAGGATATAAATTACGTGAATTTACAAATTCATATGTGCAAGGACAAAAAAAAAAAAAATGCAAAATACAATAAGCTATATCAGGCAGCTGACATTGTTCTAAAAAAAATTCTCCTGCGCTCGGGTGGTAGGCCTGGGGATGTGTAGTACAGACAGCTCCTTTCTACGCCAACGGTCTTGCTACCCTCCTTAGGACAATGGGTGATGGATATCAGTATTAGAACTGTAAGATAATAGAAAGAGAAGGGTGCACCGACCTAGAGCATTACTAAAAAATGTTTTATTCCAAATAAAAATAACAATGATTGTACTCACATACAAATGTTGTGTATAGGCATATCACAGCAAAGACAGATGTGAACAGTTACCCTCAGGTCAGAAGTGAAGAACCGGTGTTGCCAGAAGACCAGGCGTTTGGAATGGTTACATAGTTACATAGTTACATAGTTACATAGTTAGTGAGGCTGAAAAAAGACACAAGTCCATCCAGTTCAACCTATGTGTGTGTGTTTGCTTTTAACCGTACATTGTATACCCCTGTATGTTGTGGTCTTTAAGGTGTCCATCCAATAGTTTTTTTGAAACTATCAATGCTCCCCGCTGATACGACTGCTTGCGGAAGAGAATTCCACATCCTTACCGCTCTTACAGTGAAGAACCCCTTACGCACTTTAAGGTTAAACCGCCTTTCCTCTAGTTTTAGTGAGTGGCCACGTGTCTTATTGTATTCCCTTAGTCTAAATAGTTTGTTCCTTATGCTAGGGTCGCCAGTACAGTATTTGTACATTGATATCATATCCCCCCTCAAGCGTCTCTTCTCCAGAGAGAATAGGTTCAGTGCTTGTAGTCTTTCCTCATAGCCGATGTCCTCCATTCCCCTAATTATTTTTGTTGCCCTTCTCTGGACTTTCTCCAGTTCCAGCACATCCTTCCTGAGGACCGGTGCCCAGAACTGGACAGCATACTCCAGATGTGGCCGGACCAGAGTCTTGTAGAGTGGAAGAATAATCTCTTTATTTCTGGAGTGAATCCCCTTTTTTGGTTGATGCGTTTTGAGGGAAAAACCATCTTCCTCAGAGCCAAAGTGATGAATGACCAACCTTTCCTCACAACCTATATATATATATATATATATATATATATATATATATATATATATATATATACATATATATTAATAAATATATATATATATATATATATACCCACACAAATGCATGTCCAGCTATGCCTGCCCACAAAGGCTCCAACCCCTCCAGTAACTGATATGAAGGGAAATGTGCATCTCTATAGTACTTTCTAGGTAAACTAGTTGGCGTATATATACATCGGCTGTAATACACATGAAAGCACAGTAACATTTTTCCAAACACACACTTATTGTCCCCCAGTTACTGGAGGGGGTGGAACCTTTGTGGGCTGGCATAGCTGGACATGCATTTGTGTGGGTGTATATGTGTATATATATATATATATATATATATATAAATATATATATATATACACAGTATATATACACATATATATGTATATATATAGGTTGTGAGGAGAGGTTGGTCATTCATCACTTTGGCACTGAGGCAGATTCTCCCTCAAAACGCATCAGCCATTCCAAACAACGCCTGGTCTTCCAGCAATACGAGTTCTTAACTTCTGACCTGAGGGTGACTCTTCGCATCTGTCTTTGCTGTGGTTTGCTAAATATACAACATTTGTATGTGAGTACAACCATTGTCGTTTTTATTTGGAATAACATTTTTCTGGGTAATGCTCTAATTCGGTGCACCCTTGCTATCAACTTAGTTGTCATTGTTCTGACTGAGCTAAATTCATGTAATTTAAATATGGTTAGCTGGAATGTTTTTTTGTACTTGCATATCATTAGTACTCTTTACTAAACCATATACTAATGAAAAACAAACAAAATAAGCCAAATAAGTTCAAACAAAACTTATATGGATTTTCACTGCATTGTTGATTTTAACCACTTCCCACCCATAGGATGTCATATAATGCCCTGGACTTGAGGTGGAGATATATGGATAATGCCTGCAGCTACAGGCACCATCCAGATACAGTATCTTTCTTTTCAGCTGGCGATTCCCTCGAACATAAAAGCCACCCTAACAGCTAATTAGACGCTGAATGGCTTTTACAGGCAGTGGGAGGGGACATTTCCCCCTGCCACCCATTAATGCCTTTTTGGGCTCCCCCATGTAATCATAGAGTCCAAGATCTGATCCAGCAGTGGCGGTGGGTTACCACAAAGCTGGCCGGAGACTGCCATCTCTATGATCTATGGAGGCCAGAAGCGATGTCATGACATCGCTTCTAGCCTCTGTTTATGTCTGCCATTTTTTTCTCTGGAAATCTCCTAATTGAGACAAGTACACACTATAGAAGGATATGCTTTGCTCATATTTCATGTTTGAGGTTTACAACCACTTTAAGCATATATCTCGGACTTATTTAGTCACCCAGCCTATAGCTAAATTAGGATGATATTGAAAGAATAAATATACAAATTGAATAGTCACAAGATGATGACAGAATGGCAAAACAGGAAAGTGAAATTATTCTAATTAGCAAATATTTGCTACATTTATATGAAGAAACATACATGGGTTGCAGGTTGCCCAAAACTAAACAGATTGATCAGTAAAGTTACTTGTAAAAAAGGAGATTACCTGTTTGGCCAGTGCTTTAGCAAGATCTTTTGTAGTTTCTGTTTTACCAGTTCCAGCTGGACCCTCTGGTGCGCCACCAAGATTTAGCTTCAATGCGCCCATTAATGTTCTGTAGCAGAGGCAAGAAATATTTTATAAAATTGAAGTTCTCATCATGGTCATCATCTTTAATAATGATGATTGAAATATCCAAAGTAATTTTAGAAAATAAAGGCAAGGAATGGCTAGAGCAAACAAGCCTGCATGTCAGAGTGAACACAATTCATTGTGCATTGATAGGAGGGAATGGGCTTAAAGAATCATTTTAGGTATAGCATATAACTCATTATTGAATCTGTAAAAAGTCTAACTACTTCATAATATTAAACTTCTTTATACTCCATTTTTTTCCAATTACTGGGGTTACTTTAGCAACACCTGACACTCAGTTGTATTTCACATCCATACCTGTAGCAGCGATCAGTGAGTGGAGTTATCACTAAACGCGGGGAGTTACCAAGATACTCATAACCATACTTGGCTTCAGTAGTGATCATTCTGACCATGACGTCTCGGTTTTCCCAATAGTATCTCAGTTGGGAGATCCACTGAAAATCATTTAGGTCAGTCACCTTGTCCTGGGCCAGCTTTGCAACAACATCACGAGCTGTGGAAAATTGCACACTATTATTATGTTGCCTGTTTGTAAATCACATTGCAAATCATCATAATATTGCATTTGAATATAGTACCCATCATTTGTTATGTACATCACTAGCCCACAGGAGTTGGGTCCAACTAAGGGCTCATTCAAAGCTACATCTTGTGGTAACATGTATTGAAGTGTATGTGCTACCATACTGCATGGTAACACACCGTACACATGTGGATGGGTTGCAATTCCATTATACTTGATTGGTATCCCAATGAACCTGGACATCACAATGCATTGTATGTGTATTGTGCTGCTTTGAAAAAATATAGGGTGCTATAATTGTTTGTATGTTGAGGAGCATTACAGCCCATTCATTTTGAATGGACTGGCTAAAACAATGCGCTTCAATGTGCAAAAATGTGTCCATTGCAGCGCAGTGTGGTGTAGTGTGCATGGGTCCTAAACCACTTCTAGGTGTGCTGGAGCAGGAGCAATGGTTTATTTTTATTGTCATCATATGAATTAAACGTGACTGTTTTTTAGTGTTAAAGTTGTTAACTTTCACCTTTGCTTTCGCTTTGATGCATGTTAAAGTGGAGGAAAAAATATTGTTCATTCAGCCCACACTCAAATGTGTGCAGGGTGTTGGGATGAAGGGCAATGCTTTGCATTGTTCCCATAACAAGGCACTGTCTACCTTTTTTTTCTAAACTTTATTGAAATGTAGCAAAATTACATTTTCTGACAACTGTTTTCTATGTGCATTCAGAACATTTCTAGAATTGAGCCTGTGTTGAGCTGTGCAACTGATAAGGAGTATCAAAGCAACTCGTGAACATAATACTATCATGGTTTGCTTCATACGATTACAAGAATACACAATTTTTTGCCTTCAACCCAGCATCAAATCTCCAAGGTACACCCAGTGCTTGTGCACACAGTTTTTGAGAGATGTGGCAGGTAGACTGTCTCAAAGATCTTGGAGAACTAACCACAGATCTTGTGTGGATGTAGGCTGCCTGCAATCCTTCTGTCTCTTCATGTAATCCTGGACAGACTTAATGTTGAGATCAGGGCTCTGTTGGGGCCAAACCATCACTTCCAGGACTCCATGTTCTTCTTTACACTGAAGATAGTTTTTTTTTTTTACATAATCTTTTTCTATTTGGTTTCCAACACATATATAAAAACTGAAGCCAGGTGATCGTGGGCATCCACCTTTCATCATATTTCAAAACATATTGTAGCCGGGACCAGACTACTATGTTCTAAATATGTAGACTTATCTTTTGTCCCTTGGGATCGTCTCTGTTACCCTCTAGCATTTGTTTCAGGATAAGATCATCATTTTACAGAGACTGGAAGAGTGCCAGGGTGATGATCATGTGGCTGGATTACTCAAGAAACTGCCTTTCCCAGCAAGCAAAGAGGGCAATGGAGGAACTATAAACGTATCTGCTAAACAGACTTGAGGCCTCTTGCTCCTGGGACACATTGTGTGCACATCTGTCTGCTGTGTAGTAAGAGAGACAGCAGATTGTGGCCTACTGCACGTTGCCTGACCCGCTCGCAATCTCAGCCTATGCATAACGGATGTCCATTGCTGCAGTGCAGACATCTTAGCAGTAACTCTGATAGAGTGGAGGTCGGCCGAATACCCTGAAGCAGCAGAGAGCAGCTATTTCAGACCACAGAGCATGGAAGACTGCATAGCCTGTTCCCCAGGGCCCTCACAGACGGACATCAGGATTTGGTGAGAGGGTACCTGCTCCAGGTCCAGACTGCAAGTATTACACTTTCTCATTACACTGAACACAGACACTAAAGCAGATACCGGATCTTTTAGGATTACAATTTATCATCCTGTTTCCTTTGTTATATATCAAGCCACATTGGGAATTGCTTTATATGAGCTCCAACTGCTGGTGAAGAATATAGCAAGGCCTTGTAAGGGGGGACATTATTGTATGGTTATTCTTTAAGGGGACACGTTCTAGTTTTCCTGTTACTATATCTCTCATTGGGATACACAGGATATAGGTCAGCTCAGAGATCCTATTTAGTTTGAGTGCTGTCTGAGAATATAACTGAGAAGATTTACTTGCATATTATAGAAGATTGTGTTTAGTGATATCTTTTGAGGTTATAACATTCTGTTTCCCTAATTATTTTGATGTCAGTATTGCAGAACTCTGGTGACTTATCCGGGGTTTAGCTGACTGACATAATTCTGCACGTCTTTCTTTAAGTAAAAGTTAAAACTCATTCATACTGTGTCAGTGCATTACGTAAAGGTGTATACAGTGGGTACGGAAAGTATTCAGACCCCCTTAAATTTTTCACTCTTTGTTATATTGCAGCCATTTGCTAAAATCATTTAGGTTCATTCTTCTTCCTCATGAATGTACACATAGCTCCCCATACTGACAGAAAAACACAGAATTGTTGACATTGTTGCAGATTTATTAAAAAAGAAAAACTGAAATATCACATGGTCCTAAGTATTCTGACCCTTTGCTGTGACACTCATATATTTAACTCGGGTGCTTTCCATTTCTTCTGATCATCCTTGAGATGGTTCTACACCTTCATTTGAGTCCAGCTGTGTTTGATTATACTGATTGGACTTGATTAGGAAAGCCACACACCTGTCTATATAAGACCTTCCAGATCACAATGCATGTCAGAGCAAATGAGAATCATGAGGTCAAAGGAACTGCCTGAAGAGCTCAGAGACAGAATTGTGGCAAGGCACAGATCTGGCCAAGGTTACAAAAAGATTTCTGCTGCACTTAAGGTTCCTAAGAGCACAGTGGCCTCCATAATCCTCAAATGGAAGACATTTGGGACGACCAGAACCCTTCCTAGAGCTGGCCGTCCGGCCAAACTGAGCTATCGGGGGAGAAGAGCCTTGGTGAGAGAGGTAAAGAAGAACCCAAAGATCACTGTGGCTGAGCTCCAGAGATGCAGTCAGGAGATGGGAGAAAGTTGTAGAAAGTCAACCATCACTGCAGCCCTCCACCAGTCGGGGCTTTATGGCAGAGTGGCCCGACGGAAGCCTCTCCTCAGTGTAAGACACATGAAAGCCCGCATGGAGTTTGCTAAAAAAACACCTGAAGGACTCCAAGATGGTGAGAAATAAGATTCTCTGGTCTGATGAGACCAAAATAGAACTTTTTGGCCTTAATTCTAAGTGGTATGTGTGGAGAAAACCAGGCACTGCTCATCACCTGTCCAATACAGTCTCAACAGTGAAGCATGGTGGTGGCAGCATCATGCTGTGGGGGTGTTTTTCAGCTGCAGGGACAGGACGACTGGTTGCAATCGAGGGAAAGATGAATGCGGCCAAGTACAGGGATATCCTGGACAAAAACCTTCTCCAGAGTGCTCTGGACCTCAGACTGGGCCGAAGGTTTACCTTCCAACAAGACAATGACCCTAAGCACACAGCTAAAATAACGAAGGAGTGGCTTCACAACAACTCCGTGACTGTTCTTGAATGGCCCAGCCAGAGCCCTGACTTAAACCCAATTGAGCATCTCTGGAGAGACCTAAAAATGGCTGTCCACCAACGTTTACCATCCAACCTGACAGAACTGGAGAGGATCTGCAAGGAGGAATGGCAGAGGATCCCCAAATCCAGGTGTGAAAGACTTGTTGCATCTTTCCCAAAAAGACTCCTGGCTGTATTAGATCAAAAGGGGGCTTCTACTAAATACTGAGCAAAGGGTCTGAATACTTAGGACCATGTGATATTTCAGTTTTTCTTTTTTAATAAATCTGCAACAATGTCAACAATTCTGTGTTTTTCTGTCAGTATGGGGTGCTATGTGTACATTCATGAGGAAGAAGAATGAACTTAAATGATTTTAGCAAATGGCTGCAATATAACAAAGAGTGAAAAATTTAAGGGGGTCTGAATACTTTCTGTACCCACTGTATATTATGTCTGAACCTAGAGTGTCAGGAGGGCTGGATGGTTCACAGGGTCAAAGCAGTGTGGAAGAACAGACACTAAACAGCAAGGTAGTGCTACAATATGATACAGTACACTTTGTAAATCACCTTGAAAGTGCAATGAGAAGTATTAAGTAGAGTGTCAGGGCACCAATAGCAGGAGGGCTCTAGGACCCAACATCTCTATCAGACCCTCATCTGGGCCTTTATAAGGGAGCCAGCCCTTCTCTAAGTGCTGTTTGATCTTCAGCTTCTACCAACGTCCTGTGTTTCCTGTTTCCTGTGATTCCTGGTTACTGACTCAGCTTAGTACACCTCTGTCTCGCTTCCTGACTTTAACCTCGGCTTGTTTAACGGATCTCCTCTGCCTACCTGTCCAGACCTTGGCTACCACTTGACCTTGTCTTATCTGATACCCACCTGGCACCAAATCTTGGCTTGAATCATCTACCCTTTGTCTCAGCGATTCTAAGTACCTGCTTCATCTCACAGGTGCCACCTGCCTGCAGTAACCCCGCAGCACACCAGAGGTATCGCTGAACCCTTTCTGCAAGCAACTCTGCAGGCGACCTGTGCGACTTTGGGCCTAACTCCTCCTGTCTCACCTCCAGGGGAGTTTGGAACTTAGCTGCAAGGGAAGCCTTCTCTCCATTGGCCTCCAGCACTTGTTACCTGATATAGAGAAACAGAATAATGTAAAAGAAGTGAGAAACAACAATTAGGTAAGCATGCAAGAGGAGGCGAGGAGAAGAAAAGATAGAAAAAAGGTGTTATATTTTGCAATTCAGGTGAATGCTGAGAGTCGTATCTGAGCTAGTCAGTATAAGGGAGGTCTCCTCGGTCATGGGAATTAGGCCCCTGTAGACACAACTCCTACCACAACTGGGAGAGGAGTGGAAAGCCCACACATTTTGGACATGGGGATCATAAGACAAACAAGGCTCTAACAATATTAAACGACTTGGTGATCGGGCTCTTATCACCTGATAAGGCAATGGTCATGATGCTCACACCTGGTTCATAGCTAATTTGGTTCAGTAACTGAAAGATTTTTAACAGTGACTGAGGTCAAGCCTGGCGTGATCTTTCCATTGTGCCCAAGTCGATTCAAATCTTTTTTGGGTATTCCTACAAGTGGCGAGCCACTCCTCTGCTTCCATAATTTCTCCCACCTTCCCGAGCCATTCTATTTCACTCGAGATATGTGAGCATTTCCAGTGGATTGGTATAAGATGCTTGGCAGCACTGAGAAAGTGAAGGAGAGCACTACGTTTATAGTGAGAAAGAGGCATATGAGGGATGTGATGGAGAAAATGTATCGGAGAGTTGGGAAGGTCTATCCCAAGGCCACCCAACATATGTTTATGAACTATTACCCAAAAAGGGTTGAACTAATGGGAAGTTCCACCATATGTGGAGAAATGTTCCCCTCTGTCCACATGCCCTCCTACAACGATCAGAGATCGAGGGACAGATTCTGACAAGAGTCGTGGGTACACAATACCATCTAGATAGTAACTAATAAATATTTTCCTGCGCTTTGGACTCCACTGAGCTAGAATGTGTCATTTGGTAAAAATGCTGCAGCTGTTCTTTAGTGAACTCGCACTGTAGATCGCGCTCCCATTCTCTAATGAAATATGGGCATTCAAATTCCATAAGGGTGGATCTGATCTGCAATTCCTGATGTTTTGAAACAATGAAATTTGCAAGCTGGGGGTGCCTCCAGAAATCAAAGGGGAAGCTGCAATAATGTTCCCTAAGGGTGATAAGTGGGATTATAGTATGGCCTTCTACGAAAAACGCCAAGTTGACAATGCCGTCACTCACCCAGGTTCCAAGAGAGGTCAGCCGGTCACCAGGAGTAAACCATAGGAAACCCATGGAGCTACCAGGGATGTTGGGGGAGCCAAAGTTAAAGATCTGTTCAGTCTATCCCAGAGTTTCAACGAAGGGGTGTTCAACGGTGACACCCAATCAGATAGCTTTCTGTCCCCCAACTGAACCCAGGGAGCATACGACAGATTGCAGCCTGCAATAGTCTTTTCCAGTGATACCCATAATTTAGAGGAAACATGGAATTTCCAGTCGAGTACAGGTTGCAGAGCTATTGCTTGGTAATATTGAGGAACGTTAGGCAGACCCAGGCCTCTATTTAGCTTAAACCACTGTAGCAACTTCATAGCTAAACATGGCTTTTTGCCTCTCCACACAAATCCAAAAAAAAGACTCCGGAGCTCCGTGAAGAAGCGCCTAGGCAGGAAGACAGGTACCATCTGCAGGAGAAACAGTATGCCGGGGAGAATTGACATCTTTAGGATGTTTGTACGACCAACCCATGTGAAAGTCACATTATCCCAAGATTGTAGGTCTAGTCGAATCTTTTTAACTAAGGGAATATAATTGTGTGTGTGCAGAGCGTCTAAGCTCCCAGTGAGTTGGATGCCTAGGTATCGCATGGAGGAGGATGCCCAAGTAAAAGGGAAAGCCCCTTTCAAAGCTGAGGACAGGGTCAGAGGTATAATAATAGGGAAGATTTTGAATTTGGCATAGTTGATCTTAAAGTTTGACACCCGGCTATAAGCCGCCAGTTCCTCCATCAGGTTAGGCAACGAGACAGTGGGGTCCACCGCATGAAAAAGAACATCATCTGCGTATGCAGAGAGCATATGTTTCACAGAGCCTACGATGACCCCTCTGATGTTCTGTTTAGCTTGTATCTTTCTGAGCAGAGGTTCCAACACCAACGCGAACAAGAGGGGCAAGAGTGGACACCCCTGCCTCGTGACATTCCGGATAGGGAACACCGATGATAAGCAACCATTCACCCTGACCTGAGCAGTCAGGGGATGTATACAGCATAGTTGTCAAACGCAACATATGAGGGCCTAGACCTAGCTTCCCAAGTACCTCATTGGGGAACCCCCAGTCCACGTGATCAAACACCTTCTCAGCATCTTTGGAAAGGATCAGATAGGGAGGCTGAGGATCGCATGCACACACCCAATGAGTTAGCTGTAAAGCCTGGATGGCGTTATCCCAAGCCTCTCGACCTACTATAAAGCCTATCTGGTCAGGGTGGACCACCTCTGGGAGGAGGTATTTAAGATGATTGGCAAGGATTTTAGTAAACAGCTTTAGATCTGTGTTCAATAATGAGATCGGGGGGAGAGTATGATCCATTTCCGTCCTTCGGGAGGACAGGGATGTGAGCCAGTGAAATTCCCTGAGAGAGGAGCTAAGGAGTTGAAGAAGGCACACCTAGGAGCCTGGAGCCACATAAAAACGTTTAAATAATAAGCCTTCGTAAAGCTGTCAGGTCCTGGGCCACTCTCTTCAGGGAGAGAGTTCAGTGTAGCCAACAGCTCTGTCTGAGATATGGGAGTCTCTAAATCCACCTGTCACTCAGAGGGCAAGTTGGGGAAAACAGATGAGAAGAGATAGTCTTCAATGTTTGCTCATTTTTGTGCTATATCTGCATGTGAATCACTGGAATCCAAATTATATAGAGCTGCATAGTATTCACAAAACAGTGACGCAAATTTTGCATTATGTTGTACTGGCTCACTTGAGGAAGAATGGAGCTTATGGACATATACGGATGCACGGTGTTTCCAGAGAGCTCTTGCCAACATTATTCCACATTTGTTACTGTGCTCAAAATACTTATGAGCTACACAGTGTAATCTTAGTCTAATTCGTCTATCCAACAGTTTGGAGAAGAGCGCTCGTAGTTCCGTCAGGCGACGGACCGCTTCCAGATCTGCCCTATGCTTGTGTTCTAGTTCTGCTTGTTTCAGTGCTCTGAGAACACCCTGAAAGTCTGCCTGTCTCTCCTTCTTCACCTTCGATCCCCAAGCAATAAGGGGGCCTTGTACCACAGCCTTGTGACCCTTTCACAGTGTACCATCACTGACCTTCCCATTAGTGTTCTTGGTAAAATAGTGGGAATAGTTCTCCTCTACCTCCGAAATCACCCTAGGGTCATCCAGGAGGTTTTCGTTAAGACTCCACGCCCAGGATTTGGCCGCCATATGAGGTAATGTAAGCAATAAGGTCACGGAGGCATGATCAGAGATAGTAATCTGATCAATGGTGGAGTCTGCTAGTAGGTCTGAGGTGCTTTGGCCTACAAATAGCAGATCTATTCCAGTGTATACTCCATGAACACCGGAAGAGTAGCTATAGTCTCTCTCTGACGCATGCAAGGCCCTGTAGCAATCGAACAAAGCATGTCTCTAAAGGGACTTGCGAAAATGCTTTAGGAAAGCATAGGAATGTGTTGAGCGATTTGCCGAAGTGTCCACAGAAGGGTCAGGGCTGACAGTAAAGTCCCCTCCCAAGATTAGGCATCCCTTTCAGAAGTCTGCCAGTTTGTCAAAGACTATATCAATAAAAGAGAGCTGTTGTGAGTTTGGGGCATACAAGGTTGCGAATGTGTAAACCTGTCCAATGATAATACCTTTCAAGAACACATAACATCCCTGGGGGTCAGTATAATGGGCTATGGGCTGAAAGGGGCAACTCTTGTGGATGGTAATAGCTGTCCCCCGAGATTTCAGTGTTGGTGAGTTACTCAGATCCCATTGTTGGAAAAGGTGATTGGGTCGTTTAGGAATAGAAGCATTTGTGAAATGTGTTTCCTGCAGAAAAAGTACCTGTGCCTCTATGTGCTTTAGCTTCAGCCATAGCCTGCTACATTTGTTGAGAGAGCATAAACCACGAACACTATATGACACTACCTTAACCATTGCCATATTGGGTCAGAGGCTAGTTGTCCATTTGAGACCAGTTGAGATATTGAACCAAGTGTGAGCAGCTATAGATCTGATTAAAAAAACATGAAAGAAAGAAAATAAGTACCAAATAATATAACATAAAAAAGTATCCAATAAAGAAGGTCAACAGAAGCCGTAATGAGCCTCCCAGGGCCTTTGGCCAGCTGCATGCCTGACCCCAGGAACCCCCCGAAATGCAAGGAGCCACCTGCGTGAAGCATGGTGCCCAAAACCGGGCTCGTACCCAAACCGGGTAATCCTATGTAGGAAGTGTGATTGAACATGTGTAACAAGGTGTTTCCCAGTCCCCGCAGTATATAAAGAATGAAATGACACTGGGGATAAGAAAAGTTAGCGAAAAAAGGGGAGAAGAACCTCCATCCTCCGCAGAAAATAAATTAAAAGGGGATTATCCAGGAGGAACTGTGGCCATCTTGCTGACACACAGTAGTGGTAATGGAGAAGCTAACTTACTGTAAATTAGAAAAGGGGGCGATAACAGTCACCTCCTATTAGTCAAATGGGCCACTGGATTGTCCTTACACTGAATCAAAGCTGAAATGGGTCAGGAGTAACCTCAGAGCAAAAGTTCCAGGAGCCTAGGGAGCCTAGGGAGCATCAGTTTTTACCACTCTGAGCCCTAGATGAGGTGTTTGATGAAGAGCTTTTGCAGCCCTGTGAACGTCGTTCAGGCTGAGCAGGAAGCCAAGGGTTTGATGCCAAAGGAAGTTGCACATCTGTATAATGGAAGGAAGTCCAGGAAGTCCACAGGATCTAGGCCCAGTTGAGAGAGAAAGTGAGGAAGACTTGCCTTCTCTTTTAGCCTGAAGGTTAAAGGGGAACCCCCAACAATATGTGATGTCAGCCTCTCGCAGAGTTTCCAAAAGGGGATGAAGAGCTCTGCATTGCATCAGGGTGCGACGTGACAAGTCTTGGTAAAAGAACAAACGTACACTAACAAAATCAAAGAAAGGGCACTTGCGCATGCGTTGCATAACTTGCTCCTTTACCGTGAACCTGTGTAACCTGCAGTTAATGTCCCTGGGGTTTGCAGCATCTTGTGAGGGGGGTCTGAGAGCTCTGTGTGCTCTATCAATCTCCACTGTATGAGTAGGAGAAAGATCCAGAATCTCCCTGAAAATGCCTTGCAGTGTGGGGACAATGTCCTCTGCTGTCTTTGCCTCAGGTAACCTGCATATGCGGACATTAGAGTGGCGACTATGGTTCTCATAATTGTCAAGCTGTCAAAGGAGGGCCTTGATCCTTTTGTCCCTAAGCTGGGATATAGCTGGAAGTGTGTCCTAAACTCTCTGTTCCAGGGTTTCCAATTTGGTGCCTAGCTGAGTGGTGTATTCCTGTAGTTGTTTAATGTCCTGCTTAAAGGCCTTCTCTACTCTGCATACAAAGCTCTCCAGGTCATCCCTGGTGGGGAGAGCCAGTATATGTTGCTTTAGGTCTCTGTCCCCCAGGAGCTCTGAAATGTCCGAGCCCTGGCCTTGTGAGACTAAGGAGCCAGGGGAGGCTGGTGGGGCTGACTCACTTACCAGTTTTGGCAATACAATTGGGGAGATTGCAGGCTGTACTGAGGTTTGGGCTGTTGGAGCTGTGTCAGGTCCTCTGTCCTGGCCAGGCACCATCTTGGAGGCCTCGCCACGGGGCCGCCCTCCATCACTGAAGAAGATGCTTATGGAGCCCTTGTTCAGCTTTGCGGAGCCCCGTGGAGGTGAATGGGCTTTATGGAATTGAGACATCCCAATGGGGGCCCAGAAAAGCTGCTTGAGTCCCCAGTGTAAGCGGTAGAAGTGTCAGTCTGCGAGGAGCTGTGGGTCCATGCGTCCTCACTCGCTCATGTCCGAACCACGACCCCCTGAAGATAGTTTTTAATTACATTGTCTGTATGTTTTGGGTCTTTGTCCAACTGAAGAATACATTTTGGGCCAATCGCACGCCTCCCTGATGGTAGGGCATGATGGAAAGTATCTGCCTGTATTTTTCAGTATTGAGAACACCAATGATCCTGACTGTCTCTATTTGCAGAAATGCAACTCGAAATGTGCAAGGAACCTCCACCATGTTTCATTGTTTTAACAGTGGGTAAATTTCTGCGCTAAGAAGGTAGTGGTATAATATTGTGATGATATTTTTAAAGGAAAAAAAAGAGAAAGCAGCACACATGGACCTATAGAAAATCCAAAACAATAAAATATAAATATGTGTAGCGCTATCCAAAAAATTGTGATAATCAATCATAGAAAAAATTATCAGCATAATTGTGTGACATTTTGAACCACATAGTGAACTCAATCAAAAATGGTTATTAACATAATTATGTGACACCATCCAAAGTGGTTAATCAAATATTAAACTCAACTAATCAACTTGAGTTTATTATTTGATTTACCACTTCGGATGGTGTCACATAATTAGGTTAATAACCATTTTTAAAGGAGTTCACTATTTGGTTCAAAATGTCACACAATCATGTTTCATTGTTGCCTGCAGACTTTCCTTATTGCCCCACTCTCCAGCCCTTCGGCAAACAAATTGCCTCCTGCTACAGGCAAATATTTTGAATTTTAACCTTGTTTCCACGTCAGAGGTATGGCTTTTTTTGCCACAGTTGTTCCATGGAGACCACTTTTAGCCAGACAGTAGATGTGTGTAAGATGGGTGTATGATGTTTTCAGGGAATCCCATTGAGATGTCTGGTGTGCAGATGTGTGCATGTGCATTTTATTTCCCACAAAACGGTTACCAGAAGCTCGCATGCGCGTACAAATTTACACACGAATGCACAATTCCTTTTGGTGCAAGACAGGCTTTTTAAAGGATGCACATACCTATGTTCTGTGCTGACTGATCTTCAGCTATTCTCTGTGTCCTGAGTTTATCCTGTTTTATTCGCTTGTTGCTGAGCAGGCCTGCTCCTGACCTGATCTTGGATTCTGCTTCTGACCTGTTAAATACTGACCCGTCTCCATTCCTGGCTTCGCTTTGCTCATGATTTGGTATCTCGCTGCCTGTCTGTTGATGACCCTGGCTATTCCTGTGACCACGATTCTGTCTCTGATCCTGGCTTCCTGTCCTGTTCATGTGAATGTTTGGCTGTCTGCTGTACCTGCCTTAAGTCTGCTGAGAGCTCTGACAAGCCGCACATCTTGAACCAACAGTGTAAGCGGAGTGCCCCTTTAACCTGAGCTGGACCTTTGAACATTACTACTGTTCCTGATCCATTGGTTCACCGGTCTCCTTGGGACCGCATCTCCGCAAGTCCTCCCATCGACATATGCAGGCACTCGTGTTCCTCTTGTCCCTCAGTACCCTCTGTTTCACCTTCAGTGGGGCCCGGGGAGATACAAGAGAGGCCAACCTTACCATTTTAGTCTCCTATCAGGTACGTGACAGATGTGTCTTTCATCTGCTCCATTAAGTTTCCTTGGTTGACCACTGCATCTTTGGTCCTCAATGTTGCCCATTTCTTTGTGCTTCTTTTGGCACAATAGTTTTTATTGAAAATAACAAAACAAAGTACAAGCCGAGCATATAAGTCCCACACAGGGGATAAAAACAAGTTAAAGCTCATGTAAATATAGAAGAAGCACACTTTTTGTGGGTTAATCAAAGCACAAGTGCAGAAACACCCACAAGGAGGGAGGGGGGTTGGGAGGGAAAAGGGAATAGAGGAGGAGAGGCAGAGAAATAGTTATAAGAGAAGAAAAGAATAGACAAGACTAAGCAAGAGAAGAAGAATGTACCTGCGGGCTGAACTGTATTTTGCAGAGGTCTGGGATACCCAGACTGCTCAGGGGGAGAATGGGGAGAGCATACAACCACCCTGTACTCCACACTTTGAGGAATTTGGAGTGGGAGTCGTCGAGAATACTGGTCATTTTCTCGTGGATCATGAGGGTAGTTAAGATGCTATTCACCTTTGCAAACCCAATTGAGGGCTTCTTCCAGGCCCTAGCAATAGTGTGCTTTGCAGTTATGAAAAGGTTCAAGGCAAACTTCTGTTGGTGGGAGAACAGGTCTGGAAGGGGGCAATGGAGGAGTGCATGGCAAACATCCTTGCGGAAAGGAACGTGAAAAAGCATTGATGGGTGGCTGTAGACCCTTGACCAGAATTCCACTGATCTAAGGTAAGACCACCTAATATAGTTCTCATGTTGGATAAAGCCCCTGAAACATCTATCACTTTATGGCGTGTTCGAGTGAGCAATGCAGGCCGGGACCCAGTACCAGAGAAAGAGGACCTTGTAAGCTGCCTCCAAGGTGACTGTGTTAAAAGAACATTTGGCTACAATTGATCAGGCATTACTCCTGTGCTCTAAGTCTATAGCCACTAGGTCTCGCTCCCATTTGGAAACATATGGATGATAATGAGAAAACCCCCCCACAGTTAAGGAGGAGTAGATGGAGGAGATAGTGCCCCGGACTCCAGGTGAGTCAAGAGAGATGTGTAAAAAGGCAACTGGCACTGGAACGGAGGGCAGAAGTCCAGTGGTGGAATTGCAGGTAGTAGTACGACTCTGCAGAGGTCACGCTGTGAGTCTCACAGATGGAGGCCCAAGATGGAAAGTACAGCATTCCAGGAAGTGGTGGACCTGAGAATAGCCATTGTCAGGCCACCAGACAAAGGATGGGGTTGGTCCAAGCCGGTGGAAAGAGTGGGTTGTTCAGGAGAGGGAGAAGTGGAAGGAAGGGAGACATTAAGTTGACCGAGTAACAGACGGAGTCCCAGAGGTACAAACTATGGGCCATAAGGGGGCTAAAGCAGGGGAGGAGACATTTTGGGGGGAGCCACAAAAGCGACGGAATTGGGAGAGGGGCACAGTGGGGGATTTCTAGAAACACCCATAAGGGGGTATCAGAGGTCACATAAAGCATCGTGAGTTGTGAACTTTGCACAGCCAGGTAGCATTTGGACACATTCAGGACTCTGAGCCTCCCCTCTCAGTCTGCAGGAAAAGAGGGTAACACAGGCTACTCTGGGATGCTTGTGGGCCCGCAAAAAGGTCAGGATCCTTATCGGGAGTGAAAGTAGAAAAAAAGCGGGTGATTTTCATTGGTTCTTTGTGCTTCTTCAAAACAGCTTGAACAGCACATTTTGAAACCCCAGTCTGCTTTAAAAACTTTGCCTGGGTGAGACCCTGCTGATGCAGTATAACTACCTTGTGTCTTGTTGCTGTGCTCAGTCTTGCCATGGTGTATGACATGAAACTGTCTTCCACAATCTCACCTTAGTAGCAGAGTTTGGCTGTTCCTTACCTAGTTTTTAAGTCTCTTACACAGCTGTTTCTGTTTTAGTTAATGACTGTGTTTCAAGCTACATATGAAATTGATGATCATTAGCAACTGCCTGGTATAAATGGTTAATCATATACCTGACTCTGACTTTGCATTTTATTTTGTAAATTGATAAAAATAAACAAATAAAATATATATTTTTGAAAGCATTCCTAATTTACATTATTTCTTTACACCTGCCTAAAACTTTTGCACAGTACTGAATATTTACACGCCACCGCTAGCTTATTGGAGGATACTAGGTGAGCCATGCAAACAATTTAAACCTTTGGAAAGAAAAATCTTTCTAGTCCAGCCTATACACCCACACAATAGAAAACTCTCATTATCAGCAGGAGTGCATATGACACCAAACTCATCTATTTCTTTCACACCTAACAGTGATTTCACATTACTGCACAGTATGCAGTAGGCTACAGTTTAAATGCGCTGTAAAATGAAAGATATTGTTCATGAACTGACAGATGCTCCAGGCTTCTGTCTATTAAGTAAACAATATAGAGATGATCTGAATTTTGGGCTTGTATTTCTTCAAGACGTGTTATCATTTTCAAAACCACAATTAGCCAAGGTACCTATTTGTATTATGTTACAACCATGCAATATTAAAGATGCTAACTAAGCCCCCTTTGTGGACTCTAAGAAAAGTGCTTTATATTTGAAACAGACAAAAATTAAGGTGAGGATGTGTGATCACAGACAGCCCAATTCTTTGAACACAGGGTGGATACCTAACAACAGCATTCATTTCTATATGGTAAGCACACAGCCACTTTGCTACATTTTCTCACAGCACTTTCCATTCACTTTACACCTCTTTTTTTTCTCCCCTTTTCCTCTCTCTTTTTTTTTTTCTTTCTCATGTTTTTATTTTACCACCTCACGTGTATTCTATGGTGATTCATTTCTATTAGCTTTTACTCAGCTTAACAGCAAATCTTTTCATCTCATCCACTTGGTTTATTTTTATTTACCTGGGTACTTTTTCTCACCCTTTGGATGTTCCTTTTCACTCCCTGGTCCATATTCATGTCTCTGATATATTTAATATACAGTACATGACCATTATTATTTGTTGGCTGCTATCCTACAGGAAGTAGCTGTTTATTTATTCACGTGTATACTTTTTCATTTAAAAACTGGCCAGGTGTGTGTTTGATTGATATACTTACAACACAATATCATTGCTCTCCTTGAGTCGAGCACTATGCCTCTGGATCCTGCCCCCTCAGGTCCCATGTCGGACTGTTTGGCCGCCGCCGTATGGAAGCACTGGTTTTAAGCACAATGACATGGCTATATTTGGGAGTATGATGTCTCCCCCACATGGGTTCTATTTTGAGTAATCACACTCCAATAGCCACCAATCCTGCATGTTTATATTACAACAATAATTTATTTTCAGACTTGCCTGCACACTTACACTCCTGATGAGTGGGCAATGCGACCCTTGTGACTGCTTCTAATTTTTAATTTTACAGTAAAATATGTACTATTTCACAATGTTTTATCTCTTTATTTGGAAAGGAAGCCTATTAATTGTTACTTCTTTGTCCTGTGGACAGTAAACAAATCATCACTTACAATACATTAATTCAGCATGGCCCAAACTCTCTTCTAGCTAATAATAAAATGGAGATCTGTATTCATCTGCTTCAAGAAGCCCAGTGACCTAGAGAGCTAAGAGGGCCATAATTTGATTTATTAGTAGATGGTTACCTTTAGATAATCTTGGCTGAAATATGCATTTTTAATTGCTTGCTAATGTCTCTAGGGAAACCCCATACCAGGCATTTACAAATTGGCAGGTGGGTACAGTGTAGGGATGACCAAAATCAAGATAATCCTGTCAACAGCAAAGCCACATCACAAAGACAAATAAGAAGCTAGATGCGGACTGCCCCCCGGAATGCCCAAGGGGGGGGGGGGCTGCCAGAAATCTGAGTATGCTTGAATCTCCAAGTTGACAATTTCCAGTGTATTCTACCATCGGCACTTTACATGTTTTGAATTGCTGTGCAATGACTTGATTGTATTCTGGATAAATTTGCAATTCCATTTGCCTACTCATATTCATTTGCCCTACATTGTATTGGGTTTGTACTATGTTTGTTACATTGACTTTCTAATAAAAATCTTTTGTAAACAAAAAAAAGAAATCTGAGTATGCACAAGCCTCACGTCCCCCTAGGCCATTTCAGTGCAATGAGGTTAACCAAAATGCCCTCTGTCTGGATCCTGCAAAGTAGGCAAGAAAGAATTGTGGATGAGGATAGTTGTCAACTCATCCACTGCAAAGACTAGAGGATCCCTAGACCTGGTGACAAATCTGCTCAAGCCGGTGACTGAGGTCTAGAACACCCTTTGGTGTTCCAGAATCAGAAAGTTGACAGATAAATAAGTCCATGTGCCAATTTACCCCACCCTGGATATGTGAGTCAGCCAAGGCTTGAATAAGGAGAAGTTGCTCACAAACTATCTGCAGAGCAACAGAAATAAATGACTGCCTGTGACTAGATCACCCAAACTTCCATTCAACCAGTAATCAGGGAGTTGCAAGACCATTGGTTCCAACCTGATGGTTTATGCGTGCAACTGCTGTGGCATTGTCTGAGAGGTTGAAATGAAAATTGAGTTCTAGGGATTTTCCCTAGCCTATTGGGCTGATATCCATTGTGAGTACTTTTGTAAATTAAAGAAGGAATGATTTTCCCAATTTCACTGCCAAATCTGTGCCACACCAAGCCAGGGAAAGTTTGGTTCTGCTGGTCAGGCATATGGGACATTTGGAGGCTGCACCCTTTTGACCAACTCTGCTGGAATGTAGAGTTGCAATAGTCTAGAGAAAAAAAATTAACTATGAAACTGCCTCAAGGGAGGACACCATTAGGCCCAACACCCACATGCAAAGTGAAGAGTCAGTTGCCTCCTGGACTGTAGAGTCTGAATGTGAGATAGGAGAATCTGGGGCTTAGTCACACATTTGCCTAGTTTAGGAATTACAATTAAAGTGACATTTTACATGAAAGTGGGGATTTGGGTGATATTGAAGGCAGCATTTAGAGTATCGGGGAACAGAACATCATGGTACTTTTTATAGAGCTTGGCCAGTAGGCCATCAGAGCCAGGTGCCTTGTTTGTGGGAAGTGAATTCACTCCTTCCCTAAATTCCTCCAATGTAAAGGGTGCATCTAACTTCTCTCGATCAGGGGTAGTAATTACTGGAAAGGAGATCTGCTTTAAAAGCAAGCTGTTGATTGTATCATGCTTTGAAGCAATATACCTGTTAGTAGAAGGAATGGAGTTAATTTAGGAAATCTAGAGTATCATGAAAACTATCCCCAGAGGTAAATATAATATGTCCAATGAAGTTGCAATCCCATTGAGTCTGAGTAACCTTGGCTAGTAAATGATCAGTTTGTTTCCAATGAAATGCTTCCTCTCTGTTCAGCCTTCAACAGGGTCTTAAACCTTCAACCTTATACAGAACTTGGGCATTCCATTCCATTGTACCTGGGTGCTACAATAAGGACCATAAATGTAAAGAAGGTCCTGCGCTATGGAAATAAGGGGGAAAAAGGGGGGAGAAGGCTGCTGCCTCCCTAAAATATAGCCAAAGGCTATATCAAAGATACATATAAACAAGGGTAGGGAAAATGGCGCTGCCAAATTGTATTGAAAATAGATACACTCTAGTAGGTAAATCAAGGTGAACAGTATGTATACCTACATAAGAATTAATAAATAAATATATCACCACATCAATAATTGATTAAAAATGTGCACCATAAAACCACAAGAAATCTCATCAATATCACAGTATAACATAAAGTGCTTAGTGTCGTGACCTGATTGAATCAAATTCAGTAAGGTGACTAAATTACATAAAGTGCAAACCCAATAAACAGTGGTGACACTAGTGGCTTGTGGGAGGTGTAGTAAAAAATATATATAAATAAATAAACCGGTGATAATAAACAAATAAATATAATGTATTATAAAAAAATATATATGAATATAAAATTTAATAAGCGGAGGGTGAAGACATAATAAATATATATATATCCAGTAATAAATATTAAAGTAATATGTGCAACCATGTAACACCTGTACAAGGTGTAAATATACTTCACTGGGGAAAAAAGGTGCAAGGTGAACAATAGGAAATTAGTATGTGCAAAAAAAATGATACATAAATGACCCCTTATTTATATAAAGTGCAAGTGATTATATGCACAGTGAGATATCTTCAATGCTGCCAGATTAGGAGGAAGAAGACTTGTGACCCCTATGATTAGAATTAGAATAAATAAGTGAGATCTTTTCATCAAGCGTTACTCAACTGCAAGCAGCAGCAGTTGATGGCCGATTGAAACTAGGACACATTAGCTCAACATATGAACAGCATGTAGGAAGACAATACCGACCAGGGTTGCTCACAAACTGTCTGCAGAGCAACAGAAATAAATGACTGCCTGTGACTAGATCACCCAAACTTCCATTCAATAAGTAGGAGAGAGAGTACAAGCAAGAGTTACCTACCAACTGACTGCATAGTACAGTTGGTCAATGGCTGCCCTCACCCAGAGCCTGCAGGTCATTATACATACAGTATGTGAGTAATACCATACCCACAAGGGTTACTCCCAGAACATCTGTAAAGGTCAACATCTTATTTTAACTAGGACACCCTAAGCTGCCACACCAGCACTATGAAGGTGAGCCAACACCTATAAGGGTTTCTCACAGACCAACAGCAAAACAGAAGGGTTCAAAGGCCCTTCATGACTGAGTTGCCTTAGACAGCCACACAACAATACACAAGAGAGACTGTCCCAAAAAGTATTATTCATTGACACACTGCAGGGCAGGAAGGGTAATTGGCCATTTTAACTAGGACACCCTAGACCCCCATACCAACATATGCATATGAGCATCCTAAAGCCAATTGCAGAGCAGAGGTGGTTAATTCAGTCTGTGACTAGGTCAACATAGGCCTCTGAGCAGGTAGATGTGTCACTTCAAGAGTGGGAGAGGGAGGAGGGATGCCTAGCCACACATTGCAAGCTTAGGTGTGGCAGCACGGTGGCCAGTGTACATTCGCAGACCATAAGTGTGCAAAGGCCATAAGGACCTGTAAAAAAAAGTGTTTCAATCCTGCCATTCAGTCATGATAAAGATTTGAAAAAGTGTTCTGGCCATGCCATAAAGGTGCCTGACTTAAGAAAAAAGGTCTCAAGGTTTTCAATAAGAGGAGTCAGTACACATGAGGTGTTGCAGTCCCCATACTTTCACTTGCCTTGAAGGGGGAATTACAGGCTTCATAGAAGAGGGCTGAGTCCTAGTAACATACTGTTGCAGTGGTCGGGAGAGCCCCTGCAAGGTATCAACAAAGTGGTACAAAAAGGAGCCAATGTAGGAATAGAATGTCTATGTCTTCAGGGACAGGGCTACAGCAGGCAGGAGTATCACCAGCCTGGACCTGTATAGCATACTGTGGCTAACTCAAAGCTTTGCACCATAGGCCCAGGTGAGCGCTAAACACAGGATTAATTGTCCCAAGAAACATTACAGGTGAGCCCTGCATCTTCTTATTGGAAGGGTCCAGGTACAGCTCCCCAAGGCTTAGCCGAAGAGTCAACTGATCCAGGAAATCACTGTCTCTGCTGTGAGTGCCTGATACTGGGGTGAAAAGGCTGCCGTCTGGCAAAACACATATTGGGGAGGCCCTGTTAATCAAGAACTGATATGAGTTTAGTTAGTTCCTTTAACAAGCAGATTTAAAAAAAAAAAAAATTATGATATGGACTTACTACCCAAAGCAATAAAACTGTTTGTTTTCTGCCTTACTGAAAAAGGTGCAGGGGAAATCTGCTTGAGCTGTTCCTAGGTGTTCCTGTCTCAAGCATTGTCTCCTGCTGCCAAAACCTAGGCCAAGACATTAGGATTCTGAGAAAAACAAGTTTGTTTTCTCCATACCAGACACAACCTCACTGATTTTTTTTTCTTTACATTTCTTGAACTTTCTTTAGTTGTGTACTACTCTCCGAGGACTGATTGTATGGCTTGGTATAAAACATATAGTATATAGTTTAGTGAAAATACTGTATGGCTAATTGCTTACCTATAATTCCCAAAATCAAAGTTACTTTTAGGTATACACTGCTAAATTTCAAAGAGACTTTAATGGCACTTTAGAAGCAAATAATCAATTAAAGGCTTTTATGCAAAGTAAAGTAGCTGTACATTATGGTAAGGTCATGTTAAAGATCACATCTATAGATGTAATTATTTCAAGAAGGCATACAAAGGAACGGATCATGTAATTTAATGTTATACTTTAATTATATTCTGTCAAATGTGCTTATATCCACACAAATGTTTTCTGCAATCACACCTTCTAATGTGTGAAAAAGATCCATCCTGCTTACATAATTTTAAAAGCTGGTTTCTATCACACATACTTTCAAATTTTAATTAATACGGTTGTGTTCTCACTTTGTACTTCTTTAAATTTTCAGTATAATCGAGGGATATACTATACTGCATTACATACTTTATCTTTCAGACAACTACAGAAAAACATATAACAGTTGTATGACTCAAGAGTTGAGTAGGGGGGGGGGGTCCAAGAAAATAGTTCACTAAATAAGCAGCCCAATTAGACAGACACTCCTAATGATGAATACAGTACCCCTATGGATCCTCTGTGCTTGTTCACTGTAAAAAGAATAACAGGACAAGGGGGTGCCATCATCTAAGTGTAGATTTTTTATTAAAACAAACCGGTAAAAAATAATATTTGCTAACTTATAAAAACAGAGATAGGCACATCAGTCAGATCTGTGGGCATCTGCCGAGTTCGTCAAGGAAGCTACCAGGTAAAGCTAAAGAAAGCTTGGAGGATGTTGTATAAGGCCCCTTTCACACTTGGGCGACCTGAAAGTCACGCGATTTTGCAGCGACTTTGGCTGGACTTGAAGCAATGCTTGTGTAATCTTGAAGTCTATGGACCTCAAATAACATCAAAGTGCAGGGACTACTTTGAAGTCGCTGCATTCCAAGCTGGTTCTACTGGCGTCCATGAACCCAGCCGCCTCCTGCGACAAACTATGCATGGCCTCGCAACACTTCCATGATGAACTTTGCAAATACCCACAGGACTGACAGATGTGCCTATCTCTGTTTTTATCCAAGTGAGTGCATATTTTTTACCCATTTGCTTTAATAAAAAACTACACTTAGATGGTGGTACCTTGTCCCGTTATTTGTTTCCTAAAAACTGCCTTTGTTTGAAAGACTTTACTGTTGTTACGTACTGTGAATAAGACAACCCCACTGGCTAAAGTTACAAGCTGTTTATTTTAGCAAAACTGAACAATTACTTTTTCTGCTAAAAAGGTATATTTCTCATAATCACATTCTGGGAAGACCACATAGATAAGTTCTTGATGGAAAATAATATTTTAAGCAACAGACAGCATGGATTTATGAAAGATGGTAGTTAGAGACAGTCCCAGATCGGTTTAGGGTACCCACCATACATCCCCTAATAAAGATTTAACCCCCAAACCCCCCCCCGTTAACCCCTTCATTGCCCTGTCACAGTGTTACTAATATAGTGTACAGATCTTTTTTCTGATCACTGTATTAGTGTGACAGATGACATCAGTTAGCGTTTATGTTAGTTAACATCAATACAGGATAGTGTCAGATTGCCCGCTGCATATTTAGTAATACATTTTACCCCTTTGATTGCCAGTGACACACACACTTAACACCTCAATTACTAGTATAGTGTCTGAACATCAATATCTTTGATCTGATCAGAACTATACTAGCATCCCAAATAGTTTAGCATAGTGTTCCGAAAATGCAGCATTAGCAGGATCAGCCCCGACACCTGCCAGGACCTGCGTTTAGCTCCTCTGCCCATTCCCCAAGAAGTGCAGTATCAGCAGATTACTGTCACCTCCGGTACACAGCACATTAAACCGCAATGTTAGCAGAGTCAGGCCTGATCTCTGCTAGCATTAGCAGTTAAATATTTTGGTAGTGGTTCAAACAGTCCTTGACAACCAGGTGCTTTTTTACATGCGAGTCACACTAGGTACCTATAAAATTATTGGCCAAAATTTCCAAACAGAGACACACTAGTGAAGAGGCCTACATGATACTGAGCATGACAGATGAGAGCAATGGGGAAACCTCACTGTCAGAATCGGGGTCAGTATGAGGAGTAATCATATGCAGCAGAGTGTCGGTACTAGTGCCACTCAACTTTCTGGTGAACTGGCAAGCACCAGCGGCCTAGTACATCCTGGTCATAGTCAAACCAGCACTGCAGTAACACTTGGTGACGTGGTGAGTTCCATAAGTGCAGTTAAAGCTGGTGCAGTGGCTAGAACAAGCAGCCACTAATAATTCGAAGATAGGCCCATAGAGCCCATAGTGTTCTTCCTGATGCGCTTGTAAATCCTGATTGGGAGCCCACCGCTTCTGCAGCGCCCGTACTTCCCCCATTTACTGACCAACCTGGAATTCAGGTAGAAACAGCTGATTTTACTCCCCTTGGTTTTTTTTTAGCTGTTTTTAATGGAAGATCTGTACAGATCTTTGTGGACCAAAGCAATTTATTTGCCGATCAATTCATCACCGCAAATCCAAATTTGACCCTTGCCAGAGAATTTGCATGGAAACTGTGACAAACTCACTCAGGACAGGGGCTTGTTTGTGTTGGTTGTTCCTTAGATATGTTAGTTATATTTCACAATTTCATCTACATATGATAATGTAATCAGGCACCGGACCTGGTGGGGTATATATTTGGTGTGAGTTTGTTTAATAAATGTTCCGGATCTTAAACAAGCTATTATCGGCTAGTTTTGTATGGGGGCAGCTAAAATATCTGCTATCTATGTTCAAAACTAAAGGAAGCAGTATTCTGACAGAAGCAGACAAGCACAAGGAGTTGCGGTTCTGTTACAGAAACGTATCACTGTTTCTGAATTTAGAATCTTTCTGGGCCTATCCCGTCTCATGGGCATTACTAAAAAGAAGTGAGTTGCGGTCATATTGGTCCACCGATAAAATTCATCATATGCTCGTGTTCTCTGCTGCCATGGCCAGGACCAGATACGAGCAAATCATGGGGTTCATGCGGACAATGCATTCTGTCGCCCTCGGAGTGACCCTGGATATGAGCCGCTCCACAAAGTTTGGCCCCACGTAAATCACTTCAACCAGAAGTTTGCAGCCTTGTATATGCCCCAACAAGCTGTCTGTGTTGATGAGTCCCTGATTACATTTTCTGGCCGCCTTGCTTTCATTTTCTCCCTAGCAAGCGTGCCAGATATGGGGTCAAGATGTATAAGCTTTGTGACAGGGCAACATGCTATACATGTAGTTTCCAGGATTTATGAGGGAAAAGATAGCAATGTGGAGCCCCCCAACTGCCCAGACTACATGGGGAGTAGCGGCAAGATTTTTTGGGACTTGGTGTCACCCTTATTTGGAAAGGGGTACCATTTATACGTGGACAATTATTACACAAGTGTAACAGTATTCACCATCACTGGAAGTGAAAGACAGAAAATTAATAGTTTAAATTACTTTAGATGGGACAGTAATATTTGTCAGCAATACCTTCATATAGAAATATGAAGATTTATTCCCACTTTACACTGGGAGACTTAGACTGTTCTAGACCATTGCTATGAAGTCTGAATCCTAAATAATGTGTTTATTCCACGTCCCTCCTTGCCAGACAGGCTTCCCTAATGTTTGTGTATTGAATGTGGATTGTGCCTGTCCCATTGTTAAATGTTAATGACCTCACATTGTTCTGTCCAGATGGCCAGCTAATTAGTTCAGGATTCATTCTGTTCCTTTTCATCTGCATAGGATAATCATTCAACCCCTGACCTGTGTGTAGTAACTTGATGAGGAGGGGGATGTGCTCATGTGTGTATAAGTTGAGTGTGAGTCTGTTCCATAAACAGTCTGTTTTTAGCCCTTCATGATGTTTGGGGGGGCGGGGGGATATGCTACAAGGGATTGATATGCTCTTCATACTCCCTTGGATAATCACTAAACTCTTGTAAGAGCTTGTTCCTGCTTCACTCTCTGGGGAAAGAGAGGTTCACCCACTGGAACCTGGAGCCTTGTCATAGGTCCAGGGTGGGTAGGAGATGGTGAGACCCCGACCAAGCTGCGGCGGTTCGGGGGGTCTGAGGTGGTTATTGTGTCTGGTGGAGTGCTTGGAGCCCTCGGGAACCACTAGGAGCATCCATCAACAGAGGTACCCAGTCGGGGTGCCGGTTGATCCGTTACAACAAACATGCCACTTTTTAGTGACCTTTTTGATTTTGGAATTGGCGCATTTGGCACCGTGTGACCTAATCGCCGGGGCTTCCCCCAATGGCTTGTAGATTCCTGACTTAGACGGGGGGGAGAGAGCTTGCTTGAAGTGTAATAAATTGCTTGCAGTGAAGTGGAGGAACACACAGAATGTTTTCATTCTGTCCTCCATTCACGCAGATACGACAGTCCAAATTGAAATGGCGACTGGTGTTGTTGGGAAGCCCCTCTGTGTCCATGAATATAACCGTAACATGGGAGGGGTGGAATTCAACGACCAGATGATGGCACTGTACTTAGTTGCTCGTAAGGCCAGATGCTGGTACAAAAAAGTGTCTGTATACTTATTCCAATTGGCTCTGCTGAATGCTTATGTGCTATACAAAGCTTCAGAAAGCTGGATAGAGGCGTGTACCTCCTGTTCTGGCCAACCTGGTCTCTGCATCAGGGACTGTTTCCGTCGCTACCACCCACTAGTAGAGTATGAGTATAGGGTACAAAAAAACAAATTAAAAAATAAAAAACAAATAAAAGAGCCAAAAATAGTTGTTGTTTTATTGAGTTAATTTTCTGTTCTTACTCTACTTTTTTACTCTTTCTACTTTTACTGTACTTTATAATATACTGGTATACTGTAATGTTTTATTCAAAGCAAAAAAGGGGTGTACCCAAAAGCTATCACGTGTGAAGTATAAAAATAAAATTCCCAATGGAACAGCTGCAAGCACCAGAAATGGCAAATTCCAATGCCAACAGGTGAAAAATGATTAAAGTGAAATTAGTGCTGCGCTATTCTGACAATGTGATGAAAACAGAATACACTAATGTGTCTAAGTGGCATTACATGAAATGGTGTAACTGGTGAATAAAAAGCAAGTGCTGAAATTATATGAAATAGGTGAAAAAATGTGTATAGGTGATAATCTCACAAGTGAGAAAAAATAAAAGTGTACTACACTTTACCCAGCTATTTGGGCTGTCCCCATCGTTTTTTTTTTTTTGTGTACCAATCTGTCATCTTTGTGGCTTTCCTTTTTTCAACCTCCTAACACATTTTTTCGCATCTTCACCTCTCAGTCCAAAAGCCGACATTCCTATTAGTACCACTGCATTGTGCACTACTCACCCATTCGGGTTGTTTTTACTTGTTACACACTCTACTTGATCTCTTCATTTGTTTTTGTTTTTTAAACATATCCTTGCACAGGTACCTGCCTTAATCGTCCACTCACTTGTTATAGTGTCGGTATTTCCGTTATCGTCATGTTCACATACTGTTCGTGACATCACTGAATGTCCCCCTTTTGTTTTCTATGTAATCACTTGGTATGTTTTATACACTATCACTTCGATCACAATCTGGTTGTTCATCAACATCTTTTACACCGTACATGTATTGGTATATACTACATAAATATATCTGCTACATAGATTTAATTGATACCGCATGCACTCTCGCGGCTTTGCCTATTTAAAAGACAATCCATCCTCCTATCAGCATCCCCTAATGAAGTCACGTGACAGTGACGACACGCGTAGGGAAAGCTGATAGATCTTTGGAACTGTTGCCGGAGGACCTATTGATTGTTTTTAAAGCCTTATGCCATCTATGCGGCTATTTGTCCATGTGAGTTTTCTATTATTTTTTACAAATAATTCTATTCCCTTACAATATCACACTATTTGAGTTCTTCTTCTCTCCCAACCCATTCGAGCACACCAGCCACCCAGAACGGTGTTTGGCATACCCCTGGAGGGGTACGAGGCTCACGGAAGGATCCTGCAGCAACAAACGACTGAGGCTGTTTCAATTTATGTTGACATCTTACAATTGGAAGTCCCGCTTCTCTCCTGACCTACTTGAATAAACCCTCCACCCAGAACATCGGCCGGAAGCAAGCACACTCCCGGAGGGGTGCGAGGCTCACTGAAGGACCCTGCAACACCTACCGACGGAGGTTCTTGCCATTCATGCTGACATCTCACAATCGGAAGGTAAAGAGAGCGGTAGAGCGGCCACATCTATCAAGAATCCCTGCGCTCCACTATTACATCTAGCTTCATTTTAAAGTTGTATTAACTGTAGTCCTAGAAGAACCAGCTGGAAGAGAACTTTTTGTATATTTTTTGCATATTTTTTACACATTTTTTTTATATTTTTTTTATATAGACATTTTAATATTATAAACTTTTTTTTTTTCTGCAACTCATTCAAGTACTGTTTCTTTTATTAGTTTGAACATCCCCTCCTTTCCTTTTTTAGGTTGTCTCTCTCTCCCTTTAGCACATTCAGTGCCTGGACTGTTTGCCACTCATTAATGTTAATTAATTTCATCACTGGTTCAATGGTAGTCACCATTTAGACTCCTTTATATAGCGTCTCTACCAGATCTACACTATTGGAAGGATTTAGTCACTTATTTATCTTAATGAATTGATTTTATTATTTATTCCTCTACATATTTGTTCAGATCATATCTTTATCAACATTTCACTTTTATTTTTTCTCACTTGTGAGATTATCATCTATACACATTTTTTCACCTATTTCATATAATTTCAGCACTTGCTTTTTATTCACCAGTTACACCATTTCATGTAATGCCACTTAGACACATTAGTGTATTCTGTTTTCATCACATTGTCAGAATAGCGCAGCACTAATTTCACTTTAACTGTAATGTTTTATTGTTAGTGTTTTTCATTGTTAACCATAGTTTTCTTTGGAGACACCACCATTCTACTGTACTGTATGCTATTATAATGTAATGTTTTATTGTTGCTGTGTTTTTCATTGTTAACCATAGTTTTATTTGCAGATACCACCATTCTACTGTTTTACTCCACAGTATACTATTATATTGTAATGTTTTATTGTTACTGTGTTTTATTGTTAACCATTGTTTGCTTTGCAGGTACACCCATCAGCTGCAGCACTGATTACTTTTCTGACAGCAACAGCGTTTGCTCTCAGCATATATGTAAACCAATGATTGCAGCGCTGTAGGAGGTGATTCCACCACTGCAGTTAAAAAAAAAAGTATATATGGCGAAGCATAGGGGATGGTGTGGACACAGAGGGAAGATCTCCCCTATGCTTTGCCATATATTTTTTAACACTTTTCCTGGCAGAGATTTCTTCATCCACATTGATCGATGCTAATGGAGAAATCTGCTATGTTCTTGTGTTTTTTCCTTCAGCCTATGGGCTGAACGAAAAAAAAAAAAAGAACATTGCATGTATGCCCATCATTAGAAGTGGGTGGATGCTGGGAGATCTAATGGTGGGCATACCAAACACTTTCTGGCAGTGATTTCTTCATCCACATCGATCAATGTGAATAGAGGAATCTTTTAGGTTTTTTTTTTTCGTTCAGCCCACAGGCTACATGAAAAAAAAAAAGAATCAATATATGCCCAACAAGGATCAGCAATGTACTGGTACGTCACTGGACTTTGAGTGGTCATAGCAGGATGATGCATGCAGATTTAGGCAACATCTTGGTATTGTTTTTTACCGGCAGCGGTTGGCTTTTATGTAAAAGCAATCCTAGCAGATAATTAGCCGCTAGACTGCTTTTACAAGCAGAGGGAGTGGATTCCCCCCACTGCCTTCCAACAGTTTTCTCGGGCTCTCCTGTCCAACTGGGTAACCTGAGACTGCGGCCAGTAGTTCTGTCAGCTGACCATAG
Organism: Pelophylax lessonae; assembly: GCF_965119305.1. Taxonomy (NCBI): domain Eukaryota; kingdom Metazoa; phylum Chordata; class Amphibia; order Anura; family Ranidae; genus Pelophylax; species Pelophylax lessonae. The sequence goes on along the minus strand of NC_138773.1, from coordinate 111,668,810 downwards.
AGCTGATTAGAGACCAGAATGGCTCCAATCATCTCTATGGCCTAAGATACCGGAAGCTACAAGCATTTCATGACTTTGGTTTTGCCAGATATAAACAGCGCCATTGGGAAATTGGGAAAGCATCTTATCACACCGATCTTGGTGTGGTCAGATGCTTTAACCACTTTAAGACCAAGCCTAATTTTGACACTTGATGTTTAAAATCGTTTTTTTTTTGCAAGAAAACTAATTCGAACCCCAAACCATTATATATTTTTTTTTAGCAGAGACCCTAGAGAATAAAATAGATATTGTTGCATTTTTTTTTTATCACACCGTATTTGCACAGCGGTCTTCCAAACTAATCACTTTTTTAAATTAAAAATAAGAAAATAGTAAAGTTAGCTCAATTTTTTTCCATAATGTGAAAGATAATGTTACACCAAGTAAATAGATACCCAACATGTCATGCTTCAAAATTGCGCATGCTCGCAGAATGGCGACAAACTTTGGTGCTTAAAAATCCCATAGGCGACACTTTAAAAATTTCTACAGGTTACCAGCTTAGAGGTACAGTTGAGGTCTAGAGCTCAAATTATTGCTCTCACTCTAACGATCACGACGATACCTCACATGGGTGGTTTGAACACCGTTTACATATGTGGGCGGAGCTTCCGTATGCGTTCGCTTCTGCACACGAGCTAATGGGGACAGGGCGCTTACATTTTTTTTTCCTATTTATTTTATTTATTATTTTGTATTTTTACACAGTTTAAAAAAAAAATGATAATTTTTATTCCTATTACAAGTGAAATGAAAACATTCCTTGTAATAGAAATAGCCATGACAGGACCTCTTTATTGTGAGATCTGGGGTCAAAAAGTTCTCAGATCTCACAAGTACACTAAAAAAGAAAAAAAAAAAAGGTAAAAAAAAAAATCGGTTGTGTAAGCCGGTTGCTAGGCAACGACGTTTGACATCGCTTTTTTGTGCAGCCATGCGTTTTTCGTTGCTTGCCAGTCGTGGATTGGAGCAGGTGGGGGAGGATTGGGCGGTCTCCAATCCCATCTGTTTCCAATCCACCTATTAGCAAGCATGTACTTCCCTTTGTGAAGACACTTATACACTCAGGTTGAGCAGTGTTATTTAGTGTTAGGTTCTGCAAGAACGCAGGATGCCTTGTCGCTGGCCTTGCAGCTTCCGCATGCATTTGCAAATATGTGTTAACTAAACTCCTGCTTTTAACTTATTTGTTAGACAGGTTTATTTTGGTTTGTTAGCAGACTGGTGGGTAAGTATTTCAAACTAGGGATCGGCTGTTTTTCACACACCCTCATTTATCCCATCTTGTTTTTCAATTGACAGGGATGGAGACACTGTGCAGTGCTCGCCAGTTCTCATATAAAGTCCCAAATTGCCCATTTCTTGTATCGTACTAGGGATGGAGACGCTTGCTTTACAGGCGGGTGTCTCACTCAAAGTCCCCATTTGCCTATGGCATCTTTACTAAAGGGATGGGGGTGTGTGTCTCCCAGCTGATCACATTTAGTTTGCACCCCATGGCTTTTTTGTGCAGCCATGCGTTTTTCGTTGCTTGCCAGTCGTGGATTGGAGCAGGTGGGGGAGGATTGGGCGGTCTCCAATCCCATCTGTTTCCAATCCACCTATTAGCAAGCATGTACTTCCCTTTGTGAAGACACTTATACACTCAGGTTGAGCAGTGTTATTTAGTGTTAGGTTCTGCAAGAACGCAGGATGCCTTGTCGCTGGCCTTGCAGCTTCCGCATGCATTTGCAAATATGTGTTAACTAAACTCCTGCTTTTAACTTATTTGTTAGACAGGTTTATTTTGGTTTGTTAGCAGACTGGTGGGTAAGTATTTCAAACTAGGGATCGGCTGTTTTTCACACACCCTCATTTATCCCATCTTGTTTTTCAATTGACAGGGATGGAGACACTGTGCAGTGCTCGCCAGTTCTCATATAAAGTCCCAAATTGCCCATTTCTTGTAACTTATTGCTATCATAGGGGATATTTACATGTCCCCCCGTGTTTGCACGCACAGGCAAATGCAAGCATCGGTCTGGTGTCATATGTAAACAGCAATTGCAGCATGCATGTGAGGTATCGACATGAACGTCAGATCGAGGGAGTAATTCTTGCAGTAGATCTCCTCTATAAATCTAAAGTGGTAACCTGTAATGGCTTTTAAAGACTTTTAAAAATGTAAGTAGTTTGTTGCCGCTGCACAGACGTGCGCAATTTTAAAGCATTCATGTTTGGTATCTACAGTCAGGTCCATAAATATTGGGACATCGACACAATTCTAATCTTTTTGGCTCTACATACCACCATCATGGATTTGAAAGGAAACAAACAAGATGTGCTTTAACTGCAGACTTTCAGCTTTAATTTGAGGGTATTTACATCCAAATCAGGTGAAAGGTGTAGGAATTACAACAGTTTGTATATGTGCCTCCCACTTTTTAAGGGATCAAAAGTAATGGGACAGATTAACAATCATAAATCAAACTTTCACTTTTTAATACTTGGTTGCAAATATTTTGCAATCAGTTATAGCCTGAAGTCTGGAACGCATAGACATCACCAGACACTGGGTTTCATCCCTGGTGATGCTCTGCCAGGCCTCTACTGCAACTGTCTTCAGTTCCTGCTTGTTCTTGGGGCATTTTCCCTTCAGTTTTGTCTTCAGCAAGTGAAATGCATGCTCAATCGGATTCAAGCCAGGTGATTGACTTGGCCATTGCATAACATTCCACTTCTTTCCCTTAAAAAACTCTTTGGTTGCTTTCGCAGTATGCTTCGGGTCATTGTCCATCTGAACTGTGAAGCGCCGTCCAATGAGTTCTGAAGCATTTGGCTGAATATGAACAGATAATATTGTCCGAAACACTTTAGAATTCATCCTGCTGCTTTTGTCAGCAGTTACACCATCAATAAATACAGGAGAACCAGTTCCATTGGCAGCCATACATGCCTGTGCAATGACACTACCACCACCATGCTTCACTGATGAGGTGGTATGCTTTGGATCATGAGCAGTTCCTTTGCTTCTCCATACTCTTCTCTTCCCATCACTCTGGTACAAGTTGATCTTGGTCTCTTCTGTCCATAGGATGTTATTCCAGAACTGTGAAGGCTTTTTTAGATGTTGTTTGGCAAACTCTAATCTGGCCTTCCTGTTTTTGAGGCTCACCAATGATTTACATCTTGTGGTGAACCCTCTGTATTCACTCTGGTGAAGTCTTCTCTTGATTGTTGACTTTGACACACATACACCTACCTCCTGGAGAGTGTTCTTGATCTGGCCAACTGTTGTGAAGGGTGTTTTCTTCATCAGGGAAAGACTTTGGTCATCCATCACAGTTGTTTTTTGTGGTCTACCGGATCTTTTGGTGTTGCTGAGCTCACTGGTGCGTTCTTTCTTTTTAAGGATGTTCCAAACAGTTGATTTGGCCACACCTAATGTTTTTGCTATCTCTCTGATGGGTTTGTTTTGTTTTTTCAGCCTAATGATGGCTTGCTTCACTGATAGGGATAGTTCTTTGGATCTCATATTGAGATTCGACAGCAACAGATTCCAAATGCAAATAGCACACTTGAAATGAACTCTGGACCTTTTATCTGCTCCTTGTAAATGGGATAATGAGGGAATAACACACACCTGGCCATGGGACAGCTGAGCAGCCAATTGTCCCATTACTTTTGGTCCCTTAAAAAACATGAGGCATATATACAAACTGTTGTAATTCCTACATCTTTCACCTGATTTGGATGTAAATACCCTCAAATAAAGCTGAAAGTCTGCAGTTAAAGCACATCGTGTTTGTTTCATTTCAAATCCATTGTGGTGGTGTATAGAGCCAAAAAGATTAGAATTGTGTCGATGTCCCAATATTTATGGACCTGACTGTATGTACTTAGCATAAGATCACCTTTTATATTTTACCAAACAATTTGGCAATATATAATGTATTTGTGCAATAAATTAAAAAAAAGCAATTTACAGTATACCCTTAGAAAACCTGAAGGCGGTGATTGGTTTTCGGGGTCCCGTACACAGCCAAGCTCCCAAAAAGTCTCACACATGTGGTATCCCTGTGCTCAGGAGAAGCAGCAGAATGTATTTTGGGGTGTCATTCCACATATACCCATGGCATGTGAGCACAATATATCATTTGATGTCAACTTTGTGTAAAAAAAAAATGATAATTTTCCAAAAACTTGTGGCAAAATATAAAATATTCTATGAACTCAACATGCCTCTCAGCAAATAGCTTGGGGTGTCTACTTTCCAAAAAGGGATCATTTGGGGGATGTTTGAACATTCCTGGCATTTTTTGCCCACTTTAAAAAGCTTATGTCACACATCACCCACTCTTCTAACCACTTGAAGACCAAGCCCTTTTCTGACACTTTTTGTTTACATGAAAACATTTTTTTTTTACTAGAAAATTACTTTGAACCCCCAAACATTATATATATATATATATATATATATATATATATATATATATATATATATATATATATATTAAAGCAGAGGCCCTACAAAACAAAATGGTGGGTGTTGCAATTTTTATTTGTCACACAGTATTTGCGCAGAGATTTTCCAAACGCAATTTTGTGGGGAATAAAACAGTTTTATTTTACTTCCTCACTTACAATTTTGGAGACCCTGAAATGTCAAGATAGCACAAAACCCCCCTTCCTCCCCCCAAATGACCCCATTGTTGAAAGTAGACACTCCAAGCTATTTGCTGAGAGACATGTTGAGTTCATGGAGTATTTAAAATTTTACCACAAGTTTCAGGAAAATTACAATTTATTTATTTTTACATAAAGTTTTCACTAAATGATATATTGCTCACACATGCCATGGGTATATGTGGAATGACACCCCCAAATACATTCTGCTGACTCTCCTGAGTACGGTGATACCCCATGTGTGAGACGTTTGGCAGTCTAGCCACATACAGGGCCCTGAAAACTAATCACCGCCTTCAGGCTTTCTAAGGGTGTAAATTGTTGATTTTACTCTTCACTACCTATCACAGTTTCTGAGGCCATGAAATGACAAGATAGCACAAACCCCCCCCCCCCCAATGACCCCTTTTTGGAAAGTAGACACCCCAGGGTATTATCTAAGAGGCATGGTGAGTTTTTTGCAGTTCTAATTTATTTTGGAAAATGAAGAAAGAAAAGGAAAAACATTTTTTTTTCTATTTTTAATTTCAAAACGATGAGCAACATATTATTTGACAACTTTGTGTAAAAAAATAAAAATAAAAATGTTGTCATTTCCCCAAAACTTGTGGCAAAATCTAAAACATTCCATAGACTCAGCATGCCTCTCAGCAAATAACTTAGGGTGTCTACTTTAAAAAAAGGGGTCATGGGGGGGGGGTGCTATCTTGGCATTTCATGGCCTCCGAATCTGTGATAGGTAGTGAGGAGTGAAATTAATTTACGCCCTTAGAAAGCCTGAAGGCGGTGATTGGCTTTCGGGGTTCTGTTTGTGGCTAGACTGCCAAAAAGTCTCACACAGTCTCGCAGCAGAATGTAATTTGGGGTGTCATTTCACATATACCCATGGCATGTGTATATAATTTAAGTGACAACTTTGTGTAAAAAAGAAAAAATAATTTGTAATTTTCCCAAAACTTGTGGCAAAATGTAAAATATTCCATGGACTCAACATGCCTCTCAGCAAATAGATTTAGGGGGGCTACCTTCTGAAAAGGGGTCATTTTGTGTTTCTTTGGCATTTCATGGCCTCCGAAACTGTGATAGGTAGTGAGGAGTGAAATCAACAATTTATGCACTTAGAAAGCGTGAAGGCAGTGATTGGTTTTTCGGAGTCCTGTATGTGGCGAGACCAAAAAGTCTTACACATAGGGTATCCCCATACTAAGGAGAAGCAGCAGAATGTATTTTGGGGTGTAATTCCACATATACCCTTGGCATATGTGAGCAATTCAATGACAACTTTGTGTAAAAGAAAAACATATTTTTTTTTTTTTGTCATTTTTCAAACACCTGTGACAAAAAAAATTAAGTATTCAATGGGCTCAACATACCTCTCAGGAAATTCTTTGGAGTGTCTACTTTCCAAAAAGGGGGGGGGGGGTGTGGACTGCCCTGCCATTTTAGCACTTCAAGAAATGAGATAGGCAGTCAGAAAGTAAAAGCTGCTTAAATTCCAGTATATACACTTTTGCGCAAACTAATAAAAATACACATATTGAGTTTTTTTTTTTTATCAAAGACATGTAGCTAAATACATTTTGGCAAAATGTATGACAAAAATTGAGTTAATTTGATGTTTTTTATTGTAATTTTATTCTCCAAATGTTCGGTCTTTTTTTATTTATATCAAAAAAATAAAAACTGCAGTGGTGATCAAATACCATCAAATGAAAAGCTCTATTTGTGGGAAAAAGAAAATTGTGAGATAATGGGTACCCTTTTTGCTGAAAGTAGAAGAGCAGGATAGTATCATATCCTGGAATCTGTGGCAGTCAAAAAAAAAAAGAACAGCAGGCAATACCCATTGGAGTTTGGTCCAAGCAACTAATGGGCCACAGAAAAGATACACTCCTATGGAGAAGTACCAGTTTGAGAGCTTCACGCCACTTCAATATATAGGGACCATTACCAATCACCATCCATACTGCATTGCCAATAGATGGATGGGTGACAGATAATGGACTGACCATTAGGGTAACTGTGGAGCAGAATTAGACACTGATAAAATAGAAGTGTTACCTTCAGGAGCAAGGCAGTATTGCAATGTCAGAGATATTTCAAAGAAAATAGTACAGCTTGTCACAATTATGAGGCATCAACCATCTCCACCTTTTGATTCTCTGTCAAAAGACCAGAATCACTCAGCAAGGATTATTGGCAGTTTATCCATAGCTACCTTTGTCTGGGAGTCAGTATAACCCATGTACTGACACTGTCTTTCAGGAGACCATAAACAGAGGATTTGTTCAGAATGCAGAGATAAAAGCTGTAGTAGTGACTCCTCAGGAGGATTCTTCTTCCCATGTCATTCTCTTATCTGACAGCTGGGTGTTGAAAAGAATGACAACGTGGGTGCCCACATGAAGGTCAAATAACTGGAAGTGGTGTGCAGGGGCTAGGAAGTTTGGAACTACTGTACATCTGAAAGGAAGCCAACTCCCGCACCATATAAAGTGGGCATGTTGACGCATATTTGCCCTTATTCCCAGACTTACAAGAGAGTGGCAGATGAGATTGTAAATTGGCTGCTGTTCGGTCAATTGATCCTGCCTTGATGACCTGCCAATCAGGCCCACACGCAATCAGGATATTTGGAGCAAAAAGTGACATACAGTTCTGTCCATATATATTTGGACACAGGACCAATTTTTATACTTTTGGCTCTGTATGCCACCAGAATAAAATTTAAATGAAACAATCCAAATGAATTTGAAGTGCAGAGTTTCAGCTTTAATTCAAGGGGTTAAACATAAGGGGCTAGAAACTGTAACTATTTTTATACACATTCCCCCCCATTTTCAGAGGCTCAAATGTAATTGGACAAATGAATATAACCATAAATAAAATGTTTATTTTTAATATTTTGTTGAGAATTATTTACTGGCAATGACTGCTTGAAGTCTGGAACCCATGGACATTACCAAAGACTGGGATACCTCCTTTCTGATGCTTTGCCAGGCTCTAACTTCAGCTGTCTTTAATTGCTCTTTGTTTGTGGGTCTTTCTGCCTTTAGTTTTGCCTTCAGCAAGTGAAATACAAGCTCAATGGGGTTGAGATCAGGTGATCAGCTCAGTTATTGCAGATTATTCCACTTCTTTTCCTTCAAAAGCTCTTGGGTTGATTGGCTCAGTTATTGCAGAGTATTCCACTTATTTTCCTTCAAAAGCTCCTGGGTTGCTTTTGCAGTGTGTTTTGGATCATTGTCTACCTGTACTGTGAAGTGCCATCCAATCAACTTTGCTGCATTTGGCTGAATCTGGGCTGACAGTATATCTCTAAACACTGCAGGATTCATCCGGCTGCTTCTGTCTTCTGTCACATCATCAATAAAAAACAATGACCCAGTGTCACTGAAAACCATGCATGCCCATGCCATCACACTGCCTCCACCATGTTTTACACATGACTATGTGTGCTTTGGATCATGAGCTGTTCCAAGCCTTCTCCACACTTTTTTCTTCCCGTCATTCTGGTACAGATTATTCTTAGTTTCATCCGTCCAAACAATGCTGTTCCAGAATTGGTCTGGCTTTTTTAGATGTTTTTTGGCAAAGTCCAATCTGGCTTTTCTATTCTTCAGGCTTATGAATGGTTTGAACCTTGTGGTGAACCCTCTGCATTTGTTCTCGCGAAGTCTTCTCTTGATTGTAGACTTTGACAATGATACACTCACCTCCTGGAGGGTGTCCCTCACAACATCCAATCTGGATTTTGTAAATGGGTTTTTCTTTACCATATAGAGGATCTTGCGATCATCCATTACTGTTGTCTTCCGTGGAAGTCAAGGCCTTTTTTTTGTTGCTAAGCTCACCAGTGCGTTCTTCTTTCCTCAGAATGTACCAAACTGTTGATTTGGCCACTGCTATCTCTCTGATGAATTTGTTTAGTTTTTGAAGCCTTACAATGGCCTGTTTCACTTGCATTGACTGCTCCTTTGACGCATGGTACAAATAAGTGGTTACTGCCCTCACTGTAACTGGTCACTGCAGAAAGGAGCATTTGAAAGGCAATGCATATGAAAATCGAAAAAAATTTCCAAGCTCAACTTACCGACCAGGGGTGCCTTGCCTGGGGGCTCTGTGGCTAATGCATGTATTTGCAAATGTGTGCAACTAAACCCCGGTTTTTAACGCATACTTTTAGACAGGTCAATTCGGTTGGTCGCAGGTTGGTCAGTAAGTTGAGCTTGGAAATGTCTTTATTTTTCCTTTTGAATGCATGATGTAGGTTCACAGCAATAGATTCCAAATTCAAATACCACACTTAGAATCAACTCCTTTTACTTGCAAAATTGATGAAGAATTAACAAAGGAGTAGCCCACACCTGGCCATGAAACTGCTTTTGATTCAATTGTCCAATTACTTTTGCTGCCTTGAAAAAAGGGGGCCGGCTAATCTTAAGAGCTGTAATTTCTAAACCCTTCCTCTGATTTGTATGTACATACCCTTAAATTAAACCTGAGAGTGTGCACTTTCAGCCCATATCCATTATATAACTATAGCTTGAATATAATTTGGTAAATACTTGAAAAAAATACTAAAATTGTGCCTGTGTCCAAGTATATATGGACCTAACTTTATTAATGTGTGAAAGGATTACATATAATTATGGACATAATAAAGACTGTTTATAGGAAACTGTGCAGTGTGTGCTAAAATGGCTATTGAAAAAGTGTAAAAGAGCCTGTCAACAGCAAAAATCTGTTTTCCTGTAATCACTTAATGATCAGAGTCCTGCGTGATAAGGAAATTGTAGACCACCCAGGCGGATCCTATATCTGGCACCCCCCCCCCCCCCCAGGCAAGGAACATTGACGTGTCATGTGAAAAATGTATGGAGACCCCCTTTTACATTACACAGCCCCCTTACCCCTGGACCCCTTTACATTACACTGCCCCCTTACCCCTGGACCCCTTTACATTACACAGCCCCTGTACCCCTGGACCCCTTTACATTACACTGCCCCCTTACCCCTGAACCCCTTTACATTACACAGCCCCCCATTGGAACCCTTTACATTACACAGCCCCATCCCCCATACAACCCTTTACATTACACAGCCCCCCAATATAACCCCTTTACAATACAAAGCCCCCACCAATAGAACCCCTCTACAATAAATCCCCCCATAGAACCCCTATACAATACAAAGCCCCCCCATAGAACCCCTATACAATACAAAGCCCCCCCCATAAAACCCCTATACAATACAAAGCCACCCCCCCAAAAAAAGAACCCCTTTACAATACAAAGTCACCCCCCCCTCAAAATAACCCCTTTACAATACAAAGCCCCCCCCCCCTCAAAATAACCCCTTTACAATACAAAGCCCCCCCGCCCCCCCTTAAAATAACCCCTTTACAATACAAAGCCCCCCCGCCCCCCTCAAAATAACCCCTTTACAATACAAAGCCCCCCCGCCCCCCCCCGCCCCCCCTACCTTTTTAGGAGGAGAGCGGAGGAGGAGGAACTGTTTAAAGCAGAGAGGATGTGAGAGAGACTCACTGTCACTCCCGAGCCCTGAATACACAGCGATCGGCGCCTCGGCGGGAACTGCAGAAGTTACTATGCTGGTTAATGAGCAGGTGATTGGTTGATAGGCGGTCCTAGCAACCAATCGCCTTCTCATTAACCAGCATAGTAAACTGCGGCAGCGCCGATCGCTGTGTATTCAGGGCTCGGGAGTGACAGTGAGTCTCTCACATCCTCTCTGCTTTAAACAGTTCCTCCTCCTTCGCGGTGGAAGTAGTCTGGCGGCCGGCCCCGGGTGTCACCCTGATCTTCCCTGACACACTGACACCCCCCTAATGTGTGGCACCCGGGGCGGACCGCCCCCCCCCCGCCCCCCCTATTGGTAAGCCACTGAGACCACCTATAACAAAAGCTAAGTGACTTTTCTTGTATCTCTATCGCAACAGACTATTATTTTGCTATGAAAAGGCTAAAAAGTGTTTTTAATTTGTAGCATTTTGTGTGTCTTGTATTGTATTCCTCTAAAGGTAAATGGTTTGTAGATGCATCATTCTTGTTTAGTAAAAGAGACATCAATATACTGCTGTGTTTGTTTCTTTAGGTTTACTGAAATATTTTTCTGAAAACATATATAGATGCACTCTGATTGTTTGTCACTTTAGCCTCTAGATCAGGGTTTCTCAACCAGGATTCCTCCTGAGGTTGCTAGGGGTTCCTTGAGAAATGGGCATTTCTCAGATAAGTTCCCAGTGACACCATTGTTCCTTTTAGCTATCTGTGAAGGGGTTAATCCCCCCAATGATGACAAGAGTAAGGAGCATTCCTCCCACTGACAGTCACACTAATGTGTCATGAGTTGTAGATTTTTTAATTTTAGCAGAGGTTCCTCGAGACCAGAAATTTATTTCAAGGGTTCCTCTGTGTTGAAAAGGTTGAGAAAGGCTTCTCTAGACCAAGCAAAGCTACTCCTTCCTTCGGCTTCAGTAAAGCACAGATGCGCTTATGCTCACATATACAGTACCTTCTTTCCTTATGTGAGCCCATCTCCTTTAAGGCACCCTTGCCATGAGTTGAATCACCCAGTACTTTGCAGCAGAGAAAATTTACACCTGGTCATATTTCATTTGTCAGCAGCCCAGCAGAGATGACCAAATAGTGTTGAACATCAAAGCTGTTGGCTGCTGACCCCGGAACTCCATATCAGAAAAGAGGACAGCCCAAATAAATGAGCTGCAGCTTCCCAGAAGGACAAAGATAGGGGTAAGCCTTTCTTAGCACCCCAATTGAATATTAATTTCTGCATCTGCAAAATGACTACAGCGAACCTGTAATTTGCTCATAATACCAAGTAGCAGGTTCCCTGAGTGATGAGTATGGTCCTCAGGCACTAAACACTGCATGGGGAGGCAAAAGGAAAGGCCATTTGTACCGTACACCCAGTAATACTAAGTATTTGGGGTGTTGGAGTTTGCAGAAAAGGTGAAATATAGACAATTTTCTGTGCCTGCCATTCACAGAACCTGTTACTTTGTCTTGTATTACAAAGTTCATATTCATTTTAAGGACACTAGCCCTGATTAATCAATGTACATTGACATTTAAATACATGCTAAAGTAAGGTATGTCAATATAAACTGATAGGCATTTTTAGCATGCATTAATGCATTTTAAACAGAATTAAATTCTCAAAAAATGTTGACAGGTAGGATTTTTATGACAGAAGCGACACTTTTGGTCTCTTCCGTCATAACAGCTTCTCCTGGCCTGTCAGCATTAACGAACATTGAGCTACGCATGCGCAACTCAGTGTACATTTAGGCCGCTGCTCTGCAGTAATGATTTGACTCCCATGCACATGTGCAAGAGTGACATCATTATGGCCGGCCAATCAATCGACCAAAAGATCTGAAGCTGGAAGGAAGATGGGGGGAAGATAGAAGCACCCTTGACAGTCCAGAGTCCTACATTGCAGATCTGGAGTGGATTGTTTGGCAGGTATGTCTGCCCTAATATGCTAATATTCCAAACACAAGAACAAATTGGGTGCTGGATTCAGATTTTCTTAGTGTCACTGAAATTGCCACTGGGCACACTGGCTCTGGTTCAGCAGCACTCCACAAAATAGGGACTACCCTCAGGTACAGGGAAAAGATCACAGAGTTGAGAAGCCACATGCTGTATATACAGTGGGAATAGAAAAGAATCACCCCCCTTTAAAATAATTACATTTTGTTGCTTTGCAGCCTGAAATTAAGACAAACACAGTTTTTGTTTGATCCAACTGTATTTACCAGTACAACTTATACCATGCAAGTAAAGGATATAACACCAACATATAAGGAAAAATAAAAAAAGATTCAAAAATGGAATCACTAAGTTGGAAAAAGAATTACCCCTCTTATGTCCCTTATGTCCTTATTGGACCACCTTTTTCTTTAATTACAGCATTTAGTCTGTTGGGATATGTCTCTACTAACTTTGCACATCTAGGCAATATTTGCCCACTCTTATTTGCAGAACTGCTCATGTTCAATTACATTTAATGGTGACTGTTTCTGGACTGCAGTCTTCCAGTTATTCCACATATTTTCAATGGGGTTTAAGTCTGGGTTTTGACTAAGCCATGCAAGGACATATGTCTGGGCTCTGACTAAGCCATGCAAGGACATATACGTTGAACCACTGTGTGGCCTGTTTTGCTGTGTGCATTAGGTCATTTTCATGTTGGAAGGTAAACCTTCTTCCCATTGACAACTTTTTGGCAGAGGGCAGCAGATTTTTCTCAAAAACTTGATGGTATTTTGCCCCATCCAATTTTCTTCTATCCTGACTAGTGCTCCAGTCCCTGCTGCAGAGAAACATCCTAATAACAGGATAGTACCACTTCCATGCTTTACTGTAGAAATGGTGTTGTTTGGATGTTGAGCTATATTGAATTTCCGCCAGACATTGTTTGCTGTTGAGGCCAAATAATAAAATTTTAGTCTCATCTGACCACCTTAAACACACCTTGAAGATTCTGAGGCCACATGGAAAAAGATGTTATGGTCAGACAAACTTAATATTGAACTATTTGGCCTCAACACCAAACGATATGTCTGGCCAAATAACACCATTTACATCCACTTTAACTTTCCTATTCCACCAATGATCCACAATCAGATCACACGTTTCTATCCACTGATTAGCTACTATATGTTACTGCGTTTAAAATACTAGGCTTTGCCATAATAAATAACCCTGATGGTATTAAAAAAAGGCTTGAAATCTTTAAATGAGGTCTTGATGTTACTGCCAACAAAGAAAATTGCTACCCTTTCCCTGTAACTACACTATAATCAATTCATACTTTTGTGAATTTATGATTAGCCCTTTAATTTCATCCTTGTCTTTCTTTGAAGTTGTGGAAAATTTCACTTTGCTTAATGTAGCAAGAAATATACAGTTAATAGAAGGTGCATATCCATTTCAGAGAGATAAATGCACCTTATTATTTAATAAATGAGGCACTGGATATTTTAAATTAAATAACAACAATACATAAGAAAGATTTACCAATATTAAATAAATACTTGCAAAGCATTAATTTCTGCAAAACCAGGAATTCTAGGTAAGATTGTTTTTTCCATAATGTAATCTATTTTAATTAGGAATTGAAGCTATGCTTGAGAAAATATGTAAATTAACACTTAAGGTGACGCTGCAATGAGAAAAGTTAGGGGGCTGCAAATGCTGTTTCTCTTGTGTAAAGGCTAGTTGCCAGGATGTCTCTGGTGTCAATGAACAAACAAAACAATGAATGTCATAAAATTGCCAGACTAAGATAGCCACATAGTTAGTCAGATTAAAAAAGATACAAGTCTATCTAGTGCAAACAACAGAAAAAAATAAATAGCAAGCCTTAATTTATAGACCTCAATACCCAAAGTTACCCACAGTTGATCCAGAGGAAGGCAAAAAACATATAAAGCATGGTTCAATTACTGCATCAGGGGAAAAATAAATGCCCCCTCCAGAAGGCAGTCAAATGTTCCCTGGGTCATCAATCTCTGGTGTTATTACCTATAAATGCTAATATCCATTCATAGTTTGTGGGTTTAGGAATGCATACAGTGCTTTTTCTAAAACATTATACTGAGCTGGTCTGAACTAGTTCTTGAGGGAGTCTATTCCACATTTCCACAGATCTAACTGTGAAGAAGCCATTCCATATGTGGATGTTACATTTATTTTCCTCTAGACATAGAGTGCCCCCTTGTGCTTGGTAATGACCTTAAAGTGAATAACTAACTCTTTGCCAAGTTCATTATATGGACCACTTACTGTATGTATTTATACATGGTGATCATATCCCCTCTTAATCTCCTCTTCTCAACAGAGAATAAATTCAGTTTCTCTAATCTTTCCTCATAGCTGAGCCCCTCAATGTATCATATCAGTCTGGTTGCCCTTCTCTGCACTTTCTCTAGTTTCCCAATATTTTGCTCGCTTTTGAAATTGCAGCCTGGCATTGCATGCTATTATTATGTCTATGATCTACCAGAACACCCAGATCCTTCTCCATCATTGACAGTTCTTCTCCTCCTAAAATGTAAAATGCATGCATGTTTTTAGCCCCCCAAGTACATAACTTTACATTTATCAACATCAAACCTCATTTGCCACATAGTTATCCAATTAAAAAGGGCATTGAGGTCTGCTTGTCGTTTGGAGACATCCTTTACAGACAATATACCAATATATAATTTAGTGTCCTCTGCAAACCCTGAAATTGTTCTTTTAATCCCAAACTCTATTCCTTATCTCTACACTTGTTCCAGGTCAGAGACTCTGAAATCATTTGGAGCCATAGCATCAGAATGACAGCCAGGGAACTGGCGTTGTCAAAATTGAGCTCAGCAATGGCATGACAGATTCATTTTAAGCTAATAAATACAATAAATGATTCTGAAATGAATCATGATTCTATGTGCAATATTTAGATCAATACAGATTTGCAATTATTTAAAGATAGTAAATGGCAGCTAACGGTTTGCAAAATATAAGAGACTCTCATGTTCATCTATGATATAAATGATCTGGAAAGTAAGCTTTACAGTCAAATAGATATGTGCAATTTGGAGAATGTCACATCTCTCTCCACTCCCCCCAGAAATATGCTTTATGTGCATTTTCCACAGTTACTACCCATCTATGAGGTCAATCTTAGCAACCTACAGTTCTCTCGATGACACTTTAAAAGAAAGTAATCATACCTAAACAACCTGATGTCTGATCCAATCTGAAAACAAACCATTATACCTTCAATTTTTCATCAAAGTTATTTTGGCGACAGCTCTTACCGTGCACATCAATAACAGTGAGCGCTCCTAAAGTAGCACGGGCACCACCAGACAATTTTCCTCTGACAAGCTCAACTATCTCACTGATCTGTTTATTACTTTTGTCCAAGAAGCCCTGAAGTAAGAAAAAAAAGTTATTTTGCAGTGATAAAAGAATAATATTTTGGAGCTGTATCAGCTGGTACCATTTGGCAATCATTTTGTGGTAAACACTGATTAAGCAAGGAATATAGCTATGTCTAAGTTATCATTTAAACATGAACTGGGCTTGAGAAAGTTATCCACACAGAGCATCCCCCTCCAACTGCAAGGGTTAAATGCTATTTTTTTCCATGGGATAATGACATACCATACCTCTTTCCATTGTCCAAAACTTCCAGGATGTGGACGGGACATGTACAACGCGGTAAAAGCATATGGTCCTGCAGTGTACATGATAATATCGATGAGCTATGACTGCTTTAGAGGAGGAGTGACTTTGAAGGGAAAATATTACGTACAGGAAGAAGGCAGTGGGAGCAAGGAATACGGTATATCCCATTTTAATCATTCCCCCAGACATAAAAAGCATTTACTTCTTGAGGAATTTAGCTTTGGTGAAACATGCCCCAAGGAAGCATAACAACTGCCAATGCTGACCTCTCTTTCAAAACATGCTTGTTCTCTTGCTGCTATGGCGATCCAGTGTATTCAGTATTTATTAGTAGATTCTAAATCACTGACCTAGAATACGTATACAGATTAGGAGTTATGACTTTACTATGGTTTTCTTAAACTCCACACGGACTTTAAGCTAAAGACAGACAGGTCATTATCATTTCCAGGAGGAGGTTCAGTAATGGAGGCCTACATATTTCTCTCAGTCCAGGCTACCTTTAAAATAGTTTAAGTAATCCAATCACTTTTAGAATGTTTAAATTGAAAAATTAAATCCTAATGATCACAAATCTTTTATTATTGTGTATTGTTACACTTATTCAACCTCCAATTAAATGTTTACATTATTTCTGTACACTAGTGAGCAGGCACCACAACCAGAGCATCTCTTTTGTCTTAATTTCAAGGGTTTACCATGCGAAAGAACTCACTGATCAATCAGATAAATGCTTCCTAAAAATGATAACTCAATCAGGCTGATTTGGAGGATAACTTTTATTATTTAAAAAAAGCTCATATCAATGGACAAGTAAACAGCTTTATGTCATATCTTGTTAACACTAGGGGTTGATTTGCCAAAACCAGAGAGTGCAAAATCTGGTGCAGTTGTGCATGGTAGTCAATCAGCTTCTAACTTCAGCCCGTTAAAGTGGTATAAAAGGTTCAGCTTTAACAAAAATAAAAAAGTAACAAACATGTTATACTTACCTGCTCTGTGCTGTGGTTTTGCACAGAGCAGCCCTGTTTTGCTCTCGCTGATGTCTCAACCAATGAAGAGAGGCAGTCCCAGGACAGCCGAGGCTCTCGTGCACACCAGTAGTGTTTTTTTTTTTTCTGCCTCTAAAAGCCTATAAAAGCTCCTGCCACAAAATGCTGTTAAAAGCCTTTGTGTATGAACCCATAGGCTAACACGGAGGTGCCTTTAGAGGCAGGAAAATAAAAAATACACCAGACACCACTGGAAGCAGCTGCTAAAACATCCAATGTGCATGAGACAATCAGGAGAGCTGTGGAGGGATTGGCACACAGAAGGTTTTTTTTTACCTTCATGTATAGAATACATTAAGCTAAAAAAAACTTCAGCCTTGCAGTGAAACCTACCCACTATGCTCTGTGAATAGATGCTTCTGTGTCACACCATTCACAGAGCCTACCTTCTGAACTACAGAGGTCCTGAGAGGAAAAGTTTCAGGAGGCGTAGTCAGTACAGCATACAGGCAGCAAGGTACTATGAGATGTCAAGCCTTTAGAAGTTGAAAGTAAACTAAACGAATGAGCAGAGGAAAAACTGCAAAGCATGCAGTGAATCCTGGAAGCTGTGGAAAGAAATAGCCAGAAGACAATCACAGCATGAAAGGAAATTTTTCAAGTAAGCTTTTACTGGATTGTAAAAAATAACTACTGTTTCTATTGCTATTACAATGCTGATGTTATAAAATCAAAGTGTATGCTTTGACCATAGAACTCCTTTAAGTTACATATATCTACTGTAACCTACATCTAAATTATGTTTGTAAAAAATATGGTTTAGAATGCAACTCTTCTTTAACCACTTGTCAGGTCACCTGTGGTCAGATGACAACTGCACCCTGTTGGAGGCAGGGGCGCAGCGCAAGGTAGTGAACCCGATAGCAGACTGCTGCGGACGGACCGGAACGTGAGCCCAAGATTCCCCAGGGCATGGAGTCTAAGACCCAGCAGGTGTTCACTAGAGCCTCTAGTGGTGAGGATGGACTTGGCTGCAGCTGGGCCCAGGTTGCGGCCCCTGGGGTCCTCCAGGTCATGCTCCATACGGAGAGAAGGGAAGCAGCCACTCAGGAAACACGGAATGGTGATGGGTAAGCCGAGGTCGGGGTAACAGGCAGACAAGGGTAACCAAGGAACAGGCCAAAGGTCAGGGTAACAGGCAAACAGGAATAGTCAGAGACAAGCAAAGGCGGTACACAGAAAAGTAGATGAAGCACACGGGAAACAGGAAACAGGAACAAACACTGTTGAATAGCAAAGCAGACCTGCAGTGCACTGGTTAATATAGACTTCCTGTGATGACCTGTGGGGGCAGGAACAGGAAGTAGAGGTGATAAAAAGGAACCAGAAGTGCAGTCTGACCTCTAATACAGACATGAAGGGACAGGTAAGCTTGCCAACCACTATTGCAAGTCCATGACAGTACCCCCCCTCTTACGAGGCCTCCCCCTACCCCGCCTGGGCCCGGGTTTAGAGGGACACCTCAGATGAAACCTTCTTAACAGACGAGGTGCAAAGACCTCCGATGCAGGAACCCAAGACCTCTCCTCAGGACCAAAGCCTTTCCAATGAACAAGGTACTGAAAAACACCTCTACAGAGTCGGGAATCCAGAACTTGACTGACCTTGTATTCCTGATTATCCTCAGAGACCGGTGCCATGGTAGGGAAAGGATGAGAGAACTTATTGAGGACTAAAGGCTTCAGAAGGGAAACATGGAAGGTGTTAGTAATTCTGAGGCTTTTGGTAGGATGAGAAAGGATATCCACTCCTGGTGAAGAATCCCTACCGACATCCTAATGGGTAGTGTCTGGAAGCGAATAGGGCCCCCTGGGAGAACAGTGCCATCAATTGCCGAGACCACCAACGGCGTAGAGAGGGGTGAAAGGGTGAGCTTCATAGAACAAGCAGTTCTCCAATCCATAAAGTTGCCGGCAGCCCCGGAATCCAGATATGCAAGGGTCGACTGGGGAGAAGTGCTTACGTGAAGGGACACTGGAAGAAGAATACGGGAAGGTGATGTTTCTGGGTCTAATATTCCACCTTCTAAATATATTACCCGAGCGTTTCCCGGGCGAAGTGAACAGGAGTCACGAAGGTGGCCCTTGCCTCCACAATAGAGGCATAAGCCCAAAGTTCTGCATCTAGCACGTTCTTCGGGGGTAAGTCTGGTCAGGCCCAGCTGCATAGGTTCCTCAACAGGCAGAGGATGCTCCACGGGACGGAGTGAGGGGAGCTCAGACTGACTAAGACCTAGGGAGTGTTGGCGTCATTTTTCTATGGACCTCTCCTGAAAACGAATATCGATCTGGTTGCATAAAGAGATGACATTGTCCAGACCGACGGGGATGGTTCTTCCTGCTAATTAGTCCTTCATTCGGTCAGAGAGGCCATGCAAAAAGGTAGCGACCAGGGCCTCATTGTTCCAGCTCAATTCAGCTGAGAGAATACGGAACTGGAGAGCATATTGTCCCACTGAACGGGATTCTTGGCAGAGACGTAAAAGAGCACTAGCCGCTGAAGAGGCCCGAGCCGGCTCCTCAAAGATGTTACGAAAAAGAGCTTCAAGAAGTCGGGCAGGTTGGAAACTACCGGATCATTCTTCTCCCATAGGGGGCAGCCCAGGCTAGACCTTCACCGGAAAGGAGGGAAATAATATAGGCTACCTTTGCCCGATCTAACAGGAAGTTTTGCGGCTGAAGCTCAAAATGGATGGTACATTGGCTAAGAAATCCCCTGCAGGCCTTGGAGTATCCAGAAAAATGGATTGGAGGAGGTAGTTGCAGCAAATGCGAGTCTGTGACTGGTGCGACAGGCCCAGCCACTGGTTGCTCTTGGGGTTGCGGATTTGGGGTTCCCAACGAGGTCTGAAGCTGTTCAAAGCGGGAAGCCAGATCCTGTAGGAATCGCATCACCTGAGTCTGATTAGCTTCTTACGTCTCGAGTCTGTGAACTAAGCCCTGCAATGGATCATCTGGGGGGAGCGGCACGTCAGCCGGGTTCATGGCTGTTCAAACTGTCAGGTCACCTGTGGCCAGATGACAACTGCACCCTGTTGGAGGCAGGGGCGCAGTGCAAGGTAGTGAACCCAATAGCAGACTGCTGCGGATGGACCGGAACGTGAGCCCAAGATTCTCCAGGGCGCGGAAGTCTAAGACCCAGCAGATGTTCACCAGAGCCTCTAGTGGTGAGGATGGACTTGGATGCAGATGGGCCCAGGTCGCGACCCCTGGGGTCCCCCAGGTCACGCTCTGTAGGGAGAGAAGGGAAGCAGCCACTCAGGACACACAGAATGGTGATGGGTAAGCAAAGATCGGGGTAACAGGCAGACAAAAGTAACCAAGGGACAGGCCAAAGGTCAGGGTAACAGGCAAACAGGAATAGTCAGAGACAAGCCAAAGTCGGTACACAGAAAAGTAGATGAAGCACACGGCAAACAGGAAACAGGAACAAACACTGTTGAACAGCAAAGCAGACCTGCAGTGCACTGGTTAATATAGACTTCCTGTGATGACCTTTTGGGGGCAGGAACAGGAAGTAGAGGTGATAAAAAGGAACCAGAAGTGAAGACATGAAGGGACAGGTAAGCTTCCCAACCACTATTGCAAGTCCATGACACCACTTCCTTACTGTTGGACGTCATATGACGTCCTGGGCTTTAAGTGGAGATATCTGAATGATGCCTGCAACTGCAGGCATCATTTAGATATAATTTTTCTTAGCCTGCAATTCTCTTCACCATAAGAACAATCATAGAGGCTGTTCAGCACTACTACTGCTTGATTGTTCTTACAGGAGCAGGAGGGGACGTCCCCCTCTCCCTCTGCCCTCCGGTGCTTCTACCGCCTTGCCTGTGTTATCAGCAAGCCGGAGAAGGAATCTGCTGCCGGCAGAAATACACCATAGAGAATACCGAGGATCAGATGGTCCCCAGCAGTCTCTATGACTCTTGGAGGCCCGAGGGCGACGTTATGACGAGATTTTTAAGTACTGAAGTTTGGCGCCATTTTACAAGTGTGCGCAATTTTAAAGATGACATATTAGGTATCTATTTACTCGGCATAACATTATGTTTCACGTTATATAAAAAGCATTGGGCTAACTTTAGTGTTTTGTTTTTTTTTTAAATTCATGAAACAGTTTTTTTTCCCAAAAAAAACGCATTTGAATAATTTCTACACAAATACTATGCGACATAAAAAGTTGCAATGACCTTCATTTTATTCCCTAGGGTCTCTGCTAAAAAACACATATAATGTTTGGGGCTTCTGAGTAATTTTCTAGCAAAAGAATGAGGATTTTTACATGTAGGAGCGGAGTGCCAGAATTGGCCCGCTATGGAAGTGGTTAAGGGCCTGTTCACACTGGAACAGAGTGCAGTAAAGGCGCACTCCATGGACATGGGTGTCATTTTATTGTTAATAGCACCCCAAATGCATCTTTCAAACTCACAGTGCTCTGCGATTTGGTGCGGTGCAATCTGAAAAAAGTAGTGCTTGTACTGCTTTTTCTGCATTTAGGTACACTTGGCAGCCTATAGAAATTAATGGGCTGTCAAAAGCAGAACGTGAGGGACTGCATGGGAGAATGCTAGCCTTTTAATATGAACCGGCTATAAAAGTTATCCATTTTAGACACATATTAGGAAGAACGCACTGGTTAAATGCCATTCATACGGATCTAAGGGACACCAGTGCTCAGAGCTAAGCAAATCCTTGCAAACTCTGCTACAAGTATCTGAGAAGCAAAACATAGAACTAGACAATCAAACATAAAGCCTGAGTGCACTGAATAATGCAGATCAATAATTGTATCAACATAAAGAATCATAAAATTGCACTTACAAATAATGAACCTAAGAGCAGACATGTAGAAATAAAATCACTCTTTGGCTGCATATCTCATTAACAGAAGCTTTCAACCCAAACAAGGCCTCTTGTACACTGTACTGATGTATGGACATTATACATTTCTGGCATAAAAAACTTGAGCATGGACTGTACAGCATGCGCACGTATTTGCAAACATGTGCACACAAACGTAAAACCTTTTTTTAGCTTGAAGAAAGTGTGGTGCATGCCTTTATATGCATTTGTGCAAAAATACTGATCGGTAATGCAGATTTCTGTATTTTTTAATTAATTTTTTTCACTAATCTATATGCAGTGCATGTTTACACACCTGTGTGTACAGGTTCATTGAAAACAATAGTCATTTACATCAGTAAGAAAAACAAAAAAACCTGTATGCCTAAAAATGCTGTGTTTTTAGGCGGCAGTGTGCAAGAGGCCTAAAGCTGGCAAATGGAGGAGATCAACAACTACAAGATCCTATCCATGCTGGCAGTAAATAGGGGCTGCTAGCTGAACACATACTTGAACCCCACTGGACAGTGTTACTGTTATCACCCTGCTCAAACACACTGTTACTGAGATATTTCAAGGCTATGCTTCAAAGTGAAAGAAACAGGGTGCTGCAAACCACTCTAAAGAAAAACTTTTGATGGTGGAATATAGGTTTACAGAGTAATTTGTTTCTCTATGCCAGCTCCAAAGTTAATTTTATGTAAGTGCAATTATTTATGTTATTAAATGTATTGATCTGTGCTATTCTGTGTGTTTAATTTTGTTGCTGAGTTTTCCAGTTATCTTTTTTGCCTAGACCCCCATTTTAACAAAAGTAATCGACTTGGCCATCTTCAAGGACACATTAGCCCAAGAATCTGATGACTGCTGTAGGTCACAGCCATATATAAAAATATTGATGAAAGGGGTTAATGAGTAACCTATTGCTCTACCATGCTTTCACATTTTAGTGTAAGCCAACATTACTTATGCATATAGTCAAAAAATATCCCATAAAGAGTGTGGGAAAAGGCGTTATATAGTTGGCTTTAAATAGGCAGAAAGACAAAATAAGTAGTGTTCCTTAAATTGTTTATTCCTTTGAAAAAATATACCATTCCTAAACATTCAAAATGTAATGCTGCAACATAAAACCGAATACAAGACAAAACATATAAACGTAAATAACAACCGGTCGGTACACTGGTGCCTATTGCCTAGGATGGGGTGTTCACAGCTACCGCTGTATAATAACTTATATAGGAAAAAAAAAAAACCCTTCCTTAAAGCAAGTCCCTTGGAAGCTCAGACAGCGTAAAAGCTCATGATAAATAGAGATGAATCCATATAATTGTCAAATGTTGCGGTAAAACAGGATACTATGAGGGAACCCATGAATGAATGCGTTACTTTCCATTTGGTGAAATAACCCTTTGAGGGATATACCCTGGACATTACGGGAAATTCATTGTTACCATACTAGGACAAGATTGAATTAAGTAACGCATTCATTCATGGGTTCCCTCATAGTATCCTGTTTTACTGCTATATTTTGATATTTATATGGATTCATCTCTGTTTATCATGAACTGTTATGCTGTCCCAGCTTCCAAGGGACTTGTTTTAAGGAAGGGGGGGGGTTTCCTTTATAGGTGATAATACAGCGGTAGATGTGAAAACCCTATCCTAGGCAATAGGCACCAGTGTACCAGCCTTACGTTATTTATGTTTATATGTTTTGTCTTGTCTTCTATTTTATGTTGCAGCATTACATTTTGATCAGTGTTTAGGAATGGTATATTTTTTCAAAGGAATAAACAATTTAAAGGAACACTACTTATTTTGTCTCTCTGCCTTTTTAAAGCCAACTATATAATCACTTTTCCCACACTCTATATGGGATATTTTTTTTTACTGTAGGTCACAGCCATCAGATTCAGATAAGTATGCATCTGGGGTGCATATGGGTAAAAAGTTAAGGAAGGCTAAGCAGAAATAATAGCTATGCTTTGCCTAAAAATACAGTTTTAACCAAATTATTTTCATATATATATATTTTTTTATCTTATGAAATGAAATGCCATTGAACACTGAATGTGAATGCAGATATCCATAGGATTTTACTTACAGGTAAAGTGCCTTCAGTAATAGCTTCGGATACCTCCTTGGTCCAGTAAATTGAAGAAACACATATAACTACTTGACCAGGCCACTGTAAGACCCACTGCTTCCGAGGAACCTATGAGTAAAATATTTATACAATATAGTAGTTACAAAGATTGAAAAAAGACACCTGCCCATCAAGATCAACGAGTAAATATAGTATAATAAACAATAAGTGTTTACATTTTTTTTTGAGGTATCCTAAAGTGCAGGTGTGTTCTTGGTTGCTGTATTGAGGTGGCATTCAGAATGAATAGCCCTGCAAAGCAACACACACATACTCGTATGTTTAAAGTGTGTTTTACCATGCACCACCACAACACATACAGTATTTGAGAATATGCCCCTACATGCTTTAAGCCTTTATTTTAAAGGATAGCTGTATTGTACTTTATTATTCTTTTATTACACATATCCTGTAAGCCTCTTCCAAACACTTGCAGTCTGGAATACCCAGACATCAGGCTGGATGACAGCTTTGATGAAGAAGTGAAAACCAACAAGATGGAGGAGGGCTTCTGTGGGATGCAGAGCAGACTGGAAGTTATGTCGGGGGGGGGGGAGCTATGCATTTCATGGCTGCCCAAGCTTCTTTCTCAAGCTAACCAAAACTTTCCTGGCTGCAAGTGTTAGGAAAAGGCTTCCCATCCCAGATGCATGAGCCGACTGCTCACGGATAACATGTAAAAGGGTAATTTCCTCTTTTTACATGAGTTGCCAATTTATTAGTGTTTCTCAGTACATTTAATGCTAAACTTAGTTTTAATGCCCACTGGTGTGTTGTCTTGGTTCTGGAAGTCTATCCATCTATCCACCCAGTGTTTCTATCCTGGTCTGAGGTTCCCTGTTGTTGTGAGATGTCCACTGGAAGCCCTTACTATGTGATGCACCTGATTTTAATTGTCAAAATGTGAGTTGCCATTTGTCTTTACCACAATAAATATGTTAATAAACTACACTCAGATTGCACCCTGCTATTCTTCTGCTGAACTATTTTTTTTTACGAATGTCTCCTAGCAGCTGCTTCCATGTACAGACAGTAGGCATTCTGGACCACGAAAGTTTGATTAAATTGCTTGTACTATCTGATTCAAGTTTCTCCTGGAAAATAATAATTGGAATTTGAAAATATAATTTTCAAGATAGAAAATGTTTCCAATAGCACAGTGCGCAACACAGTGCAATACAAGGCAAAATAAAAATAAAAATCACATACGGTCATAGCATATGCAGAAAGAAATGCAACTGTATGGCAGCACAAGCAGTGCAATATCAGAGCTCAATCACAATGTAATGTTTCAGGAAAACTAAACACTCCTAACAGAGGAGAAAGAAATAAAACAAGTAACAGGTCAAAAGGGAAAGGGAATTTCCACCGGAGGAAGCAGATAATAATACAGATAACATGAGGAGACCAGATAACGCCTAACCCATTAGCAATATGTCCATCACCAGCTGGGGAGGTGCCCGGGATGGATCATCCACCCATGGCTGCCACAGGAATAGAACTTTTTGAGCGCCTTACGATGTTGATAAGTAACTTTTTCTCTAATCAGTAAGTTATTAACTTGTTCGACCCATTGCGCAACCGTCGGCACACTGGAGGTAATCCAATATCTAGCTATCAACTTGCGAGCCACATACAACAGTCGGAGGACCGCCGTATAAGCATGCGGTGTCAAGGTCTCTTCCTCCAATGCGCCAAGCAGACACACAACCGGGTCCCTGGGCAATCTAAAATTATAGACCCTGGATATAGAGTCAATGACCTCGCTCCAATATCGGAACAATTTGGGACATCTCCAAAGCATGTGAATAAGAGTGCCCTGATCCCTATTACATTTGGGACACACATCATTTTCCCTACGCTCCCATTTAAACAGCTGAACCGGGGTGCGATAAGACCTAGAAAATATAAATTTGACCATCAAAGTAATAGAGAACCTTTTTATTTCAGACGCAAATTTTGGGGAGTTCCAGTTTAATTTAGGGCTTTATTAATACTCTGAACCTTACCTCCACGTATCCTTCTATTCCATCTTGAATGACTTGCCTTATACTGGCCAACATGTTTTCTTCTACTTCCAAAAGCCACTTTTCAACCATTCCCTGAAACACCAAAATAAGTACATAGTTCTCACAGGTAATGATTAGCAAAGTGAAGTGTTCTACACATCAGTACAAACCAAGTAATAGTTCACATTAAGTTTTAAACGAAGTACATCTTCTGGCAACTCCTCTATTCTATGTACAGTAGATCACCATAGATTATACTACAGTATAATTTAGAGCAGGCATGTCCAACCTGCGGCCCGGGGGCCACATGCGGCCCAGAACCCCAGGCAATGCGGCCCACTGCCCCCTGACAATTTTTTTTGCTGGGGAGGAATGAAGTTGGGTCGAGGGCATGGCCACAGGGGCTTCCAACTAACGGTAGGCAGAAGCTGCCTCGGGGGGGGGCGAGCATGTGCAGTGTTTCTGACTCCTACCACCATGACCACTTCTTCAAATCACTGAAGTGGTCATGGTGGTTAGGGTGTTCCTTTAATATCTCTCAGCAGAAGTAAACCTCTGTATACTGATTCCATTTCATTTGATCATCCTCTAGTTGTGTTAAATTAGTGCGGAGGGTGCGGCGGCGTGGGAAGGGCGTGGCGGCATTTTATTACTTATATACCTTAACTATAGTATATAATTTAAATGCGGCCTGAGAAAATTTCTCTACACTCAATGTGGCCCAGAGAAGCCAAAAGGTTGGACACCCATGATTTAGAGAGAATTTGATAGTACCAAGAAACAGTATATCGTGTGACAATATTCCTTGGAGGCACAGTAGTAGTACTGTAAATGGTATATGTTGCTTTGGTATTTTTGAAGATAGAAATCTTCAGACGGAGACTACTGGAAGGAGGAAAAAAATACTAATTTTATTATGCTCCACCATAAGAGCCATAGATTATATTATTAGAGATATCCAAGACAAATAAATGGAGAAGATCAAATGGATGATCATATGAACATGTGAACAGGACCATATATTTACATTATACAGTAATTCGTTTAGTAAAGGTTTAACATTTTACAGTTATTTGACAGCAGTTGGTAATCAGGAAACTCTCCAAATAATATTTTGTCTCACCCACAAGTACACAGTTTATCATAAGAGATCAAGTCTATGTCCTCTGCTGGCACCAGCATTGGGGGAAAAATAAAGGTTCACAGAGGTAGCCAATACGAGTTAGCTCATTTTAGCTAATACGAGTGATCAAATTTTCTGGTGAGGTTTAATGATTATGTTGCTGTTGCTGTAGAAGTAGCCCACATACAAATGTATGGATCTGCCCCTAAATACCAGGCAATTAAATCCTAATGTCTGTTGAAACCACATCTGACTTCAAATACCTCGATTAACACAAACTTGGCACATTTCTAAAACACTCAAGGTTCACTACATACCAATTGGGATAAAACCATTTCCTCTTATTTTACTTTTGCTGTTGCAGTTTTCTGTATCATTTGTCTGCTTACTGCACAATGATTAAGCAGTGTGGTGGTAGTAAGCTGTTATTCAATGAGCAGATAAAATATTTCTACGTGGATACCACAATGTGCACTACCCTTGCCGAGTAATTCAGCAGCAAGAGCATGATCCCCATGACTGCATCTATACACTATGTTCATTGTGCCTACTGGAGTTCTCAGATACTAGATCTGCAGGTAATTTAAAATGGTTGGCAGTAGCACTAGTTACATTTACTTTCAAAAATGGAGGTAAAAGATGCAGAAACAACATAGCTCATCCTTTTACTGATATCAGCCAGTGATCATCTTGGCCTACAACAATGAAGGTCATCATTATAATAGTAAATGTGAGTGATGATCCTTCATTTTACTCCCAAAACTGTACTCAAGCAAGAGTACAAAATCATATGTCACACCATAGAAGAGGGCTAGCCAGGGCTGTATTTATCATTTGTACTGCTCTAGATATTTGTGAACATTTATATCTGGATGGGTGGTAGTGGTAAATGAGACCATTATATAGCCAGAAACTTTCAAGTAATGGTTTGATCTATGTAATGCTTTGTGTGAATTGGCTCATTAACTGCATCCACATTTAACTTGCTATGAGACCCCTATACTTTAGGATGTCAATGACAATGTACATAGAGAGATTTAGTGTGCTGCTCAAGGCCATATATGTGCATCCTTCCTGTTTTATGTTTAGCCTTGAATCAAAGATAGTGGTCTATCTTTAATATTTTATTGATAATTACAGCACAATTTTAGTGTTTTCATCCCAGCCCATATTATCCCCCCAAAAAATTGTGGGTCAGATGATCTTGCGCCATAGAGTCCTGTGTCTCCTCTCTGATAACCCTTGCACCTATACACACTTCCAGCTATGCTGCTTGCAGTGTTAAAAATATTTTCGTAGACTAAATTAACACTATTTTATTTGACTAACATATGACTTAAACTAAAACAATTCAGATGACTAAAATACGACTAAAACTATAATGACATGTTAGTCAAAAGACTATGACTAAAACTACATTGAAATTTGACGTCAAAATTAACACTGGTTATACAGTATATCACAAAGGCTAAATCTGTGTCTGTAGTGCATGTTCAAACCTTAATACCATAAATAATAACATGTTATTAGATTTTTACTCCTGTATTATATAAAGACTTTGGAAATTCTAGAGAAATGCTTAAATAATGCATTACAATTTAACTAAACCCATTAGACTTTAGTTGATTAAAATGCACTTGACTTTTAGTTGACTACAACTAAAACTAAAACAATTCCGGTGACAAAAAATACAAAAAAATCTAAAATGGCATTTTAGCCAAAAGACTATGACTAAAACTAAATCAAAATTTGACATACAAATAACACTGGCTGCTGGCTTTACTCAAAAGGAGGTCATACAAAGACAAAGAAAGTAAACATACTACTGTAAATGTCTTGGTTGGTTTATCTCTCCAATTGCTCAGATTACCTATCACTTAAAAAAGACAGAAAATGAGCCAGTTCACACAAACTTTACCCAGATCTAAGTATCATGTTGGGCTCCTAACCTCACACTGGTCTCGTATATCATTGCTATCCATTCTCAGAATAAGAGTATATTAGTAAAACTGCATTGCACCACATTTATATTCTCTGTTAGTCTGTACCTTAGTATCTTTTTAGCTAGGATGAAAAGTAATCTCTTTTTCTTAAGCAATTCTATTGCTACTTTTAGCATGCTAGTGTTCGATATGATTTAATATTACTAAGGTCAGGAATAATGTGTTTTATCATGTACAGTAAAAGCTCCTGCGTACTTACATTATATAGCACTCATTCTATGGCATTTTGCCATGAGAAAAAGTAAGTATGTTCATCATATGAATTCTAAAAGCTGAGTGTGCTATAATTCAGTGTTAGCAATAAAATAAAGCATTTCCTTCTCCCAGCATGCAAACTAAATAACCACAGCAAGTGTGCTATGCATAATGAATAAAATAAAGAACAATTACTTTTGCCTTTGCTGGATAGATCTTCTGTGTTAAGGGGAGAGTTTCCATCTCAGAGCTGACCATTCCAGTGATTTCTAAGTCATCAGTAAACTCCAGTTTGGCGATTCCTTCAAAACATTTCTTTAGGTGAGGCTGCACTCGTAGGGGGTCCTTTGTTTCAGACAAGATTTCCAAAAGTTCATCATTTGAGAGGAAGAAAAACCTGTATGATATCAATAAAGAAATTAGGATAAAAAAAGCTATAGTAGACATCAGGGCCGAAACTAGGGGGACATCTCCCCCGGGTGCCACATTGGCAGGGGTGCTGCGGCTGCCTCCTCCTCCTACTGGGCCATCCAGGATCTCCCATGCTTCTCTTGGTGGGGCCACTGCCATCTCCAGGCAGGCAGGCAGCATGTCCTGCCGCCCGTAACTCTATCAGCAGAAGCTGGGCAAGAAACTGGGGTGATTGGCATGCTGACCCAAGGTAAATCGGGGGTGGCTGCAGATCTGCACGTGGGAGTTTCTCCTAAAAGAGTGAGGCTCATTGCAGGCCAGTGCTGGGGGGGGGGGGGGGGCGATATACACCTCAGCCTACTATACAGTGAGGGGGGAGCATCTCCGTGGGGTGCCCGGCACCTCCCTTTACACCGCTGCCCAGCAGTTCATACAATACAGTGGAGGGAATGGGATATCTGACCCAGGCAGGAACTGACTTTGGTACACAAGACAAGTTAGTCGCTCGGCCACTGTATAGCAGGCACCACAGAGCTGCCGATCACTATTAAAGCAGTGCAGAGTTTTGTGTGGTAAAGGTGGGGGGGGGGTGCAGAGGTGTGCAGGGGGGGGGGGGTGCAGAGACAGAGATATGCAAGTGGGTACAGACCGTGTTATAGGATTAGGAGTTGCCGACATGTGTAGTGAAGTACAAAGATGTTATGCTGGGGGTTCAGAGGTGTTGGGGGGTTCACAGATGTGCAAGTGGGTATGGAGATGTGTTAGGGGGTGCAGAGGCCTGCTGGGGTTAACAAAGGCATGCTGGGGAGTATGAATGTGTGCTGGGGGTGCAGAGGTGTGTGGGAGGGTGCAGAGGATTGTGGGAGGGTGCAGAGGTGTGATGGGAGTAGAAAGGTTTGTTGGAGGTATGAAGCTGTACTTGGGATGTGAGTATTCTGATGGGCGCAGAGGTATGGAAGTCTGCTGGGGGCTGTGAAGGTGTGCAATTGGGTGCAGAGATATGTGGGGGGATGAAGTGATGTGCAACGGAGTACTGAGGTATCCTGGGAGGTACAGGGATATACTGGGGGTATGGAGATGTGCTGGGGGCACAGAGGCGTGCTAAGGCATGCTGATTTTACTCTGCGCTGGGGTCATATATTGGAGGTGAGCAGGAATTTTGCCTGAAGGTGGTGGACACTAAACACGTTGGATACAACCATTTATTGTCACTAGATTTGCACTTCAGTGGAATTTTATGAATGGGACTTTGATATAGACATTTTATTTTTATTACAATAAAGTTTTAGCTTGATTTAGATTCAGTTATTTACATGTTCTATTACGAATTAATTGCGCTGCACTTATAAGTTGCATTTTAATGGTAATTGGAACAACTGTGTATATCTAAGAGTAATAGACATGGTATCTCCTGAATATATAAAATATTAATTATTTACGTAGTTAGTCAGGTTGAAAAAAAACACAAGTCCGTCTGGCTCAACGAATAAAAAACAAAAAACAGTAAAGAAAACCCAACCATACAATCCCATATACACAATCCTATACCCGCAGTTGATCCAGAGGAAGGCAAAAAACTCCAGCAAAGCATGATCCAATTTTCTACAGCAGGGGAAAAAGTTCCTCCCTGAATCCCCGAGAGACAATCGGATATTCCCTGGATCAACTTTATCTATAAATATTAGTACCCATTTATATTATGTACACCTAGGAAAGAATCCAGGCCTTTTTTAAAGCATTTTTTATTATAACCTGGCAAATATTTAAAATGTAAGAAAATATCTTTATTATAATTTTTATATTTAATAATTCATTGTTTAATAACTGTATATGTCAGCTACACTATTAAATAGATGACATCACAGATGAACACTTCAGGCTAAAGAAGTACTCGTCTGCAGGTTTAAAGCTTCAATTTTTTAAGATTCCAGTCTGCTTGTAATCGCTATGTCAAAGCTGACATAGTAATCCTATGCTCAGGAACTACACTGACTGACTAACTTCCAATCATCAATGGGGATCATAGTTGTCAGGCACAGTGAGGATTGAGAGCCAGCCGCTGCACAGAGTGTCAGCGGCTGGCTCTCTATTTTTAAATTACATCAAAAGGTACACCATACACTATAACCAAAAATATTGGGACACCTACCCACAAGGTTTAGGAGTGTGTCTATAGGAATGTTTGACCATTCTTCCAGAAGCGCAATTGTGAGGTCAGGCACTGATGTGGACAAGAAGGCCTGGCTCACAGTCTCTGCTCAAATTCATCCCAAAGGTGTTCAATGGAATTGAGGTCACTCTGTGCAGGCCAGTCACGTTCCTCCACCCCAAACGTGCTCATCTGGTTCAAATAATTTGGTGGAGGGGGGATTATGGTGTGGGTGGTTTTTCAGGGGTTGAGCTTGACCCCTTTGTTCCAGTGAAGGGAACTCTTAAGGCATCAGCATACCAAGACATTTTGGACAATTTAATGCCCCCAACTTTGTAGAAATAGTTTGGGTATGGCCCCTTCCTGTTCCACCATGACTGCACACCAGTGCACAAAGCATTGTCCATAAGGAA
Organism: Pelophylax lessonae; assembly: GCF_965119305.1. Classification (NCBI taxonomy): domain Eukaryota; kingdom Metazoa; phylum Chordata; class Amphibia; order Anura; family Ranidae; genus Pelophylax; species Pelophylax lessonae. The sequence goes on along the minus strand of NC_138773.1, from coordinate 111,636,524 downwards.
ATTAATGAGTGAGTTTGGGGTGGAGGAACTTGACTGGCTTCCACAGAGTCCTGACCTCAACTCAGCAGAACACCTTTGGGATAAATTAGAGTGAAGATTGTGAGCCAGGCCTTCTCGTCCATGTCAGTGCCTGACCTCACAAATGCGCTTCTGGAAGAATGGTCAAAGTGTATATCAGGTGAAGCAGCTGTATGCCAATCTCTAATGCATAGGGATGAAATAATGTTTTGTAAATCTATTTTTATTTATTTCTTTATTTTTTTACAGCCCTGACCTAAAGTGTTAGATGCAACAGCAGATTTTTATTCAATCTCACAGCTACAGCTAACACTTTGTAGCTGTGTAGCAACATTTTTTTTCTCTTTTGGGATAAAGATTTTACATTGCACATAAATAACTAAAAGCTGACCAATTTAGGCCCCGTTCACATAGAAGCGAAGCTACTTCCGCGACCTCGGAGCTGCCGGCAAGGACTTCATAACATTGAAGTCTATGACGGTCGCCTCCAGGTCGCCCCAAAGAAGCTCCGGACCCTTTTTCTAAGTCGGAGCGACCTGTGTCGCTCCTATTAGAACGGGTCCGCAGCTTCCCTATGGAAGGCGACCTATGGCGACCTGTGAGGCGACCAGGTCGCCTCACAGGTCGCCCCAGTGTGAACGGGGACTAAGGCACCCCTGTCATTTTAATGGTTTGCTTCAACCCTCTAACTGCAACATCTGCAGGACAGATTAGTCTGTTGAAAAACAATTTACTGTCAGGATTGCCTGTTAAAAAAAAGAAAAGAGAGCCTACAAAAGAAATTGAATGCAGCCACCACATCTAAGAATTGGTAAGCTGCAATTTTATAAATGTTTGCTTTTGAAGATTAATATTGCTTTAACATATCCTTGGTACAGGGCATCATGCTGGGGAGTCTTAATAAAAGACTGTGGGTGGGAGAGATTAATGATCCTTTTAATCTGGCTGTGTGCAATACATTTGGATTGTATGTAATGTGCTGGTCTCTCTGACTGAATATACATAGAATAGATTGTTTAGGCAAGCACTACCACTGAGTAGTTGTAGATAAATCTAAATTAGATAATTATTGCAGACTGTACAATGAGATTGTATGACTAGTCCAGGTATGATGTTTTCTTGTAGACCTCATACACATTTGAGCTCAAAAGAGCTGCTTTTACAGGCGTCTGAGCTTTTTTTTTTCTACCTCTAAACACCCCTCTATGTTAGCCAATGCACACTATAGGTGTTTACAAGAGTTTAGAGGCAGGGGTGTTTAAAGGCAGAAAAAAAAACACCAAAGTCGCGTATATTAGAGAAGCTTTTGAGCATAAACACTATCTGAGACTTCTACTGCAAATGTGGTTAAATGCGCCTAAGTGATAGGTGCATTTAACAAAGTTTTTTTTTTTTTTTAATGGCCAGAATAAATTAACATTCTGATCAATTATATAAATGCCATGGCACTTGATGCTTCTAATTGCACCAAAATGCATTCCTGTGCAGGTTCCCGCATTGCATCTAACTCACAGGAAGTTCACACTGCTCTCTGCGAACCACTACGGGTGTCAATATAAAGTTAAAGACACCCCAAAATCCGTTTGCAAATCGCATCAGAAGGCGGTGCGAACTGTGGAATCGGATAGCATGTGTGTGTGATTACCCATGCGATTCGATTCCAGTGTGGACCAAAAAAAAAGGGTCCTGTACTATTTTGATGGGAATGCATCATGCAGACATCGCATGTGATGTGCACTGCAATGTGGTGGGAATCACATGCGATGTTTTGCATTGTATATGTGTGAACCCAGTCTTAGGCATGTTTTTGCCAGGAGAAAAGTGTTTAAAATAGCCCCAGTGTACAGCCCCATTGTACACGAAGCTCAATAGTTTAAAATAACTGAGACGTTCCCTTGAAGTAGTCCAATATTTTTCAATCAGAATAGAATATTTTAAATGTGGTACATTTTTTTTTTTTTTTTAAATAGCTATCAATGAGGACACATTCTTACACAAGGTATGGGGAAAAGAAAATAGTGCTCACTTTCTTTGTTGTAGACACAAGAGATTATTTTAAGATTTCTTCTCAATAGGCACTTACCTTGGAAAAAATAATCTTTTTTTTTCCAAATAGGAATTCAAACCTTTCTGAATTTCTTCCAAGAGGATATTGGATTCCTGAAGCCTTTCTAACATGTTCTGCTGTTTTGTTGCGATAAGCACTCTTGTATCTTTCACCTGATAAAATGAAGGTACTGATAGTAATGAGAGGTTGTTTTGTGCACTGAAAATTACACATTTTGTCATAAATGGCTTTCAAATCCATCATTACTCAACAGCCCACTAACTCGGCACTTGGAAGAATAATCACTCAGTTCAGTTGAAGGCAGGCTGAAATTATACAGGATATATATATGTGTAGGGGAAAATTAAGAAAGGAAATTAACTTTTTAATATACGAAATAAATTCCAGTTATCAGGAAAGTGTTGTGGCTTATGATGATCATATACACTGCTCAAAAAAAATAAAGTAACACTTTGAAAACACATCAAATCTTAATTAATGGATACAAATCTAATGATGGATATTGATACTGATATGGACTGGGTAATGTGTTAGGATTGAAAGGATGCCACATCGTTTCATGGAAATGCAAATGATCAACCTACAGAGGGCTGAATTCAAAGACACCCCAAAAATCAAAGTGAAAAAATGATGCAGCAGGCTAGTCCATTTTGCTGAAATTTCATTGCAGCAACTCAAAATGGTACTCAGTAGTATGTATGGCCCCCACGTGCTTGTATGCATGCCCGACAACATCGGTGTATGCTCCTAATGAGACAACGAACGGTGTCCTGAGGTATTTCCTCCGAGATATGGACCAGGGCATCACTGAGCTCCTGAACAGACTGAGGTGCAACCTTACGGCGTCGGATGGACCGAAACATAATGTCCCAGAGGTGTTCAATTGGATTTAGGTCAGGCGAGCGTTGGGGCCATTCAATGGTATCAAGTCCTTCATCCTCCAGGAACTGGCTGCATACTCTCACCACATGAGGCTGGGCATTGTTGTTCACCAGGGGGAACCCATGACCCACTGCACCAGTGTGGGGTTTGACAATGGGTCCAAGGATTTCATCCCAATACCTAATGGCAGTCAGGGTGCCATTGTCTAGCCTGTAGAGGTCTTTGCGCCCCTCTATGGATATGCCCCCTAGACCATCACTGACCCACCACAAAACTGGTCATGCTGAAAGATGTTACAGGCAGCATAACATTCTCCACAGCTTCTCAAGATCCTTTCACGTCTGTCACATGTGCTCAGGGTGAACTTGCTCTCATCTGTGAAAAGCACAGAGCACCAGTGGTGGATCTGCCAATCAAGCTCCACAGTGCAGGCACTGAGCACAGGGCCCACTAAAGGACGTCGGGCCCTCAGACTACCCTCATGAAATCTGTTTCTGATTGTTTAGTCAGAGACATTCACACCAGTGGCCTGCTGGAGGTCATTTTATAGGGCTCTGTCAGTGCTCATCCTGTTCCTCTTTGCACAAAGGAGCAGATACCGGTCCTGCTGATGGGTTAAGGACCTGTCCAGCTCTCCTTCAGTAACTGCCAGTCTCTGGGAATCTCCTCCATGTTCTTGAGACTGTGCTGGAAGACACAGCAAACCTTCTGACAATGGCACATATTGATGGCATATATTGATGTGCCATCCTGGAGGAGTTGGACTGCCTGTGCAACCTCTATAAGGCCCAGGTATAGCCTTATGCTACCAGTAGTGACACCGATCCTAGCCAAATGCAAAAGTAGTGAAAAACAGTCAGAAAAGATGAGTAGTGAAAACAAAATGTCAGTGGCCTCCACTTGTAAAAATGTTCCTGTTTTGGAGATTGTCTCATTGTTGCCCATCTAGTGCACCTGTTGTTAATTTCATTAACACCAAAGCAGATGAAACTGATTAACAACCCCGCTACTTAACTGACTAGATCAATATCCTTGGAGTTTAATTGACTTGATGCTATACTCTGAATAAAAAGTGTTCCTTTAATTTTTTGGAGCAGTGTATTTTAACCCAAGTTCCATGCCAAAGTATTATTGTTTCATTTTGAATACATTGGGGAAAAGCAACAAATTCTCTAACTCACATATCACATCAGAGAGACTTCCCCTGACTTCCTATTTTGAAGATACTCTGTCACACCCTGAAACAATGGGTAAACAACAGCAATATAGTCCTAAAGGTTAAGTGCACCTTTAAAAAAAAATAAATGCAAATTTTTTTGCAGGAAAACAATGTGCATTTATTACTTTCTTTAAAGGAGCCTACACTTCAGCTCTCTGCGTGTACCTGTGTATGGGCCTTCAGTAGCGGAGGTGGAGAAAGTGTCAATGGGCTATGAGTGCGCTGATTATTGGATAGGACTTATAGGTCTTTAATTCACACTGACCGAACTTCGCCTGTTTGCCCATTCGGGGGAACAACCAAATTTGCAAGGCGCAAGGTGGGATGTACCTAGCGAGTTAGTATATTAACTTATTGTGACTCTGAGTGTAGAGTGTTAGTGTAGTGTTAGTATATTGTGTCAGTATAGTGTAGTGTCAGTGTAGAGTGTTAGTGTAGTGTTAGTGTAGTATGAGTATAGTGTATGAGTATAGTGTAGTGTCAGTGTTTAACACAGCATTACATACCTTTTAGTGCTGTATACCTTTTATTAATTTATTTACTTTTTAATCGCTGCATGTTTTTTTTTGTCTGTGTTTTTTTTTCCCCTGCTGCTACCTTTTTTTTAAATTGTCAGCCACAGTTTTTCTGACTGTGATGCTGGTGTTTCCCCCTTTTTTTTATTTTTTTTTATAGTTTTTACATTTCTGGCAGTGTCAGGCCTCAATTTAAAGTGAACAAACACCACTTTTCATTCTATAAAGTGCATCCAATCACACATTTCCCAGTTTCTATTAAATTTGGGTAATACCCCCCCCCCCCCCATCATGTCATGGAGGCAAACAAGGAGAGGCAGATGTTCTCATGCCACTATTAGGGGGCCAAATTGGCTCCAGTGATGATGAGGATGGCGGGGATAATGATCATGAGGCCACTGTCGCGATTTGAGTGCTGGATAGAGCAGAGGAGAAAAGTGAGGAGGTAGAAACAACCCCAATGAGGCAGGATGTCCTCCAGAGGCAGCCATCATGGAAGAGTAGAGAGCAGCCACCCTTTTCCATCAGATTGTGGAGCGGTTATCTCCCGGCCCACTTCCCACAGCTCAGCTGCGTGGGCCTTTTCTAGCACATGTGCAGCCAATCACACTGTTGCAATTAGCAATCTCTGCCACACTTAGATCAAGCTTGGCTAAAACACCAGCCATTTGGGTACCACATGCTTGAGAAAGCATTTAAACTCCCACCACCTGTTGGCAAAAGCACCTGAAAGCCACACACACAATTCTTCTCCTCCTCACTCCCCACCTTTCATGTCTACCCCCACTAAATCTCATGACCTCTCAGAAGCCTCCACTGACAGGGATGATGGTAAAGCAAAGGGTGTCACAGCTCCTTGCAACATGTCTGCCAGCAGCACACCACCAGCTGTAGAGTATAGCAGGCAAATTTCTCTGCCTCAGCTGCTGCATCGAAAAAAAAAAACAACTCCCTGCCACCCAGATTCCCAGCGTCTAAATTCCAGCTTGTTCAAATTGCTGGATTTAAAAACTCTTGCCTTTCCATCTGGTGGAATTTGCCCCCTTCTGTGAATTTGCAGAATGTGCTGTTCCACAAACGGCAGGTTCCCTGTTGTTTTTTTATACACGTAAGGATATTCCAGCTCTGTACCATCACATGGAAGGCAATGTTTTGCCATTGTTGGGCAAGGCAGTCAGCTTCAAGGTCCACATTACTGCTGACACATAGTCCAGCAAGCATTATCAGGGACGATATATATAGTTCACAGCACACTCTGTAACTCTGCTTGTAACTATGAAGAATGTAGGACAGGGTTCAGTGCTGGAGCTTTATTTTGCCACAACATCTCCATACAGCTGGTGGTGATAATGTGAGATCTGTTAGCTCCACTCCTCCTCTGCTAAATTGTCCTATGAACCACCAGTATCCCTTAAGCACTCAAGGGGACATTCAACGAGTCAGGCTAAAAGATGCAATGCAGTGCTTCAGCTGGTCTGTCTAGGGGACAGGAGCCACACAGGAGTAGAGATTATTTCAGCTCTGCAGGGGCAGGCCCAGAGGTGGTTCAAACCACAGAAGCTTGAGCCAGTGATGGTGGTGTGTCATAATGGGACTAAACTTCTGTCCGCCCTTCAACAGGGAAAGTTGACACATGTGCCATGCCTGGGACATGTCCTAAATTTGGTGGTGCAGCATTTCTTAAACAGGTACCCAGGTTTGCAAGATTGTATAAGGCAGTCCAGAAGAATCTGTAGCCATTTCAGACGGTCATACACAGCCAGTGTTTGGCTGAAAATCTGTGGGAATTACTTTGCCCATAAACCGCCTGATTTTTTACATGCCTAACATACCTTAAGAGACGGTTTTCAGTCCCCAGAAACCTTGTGAGTAGTAAGTGGCTGGGAAGAGGCAGTTCCAAATACTGTAATCCTCAGTGACCCCAAGGACTCTGCTTCTCATGCCTTCGCAAACTTGCGGTGCACAGGCTCTCTTTTTGAAAGTCTGCGAGAGGACCAAAGAATTTGTGGGATCAAGGAAAAGGATCATTATTGTTTGGCAACCCCCCTTGACCACCGTTAAAAGGGGAAAGTCTCGGAACTCATCCTGCGCTTGCAGAGGGAGCACAGGATGAATACTCTTGAAGACACCTTAAAGAAGAGTTTATTTAATGCCTTTCCAGACTCTGGCAGGTTACAGTCTCATGGAAAAGCTAGTTTTGAGGCTTCTGTTGGTCAAAGGAGGAGCGGTGGAGAAGGGGCCGCCTCAGTGATGCATTTTAAAATTCTCTTAGTCCTTGGCACCCAGGGCTGTCAGCATTAAGATCTTATCCGAAGTGTCTGCATCATATGGTGGAAGATTATCTAGGGGCGAAAGCAGACATGGAGAGCTTTTCAGTAGACGATCCACTGGCTTTCTGGGTCAGGAGAATAGACAACTGGCCAGAATTTGCCCAGTATGCAATTGAGCTGCTGGACTACTCTGCATCCAAGGTGTGACAGATAAAAGAGCGCATCTGTCCACAGACTCTGTTGACCAGCTGACCGGCCAGTCCTGGATTAGCAGCAGCTATCAAGCCCCTGATGCCGATGTCGCTGATTAAATGTTATCTCAAATCTTTGCAAGACTGTCTAGCTTTGTGGGTGTTGATTTTATCTTGAAGTAAGTTTGTGGTACAACAGTTTAAACGGGGAGTCAAATCTCAATTTTTTTAAAGCAAAGGCCAATTCTTGCTTTTATCAAGAGTATCTCTAGAAGGTTACGACTTATGAGGTGAAGGAACCACCAACACTCAAAGACCAATTTTTCCACAACTGTGTGACAGGGGCATCACATTTCAATTTTTTTTACAGCAAGGCCAATTCTCGCATTCATCAAGAGTACCTCTAAAAGGTTATGGGGTGAAGGCACCACCAGCACCCAAAGACCAATTTTTCCGCAACTGTGTGACAGGGGCGTCAAATTTCAATTTTTTACAGCAAGGCCAATTCTTGCTTTCATCAAGAGTATCTCTATAGGGTTACATTGTGAAGGCACCACCAACACCAAAAGCCCATTTTTTCTTGCACTTGTTACTTCTATCCAAAGTCTGCGAAAGGGACAACAGACTTCCTCTAAACAAAAATTGTTAATCTTGGCCTGAGTGTACTATAATTTGGCTTCTTTGCATAACACTTGCTCATTGTGGTGCAAAATTTTGTTTTTTTTCCATCCAAAGTCTGCCAAAGAGACACCAGAATCTATCCAAAAAATCTCTAATCGTGTTCCGAGTGCACTACATTGTGGCATCATCATACAGACTGGCTCCCTAAGCCTTCCTGCTGCTTAACTGTGGGCAGCTGAAGCTGCTGCCTGTTCGCTTCCTGGATTTACACTGACATACAGAGGCACACAGACACACACACATATACACACTCACACGTACACATACACATATATACAGAAAAAAAAATGTTTTACTATCCAAAGTTAAAACAACAAGGGAAGAGGATTTAATAGATGGAAAGATGAAAAAATTACTGAAGGTCTGCTTTAGGTGGAAGAGTTTTTATTTTGGTTGCAGCAGTTGCTACTTATTTCACATTCCTGGACTTCTATTTTGTGCAGCACTGGGAATTTGGATTCATTGCCGAACAGGATTGCCAGTCAATATTCTGGGATTGATTCCCATTTATGTGTTTTTTTATTATCTTGGTTTTGTATGGATCACTGTTGTTTCACTATTGTACATACAAACTATATTTGTTATTATTATTTTTTCACATTTGTATGCTGCATTTATTCCCAGCAGCACAACACATTCACATGTCATACACCTGACTTTTCTTTTATTGTGCTGCACAGCACTGTGGTGGAAGATTTAGTGGTGCAGTGCTGTGCAACAAACACAAAAAAAATGTCATGATGCCACAGCGTCCTAATTTTACAAAATAATTGAAAGCTAATTTTACAATCAAATAAATGTATAGCAAAGTACTACAGCAATATTTTCTAATTTGAAAATAAAATTGATGATACTGCTCCCTATTCGGTTTATTTATTTAATAGTGGCATTATATAATATCACATCTTTATCATTCATTCTTCTTTTCTGGGTGTTCATGTTTCAGAAGAGGTTTTATTGCATATAGTACCATAACAACCTAATCATCAACATAATTAATAGTAAGCATTAGAAGCACTTTGTTTATAATTATTCACATCAGTTTCAACCTATTTAAATATTTCTACATTATGTAATTTAACTCACCAAAGCCATATAATCTAGTATGAACAGAGGTACATTTATCAAAATCCGCTCTGCCGTTTATCACAGACTATAACAAGAAATTCATGAGAATTCAGGTATAGTCAGTGATAGATGGCATGTTTAATGGGCTAAATACTAATCCTAATAATACACTTGATAAAAGGGTAGGCTAGTATTTAAAAATGGCATGTTGTAAAGCCATTTCATACAGCAACTGCCTTTAGACACTGGCTAGACTCATTTATAAATATCAAAGATGTGTTTGTTTACCAGAAGAAATGTTTTTTTTTTTTTTTTTTTTTAAAGAACATAAAACGTAGTTGATCATGTATACAAATTATCTCATTTGTGTGCCTCAAACTTTGTTGGACTAAAGAATAGGAATATTGGGGTTAAGTTTGTATTGCAGTCAAACAGACGTTTCCTATTATCTTCTATCTGACAGCTAGAATGTGATTGGATATTCTCAAAAATGTTCTTTAGCACTAGTTCAATGTATTTGTTTTCTGTTTTCTAATCATAATTTACAGGCATACTATTCAACACAATAATTTGTGATGCTGCCATAAAGTATAACCATCTTGTTTTCTCCTCTGATTATTGCAGACTAATTGTGGTTTGTGGAATTGTCTCCATAAGCACTTGTCTACACAAAGTTCACTTTTCTAATAGACAGCACAAATTGCATTTATTCATTTAGTAAAATGCTTCTGTTTTCATTGCAGAAGTTATTTTTTTTCAACTGAATTTATGCTACCTACGTTTCCCTAATTTAATTTCATTAGAACTTCAGAAAAACTCTCTCTCTATATTTGTAAAATTGAGACAATAATGGTTTGCACAAATAAAGAAAAATCCATACAAAGATGAACATCTGCACCTCTTACTCAGTGGGTATTATGTTCTGGTGTCCTATAGTGGGGACAATTTAACATTGCCATACCTACTTATTTGCTGTTTTATGTAGGAGTCTGAAACAGGCAAAGACAAACTATATTGTTTATAGGTTTATTTTCATATTTTTATGATATTATGTTATTCTATATATAGTATTCTATCCTTTGCTACATTGTTTAGCTTTACAAGGTTGATCATTTAAAGCAACAGTATATTTTACATACCGCTTCAGACATTAGGTCCTTCCAGGTACTGTCTACAATACCGAATTTCCGTCCTTCTTCTGGCATTTGAGCTATGATGTCTTCAGAGCTGAATATAGGTTCCAGATAGAGCCAGGTAGCTTGACACTTTAACCAAGAGTCTAATATATCTTGGATCAAAACAAGTGTTTTTTCCCATTCCTGCAAAAGAGAAAAAAATATTTTTCCAAAAAATGTAGAAATACCTCAGGTATAGAGCTACTGCATTACAGCCTTGGTTGGCCCACTGGATATTGGAGCATCCCCTGGTTAGTCTTGAGTACATGGCCTCAAATTAAATAAAAGGACAAATTCCTAGTGAAGGTCTGCCATTTCTGTAATTTCAATCTGTCATTCATGTTAATGTTATGCCCTGCCTTTCTGTGCCGATTGTTCCACCCCAGAGCCCCCTTTTACGTCATTCTGTCAATTCTCAATGTGCACAGCAACTTTAGCAAGTGAATAACTTTACTGACTGGTGCTGCTTGGCTGCAACCCATCCTTCATGTTTCCCCTTGCCTGCATCCTTCTTTGCTAGACAGTAACACACACAAGTACTGAAATGGGACTACCTGCAAGCCAAAAATAAACATCCAGCTCAGGTGAGCCACGGGAGCTTCTGGAAACTGCACTGCTGAGTTGGCTGGACAGGTGTCAAGGAAGGAAAAAAATGCAATATGGCAGCAGGCAGCTACTAAACTACTACTAAACTAACTACTAAATTAATAAAGAACAGTCTAAGCTTAACTGAAAAAAACTCTACCTCCTCCTCCTCATTGCCCCTTTCTGTTGGGGTTCCCCAAGTCTCTGTTCTTGGACCCCTCCTCTTCTCTATCTACACCGCCTCCCTTGGTCACTTAATAACCGCTCACAGCTTCCAATACCATCTATACGCTGATGACACTCAAATCTATCTGTCTACTCCTCACCTCACTCCTTCAGTCTCCACTTGCATTGCTAACTTACTTACTGATATATCAACATGGATGTCGCACCACTTCCTCAAACTAAATCTCTCTAAAACTGAGCTGGTACTATTCCCCCCTGCCCATGCCCCCCTCCATGACTTTTCCATCAAAACTAGTTATGCAACCATCAATCCCTCCCCTCAAGCCAGGGTACTAGGTGTAATCCTAGACTCTGACCTGTCCTTTCAGCCCCAAATCTAATCATTATCAAAAGCTTGTGGACTTCACCTCCGCAACATCTCTAAAATTCGCCCCTTTTTAACAACTGAAACCACCAAGCTACTCATTCACTCCCTTGTTATTTCTCGCCTTGACTATTGCAACTCCCTTCTCATAGGCCTACCACTCCATAGGCTATCCCCTCTTCAGTCTATCATGAATGCTGCTGCCAGGCTTCTCCACCTTACCAACCGCTCAGTGTCTGCCTCCCCTCTCTGCCAATCCCTACACTGGCTCCCGATTGCCCAGCGAATTAAATTCAAAATACTAACCACAACATACAAAGCCATTCACAACTCTGCATCGAGCTACATTACCAATCTTGTCTCCAAATATCACCCAAACCATCCGCTCCACTCCTTTCAAGATCTCCTACTCTCAAACTCCCTTGTCTCCTCCTCCCATGCTCATCTCCAGGATTTCTCCAGGGCCTCTCCCACCCTCTGGAATGCTCTACCTCTACCTGTACGGCTATCTCCTACTCTAGCTGCTTTCAGGCGATCCCTGAAAACTCATCTCTTCGGGGAAGTCCTTCACTAATCTTCCATCAGCTCATTCCCTACTGTTACAACCTCTTGTAACACCTACCCCAACCCATTAGATTGTAAGCTCTTTTGAGCAGGGCCCTCTTAATCCTCTTGTATTTTATTGTATTGTAACTGTATTGTCTCCCTGTTATATTGTAAAGCGCTGCATAAACTGCTGGATCCTGAATAATAATAATAATAATAACTGACTAAATATAATTAAAAACTTTAAACTTGAGGCATGGTGAGAATGGTATAATTTATTTTGTTAGTCAGTAACTTCTCGCCTGGACTGATAATGCCATTTGCTTGGATTTTGGTGGGTGGCCCTCTTGTTTATGAAGTAAACCAGAAAAGCCTAAAGAAATATGAATAAATGGCTGACTAAAAATTAAAAAAAAAACTATATCCTGAGGCACAGCAAGAATGATGTAATTTTTCTAGGGCTCTGAGGGTTAATCACTTACATCTGGACTTGTAATGCTAGGATTTGAGAGGCCACCTTCTTTCGTAAATGAAAATCCTAAAGTATCATTATAGTTGACTAATAATTGTAAAACTACTGTATATCCTGGGGAACAGTAAGAATGGTATTAATGTATTTAACTATCTATTTATTTGGGAGTCATTTGCTCAACTCTGGACTGGATTTTTGGGATTTGAGTGGACATTTTTACTAGTAAGTGGAAGAGAAAAACCTAACATAATCGTATTAATTGACTAATTTGAAAAATAAAAACATTATTATGTGAGAACGGTAAAATCTTTTTTGGGTTCTGTCGGGATTATTGGGGATTAAATAATAGAAAAAAATGGATTTAAAAAGCCATGTATATTCCATCTTATGTATAGGGATTTTGAACAGTGCAGCTTCCATTTTGTTCGGAGGTGAATGAAAGTTCATATATGTTCTTTTGCAAAATGTCTGTTACAAAAGAGTCTAGAATTTCCACAGAGATCTGTGTATCTATATAGTCATAAAATAAGTGGTACATGGACATCTCATCAGATAAGAGTCAATTAGCGAAACACCATACTAGTCACTATGGCTAGTCTAGCTTGTAATCTTATCTGTATTTTTAACAATGGACAATAGTGTATTCATTAGGTTCATTTGAACTATATATTTTTAAAGATACATTATTATGTGTGAGAAGATATTAGCAATAATTATGTCATTATATTATGTAAGGCATATACATATTTAGAAATTATCTGTCTACCATATGTTGGGTTTATATTCTTACCTTACTGTAGTAATCTTACTTAGATAAAGAGTGAATACTAATTACCTCACTTTATGTAAGTTTGTGTGTACGTTTTTAAAGTGATATAAATCCTACAAGCCAGACACTATAGATCTTCCAATCCTAGCCTAAATGTCTGACAATAATGTCAGAATTCAAATAATTAATGGATCTTCACTAGCCAAGAGGTCAAAGGTTATCTTTAAATAGTGGTCTTATTGTGTGTTCTAAATACGGAATTTAATGAAAAGTACAATACTGCCCCCTTTGATCATGCTGCTAAATGCAGTCTTGGGTAAATGAGATATTTCCAATATAAATATATATATTGTATTAAAAATATAATTATTGAAATGGCATTACTTGCCAGGGTACATGATGGAGATATAGATGGACATTTATGTATGTACTAAGAGTATGGACAAGTTTTTATGTTGCTTTGATGATTACTCTTAAATATAAAGAAATCATCATTTAATTTTATTATCCAAAGTATTGGGTTAATTATTAAAGAGGCGTGACTATGACCTTACCAGTTAATGGATAGAATGTCCCAACCAATGGGGATAATGTTTCATCCCTCTGGGTTTAACTTATGTTAATTTGAATAGTCCTTTGTTCAATACAATATAAAAAGGAGAGCCCAGATGTAATAGGACACATACTGACAACACCCCTTACACTTGCAACACACACACTACCACATCCATCTATATACTCATCTTTACATACGCCATCTTGCTCCATCATTTATCTGAAGCTTGGAGGGAAGCCACCACCTTGGGAAGGCATCCATCTTAGGACTCTGGTAATGACCATTTGAAGCTAGCAGCCATCTTAAGTGTGGTAAATATGCCTTGCTGTGTTATTTGATATTATTCAATATTGTTTATTTCCTTCCTTATATGTTTTATATTGCATATATAAGGGTAATAAGATTACAATCCCAGCCGTATAAACCATAGTAGATTTTTCTCTAAAAAGCTGATTTTTGTTTTTATACATTTTTATTAATATCAGATTTAGTGCATTATTTGCGATTTTAAGTCTTCCGTTTTGCATAGCTTATTCTCGCTCCATCTGCAGTGGAATGACTTTCGGCTGTGCGATTCGCAGACAATTGTGGTCTGATTATTTAAAACACTTACCTATGGTTTATGCTATACCTGGAGAAAAGGTAATCTTGCTTTCACTTTGTTTCAGTTTCACTTTCATTATTAAGCTAAACATCACATTGCATTGATTGTTTGAAGTTTGTATTTTATGTAGAGTTATCTTTTTGTGTCACTTCCTGTTTGATCATTTATTGTGAATACATGTCTTGTGAATAAATATTTTATATATATTCCATACTGTAGACTGTACTCACTAAGATTGGTATATGCTTTTAAAAAGAAATTAATCAATTAAAAAGAATTCGCTACATATTGATTTGTGGAAATAAGTTGAGATTCTCCTTCCTCACAGATCTTTGCTTATTGACATAAATAGACACTGTTATATTCAGAGCAGTATAAATATTCTAACAGTTCACTTACTTGTATTATGCAAAGCTTTTTAGAAATCACTTTTTTTTTACCACACTCTACTCTTATGTTTGTGAAAAATGAGCTGATACTTGGTGGCTGAATATGCAATTTACGAACACAGGAAGAGAACCTATACATTATATGACAAGACACATGGAGATCCATTTGCTGGCTGCATAAGAATGTAACTATCATTTGCAATGTTGCATTTTCGTGTGACTAAATTTTATTGTTTATAAATGTTGTAGCTATTGTTTTTTGTTAATTCTTTCAACTTTTTTTTCAAGGTATTACAACTTTAATCCTGAAATGCTTAAAACTCAAGCGGGAATTTTAATATTGAAATACCTCGGAATTTGCAACATAATCATTCCTACTCCTATCTACAGGCCAAAGAACACAACACATGATGTAACACAGTGATGTCCCCTGAACAGCCCAGCAAAACTGCCCCATTCCTGATGCCATCCCTAAATTAGCATGCGCCAGGCAGGACATATCACAGTGATGTCCTTCAGCAGCATTTTCCTATCTTTAATGCCATCCTCAGGTCAACATTCACCAATCAAGGTTTAACACAGCGGTGACCTCCAGAAATTGTTACTGTGCAGAATTTTTACAGATAGGCCAAATTTATCTTAAACTGAGCCAAAAAAAACAGTAGTGTCTTAAAGCTTAATTGTATTTAAAATTGTATTTTCTTAAAAGGCCAGTCCCTCCAACCCAAGGGTCATCACCAGGCTATAAGGCCTAGTCTGGGAGGAAACCATAAACATTTTTAACAAACTTGGTACTACATATACTGAACATTTTGCTTAGGCATTTCCATTAATATTAATTATGTGTTACAAATATATCACACTTCCTTACCACTATGGACTGTATGGACTAATTATTACCCCCCCCCCCCCCCATGAATGATCCCTTATGGTCCACCTTATAGCTGTCAGTGAGCGCTGACTCACTACCTGCCAGTTCTGTGTGGTGTATTGCTTATTTTATGAACTGCGCTGTTCTAAATACTGACCTGAAGTCTCAGGAAAGTGTAGAGAAACTCCCCCACTGACCATGGCAGAAAGATATAAGACCGCAAGCATATGTATTAAATATGTTAGGTCATATAGGTAGAGTGGGGGTTAGAGGTTTCTATTTTGCATAAAAATATAATTTAAATAAGAAAGTTGATGTATTGATATACAGAACAGAATGATGGGAGTTTTAGGTGTATGTTTTTTTTAATTTAGAACGAATAAAAAAAAATTAAATTTTTCTTGAAGTTATAATTAATGTAAAAAAAAAGTGTGTACTAAATAGTCTTAGGGATTTTTTCGAACTGTGGTTGTTCTCTGAAACAAAATGGTGAAGACAAAGATTTGTCACTTAATGGTACTCAAGGCCAATTCTTGGTCCAGACCAGACTGGAATACATCTCTTTTAAAGGGTAACTAACCAAGGCATTTCTTGCATGGGAGCTCTACTGAGCAGCATTTAAGCTAGAGGATACTGTGCATGTTCATAGAAAGAAGGCTCATCCTTGAAATTTGGCAAAATGTATCTTCCAAGCCATTTACACAGTAGTGTAAGATGGAAGACAAACGTTCCAGTTACTATAGACAGAGTGATATTAGTAGGGCTAGAGCTTAGATTCTGGGTCATATGCTAAAACCAGACAGCAATGGTCTGACATAATGCCAAAGGCACAACTGTGGGTTACATGGCACGTTGCTGCCACCTTAAAGATAGTTTTAAGGAGGGCCGCCAACCTTTTATCTATTGGGTTTTTGAACATGTGGATTATGCTATAAGGGGAGGGGCGCACCAAGGGTTTTGTTAATGTAATAAATAGATGGATCTACCACAGGAATTGGCCATCTCTTAAAGAACTTTCCTCAATAGGATATTGCTGAGTAAAATGTTTTCGGGGAGAAAAAAATAATCTCCACACAAGGCTGTTCTTAATATAGGACATATTTAACCAGCGTGTGAACTGAAAAGGTCTTAGCTGATGTAAGGAACTTTAGGAACTTCGTACCACAAATGTTTAGAAGTGTAGACTTCACTGCCCAGTGACAGGCTGGGTCCATGACAGCCTGGGTTCAGAGGAAGTAGGTTTAATGATGATAAAATTTATTCGACCTGGAAAACTGAGGACAACTACTGGTGGAAAAGAAGTATGGTAGGAAACAGTGCAGCAAGAGCTTTTTTTTTTAACAGGCTATACATTTTTTTTTATTATTTTGACTGAAGCTCTGCTGCTTCAAATTAAACAAACTAGTTTAATTAATGCTTTAGTGTTATTTCTGGGATTCTTTGCTTTAGAGTTTTGTGATAACTAACTGAATATAGAAGAATGAAGTTCCTTCTTTATTGTACTCTGAAGGGGTCAGTTGTAGGCTTCTTACCTCTGGAAGAATCTAAATAGAGTTGGGTTGACTGCCAATGTGTATTTTTTTTGTTTACAAAAGATTTTATTAGAAAGTCAGTAAAAAAAAAACAGTTTCTTTTACACAGGTCAACAGTGTAACATCATACATAAGAACAATTGTACATTGCATAGAAAAATACTCTGAAAAAATTGCAAGTATCAAAAGAGCACTGGTCATAATATAACAGAATACCAAATAGTCTGTTGCACACATAGGGTCAATACTGTCAAATTAGGCATTTTATAAAAATCAAGAGGCATCAATGAAATATCCTTTCTGTTAACTTGATGCATTCCATCCTGGAAAGTACCTGAGGCCACAGTAGGGAATCTGATTTCCAATTAAAGGCGATCATCCAGTGAATGGAACACATCAATGTATGGATCAGATTGGAGGTAGATTTCGGAACACCTGGGACTTTTACAAAAAGTAAACATATCTTGGGAGAGAGAGAAACCGATGTCCCTGCCAGTCTAGTCACAAGCCTTTGTGCATGATCCCAGATGGGCCGCAAGAGATTGCAGCTCCAAAAGAGATGGAGTAAATTACCTTCTTCCGGACAGCCCCTATAACAGAGAGGGGAGACTGAACCGTAGAAGGTGTGAACCAGGGAGGGGGTCAAATACCATCTTGTAACTAGCTTAAGAGGCGTCTCCCTGCATGCACTAGAACGTGAGCATTTACGCATGTTGGATATCATGTGATGCCATTCAGGGATGGAGAAACTACAGTTAAGGTCTTGTTCCCATTTAATCATATACTTATGCTTATCTGGGAGGGTGAGGGTAACAATATGCGAGTATAGTATAGATATCAGCCCTCGATCTCTGGATGAGGAAGAACAAATGTTCTCAAAAATTGTAAATGGAGGGTTCAGTGAAAGGAGGCCTTGTGATTGAAAAAATGCTCTCACAATGGTATAGTGATCCCTTTCAGAGCTGGGGAGTCCATGTATATCTACCAGTTGTTCAAAGGTACAAAAAATGTTGCCCACTGAGAGCTTCTTAAAGTTCACCAGGCCTCTAGTTATCCATGGAGATAAGTCCTCTCTGCTCAGCTGGAGTAAACAGGAATCAATGTGTCCCAGAAAGGATGTCAATGGAGAGACTTGAGATGTCAGGCTTAGGGGGGTCTTCAGTTTTAACCACAGCCGGTATAAATGGATTATTATTTTGTTCGCAAATGAGTTATATTTAACCGGGTGTGAACCACTCCAGAGAGCCGCCGAGAGATAGCTCGGGGAAACTGTAGCCTGTTCAAATGAGAGCCAGGGAATTCTCTCGGGATCTGCATTCCACTGTGCAATTTGTATGAGTTTGGCAGAGAGGTAATAAGACCATAGATCTGGGATACCCAGACCACCCAGGGATTGGGGGGCATAGAGAATATGACTATTATATTTAGATCTTTTGCCATTCCATATGAATCTCCCGCTGAAAAGAGCTGTCATGGGATCTAGGGACATTAATCGGAAGGGCCCTAAAGAAGAACAAGACCTTTGGTAAAATAATCATCTTTATGGCCATAACTCTGCCCAGAAATGAGATGTGGTACGAAGACCACGTCTTTAACAACAAGCCTAATTTCTTAAACACTGGGGGGAAGTTAGAAATAAAAAGTGATTCATAATGAGGAGTGATCTGAACCCCTAAGTAATGAAATGATCTCCTACACCAGGTGAAAGAAAAGCTCTCCCTTATAGAGGTCTGCATCCAATTAGGCAAGTTAATCGGCATAAGAGAGCATTTGGAAAGGTTAATCCCTAAGCCTGACATGGATCGAAATCTCTCCAACTCAATCAGCAAATGAGGCAATGAAATATGAGGTTTGGACAAAAATAATTAGACATCATCCGCATACATACTTTGAATTCTTTCCCCCCTCTGTGGTGCCCCGTAATAAGAACATTATTTCTAATGGCTGTTGCCAAGGGCTCGATTGCTAGAGCAAACAGAAGGGGGGAAAGCGGGCAGCCCTGTCTCGTACCTCTTTGCAAATGAAAAAAATTGGAGTTACACCCAGGGAGGTGAACTCTTGTTTGTGGGGACTCGTATAAAGCTTTGAAACCGTGAATGAACCCGTCACCCAGCCCCTATTTAGGTACAAGGTGTTCAAGATAGGGCCAGCTGACGCTGTCAAAGGCCTTGTGAATATCTAAACTCACAAGACAGGTAGGGGATTTCCTGAGATTAGCATCATTAACAATATTAGCGACTAACCTAATGTTGTCTGAGAGCTGTCTCCCTGGAATAAAACCAGTCTGATCAGGGTGGATCAATCTATGGATAATATTGGACAGTCTATTAGCTAATAGTCTGCCGAATAATTTAAGGTCGTTATTCATGACCGAGATGGGTCTATAATTTTGAGGGAGGGAATGATCTTTATCAGGTTTTGGAATGAGGGACATGTTGGCCAGGAGCATTTCTTCTGGAAAACTTCCTCCCTGAAGAACATGGTTAAATAATTTAGTTAATCTAGGGGCAAGAATTATGGCAAAGGATTTATAATAAGAATAGGAAAAGCCATCAGGGCCGGGGGCGGTGGAGGTTTTGAGTGCTTTAATCATATCTAAAACCTCGTCAACTGTACAAGGTGCTTCCAATACATCCCTTTGTGCAACTGACAAGGATGGGGGACAGATAATTTATCAATCCAGGGGTGAAATTCGTTTAAAGGCAGCGTAGAAGGCACCGAGAGAAGATCCTTGTAGAAGTTTGTAAAAATTTCCAAAACTTCCTTGGGGTGCGAAACCATCCTCCCGTCAGACCTTCTAAGCTTGTATACATGAGTGGGTCTAGTTGTCTGAGTTAATTTTTTGGCAAACATAGTAGATGTAGAGTTGCTGTGGAGTGTAAATTTGGCTTTGGACCACCTAAGGGCCTTTTCCGTGTTACTGGAAAGGATGCCATCCAGTGCCTTCCTTTTAGTATGGATCTGATCCATAAGTGTAGAGGAGGGGGAGAGAATATGTTTGTTATATAATCGATCTAATTCTTTCGTGAGGGATTTAATGTCGGACAGTCTAGACTTGTTCTTGGCTGAGGCCAAAGCAATCAAATTTCCCCTGATGACCGCTTTGTGTGCTGTCCACACTATGGGAGTGGGTGAAATCCCATCCTCATTAATTTGGAAATACTCCAGAAGAGGAGATCTGGGCAACCAACGCAGGATCGTTCAGCAGAGAATCATTCAATCTCCAGTTATACGTCGTGCTACCCAGACCTACTCCCCCTGATTCAAACATCACAATTTGGTGATCAGACCAAGGGCAGACATGGATACGTGCATCTGAAGAATTTGCCAACCAAACCGGGGTACAAAAAATATAGTCAAGCCTGGCTGAGCTATCGTGAGGATGAGAATAAAAGGTGTAACCCTTTACTCCAATATTGTGTGCACGCCAGGTGTCTATCAGTTGCATATCACTTAAAACACGTGTCAGGCTTTTCAGAAAAGCTTTAGATGAGGCTGTAATGTTACTCCTATCCAGTGAAGGGTGAGCAGCAAGATTGAAGTCCCCTCCTACCACCACATGGGGGGATTCAAACCGGTCTAGAACTTTGTAAAAATGTCTAAAAAATGAGGCATGCATGTCATTAGGTGCATATAGAGAAGCTATGGTAATAGCTTTGCCAGCAATACTCCCCTTGATAATCAGAAATCAGACTCGCTGGGTCGCAGTACGTGGATGAAATATCGAAAATTATACTATTACGTATAAAGATGGCAACCCCTCTTGTCTTATTCTGGAAAGATGAACATTTAAATTGTCTAAAGGATTTGTCAAAAAATTTTGGGTGTCTATCTGTTGCAAAGTGCGTCTCCTGTAACAAGATTATGTCCGCACCTAATCTTTTATATTGTTTAAAGGCCTTATGCCTTTTATTGGGGGAGTTGAACGCTTGGACATTATGTGACAAAATCTTAATCCCCATGATCTAAATAAAAAGGACTACTCTCAATCTGAAACCGTTGAAGGTTGGTTTTTTGATAAAAGGAAAAAAGGACCAGAGCCGATTTTAATTGAACTAACACATGAAACACCTGGGGGACCCAGAGAAGGGGCCCCAATCCGAGTGAGGGCTGAATCCCTGACTCGGTGGAGTATGAACCCTGCTCCAAGTTAAGGGTTATAAAAGTGTATATCAACCAAAATACTTGCATGATATATATAAGGACCTGAAAAAATTACTTTCTGTTTAAATACGAATATTTTCTGAAACAACTACTGACAATACATGTAGTGATCAACCAAAAGTTTTGAACCTGAAAATACTTCTTGGAGATGGGCAGAAAAATAGAACCCATCCAAAAGATCATTACCCAATGGACATAACCATCCAAAAGCCGGACACCAAAGGCGCGGAAGGTCCAAGGAGACCTCCCATATCCCAGGTGCATGGGTCCTCGCAAGACAGCACATGGGGGACAAACCAACGGGAGAGGAGAGAGAAAGGCCAACAAACAATTTTAAATAAATGCGTCAGAAAAATTTAAAACGACAGAGTATCTTTGCAGACATACCGGCGGGCACAGTCACCCCAGCACAGCCGCCCCATGGTGAGGGAGTGACCACACTAGGGCAAGGGCACACCAGCGTCTAAAAATCAAAGGGTTCACGTATGTGAACTTTAGTGTAGCACCAGGAAAAATTCCTCCATAGCAGACATCCTCAGAAACCACCATCTCTGAAGGGATTACGCCATCTACGCTGATCTCTTCTGGTTGCTGGAGTGGACCAGGAGGGTGAAGGTCTAGGGGTGTTCTGTGGATGAGCATCAGGAGCAGCTTCCAGGAGGCCTAGTTTACAGAGAAGTTCTTTTCCTTCAGCCAGGTTATAGACCACATAAACTGTGCCATTGTGAGGGACTGATAGCTTAAAGGGGAAGCCCCATCTGTATCGGATTCGGGCCGCCTGCAGCACAGAGGTGACCTCTTTCATTTTGCGCCGCCTTTCAAGTGTAGCCTGCGATATATCAGGATAGATCTGAATGCGCGTGCCCTCCATTAAAATATTGGGGGTGTTTCTGGAGGCCCGCAAAATGTCCTCCTTGATCAGGAAGTCCTTGAGGCACAAAATTATGTCTCTTGGAGGCTTATCAGGAGGAGGTTTGGGGCGCAGAGCTCTGTGAATCCTGTCACAGGCGAAATCAGACTCCTGTTTGTCAGGCAGCAAGTCGGTGAAGAGCTTGGAAACCGCAGGGATCAAATCTGTGACCGATTCAGGAATGCCTCTAAGACGCAGATTATTCCTGCAATTCCTATTGTCCAAATCCTCCACCTTCGTTTGCAACAAGCCATAGTTATCAGAAAGCAGCTCAAAGTCCTTTCTAAGGTCATTATGGGCGATAGAAAGTTCATCATGCTTGGTCTCTAATAAGTCTGTGCGGCCTCCCAGTGCAGCTGTTTCTTGTGTTAACGTATTAGTAGATTTGTGAATCTCAGTTTGAAATTTGTCTGCCAGCTTCTCATAGATAGCAGCAAACCCTGCATCCAAATCTGCCTTTGTAACCACACAAGAGTACTCACGAGTCCCGGATTGTGTGCTGGGAGAAGAGGGTGGTTGTGCTGTCTCTGCCTGTTGAGATGGGAGGGCCTGGGCGCCATCTTGAGGCATCCTGGTGATTTCCTTGGTACGGAGCAAATAGGTTGTTAGGGAGTGCTTTGGCGGACCCCCCCGATTCTTCTTTGCTGACGGCATACACCAGGTATTCCCACGGGGGTGCTGAAAGTTATAGGTAAGTGTGAGCGAAATTGGCCCCGGGGATCCCGCCGTTCTCTCTCTCCTCTCCGACGGAGCTGCGCACCTAGCACCCGTCCAGCTTTGCGCCGCGCATGCACCCCGCCAATGTGTATTTTACAGACTCCTGTGTGATTGCTATTCTTACACTTCTGGTAAATCTACCAGTGCACCTTTAATAACATTGGCATAATAATAATGAAGTAAGTGATTTAGTAATAAAAAAAGGAATCTATCATAGGTTTTTTTTGTTAGCGTTAGTTTTCTACATACAGATATTAGGTATAAATTAAATGTGTCTCTTTTCAGTATATGCTCAAATATTTTCTATATATAAATAAAACACAAATCATGTATTCAGTATGAAGTGCTTCATTTAGAACAATTAATCAGCACATTAAAATAGATGGGGTAATTACTGCCGAAAATTTCCACTTACCCTGGCTTCATTTTCAATCGGCTTAATGAATGGAGAACCACACATTGTTTGTGTTTTAATAATGTGATCATCAAGCAATAACTGAATGTCATCAACAGCTGATAGGATGCTTGTGCTCTGCAAAACAGTACAAAATGTTTTAATTTACCAGTTTCTTTTTTTTTTTATTTAAATTTTATTACATTTCCAATCTAAAATATACAAAAACATTTCAAGCAGATATACAAATACAGTGCCCTGCGAAAGTATTCGGCCCCCTTGAACTTTGCAACCTTTTGCCACATTTCAGGCTTCAAACATAAAGATATAAAACTGTAATTTTTTGTGAAGAATCAACAACAAGTGGGACACAATCATGAAGTGGAATGAAATTTATTGGATATTTCAAATTTTGTTAACAAATAAAAAACTGAAAAATTGGGCGTACAAAATTATTCAGCCCCTTTACTTTCAGTGCAGCAAACTCTCTCCAGAAGTTCAGTGAGGATCTTGGAATGATCCAATGTTGACCTAAATGACTAATGATGATAAATAGAATCCACCTGTGTGTAATCAAGTCTCCGTATAAATGCACCTGCACTGTGATAGTCTCAGAGGTCCGTTTAAAGTGCAGAGTGCATCATGAAGAACAAGGAACACACCAGGCAGGTCCGAAATACTGTTGTGGAGAAGTTTAAAGCCGGATTTGGATACAAAAAGATTTCCCAAGCTTTAAACATCCCAAGGAGCACTGTGCAAGTGATAATATTGAAATGGAAGGAGTATCAGACCACTGTAAATCTACGAAGACCTGGCCGTCCCTCTAAACTTTCAGCTCATACAAGGAGAAGACTGATCAGAGATGCAGCCAAGAGGCCCATGATCACTCTGGATGAACTGCAGAGATCTACAGCTAAGGTGGGAGACTGTCCATAGGAAAACAATCAGTCGTATACTGCACAAATCTGGCCTTTATGGAAGAGAGGCAAGAAGAAAGCCAGTGTTGTTTAAAGTTTGCCACAAACCACCTGGGAGACACACCAAACATGTGGAAGAAGGTGCTCTGGTCAGATGAAACCAAAATCAAACTTTTTGGTAACAATGCAAAACGTTATGTTTGGCGTAAAAGCAACACAGCTCATCACCCTAAACATCCCATCCCCATTGTCAAACATGGTGGTGGCAGCATCATGGTTTGGGGCTGCTTTTCTTCAGCAGGGACAGGGAAGATGATTAAAATTGATGGGAAGATGGATGGAGCCAAATACAGGAACATTCTGGAAGAAAACCTGATGGAGTCTGCAAAAGACCTGAGACAGGGACGGAGATTTGTCTTCCAACAAGACAATGATCCAAAACATAAAGCAAAATCTACAATGGAATGGTTCACAAATAAACATATCCAGGTGTTAGAATGGCCAAGTCAAAGTCCAGACCTGAATCCAATCGAGAATCTGTGGAAAGAACTGAAAACTGCTGTTCACAAACGCTCTCTATCCAACCTCACTGAGCTCGAGCTGTTTTGCAAGGAGGAATGGGCAAAAATTTCAGTCTCTAGATGTGCAAAACTGATAGAGACATACCCCAAGCGGCTTACAGCTGTAATCGCAGCAAAAAGTGGCGCTACAAAGTATTAACTTAAGGGGGCTGAATAATTTTGCACGCCCAATTTTTCAGTTTTTTATTTGTTAACAAAGTTTGAAATATCCAATAAATTTCGTTCCACTTCATGATTGTGTCCCACTTGTTGTTGATTCTTCACAAAAAATTGAAGAAACAATTGAAACAATAAAAAAATGCATTGGTGTGAACGGAGCCTTAAGCCTAACACCGATTGTTTGCCGACCGATCGGCCATCTTTTGTCCAGTGTTGTTGTGTTGGTTGAAATGTGCTCTAGACTGCTCACAAATTTTGTCAGCCAACAACAACCAACTGCAGAAGCGATGTCATGTTCTGGTTTACTTTCCGTGTGTTTTTTCTTTTCTGAGCACGCCCAGTCTTGCTCATCTGACTTTTGTCGGCCGAAATCTGTACTGACTGACGAACAATCGGCCGTTCTGGTGACGGCCAACAAAAATTTTATAGCATGCACACCAGATTTTGTTCGGCCGAAAAGTCGCAGTCGGTTGTCGGAAGCATCATACTAACAAGCCGACAATCGGCCGATTGGACGTTGGCCAAAAATTTACGGCCAACAATCGGTGCATGTGTACGGGGCTTTAATGTAGTACTTGTGGCCAGACTGTGGATAACTACACCAGATAGCTGCAAATAAAGAGAGCCCTAGCAGTATTGAAAGAAAAAAAAAAAGTTTAATAAAAGTTCTAGCAAAAAATAGCTTTCCTGACAGTCTCCATGGCAGCCTAATAAGCCTAAGAGGGTATTGACCTCTTATTCATAGGAGCAAGCTAGGCATAAGACTTGTTAAAAACAAAGTAATTTACATAGACACACCTATGGGGGCTGTCCCACTGGTCCAATACCCCCCTGCTATCAGCCATCCCAACTCAGTTTGGTAGCAAGCAGTTAGAGTCCGAAGAACCCCAAAAAGAGGGGCGGGGGCAGCGACTGTCAGAGGACTCAGAGAAAGGAATTTTACGGTAAGATTTTACAAAAATTCAGTTTTCTCTTACGTCCTCTGACAGTCGCCACCCACTCATACAGTCTTCACCAATGGGATGTCCCAAAGCAGACATGAGGTGTAGACATGAGGGGTGGGAAAAACGCAACCGTCAGAAAAGGCAACGCAGCACCCACATCAGAGAAAGGAACCTTACATGATCAGAAAGGTATCCGCCGGTAAACATAAAAGCTCAACTGGAGCAACAACCCAGGAAAGCAAATAAACAAGGGGGAAAACAACCCCAAACAGTGAGGGCCCTGCAAAACTAGGGTCCCCTTAAGGTACTGCCACACACAGAACTTTGCGGCCAAAAGAGGCATCTGCTGATGCCAGAACATCAAGTTTATAGAACTTTAAAAAGGTGTGCACTGACGACCAAGTCGTAGCCTTGCACACCTGGGCCACCGAAGCCTGATGCCGGAAGGCCCAGGATGCACTCACCGCCCTGGTAGAGTGCGCCTTGACAGGGAAGGGCGGTACCCTTTCCTTAATTGAATAGGCCTGCACAATTGTCTGTCTGATCCATTTTGAAATGGTCGCCGCAGACGCAGCCATACCCCTCCGAGGTCCCTCAGGATGGACAAAAAGAGAATCTGACTTCCGAAAGGATTCAGTGGACGACAGGTAAACCCTGATCGCCCGGAAAACATCCAAGGAATGTAAGGCAAACTCCTTAGGATGTTTAGGATTCGCACAAAGCAAAGGCTAAACAATGTCCTCATTAAGGTGAAAGTCAGAAAATATTGGTGAAGACTGTATGAGTGGGCGGCGACTGTCAGAGGACGTAAGAGAAAACAGAATTTTTGTAAAATCTTACTGTAAAATTCCTTTCTCTGAGTCCTCTGTGGGTTAACCCTGCCTCCACTCCAAGGGTATAGGACCCCCCTCCCATAAATTTCAGCTCACAGGTACAGCCAGTGTTCCTTTTTTGTCCTCCTCCAAGGACCAAGATGCTATTGGACTATCTGAGTAGGATGGCTGGCTTACGTTATCTCGGATCAGCGGTGTCTGTATGCCCAGGACCCAGCCATGGGCGGGTTAGTGGTGCTTTAAAATCCCCCTGACTCTGTGCGGTGCTACTTGTGGATGGCCGGCGCCATCCTGGCAGGGTCTGAAGTCTTCGGGCAAGGTTCTCCATGGCAGTGTATTTGTTCTTTTGTGTCAGTATTTGTCTCTCCTTTACTTCCCTGGGGCTAGTGACCAATGGCTGCTGGAACATTCTCTGCATTCCAGGCATCTCCCTCCTCCTTCCCTGCCACTCGGTTCTGCCGGCAAATGCGCAGTAGATGGACGGTGCTTGGTCCCGGTCTTGCACATGCGCAGTATGCCGCCATCTGGGTTGAGGCCTGGTCTGCATATGCGCAGATGCGATCGCGGCCCGGGTCACCAATGACGTCATCCTGGCGGGGTATTTAAACAGCTGTTAGCCCCAGTACTCTCTGGGAGTACTGTGGGCATAGCGACAGCTTCCCTGTGCCTTTTCCTTTCAAGCTACAGGTATGTTGGGCTGGTATTGGGCTGGTATTATGCTTGCTGTTTACTGTATGCTGTGATGCTGTATGCTGCATGGCGGTAGCAGTGGCGGTGGTGGAAGGTTGGGGGGGGGGGGTTGGAGTACTCATTGTACTGCTCTGTCCCTGATCCCTGTTCCCCCTGTTCCTGGATCCTGTGTCACCACCCTCGTGTGGCCAGCCCTCTCATAACAGGTGGGTGCTGGTGTATTCAGGGAGGGGGGGCGGGGAGGGGTGCTGGCTCCTGGTTCACGGCTAAATCCCGTGTCTCCCTTATCTTTCTATTCCTCCCTCCAGCTCTTCCAGGCCTGGTACTCATCAGGAAAGGGACCCTGTGAGGCCAGGAAGGATTTCATCTTCCAGGTCCAGACGCCGTGAGTCTCCGCCTGGGAGCAGGCTGCAGAGAAGATGCTCAAGTTCCTCCTCCAGAAACCGCACACACCGCCATAGTAGCCATACAGCCCAGAGAGCCTGTTGGGGATGTGGGGCGCATGTCCCAGAGGACAAGTCCCTTTGCGAGCCATGCTTCCCTCATGCAGCCGGTGAGAGGGAGACTGAGGACCAAAGGTTGGAGTCCCTGGTGAAGCGGGTAGTGCAGCAGTCCCTGAAAGAATGGGGCACTACTCCCACACAAGGTGAAGCTACGACCAGCTCTCCCATTGAGGCCCCAGAAGATCAGGGCCTCTCTCAGCCGAGCTTTACTTCCGGAAGGTCATCTGAGAGTGACTCCAAAGAGGATGGAGCTGTAGAAGGCTTTGACTTCGCTCGGGTCTCGCCTCTGATTAGGGCTATTAAAGAGGCCCTAAAATGGGAAGATCCCGTGGCTCCCCAGACAAAGCAACAAAAATTCTTTAAGCACCTTGGTAAGGAGCACCTTAATTTCCCATGCCTTGCAGAACTGAAGGACGTCATCACGGATGAATGGAGTAAAGGGGGACAGCAAATCTTCCCTATCCTCCAAGCTGGTGAAGCTCTATCCGTTTATGTCAGAGGATGTAACTCATCTGGAGTCAGCCCCTCTGGTGGATGCCGCAGTCACAAGACTGGCAAAACATGTTACATTGCTATTGGATGATGCAGTCTCTTTTAAGGATCCCTAGGACAGAAAGATAGATCTGGACCTGAAGAGGATTTACGTTATGGCTGGTGCAGCTTGTAAACCTTCTCCTGGTGCTAGCAGCCATGTCCAAGGCCATGGAAACTTGGGTATCCGACATCGAGACTAAGCTGGGAGGCATCTCAGATGAGGCAGTAGAATGCTCCCCTGTTCAAGAGCTTAAACTGGCTTCAGACTTTTTGGGAGAAGCATCCATCGTCATCCTTCGTCTCCTATCCAGAGCCATGCTTTCCTCGGTTACGGCTAAGCGGGCCTTATGGCTGCGCCCCTGGCTTGTTGGTCCAGCCTCCAAACAGGCCTGGTGTAAAATTCCTTTCGAGGGTTCTTCCCGCTTTGGAAACAAACTGGACAGCGTCATAGCGCAAGCTACCGTGGGGAAATCAGGTTTCCTTCCCCAAGATAGACGTCTTTTTGGCCAGAAGAAGTCTCAACCCAGCAAACGGTATACAGAGAATTCAAGGGATGCTCGCTCCTACAGGCCTGGTCAGGACTTTCGGAGGAATTGGAGAGGAGGTCAGACATCCTCCCAAAGATCATCTAGAAACCCTCTGGGCAGGAAGCCATGAAGTCTTTTTGAGATTGGGCCCGCTCAGACATGCCAGGTGGGGGCACGTCTGCTCCTCTTTCGGCGTTTCTGGGTGGCCTCAATCTCAGACTTCTGAACCTTCAAAACTACCTCCACAGGTCACACGTGGTCCTTCCTGGCGGACCCTGTTCCCAGGTTTATTCCAACACGCTTGCCTTGTCAAGAGGAGAAAAGAGGAGTCTTGCTCACTTATGTAGATGCTTTGGTGACTCAAGTTGCAGTGGTTCCGGTGCCCGATCAAGAGAAATTCCAGGGCGTATATTCACCCCTCTTCCTAGCAAAAAAGAAGAATGGATCCTGGAGGCCGTCATAGACCTCACTTATTTAAACAAGTCCATTAAAAATGAGAAGTTCAAAATGGAGACTCTTTCCACTATCCAAAAGGCAGTGCTACCAGGCGACTGGTTAGCCTCGATAGACCTCAAGGACGCCTACTTTCATGTGCCTGTAGCGGAAAATTTTCGCAGGTACCTCCGTTTTGCAGTCGAAGAACGGCACCTCCAATTTATCTGTCTTCCTTTCGGCCTGTCTACATCTTCGAGAGTGTTTTCCAAGGTTCTCCTGGCAGTAGTGGCCCTCATAAGTTAAAGAGGAATACGTTTACCCCATTACCTCGACGACCTTCTTCTGTTGTCCAAAGACAGGGATCAACTGCTAGCCCACAGAGATCAAGTCATTGTGACACTCATGGAATTCGGCTGGCTGTTGAACCTGCAAAAGAGCCAGCTGGAGCCTAATCAATGCCTAGTCTATCTAGGGGCTCAGTTCAACACCATTCTCTGACTCCAGTCTCATGGACCTCTCTTGCGGGAGCTAGACCCAATCATGACTTGGGCCCAGGCTCATCTTGCCAATATTTCAGCAGTATATATTCCGGAGTCTCAAAACTTCCAGGCAGACTTTCTGTCCAGAGTTTAGTTGAACCACAACGAATGGTCCCTCCACGTCAAGTCGTTCAAATGGATTCTGTCACTGGGGGACTCTCCCGAAGTTGGTCTGTTCGCCTCTCCCTGCAACCACAAGTTGGACAAATATTTCACGAGAGGCAGGTGTCACCAAGCCTACGGGACAGATGCGTTGACCGACAAGTGGGAGTTCAGCAGGGCATATGCCTTTCCCCCAATCCGCATCATCCTCAGGTTCTTGCAGAGACTCCAAGCAGAAGATGTGGAGATTGTTATGGTGGCTCTGTACTGGCCAATCAGGCCATGGTTCCCGTTTCTCCTGCAGCTCAGCTATCGGGACCCGATCCCTCTTCCCCTCAGGCCAGACTTTCTTTCGCAGGGAATGACATTAAACCCCTGCCCTGCATTGCTCCGGTTGACGGTCTGGTTGTTGAGAGGGAGAGGTTGGAATCCCTTTGGCTGTCCCCCTTGATGAGCTCCAGAAGACCCAGCACAAATAGGGTTTATTGCAGAGTCTGGGCTAAACTCATGGAATTCACGTATCCGGAAGGAAGGTCTTCTTCAGTACCTGGGATTCAATAGGTCCTGAAGTTTCTCCAGGCAGGTCTGGATATGGCGCTTTCAGTAGGCACTCTAAGAGTTCAAGTGTCGACCTTGACCGCTTTCTCCGGTGTCCTGTGGGCCAAACATCCACTCATTCAACAATTCTTTAAGGGAGTGGCCAGACTCAGACCACAGAAGAAACCTAGATTTCCCAAATGGGATCTTCCTCTCATCCTCAATGCCTTCTCAAAATCTGGCCTACAGAGCAGAGGGTTTGGCTCCTCCAGAGGCAGCGACGGCCCATTCTACAAGAGGTATCTCGACGTCCTGGGCGGCTTCACATCAAGTGGCTCCAGAAGTAATCTGTAGATCGGCCTCTTGGTCGTCTGTCAACACCTTTATGACTCACTACTGTGTGGAGCCTGCCTCCTTATCTTCAGTTAATTTTGGTCTGACTGTTTTGTCTGCTAACAATATGAATTAAAATTTTCTTTGTTTAAGCATTCCCACCCGTGAGATACTTACCGTAATTTACCTTTCCTGATGGTCTCCATGGCTGCTGGAGTTCCCACCCTCTGGTCTTGGATTCGGTTAAGATATGGAACACTGGCTGTACCTGTGAGCTGAAATGTATGGGAGGGGGGTCCTATACCCTTGGAGTGGAGGCAGGGTTAACCCACACGTGGGCTGCCATGGAGACCATCAAGAAAGGAAAATTACGGTAAGTATCTGATTAGAATTTTCCATTTTGTCTTAGGCAGCAGTATAACCTGTATGCTAAAGACTTTTCGTATCCCTGAATGGTCAAAGTCAGAGTCAAAGATTGGGGTCAGTGTATTTTTAAGTAGGATTAAAAAAAAATAATAATTTAGTATCAGTGTCAGTTACTGTGTCTTTTACGTAGGATTAAAATAATGTCCACTATTGTTTCTGGGCCCTACTACAGGTACAAAAAACAAATAACTTACACATGTGGTATCGCTGCAATTTTCAGAAACTGGAAAATTTACAGTTTTAAAAATAACATTTATTTTATGCTGTTCTTTAGGGGTGGGTTATGGTAAAACCAAGAAATTAAAAGCTAAATAAAAAAAATAAAAAAATGTATTCACAATTTTGTGCCAGATTTATTTTTTTAAGTAGGAACATTTTTTATTTCAAACTTTTTATTGTATAACAAAAACAGAAAAATACAGGAGTACAACAGTAAGGTAACAATATTCAGAACATAGTAGAGGTACAGATTTCTTTTGATGAAAAAAAAAAAAAATCAGGAGATATCCTTTACCATTAAGGCTCCATTCCCATATAGGCATTTCGGATCACGGGCAGAATCACTGCGACTCTGCCCGAATCATTGCAAATTGCAAGACGCCTGTGCAATTCCTGTGGCTTGCAATGGCATCCCAAACGCGGCTTGATTTTGCAGTGATTGTCGCCCAACGAATCGTGGTAAAATCGCACAAACCGCATCGCAGGATGCCTGTCGCCCAAAAGAAGCTCTTTTACTTTTTTGGGCGACGGGCATCCCGCGATTCTGTTTGCGTGATTTTACTGCAATTCATCGGGCGACAATTGCGGCAAAATCGACAAACGCTTCAAAATTGCGCCGAGTTTGAGGTGCCATTGCAAGTTACAGGAATCGCACGGGCATCCCGTGATTTTCAGTTATTCAGGATTGCGGGCAGAATCACGGCCATTCTGCCCTGCGATCCGAAATGCCTATATGTGAATGGAGCCTTACCACCAAATGAATCTCTAATTCGCCCTGAAAAAAATCAAGGTATAATGTAATTCAGCTTGACACACTAAGAAGTTGTGATGATAAGTACATTAATTCCAAGGCCTCATGCACACAGGGCATTAGAAAAAACGAGCTGCAGAGCCACTGCTAACGAGAGGAAAAAGCGGCTGTAAAAACATGCTTTTAGTAGCTTTTTCCATTGGCATTAATGCAGTTTGGCGACGTTGGCTTTTAGCAGCATTTTTCTGCCCCCATTCAAAATTTGTGGTTGCCTATGAGCCATCCTTGATACGGCTTTCAGCTAATTGATTTGAATGGAAGTCGCATCACAAGTTGGATCAGGAAGATCCGACTTTTGGTGCGACTTGCGCTCTGAGGATCTTGAGGGGAAACTCCACGCCAAAATGGGAACAAAAAACGGTGTGGGGTTCCCCCAGGTTCCAAACCAGGCCCTTCGGCGTGGGTTCCCCCCCAACATCCATACCAGACCCTTATCAGAGTACGCAGCCTGGCAGGTCAAGAAAGGGGAGGGGATGAGCGAGCGGCCCCACCCCCTCCTGGACCATACCAGGCCACACGCCCAAAACATGGGGGGGTGCTTTGGAGCTCTTAACCCCCCACCCCAGAGCACCTTGTCCCCATGTTGATTAGGACAAGGGCCTCTTCCAGACAACCCTGGGCGGTGGTTGTGGGGGTCTGTGGGCAGGGGGCTTATCAGAATCTGGATGTCCCCTGTAACAAGGGGGCCCCCCAGATCCTGGACCCCCTCCCAATGAGAATGAGTATGGGATACATTGTACCCCTACCCATTCACCCCAAAAAAGGCAGTGTAGCGTAAATAATGACAAGAGATCATTTTGAGAATCAGAGGAAGAAGACCAGAGGGAGAAGACCTGAGGGAGAAGACCTGAGGGAGATGATCGGAGGAAGATTTTTAAAAAAGGACTTTTCAAAACCGTCTCTTGTCATTATTTACATTACACTGCATTTTTTGGGGTAAATGGGTAGGGGTGCATTTACCCCATACTCATTCACATAGGGAGGGGGTCTGGAATCTGGGAGGCCCCCTTGTTACAGGGGGCATCCAGATCCTGAAAAGTCCCCCACAACCACCGCCCAGGGTTGTTGGGAAGAGGCCCTTGTCCTCACCAACAAAGGGACCAGGTACTTTGGGGTGGGGGGGTGCAGAGCCCCCCCTGCTCCAAAGCACTCCCCCCATGTTGAGGGCGTGTGGCCTGGTATGGTCCAGGAGGGGGTGGGGCTGCTCATTGCCTCCCCTTTCTTGACGTGCCTGGCTGCATGCTCGGATAAGGGTCTGGTATGGATCCTGGGGGGGGATCCCACACCATTTTTTCAGTGTGGGGCTCCCCTCAAAATCCATATCAGACCCAAAGGGCTTGGTTTGGACCTGGGGGGGACCCCCATGCCATTTTTTCCCATTTTGTCGTGGGGTTCCCCCTCAAGATCCTCAGAGCGCAAGTCGCACCACAAATTGGATAATCCTGATCCGACTTGTGATGCGACTTCCATTCAAATCAATGGGCTCCCATAGGGAACCATTGATTTTCACATAAAAAAACGTATAATGTGGCTTAATGCTGTATAAGAAACTTTAGGCAACGCTAAGCAGCCTTTAGCAGCGTCAGACGTTTTTACAGCTCTGACGCTGGTCCTCAGAACATGCAGGCCCTGGGTTTTTTTTTTTGCAACTTGAAAATGCCTATGCCACTTACAGCTGCAAATGTCTGTGTGTGCATAAGGCCATAAGATAGCATGGAGGGGCTTTTTTAAGCTGCAAAAAAAAAAAAAGTCTGATGCTCTTAAAAGCAGCTGCAAAAACGCCCTGTGTGTATGAGGCCTTATACATATCAAAGTTGTAAATCTGTGTTCAGGTACTAAGATTTGTTGCACCTTCTATCAAGGAGTGGTTATTCTGAACAATCTTGAAATCTGTATACTTTGTGAAGTATCTCACACACTAAGGCTTCTTTCACATGGTCCGCCTCCGCAGGCGGATCCGTGTTGCTCAGCGGGGATCGATCCGCGATCCCCGCTGAGCCGGGCGGATGACAGCTCCGTCTCCGCTTGCAGAGCGGAGAGGGAGGTGTCTCAGCACCTGCTGCCCTCTATGGGGGATCGGAGGAGAGCGGACCGCTTGTCCGCTCTCATCAGATCCGCTCCGCTCCGATTACTGAACGGATGGAAATATAGGGTTTCCATCCGTCCAGATTTCAGCACAGGATCGGATGCGGATGGCAGCGGGTGTCAGCGGAGGTGACCTCCGCTGACACCCGCTGCCCCATAGAGCTGCATGGAGGATCCGATCAGATCCGCCTAAAAAACTGATAGGCGGATCTGATCGGACCGCCCGTGTGAAAGAGCCCTTACTTCCTTGAATTCTGTGACACATATTTACTATGACCTAGTCACATCTGGCACCAGATTAATTTATTGTGGCAAGAAGAGAAAAACATATGCTATCTCCTCCCCATACTTTCAAAAGTAGTGGCGGAGTAGAATCAGGCAGCTCTACATGCTTTGATTGGCAGCCTTTAGTAGAGATAGAGTCGGAATATAGGCTGAACAACAACTTTTTCAGCTGCTGTGCAGCATTTTGTTTTATAGCAGATATTACTTTTTTTTTTAGCTTTTATTGAGTACGTCATACAATTTAACACTAAACTATTCATTTGGTTTAAAACTTTATCCAAAAAAGGAAAAAAAAAACATATTTGTGTTACTGCTTAAAAGTGTTAGCTGGGGTTACACTTTACATTTTTTAGTCACTTATAAAGAGTTCATCCAAATCTACTAGTCCATTTAACACTACCCTCTCTACAGGTTGAAAATAATGCTGGTAAAGGGTGGTTACCATGCTCTTTCATATATACTGCCCTGTATTGTAGCTACCCCAAGACAGGAAGTGTGTTACTGTTTGGATCACCAGGTGAAAAAAAGCCTGAAAAAGTAAATGAATGCAGCCACCTCCTCTAAGGATTGATAAGCTGCAATATATTACATTTGTTTTTGGGTTTATATACTCTTTAAGGTACAGCAGTATAAGTAGCGTCATTGGTTCAACTGTATAGCTAAAAATCTAAAGTATATGCAATTGATTATCAACCATACAGTGCTGATATATGCATTAAAATAATAATACATTTAAAAAAAATGTAAATATTTAAAACAGGATTCATTAGAAAAATATGTTAGGCATTAAACAACCTGAAAAGTACACTTTTGCACATTTTGGTCCAATTCTCTGCTTATTATAATAAAATAAAATGAAGGCATTTAAAAAAAACAAATGACCAAATGGGGGCCTTAGATGTACCAAAACAGCAAAATTTCGCTTGTCTGTGAAAGTTTTGATTACAAAAGGTCATTCACCCTTGGAAATGTTTCTTCTTCAATTTTAATGGTTTTATGAGATCATCAGCTCTAGGTGTCTGGTTTGTTACATTGAATATGTAATTAATGAGTTATTACAGGCCCTAAAAAGATAGATTTACAAACTGTTTCACACCAATCATCTTTCTCTGGAGACAGAGGGAAAAGCAATTTAGAAGAATCCCTGTTGCTATTATCAAATCTTTCCTACTGGAGGCTTTTAGCAGCTTTTATATTGATTCAAAATACAGCAGGCAGTATTCAAATTGTACCTATTATGCAAGTTATTACAAAATGTTATTACTTGCAGTTATGATTAACTAATACTGTGCATTTTTTCTGCCCCTATACGAAAAGTGGGTTAGCCAAATAGAACTATTAGACAAAGACTTCTGCTTCTCAATTTATTATAGTAATAGTATTTCACTGAAGACATATCAAGAATATGAGAAATGGCATGAATAGCATAAAAGGGAATACTTTTTATTGTAGTAAGCCAGGGATCCTCAAACTACGACCCTCCAGCTGTTGCGGAACTACACATCCCTTGAGGCATTGTAAAACTCTGACAATCACAGACATGACTAGGCATGATGGGAAGTGTAGTTCCTGAAAAAGTGGTGGGCCATAGTTTGAAGACCCCTGTAGTAAGCTATAAGGTCAAGAACCGGCTTAGCAGTGTTTGTGGGAACTACCTGTTTTACAAGGGCTTCTGCTTATAAGAGCAGTGTAAACAGCATGCTTCTTTTTTTAAAAAACGTTTTTTTCTTTATTGAAAATCAGTAAAAAAAAGTGGTACAAGCAAAAGTACAAAATCATAGAAAGGTAAATACCTAGCAGAAAGCATACACGAAATGGGAAAAAAAAAACTGTATAACAAACAGTCGCTATCTGAATTAAACAGACACCCGATATATAGGGCAGGATTAGAGCGAGTACCCAAATGAAGGGGAGATTGCGGTGTACCAATGTGCCAACTGGACATAACATTAAGGTCAACAGAAGTATGCAGAGAGAGCTTCAAGTTGCAAGTCTCTGGTGTCTGCAACCATCTGTCCCAAATTTTATTAAGCTTGGCAGGGCAGCCCCTGTGGGTGTAGACCAGCCTCTTGTATGGTATGGTGGCATTCACGTCCCTCAGCCAGGTGATGAAATGTCCCTAGGTCCACACATAGGGCATAAAGTGGAGGCATCCCTCAGGTACCTAGCTAGTACAAGTGGTGTAAGATATGTGCGGTGCAGGATGTAGAGCTGGGTGAGACGGTCCGATACCCTGGGGGATACCAGTCTGAAAACCAACAAGGCATCATCCCATTCCTCCATCTCACCCACCTCCTCCACCTACCTCGTCTTGGGGGCATAAGCTCTCTTAGTCGAGTCAAACACAGAGATAAGATGTTTGGGGTCTGAGCCCCTGACAGTTTCAAGGACCAGAAGAGGCTCTAGGCTAGGAGGGGACCATGCAAACTGTGCCGCAAATGCATGACACAGTTGCAAGTAACGAAAATTCATATAAGTGGGCACCCCGTACTCGCTCTGTAACACGTCAAAGGGTTTGAGTGCCCCATTTAAGACCACATGGGAGAGGTAGTAGATTCCGAATCTCGCCCACACCTGGGTATCAGGCACTGAGCAAAACTCGGAAAGGGTGCTGTTGTGCCACAGTGGAGTGGATTCATGGGTGGAGGGGAGGTCCAGTTTGATGGAAACTACATCCCACAGTCGTCTGTAGTAATTTACTGTCCCCCCTAGACTCCGCCCCCAAGACTACTCAAAACTGCAGCCAGCGGGTCCCCGGTGAGTCGTGTCTAGGAAGGGCATTTAAGGTGAAGAAAGTGTTCGCAGTCTGTTTTGTTGATGTGAAAGAGCTGGGAAAGCTGGGAAGCTAGGTAGTAAAGATTGAAGTCAGGGAGTGCCACGCCGCCCAGGTTCATGGGATTTTTAAGCTTATGCCAAGACAATTTATGTCTACTAGTGCCCCAGACAAATTGTCTAAGAAGGGACTCCAGCTGCATAAAATATTTGAGGGGTAGGTAAACTGGCGAGTGCCATAAAACGTATAGGATCTTGGGGAGCAGTACCATTTTTATTAGGTTAACCCGACCCATCACACCCAGGGGCAAACAAGCCCATACCTGCGTTTTGGCCTTGATCAGTGCGAACAGGGGTTGGATGTTGTCAGTGACATAATCCGCCAGGAAATTTGTGACATGTACGCCCAAATATTTGATTTGCGGGACTCATTGCAAAGGGAGGTCAGCCCTAGGAGGGATGGTGCAAATATCATCAATTAGAAGAATTTGGGATTTGTCCCAATTAATTTTGAGACCCGAAAAAGTGCCAAATTGCTTGATGAGGTCCAGTGCTTTGTATAAAGAAGTGCCCGGATCTGACAGGTATAGCAGGGTGTCGTCTGCATACATTCCAATCTTCTCAATTAAAGAGCTGGCCTGCAGTCCGACCACGCCAGGATGCGCACGGATAGCCATGGCGAGTGGTTCTGCTACCAGGGCATAAAGGAGATGGTTGCCCCTAGTTAAAGGGAAACTGTCGGACACCCAGCCATTGGCCAGTACACGAGGCGGCGGGGGCCTGGTACAAAATTTGAATCCGGCGGATAAACTTGGGACTCTAGGCACCTCCACAAATACGACCATTCGACAAAGTCGAATGCTTTGGCCGTATCCAGAGCATAAACCACTCTGGTACCAGTATTGTCGTGCCGAGAACCACAGATTAAGGGAAGTGTTCCTGCCTGGCCGCAGATAAAATTACACGATTAAGCCGGATGGATAAGACTTTAGCCAAGATCTTTATATCTACCTGCAGGAGAGAGATGGGGGCGATAGGATTCAGACCTATGAGGGTCTTTGCCCGGTTTAGGGATCAATACTATCAGGGCCTCACGCATAGAAGAAGGAAGGGTGTAGGTGTCAAAGGTATGGTTGAACAGGGAGAGCAACCTAGGCACCAGTTCATCTGAGAACTGTGCGTAGAATTTGATGGGTAGGCTATCCAGACCCGGTGATTTAGATCTGGGGAACCTGGCCAGGGCCTCAGATATTGCAACCCGAATCAAGTGGAGCTTCCACTTGGGCCACCTGGTCAGCCGTCAGCTGTTGGAAATCTACATTGTTGAGAAAGGCCAGCAACGCCGATAGGTCCCCGGGGGCTGTGGAGGTGTAGAGGCGCTGGAAAAAGTCACAGAATTGCTTAGCAACTAGCCTAGGCTCAGAGATGTGCTCACCACTGGGAAGATGCAAGGTGATGACCACAGGTGGTCTGTCCTCACTGTAGACCAGATAAGCTAAAAGCTTGCCCGCCTTTTCGCCATGTTCATAAACTCTCTGTTTTTTAAAGAAAAGTGCGCGCTGGGCCTTTTCACGCTCTAATTGATTCACCACCTTAGTCGCCAGTTTGAGCCGTGATGCCGCTGAGGACGTTGGGTCCATAATGTATACACATTCCTAGTCCAACATGCGCTGGGAAGCCTGAGCTAGAGTCCTGTCTGTATCTGATTTGAGGGTTTATGGGCTAATGTGAGAAGCAAGCGTCACCCTCGCATGAAGCTTAAATGGTTCCCAAAATAGCAGAGGGCGAAGCTGTGTGGTCATTTTCACGAAAAAAGAGACCCCAAGCAGTGGTCAACTCCTCCACCCTGGGGAGTAGGGTCAGCCAGATGGGGTTCAACTGCCAGGCCGGCTTGGGCTTCTCATGCATCAACTGAAAAATCACCCAGTACGGGCTATGGTCCGAGCGGCAAAACCCACATCCAGGAGTCTGGGAGTTAAAGAGAGGGACATGAATACATAGTCAATACGAGATAATGAGTGGTGGGTGGGCGAAAAGCACGAGTACGCCCTGGTGGAAGGGTACTTCACTCTCCAAGTGTCAGCCAAATTAAACTGCATCACTAGTCTGGCCAATCTAGTCACCGTCACAGTCAGTTGGGGGTGTAAGAAGGTCTGGAGTCTGTCAAGGCTGGGGTTCAAAGTATTGTTAAAGTCACCTAGCCATAGCACTGGGACCTGTGGACGTTGCAACATAAAGGTCAATCCCTCCACTAACACTGATGAGGTGAAAGGAGGTGGTACATAAAAGGCCATGATCAGGAAAGGTTCCCGAAACAGTAAAGCATGTAAGAATACAAACATGCCATAAG
Organism: Pelophylax lessonae; assembly: GCF_965119305.1. NCBI lineage: Eukaryota > Metazoa > Chordata > Amphibia > Anura > Ranidae > Pelophylax > Pelophylax lessonae. The sequence continues at coordinate 111,596,796 of NC_138773.1, read as the reverse complement.
GATCCAACACAGAACCCAGAAGCACAAAATGAACTGACTTGGCAATAAGAACCGCCACCCCCCGGGAATGGGAGGTGCACGGGGCGTGATACCACCAGCCAACCCAGGGTCGCTTGAGCGACAACTGTAGGCAGCCCTCCAGGTGAGTTTCCACTAATACCAGGATATCTGCACGTTGTCGCTTAAGGAAAGCAAAAACCGCAGACCGTTTGAGCTTGTCCCGCATGCCTCGCACATGCCAAGTTAACAACTTAAGTAAGGCCATAGCGGAGCGAATCTAATAATGTACAGGGGTGCTCCCGGGGTCCCAGCCGAACCCCCCTGTTAACAGGTAAAGCACACACAGGGCAAGTAGCATAACCAGTACACAAGTGCTGACCCACAAGGGTGTCCAGCTGGAAAAGCACATGCTGTATCCCACCATAAAAATTGCATTTCGGAAGTCTTAAAACTGTAAGATTAAATAAAGAAAAACTGAAAAAAACACAAGAAAATCAACCCAAGCACCCCCCACCCCGCCCTGCACCAACCCAACTTGTGCGGGCATTGGAGCCCATGTCCCATCCACACAGGAAAAAAGTGTGGATCCAGCACATAAACGATGTAGATTCGAAAACCATCAGGAAATGCAGTGGATTAGTACAGCAATGACCTCCGTCACCGAGCCCGATGACAGAGGGGTAGTGGATGAAGCTGCCTGTCTCAGACAGGCCTGGTGAGCGAAAATTCGCTGGGTAGCAAAACATGCAGTAGATCCGGGTCCAGAGTCCATCTAGGGCCGTGAGCAAGCCAGGTAGCTCCACCAGCAATGAGGGTAATTAAAGCCCTCAGTCCGATGCCGTTGAAGGATGTAGTTAGCAAGGAAGTGCCTCACAGAAACCAGGATGTACCCGAGCCAGGAAGGCCCGCTCAAGTACATGGATAGGATTGGGAGCAAGTATTGCTGCAGCGATAAAGTGCATGAAAAGTAAAAAAAAAAGTGCGCAAATCAATAAGTAGAAGCAGCACTAGAAAAATATGTAAATGAAGTGAAAGTGGATAGTAATGCGCTTCAATAGTAAACCAACAATATTAATGTGTAAAACAATCAAATCTTGTAGGTGCAAAAATAGTGCACAAAATTGGAGGACTTCAGAATTATGTGTAAACAAATGCTCCAGTCCCAGTAGACGACCCCTTGTGTGGAAACGCGTCGGAAGGAGCTGGTCGCGCTGTTATTTTGTCACAATACCGTTCTGCAGACGGCCGTGACGTTCTTCAGCTTGTTGTATCTTTTTAACTTGGATTACTGTAAGTGTATTTGCCTTTATTAAATTTGGTTTTAAAGGATAATGCACTATTAGTCCTTTTCTTTCTTTTGGGAATGCATCTTTGGGCCATTTCATCTTGAGCCAAGTTTTTTGGAACGGAACAGAACCCGATTTTTCTTCCATTTAAAAAACGGAAAGGATGCAAAATCGGATGTCAGCGGTGTCATCCGCTGACATCCGCAATCCCATAGACATACATTATGTCCGTATATCATCCGCAAACGGATGGGATGATATGCGGACATACGGACCGGATGACACAAGTGTCATCCGTGTCCGTAAAAAAAAAAAAGTGCCGGAGCGGATCGCAATACGGTCCGCTCCGTGTGAAAGAGGCCTTGCAGTCTTTTTTGCACACATTTTGGCTAATTCTTTAAATGTATATTTTGGCCCCTTTTTGTTGCACATTTAACTATTATTTATGCAAATTTTGCTGCTTTTTAACATGGGATTTTGCTGTGGATTTTTGTATTGGGAATTTTGGCGCCTTTCTAAACACACATTTTAGCGCTTTAACGCACATTTTGGCACCGTTTATTTTAACATTCATTTTGGTGTAGTTTGTAATGCACAATTTGGCACTTCTTTTAGCACATATTTTGACATTTTTGAACTTGCATTTTGATTTAGTTTTTATGTGTATTTTGCAAAATAACACATCTGCTAGCCACTTTTAGGATGCCATTAACGATTATTGTCCCTGCAAGCATAACATGCATTTTGCATTTGCTTCTGGAATGCACACAAAAATGCAGGTAAAAAATTTGCCAAAATACATGTTAAAAAAAGCACCAAAATCTGCTAAAATGCATTTAAAAAAACACGCCAAAATGTGTGTGGATCACAGCAGAAAAAGTGCTTTAAAAAACTGCACCAAAATACACATATAAAAGGCCCAAACAGCGAAATTGAAGCTTTTTTTGAGCATTTAGAACTGTACGTTTTTTCAATGCGCATAATGGCGTGTTTGTCAAATGACAAAATATACAGTAAAATTCATGTTTGCTAACTGCAATTGGGGTGCCATTAACAATGAATGGCACCCAAAAGAGCACTGCATATTATACACAATTTTAGCACAATTCTGCCAACAATTTTGCATTGCTCATGAGTGAATGGGTCCAAAAAGACAATATAACTATAGTGTATATATATATATATATATATATATATATATATATATATATATACACACACACACACACACACAGTATCTCCCAAAAGTGAGCACACCCCTCACATTTTTGTAAATATTTTATTATATCTTTTCATGTGACAACACTGAAAAAATTACACTTTGCTACAATGTAAAGTAGTGAGTGTACAGCTTGTATAACTATGAAAATTTGCTGACCCCTCAAAATAATTCAAAACACAGCCATAAATGTGCTCAAAAGTGAGTACACCCCTAAGTGAAAATGTCCCAAAGTGTCAATATTATGTGTGGCCACCATTATTTTCCAGCACTACCTTAACTCTCTTCGGCATGGAGTTTATCAGAGCTTTATAAGTTGCCACTAAGGTCCTCTTCCACTCCTCCATGAGGACATCACGGAGCTGGGGGATATTAGAGACCTTGTGCTCCTCCACCTTCCGTTTGAGGATGCCCCACAGATGCTCAAGGAGGTATATTTGGGGTCGTTATCATGTTGGAATACTGCCCTGCGGCCCGGTCTCTGAAGGGAGGGGATCATGCTCTGCTTCAGTATGTCACAGTACATGTTGGCATTCATGGTTCCCTCAATGAACTGTAGCTGCCCAGTGCCGGCAGCACTCATGCAGCCCCAGACCAGGACACTCCCACCACAATGCTTAACTGTAGGCAAGACACACTTGTCTTAGTACTACTGGTTGTCGCCACACACGCTTGACACCATCTGAACCAAATAAGTTTATCTTGGTCCCATCAGACCACAGGACATGGTTCCAGTAATCCATGCACTTAGTCTGCTTGTCTTCAGCAAACTGTTTGCGGGCTTTCTTGTGTATCATGTTTAGAAGAGGCTTCCTTCTGGGATCACAACCTTGCAGACCAATTTGATGCAGTGTGCAGCTTATGGTCTGAGCACTGACAGGCTGACCCCCCACCCCTTCAACCTCTGCAGCAATGCTGGCCGCACTCATACATCTATTTCCCAAAGACAACCTATAACTCTGAGCACATGCACTCAACGTCCATGGTCGACCATAGCTTGGCCTGTTCTGAGTGGAACCTGTCCTGTTAAACCACTGTATGGTCTTGGCCTCCGTGCTGCAGCTCAGTTTCAGGGTCTCAGTTTTAGGGATCTGAAAAATTCTTTTTTTCAGATCCTCTGAGAGTTCTTTGCCATGAGGTGCCATGTTGAACTTCTAGTGACCAGTATGAGAGAGTGAGAGAGATAACACCAAATTTAACACACCTGCTCCCCATTCACACCTGAGACCTTGTGACACTAACGAGTTACATGACACTGGGGAGGGGAAATGGCTAATTGGGCTGAATTTGGACATTTTCACTTAGGGATGTACTTTTGCCAGAGGTTTAGACATTAAGGGCTGTGTGTTGAGTTATTTTGAGGGGACAGTAAATTGACACTGTTATACCAGCTGTACACTGTTTACATTGTAGAAAAGTGTCATTTCCTCAGTGTTGTCACATCAAAAGATATAGTAAAATATTTACAAAAATGTGAGGGGTGTACTCACTTTTGTGAAATACTGTATATATAAATATATATATATACTCTATATATACACATACATTGTATATATAAAACACATATATGCACACTTAAACATATATAGTTATTTATAGTTAGCCACTGACATTAGACAATATTTATCAGACTTTCAAATGATATACAGTATCTACCTGGGATAAATCCTACTTGATCAGCATGTACCCTTTCTTTCATCAGATCTTTCATCTCGGATGCCAGTATTTTAGCAAATAACTTGGTGTCAGCATTTAATAGAGCAATTGGTCTATAGCTCAAACATAGATTTGCGTCATTCCCTTCCTTGGGTATTACGGTAATGGTAATAGATGCTAAGAGGGCTTCCCTTCTCATCCCAAAATTCCTTTCCAATCCATTCATATATGAACATATTTTCTTTATAAGTTGAAAACCCATCAGGCCCAGGGCTTTTCCTTGTTGCCGATTCTTTTAGTGTTTTACGGATCTCCTCTTCTGAAATAGGGTTTTTCTAACAGCTATAATTTTTCATCTGCTAATCTAGGTAATCTAGCCTCTCTTAGGTAACCTTTATTCTTTTCTTCTCTGTTTAATTCCGTTTCTTGTGTTCCCCCTTTTTTTTTTTTGGAATATAGTGCACTTTAATATTTTTGAAATACTTCAGCTATTTTTGGTGTTGACTACATCATCTCTCCTCCTTTATTTTTTATTTTTTCTATAAAATGTGTTGATTTTCTTTTTCTTAACAGTCTCGCTAGTTGTTCACCTGATGTATTTCCCCATTGATACCTTTCTTTGGCTATTCTGTTAAAGACTTGTTTGGTTTTTTGTTCCATTAGCCTCTGTAGCATGTCTCTTTTTATCGTCAGGATCTGATGGACTTCAGGGTCAGTTTTTGTTTATGTTTTTGTTCAAGTTCATATATTTCTTTTATTAAAAGTTCCTTTTTTTGTTCTTTCCTTCTTTTTTTTGCTCCTATGGCTATTAGGATACCCCTAATATAGGCTTTATGCGCCTCCTATACCGTGGCCTCTGACACTTCATTTGATTCATTTATTTTATACAACTGTTCTTTTTTTAACCTTACAGATAGGCGGATCTCATCTGGGTATTCAAGCATAAAAACCCCATAGTGCAATATATAATGTTGAAAGTATAAAGTAGGCATGGTAAAGATCCATCTTTATTCTTCAAATCCGCTGTTCTGTGATGCTGTAATGCGGATATCCGGTGTTCCGCTTCCTGTAGGTACATCCTCTCAACTGTGTCTCAGCTGTGTCGGCATGAGACTTCCTGAAAGCAGGGCGGGGATTCAGCCGCCGGTATCCGGTACAGTGGGTGGTGGGCGGTTACATGTTTCGGAGCTCAGCTCTCGAGGCCAGTATAGGTAGTCACTACACAAAGGTATCCAGTGCAGCAGCCATGGTCCAACAGCCATCATGGGACTTTTCATGGGACTGTGGAGCAGTAAGGCCTATGCCACCAAGGACTGTCCATGTGGTAAAGGCTTGCTTTATGGCTTATAGCTTCCTTTATGGCTGTCTCCTCTCTTTCACTCCTAGTACTTTGCCTCCAGTGCCTCCGGGTTCTCCTTCGGGGGGGATCCTCACCTAGCTCCGTCCAGCTCTGGCTCTGTTCCGACAAGCTCAAAGCCAGCAGCCGGGACACTCCAAGCCATGGCGAGACACTACTTCCCCCTATGAATCGAGCCGAGCCACCCCTACACCACCGCAAAGCACACTCACTCCTGGTGCCTGCTCTCCTTCCTGACAGACTTGCTGCTCTCCTCCCCCTCCTCCTCTCTCATCTGGGGCCTCCTGGATCTCCTTCCTCCTCTGGCAGCTTCTGTCCGACTCCCTAAGGACTAGCGATCCAGGGTCCCCCCCCCCTTACCGGGCAACCACAGTCTGAGTGAGGTAGGTGGCTACTGGGGCTGGGGCAGCCGAGAGACTAGCAGAGCTGCAGATTCTCCTCCAGCAGCATATGGATGGGAAGTTTCACTAGCCTACCGTCGGCTTCTTGCTGGCACCATCTTCGGGCTCCTCCCTCATTAGTTGTGTATATTTTTTATGTTTGTATATTCTGTGGTCTCGTTGGAGATACATTTATTTTTTTATTTTTTATATATGTGTTTTGATTGATTTGACAAACAAAGATTTATGTTCCTGGAGTGATAGGATGTATATGATAGTATGAAGATGATGTGCTGAAGGGACAGGTGTGAACAGTGACAGAGATGGTAAGCACTTGATAGAAATGTTCAGGAGAGTATTAGATGGTATTAGGTAGAATGCAGATAGGTTAGTAATCGAGTATGGTAACAGGTGGTAAGGACAGCAGATGACAAATACAGGATAGACTAACCCAGTGCAAGGATAGATGGTAGTAGACTCAAGAGCTAGCAATCTATGTAACATTGCAGATAGTCCTTAATGTGCAGAGGTAGATAGTGTAAGTAAGGTTATGGAGGATTCCCCTGTGGGGTACTTATCACTAGTAAGGTTAGTAGTAGAAGGGTCCAGTAGTGAGGGAGTGATCCAGTAGCGAGATACAGGGATCAGTAGCGAGGTTCCGGTCTGTTTCCAAGTAAAAGAGAATAGCTGGAGGTTCCGGTAGCAAGACAAGCTTGTAAGCATGTGGACACACAGGCAGGTTGAACGAACAATGTGAGAGAGAACGCCGGCGGTTGAAATAGCCGCTCTGGGGCGCTCGGCGATGACGTCATCCGTCTTAAAGGTGTATGCGTACCACCTAATTAGAAAGGTGGGACGCATATCGAAAGAAAATAGAAAATAAGGGTACCAGAGGTACCAGAATCTTACACTAGCCCAATCTGTGGTGGTTTAGCTGTAATATATTATTTGACCACTAGATGTGACTGGGCGGCATTCCTACTATATATTTAGGTTTTAGTAAAGATTATTAATAGGCTTCTGTTTTATTCTTCGGTTTTTAGTAATGCCTGCAATCATGGCCCTTTAAAAAAAAATTAATTATTTAATTCACTCCAGCAGCCGACTTAGAAGGGGCAGGGACACAGGGACTCTTTGCTCTCTGTAGTCCCTATAATGCAGTATCTGGCATCAGGAGCTGAACTCTGTCCCTTGTCAGAAAATGCATCGGTCTGGGCTTGGCTCTGACATCATCACGCCTGCTGATCGAGGCGAAGCATTATTTACAAGCTTTTACTCTTCAGTTCTTTGTGAGTATCTTTTTGATCTACTAAAGTGGTCATTTTAAAGTGGTATTAAAGGTTTGGCTTTAAAAAAAAAAGAAGAAATGTCATACAATGCAAATTTTTATGTCAAATTTCGATTAAGTTTTAGTCATAGTCTTTTGAATAAAATGTCATTTTAGTTTTAGTCGTATTTTAGTCATCTGAAATGTCTGAAAAGTGTTAAGTAGACGAAAGTAACATTGATGTTATACATACCTACTCTGTGCAATGGTTTTGCACAGAGCACCCCTGATCCTCAAATTTCGATTAAGTTTTAGTCATAGTCTTTTGAATAAAATGTAATTTTAGATTTAGTCGTATTTTAGTCATCTGAAATGTCTGAAAAGTGTTATTTAAGTAGACGAAAGTAACATTGATGTTATACATACCTACTCTGTGCAATGGTTTTGCACAGAGCACCCCTGATCCTCAAATTTCGATTAAGTTTTAGTCATAGTCTTTTGAATAAAATGTAATTTTAGATTTAGTCGTATTTTAGTCATCTGAAATGTCTGAAAAGTGTTATTTAAGTAGACGAAAGTAACATTGATGTTATACATACCTACTCTGTGCAATGGTTTTGCACAGAGCACCCTTGATCCTCTCCTGCTTGCAATGGGGGCATTGATGAGTGCTCGCTCCTGAGCCCTGCTCTATGTGTCTATAAGACACATAGAGCTGTGACTCGGCCCGCCCCCTGCTCTATCCTCATTGGCTCATGGGCTGTAGGCAAGACACACTTGTCTTAGTACTACTGGTTGTCGCCACACACGCTTGACACCATCTGAACCAAATAAGTTTATCTTGGTCCCATCAGACCACAGGACATGGTTCCAGTAATCCATGCACTTAGTCTGCTTGTCTTCAGCAAACTGTTTGCGGGCTTTCTTGTGTATCATGTTTAGAAGAGGCTTCCTTCTGGGATCACAACCTTGCAGACCAATTTGATGCAGTGTGCAGCTTATGGTCTGAGCACTGACAGGCTGACCCCCCACCCCTTCAACCTCTGCAGCAATGCTGGCCGCACTCATACATCTATTTCCCAAAGACAACCTATAACTCTGAGCACATGCACTCAACGTCCATGGTCGACCATAGCTTGGCCTGTTCTGAGTGGAACCTGTCCTGTTAAACCACTGTATGGTCTTGGCCACCGTGCTGCAGCTCAGTTTCAGGGTCTCAGTTTTAGGGATCTGAAAAATTCTTTTTTTCAGATCCTCTGAGAGTTCTTTGCCATGAGGTGCCATGTTGAACTTCTAGTGACCAGTATGAGAGAGTGAGAGAGATAACACCAAATTTAACACACCTGCTCCCCATTCACACCTGAGACCTTGTGACACTAACGAGTTACATGACACTGGGGAGGGGAAATGGCTAATTGGGCTGAATTTGGACATTTTCACTTAGGGATGTACTTTTGCCAGAGGTTTAGACATTAAGGGCTGTGTGTTGAGTTATTTTGAGGGGACAGTAAATTGACACTGTTATACCAGCTGTACACTGTTTACATTGTAGAAAAGTGTCATTTCCTCAGTGTTGTCACATCAAAAGATATAGTAAAATATTTACAAAAATGTGAGGGGTGTACTCACTTTTGTGAAATACTGTATATATAAATATATATATATACTCTATATATACACATACATTGTATATATAAAACACATATATGCACACTTAAACATATATAGTTATTTATAGTTAGCCACTGACATTAGACAATATTTATCAGACTTTCAAATGATATACAGTATCTACCTGGGATAAATCCTACTTGATCAGCATGTACCCTTTCTTTCATCAGATCTTTCATCTCGGATGCCAGTATTTTAGCAAATAACTTGGTGTCAGCATTTAATAGAGCAATTGGTCTATAGCTCAAACATAGGTTTGCGTCATTCCCTTCCTTGGGTATTACGGTAATGGTAATAGATGCTAAGAGGGCTTCCCTTCTCATCCCAAAATTCCTTTCCAATCCATTCATATATGAACATATTTTCTTTATAAGTTGAAAACCCATCAGGCCCAGGGCTTTTCCTTGTTGCCGATTCTTTTAGTGTTTTACGGATCTCCTCTTCTGAAATAGGGTTTTTCTAACAGCTATAATTTTTCATCTGCTAATCTAGGTAATCTAGCCTCTCTTAGGTAACCTTTATTCTTTTCTTCTCTGTTTAATTCCGTTTCTTGTGTTCCCCCTTTTTTTTTTTTGGAATATAGTGCACTTTAATATTTTTGAAATACTTCAGCTATTTTTGGTGTTGACTACATCATCTCTCCTCCTTTATTTTTTATTTTTTCTATAAAATGTGTTGATTTTCTTTTTCTTAACAGTCTCGCTAGTTGTTCACCTGATGTATTTCCCCATTGATACCTTTCTTTGGCTATTCTGTTAAAGACTTGTTTGGTTTTTTGTTCCATTAGCCTCTGTAGCATGTCTCTTTTTATCGTCAGGATCTGATGGACTTCAGGGTCAGTTTTTGTTTATGTTTTTGTTCAAGTTCATATATTTCTTTTATTAAAAGTTCCTTTTTTTGTTCTTTCCTTCTTTTTTTTGCTCCTATGGCTATTAGGATACCCCTAATATAGGCTTTATGCGCCTCCTATACCGTGGCCTCTGACACTTCATTTGATTCATTTATTTTATACAACTGTTCTTTTTTTAACCTTTCTTCTATTTCCTTCTTTTGTAACAGATCTTCATTTAATCTCCATGTGTTCATCTTTTTATGGGTTCCTGGTATCCTCATCTTCATGGACACAGGGGCGTGGTTTGGAATTGACGTTATATCAATATTAATTTTTTCCACCAGCTCTTTTAATTTATGTTCTGTCATAATATAATCAATCCTAGAATACGTCCCATGGGGAATAGAATGTAAAGTCCAAAAAGTTTGGGTGTTGAGCCCTCCATATATCTATCAGTTGGCTTTGATATAATTTCTTTTTGATCATATTTAATTGACTTTCTTTTATTCCCTGTACACGTGATGTGCTAAGTATGAAATGGGGGGGACCAGCGCTATGGATTATTCACAGAGACTTTTTACAAGTAGGAAACAGCCACCAACCAACCCCTAAGGATTAGGGGTCAAGTATTATAAAAACAGAGAAGTATTTCGAGCCGGCGCTACCTAATAAATATTTGGTAAAATAGTGGTATGTCCAAACCATAGGGTATCACTTTAAAAATTATGTGCGGAGTAAAGTGCCAGTGCAGAGGTGTGTATAATCGGGGAATACCATGTGGGTAAAATATATATGGTTGGATTATTAAAAAAAACACAAAGTGCTGGTGAAAGTTATTTAATGTGAAGTGACAGAATACTATATAATAATAAATATGTTATAAATATAAAACCGATAAATAATGAATAAAAAAGTAGTCCATAAACAATGCAACTGTGCTTTAAAAAATTAATGTGAAAGTGAATATAGTGAACTTCAAGTGCTTGTGATCTAACTCTCCACTAGAGGTCACACTCACCCTTAGACAGAAAGGTACCAATAGTGGCTGTGAGGATATCCACAGGGGGGTCTAGTATTCAAATTCGAAACTCCCAGATCTGGCTCCTGAGAATCCTTACAGATAGGCGGATCTCATCTGGGTATTCAAGCATAAAAACCCCATAGTGCAATATATAATGTTGAAAGTATAAAGTAGATTATAGTGACTCACGGTGAGGAGTTTTTCTGATCGACTCAGGGTGTAGCTCGCAGTGCCGGGGAGCTTCCGCGTTCCAACCATGGCAGACTGCAGACCGGAAGTGACGTTGACGCAAGGTACCGCAAGGTACGTGATGTGCTATCTACAGTATATTCGGGTTCATGCAAAAATTGAGATCTCCGGCCATGATCACGCAGCCTTCTTTGAAGTCCATTCGTTTATTCAAAGTTTCTGCTAGGTACCCTGTTGGATTTTTATTCGGGCTATATATATTTGCTAATGTACAGTCTATCGAATGTAGCCTTCCTTTTAAAAACAGATACCTACCTTCTGTATCTACCATCCTCTCCGTCAGGGTAAACTGTGATCTTCTGGCTTTACCTATGGCTACCCCGTAATACCAATTTGGATGTTCTTTTAAGTATAGTTTTATTCTGAAATAATGGGTAAAATGTGTTTCCTGTAGGAATATTGTCTCAGCTGCATATTGCTTAATTTCTTTTAATATTTTGTGTCTTTTCTCCGGTGTATTCAACCCCTTAACGATGTAAGATAAGAAATTAATTGCAGTCATGTCTGTCTTTCCCTGTTCCAACCCTTCCGTTCCTCTCATGTTTCTTTCTTTTCACACATCTTCCCTTAGGACCCTGTTTAGGACCGGGGGAGGCAGAAGGGAAGACAGACCTAAGGTAACACCTTAGAGAACCCAGTGCGTTGATCCATCTATACAAGTTAGGCGGTTCCCTTCCCCCTGCCCCTCTTCCCATTCTCTTTACCCCTCTGCCCTCCTGTCCCCCTCCCAACTCCCGCCCACCCTCTAACCCATGTAATGGGAAATTTTGGCCCTCCTCTGGCCTTAAAGTTAAGACTAGTATCCTCTATCCTATAACTTCCTGCCTATCAACTTTCTATCCGTGAGGTTGAGCTCTGTCCTTGAACCCCAGCTGGATCCACCACCTTATTTCCATAGAGGTGAAAATCCAACACCAGCTCAGCTCTAAAGATACCCATCATCATCAAATCCTATCATTCAATCTGCTTCCCCTTACCCATCCCTTGGTCCCCCTAACACGCCTCCCCACTATACTATCTTGTCCTTTTTTCTTTTCTTTCTCCCCCTCCTCCTCCTCTCCTCTCCCCATCACCCTTTGTCTTAGTCTATTTTTTATTTGTTATCATATTTTTTGAGGTTAACTTCCAGTGCTGAAGTTTCTTACAGAATTCTTCCAGGTCTTCTGGAAATTTATATCTAGCCGATCTACCCTCTTTCAGGCATGCCGGAAAACCCCCAAAAATCTGAATATTGTGTTCTCATTTGTTCCAATAATGGCTTGAGGAGTCTTCTTCTTGCCAATGTTTCTGGGGCTAAGTCTGCAAACATTTGGAGTGTTGCCTCTTCATATTTCACAGGGTGAAATATGAAGAGGCAAAAGTAGAATTAGAAGAGGCAAAAGTAGATTATAGTGACTCACGGTGAGGAGTTTTTCTGATCGACTCAGGGTGTAGCTCGCAGTGCCGGGGAGCTTCCGCGTTCCAACCATGGCAGACTGCAGACCGGAAGTGACGTTGACGCAAGGTACCGCAAGGTACGTGATGTGCTATCTACAGTATATTCGGGTTCATGCAAAAATTGAGATCTCCGGCCATGATCACGCAGCCTTCTTTGAAGTCCATTCGTTTATTCAAAGTTTCTGCTAGGTACCCTGTTGGATTTTTATTCGGGCTATATATATTTGCTAATGTACAGTCTATCGAATGTAGCCTTCCTTTTAAAAACAGATACCTACCTTCTGTATCTACCATCCTCTCCGTCAGGGTAAACTGTGATCTTCTGGCTTTACCTATGGCTACCCCGTAATACCAATTTGGATGTTCTTTTAAGTATAGTTTTATTCTGAAATAATGGGTAAAATGTGTTTCCTGTAGGAATATTGTCTCAGCTGCATATTGCTTAATTTCTTTTAATATTTTGTGTCTTTTCTCCGGTGTATTCAACCCCTTAACGATGTAAGATAAGAAATTAATTGCAGTCATGTCTGTCTTTCCCTGTTCCAACCCTTCCGTTCCTCTCATGTTTCTTTCTTTTCACACATCTTCCCTTAGGACCCTGTTTAGGACCGGGGGAGGCAGAAGGGAAGACAGACCTAAGGTAACACCTTAGAGAACCCAGTGCGTTGATCCATCTATACAAGTTAGGCGGTTCCCTTCCCCCTGCCCCTCTTCCCATTCTCTTTACCCCTCTGCCCTCCTGTCCCCCTCCCAACTCCCGCCCACCCTCTAACCCATGTAATGGGAAATTTTGGCCCTCCTCTGGCCTTAAAGTTAAGACTAGTATCCTCTATCCTATAACTTCCTGCCTATCAACTTTCTATCCGTGAGGTTGAGCTCTGTCCTTGAACCCCAGCTGGATCCACCACCTTATTTCCATAGAGGTGAAAATCCAACACCAGCTCAGCTCTAAAGATACCCATCATCATCAAATCCTATCATTCAATCTGCTTCCCCTTACCCATCCCTTGGTCCCCCTAACACGCCTCCCCACTATACTATCTTGTCCTTTTTTCTTTTCTTTCTCCCCCTCCTCCTCCTCTCCTCTCCCCATCACCCTTTGTCTTAGTCTATTTTTTATTTGTTATCGTATTTTTTGAGGTTAACTTCCAGTGCTGAAGTTTCTTACAGAATTCTTCCAGGTCTTCTGGAAATTTATATCTAGCCGATCTACCCTCTTTCAGGCATGCCGGAAAACCCCCAAAAATCTGAATATTGTGTTCTCATTTGTTCCAATAATGGCTTGAGGAGTCTTCTTCTTGCCAATGTTTCTGGGGCTAAGTCTGCAAACTTTTGGAGTGTTGCCTCTTCATATTTCACAGGGTGGGAAAGTCCCAGCTTCTCCCAGATCTGCTCTTTATCTGTGAAGTTATGGAATCTTACAATTACATCTCTGATCCTATGCACTCTTTAAATCTTTAGGGTTTCAGATGTTGTTCTTCCTAACAGTGGGTGGAACACTTTATCCATTATACTTTTTAAGTCCTCTTCCTTTGATGTTTCCTGGCAGACCCTAAAATTCTTAGCTTTTTCCTTTTCAATTTTCCTGGTCCTCCATTTTATATAGCATGTTTCTATGTTCAATTTGTAGGTTTTCCATTTGTTCATTTGTTCTTTAAGTTCCTTTATTTCTAAAATCGCCACTTTTGGCTCTGAGGAAGAGGGTCCTCCCTCGAAACGCATAAGCCACATCAGGTTTTGAGGACACCATCATGCTATCCAGCAGTAGAGAAGTGTCCTGGAAGCGAGCGGTGCCCATTTCCTATATGCTTGTTCATATGCTACGTTTGTGAGTATATTGTACGCTACCCTTCTTTGATTTTAATAATTCACAAGGTCGGTGCGCCCTTCTCTTGTTGTTTTCTTTATGCAAAGTTGCCATATCTATTTTTAAAGATAAATCCTTTCACAAACATGTCTGCCATCTCGGTTTTAGTTGGGATCTGTGCTTTTGTTCTTTGGTCTTCTATACTCCTCTCTTCAGAATCACTGTCTATCTGAAGTTCCGCTTTTGAATAGTTTGAACTGTTTAAACCCAGCGATTTCCAATTTTGCTCATTTTTACTCGCTCCCTCCATTCGTTTGCCGTTAGTTCCTGATTGTTTTGCCGGGGCTGTGCTATCCTGGCTTCCATCCAGTGTCATATATTTTTTAATTGTGCCTGGGTTAGCGCTTTCTTTGGGGAGACTGGCCCCAGCTCCTTTCCCAGGTTTTCCTCTCATATTTAGGTATCTTTAGGGTGTCTTAGGAATGTTGTCCTAATACGCTTCTGGTTCTTTAACACTGTTCACTTTTATTATAACTTAAGTACTGTCTTTAACCCATTTTAAACCTTTTTAGCACAGGTCTTTCATTCATAGTTCTAAAAGGAGGCAAGCGGAAGAGAAAAAAAAAAAAAAAGAGTGAAAAAAAAACCCCACCCCCACTGAAAAAAGAAAAAGAAGGGGGTTCCACAAGGAGGTAAATGCAATGACTCTTATATCGATGGAGTGCTGCTTCCTTACGTTCATATATCGGGGGTGTTCTTTCATTGCACCACATTTATGTTGTCCTTTAATTTTTAATTTGGTTCTGTAACCTTTTGAAAACAAGGGTTTGTTGTATGGGTGCTTCCGTGGCATACTGCAGGCTATTTGTGAGTCTCTGCACCTCGGCAGCACTAGAGAGGAGAAGCTGCTCTGAAAGTGACAAGAATAAGAAGGTGCCTCAACGTGCAGTAGGCTCAAAGTATTTATTAAGATAAAGGATTAAAAGCACTCACATATGATAAATGTGACATAGGCATGGTAAAGATCCATCTTTATTCTTCAAATCCGCTGTTCTGTGATGCTGTAATGCGGATATCCGGTGTTCCGCTTCCTGTAGGTACATCCTCTCAACTGTGTCTCAGCTGTGTCGGCATGAGACTTCCTGAAAGCAGGGCGGGGATTCAGCCGCCGGTATCCGGTACAGTGGGTGGTGGGCGGTTACATGTTTCGGAGCTCAGCTCTCGAGGCCAGTATAGGTAGTCACTACACAAAGGTATCCAGTGCAGCAGCCATGGTCCAACAGCCATCATGGGACTTTTCATGGGACTGTGGAGCAGTAAGGCCTATGCCACCAAGGACTGTCCATGTGGTAAAGGCTTGCTTTATGGCTTATAGCTTCCTTTATGGCTGTCTCCTCTCTTTCACTCCTAGTACTTTGCCTCCAGTGCCTCCGGGTTCTCCTTCGGGGGGGATCCTCACCTAGCTCCGTCCAGCTCTGGCTCTGTTCCGACAAGCTCAAAGCCAGCAGCCGGGACACTCCAAGCCATGGCGAGACACTACTTCCCCCTATGAATCGAGCCGAGCCACCCCTACACCACCGCAAAGCACACTCACTCCTGGTGCCTGCTCTCCTTCCTGACAGACTTGCTGCTCTCCTCCCCCTCCTCCTCTCTCATCTGGGGCCTCCTGGATCTCCTTCCTCCTCTGGCAGCTTCTGTCCGACTCCCTAAGGACTAGCGATCCAGGGTCCCCCCCCCCTTACCGGGCAACCACAGTCTGAGTGAGGTAGGTGGCTACTGGGGCTGGGGCAGCCGAGAGACTAGCAGAGCTGCAGATTCTCCTCCAGCAGCATATGGATGGGAAGTTTCACTAGCCTACCGTCGGCTTCTTGCTGGCACCATCTTCGGGCTCCTCCCTCATTAGTTGTGTATATTTTTTATGTTTGTATATTCTGTGGTCTCGTTGGAGATACATTTATTTTTTTATTTTTTATATATGTGTTTTGATTGATTTGACAAACAAAGATTTATGTTCCTGGAGTGATAGGATGTATATGATAGTATGAAGATGATGTGCTGAAGGGACAGGTGTGAACAGTGACAGAGATGGTAAGCACTTGATAGAAATGTTCAGGAGAGTATTAGATGGTATTAGGTAGAATGCAGATAGGTTAGTAATCGAGTATGGTAACAGGTGGTAAGGACAGCAGATGACAAATACAGGATAGACTAACCCAGTGCAAGGATAGATGGTAGTAGACTCAAGAGCTAGCAATCTATGTAACATTGCAGATAGTCCTTAATGTGCAGAGGTAGATAGTGTAAGTAAGGTTATGGAGGATTCCCCTGTGGGGTACTTATCACTAGTAAGGTTAGTAGTAGAAGGGTCCAGTAGTGAGGGAGTGATCCAGTAGCGAGATACAGGGATCAGTAGTGAGGTTCCGGTCTGTTTCCAAGTAAAAGAGAATAGCTGGAGGTTCCGGTAGCAAGACAAGCTTGTAAGCATGTGGACACACAGGCAGGTTGAACGAACAATGTGAGAGAGAACGCCGGCGGTTGAAATAGCCGCTCTGGGGCGCTCGGCGATGACGTCATCCGTCTTAAAGGTGTATGCGTACCACCTAATTAGAAAGGTGGGACGCATATCGAAAGAAAATAGAAAATAAGGGTACCAGAGGTACCAGAATCTTACACTAGCCCAATCTGTGGTGGTTTAGCTGTAATATATTATTTGACCACTAGATGTGACTGGGCGGCATTCCTACTATATATTTAGGTTTTAGTAAAGATTATTAATAGGCTTCTGTTTTATTCTTCGGTTTTTAGTAATGCCTGCAATCATGGCCCTTTAAAAAAAAATGAATTATTTAATTCACTCCAGCAGCCGACTTAGAAGGGGCAGGGACACAGGGACTCTTTGCTCTCTGTAGTCCCTATAATGCAGTATCTGGCATCAGGAGCTGAACTCTGTCCCTTGTCAGAAAATGCATCGGTCTGGGCTTGGCTCTGACATCATCACGCCTGCTGATCGAGGCGAAGCATTATTTACAAGCTTTTACTCTTCAGTTCTTTGTGAGTATCTTTTTGATCTACTAAAGTGGTCATTTTAAAGTGGTATTAAAGGTTTGGCTTTAAAAAAAAAAGAAGAAATGTCATACAATGCTAATTTTTATGTCAAATTTCGATTAAGTTTTAGTCATAGTCTTTTGAATAAAATGTCATTTTAGTTTTAGTCGTATTTTAGTCATCTGAAATGTCTGAAAAGTGTTAAGTAGACGAAAGTAACATTGATGTTATACATACCTACTCTGTGCAATGGTTTTGCACAGAGCACCCCTGATCCTCAAATTTCGATTAAGTTTTAGTCATAGTCTTTTGAATAAAATGTAATTTTAGATTTAGTCATATTTTAGTCATCTGAAATGTCTGAAAAGTGTTATTTAAGTAGACGAAAGTAACATTGATGTTATACATACCTACTCTGTGCAATGGTTTTGCACAGAGCACCCCTGATCCTCAAATTTCGATTAAGTTTTAGTCATAGTCTTTTGAATAAAATGTAATTTTAGATTTAGTCGTATTTTAGTCATCTGAAATGTCTGAAAAGTGTTATTTAAGTAGACGAAAGTAACATTGATGTTATACATACCTACTCTGTGCAATGGTTTTGCACAGAGCACCCCTGATCCTCAAATTTCGATTAAGTTTTAGTCATAGTCTTTTGAATAAAATGTAATTTTAGATTTAGTCGTATTTTAGTCATCTGAAATGTCTGAAAAGTGTTATTTAAGTAGACGAAAGTAACATTGATGTTATACATACCTACTCTGTGCAATGGTTTTGCACAGAACACCCTTGATCCTCTCCTGCTTGCAATGGGGGCATTGATGAGTGCTCGCTCCTGAGCCCTGCTCTATGTGTCTATAAGACACATAGAGCTGTGACTCGGCCCGCCCCCTGCTCTATCCTTATTGGCTCATGGGCTGTAATTGGCAGCAGTGGGAGTCAATGGCTCCTGCTGCTGTCTCAGCCAATGCGGAGAGAGAGTCCTGTGACAGCTGAGGCTTTAATGCACATTGCTGGATCAAAAGGAGGCTTAGGTGAGTATGATGAGGTGCTGTGGGTGGAGCACCACACAGAAGGTTTTTTACCCTCATGCATAGAATGCATGAAGGTAAAAAGCCTTCAGCCTTTACAACCACTTTAAATGGCACTATGTAGTCTGTCTTCTTTCTCTTTGTGTCTGTGGCCACATCTGTGTGCTGAGACTGCTATGGATTTCCATGAGACAACAATATAAACAGGGAGCTGGGTCCAGTAGAATTATCATCATCACAAAGCACCGAGGACCTCACTAAATGGAATGGAATGGAACTTCCATCTGGTAAGGATGGACATGCATTTGGGTGGTGGAACAATGAAGAGGCTACAGTTTGCTCTTACAGTGTCATCATGGTTTTTTTTTTCACTAAAAGTGAAGACTTTTTGTTTATTCACAGTTGTAGAAGTTAACTTTACTGATGCACAACATGTGACATTTTTTTGCTTATAGAGCATATGTATAGTGAATTATTGTACACATGGTAATTTGCTATTGTGAATTGTTCTTCAATTACACTCTTAAAAGGATAGCGTTTTTCCATATACTGTATGTCTGTATTCACATATTTTTGAGTGCAGCTTTCCAACGCTCCTTTTTCTCAATTTTAGGTTTAAACAATAAGCGCAGATTATGACTTTCTAAATTTCACAGTGCAGTCTCTGTCAGACTGTAGTGCCACATGTAACAAAACAAGATATTGGGGATGATTCAATAAAGCATTTATGATGCTTTTCTGGACTTATAGCCGTATTAGAAAGTCCTGCCCTAAATGAATAAAAACTGCTGTATGGTTTTGTCTGTATTTCTGACACATGCAGCAAATTCAGTTATCATGAATGACATTTTTACATTCTGACACTGTGGCTGTAAAAAATGTATGATGTAATAAAACACTGCCACATGATTGGTAAGAAAAGTGGAGGGAAATTACACATCTTTCATGTTAGAGTAAATTGTGTCACACATGTAAAATTCTGTTTGAGATAATTCTGCAACAAAATCATATATATCGGAAGATACATTCCTAAACAGTGCCTACAACGCTCTTTATGAAATCCAGGGTATCAAAAAAAGTTGCTTATTTATGAAAAAATGTAAATAATAGGGAGATTGGGTATTTCCAACCAGACTAGGACAAATGAGTGTGATTGGTTGATACGTACAAAAGCTTTAAAATGTAAAGGACACAATGCTTAGTAAAAAAAATTTTAATATGGTATATCACTGAAAGGGAGGTACATATATATTTTTAAAAAAATATGTGTTACGATTAAAAAAAAAAAAACCCTTGAAAAAAAATGATATTCGTCACACATTCCTCTGGTATTGAATATCTTGAGTTACCTACCGTATCTCGATATCGGACAAAGTTAAAGCTCATATTAGACCATTCAGACTTCATCTTTTCCATTGCTTTTTCTAAGGAGTATTCTTTGCTTGCTGATGCCCCAATCTGCTCCATCCTATAATTTACAAATGATATAAGGTCTGTGAATGAATGAACTACAAGTCCCATTTTCTACTGCAGCAGATAGCTTGCAGCTCTCAATGATTTCCGAGGGCGCTGGTGAATGCACTCATAGTTAATTGATTCTTCCTTTACCACCGCCGCAGATGTTTGGTCACAGCTGTGTTGTCTGTGGGAGAGACCCCTGATGGTCTGCATTGTGACCTGGGACATACTTGGTAATATATTTTGTATATTGATACTTTATCTGGGATGTGGTGCCCTTGATCCCTTGACACCTGGCAGTCTTTAATACAAATAGCTGCATGTTAATTAACATTTACTTCCAGAAATACCTGTCAACCACATTATAGTTAACAGGAAATTATAGCAATCTGTCAGGCAGAACAGAATGAACTCTAAGGGGAAAACATCACTATCTTGGATTAAAGATGCCTGATGAATTGGCAGAGGCTATCTTCACTATTTGTTTACTTAAGAATCATTCTCCTCTCCACATAGGTAACTAATGCTGGCCATACCCAGCAATATCAGCTCTTGCTCGCTATTTACTTGGCTACTAATCAATCAAGATAATTTGGGTCAATTTTGCAACTTTTAAAAAATATTCCAACAAAAATAACTTTTGGACCATAGACCACTTTAGAGTAAATAAAATGGGCAAAAATTATTAGCTATTGTCTAGTTTGTAAATAAATCATTTTTTCATGAAGATTTTTAATCATGTGAAATGAGAAGACCCATCCAGTTTGCTGCCTGTGTGCTTTGCTGGCAGAATTAATTATCAGTTTTCAATGTTTTTATTTGTAGCTTTGGATGGAGTAGCGAGTGGTTAGAATTACAGTCAGATTTTTATTAATTGAACCAGCTGTTGATGGATGCAGTGCTAATTCTGAACACTTCAAAGTACCTATATATACAAACATTTTTTAGTCCACTTTCAGTATCTGCGTTATTATTTTTAAAGCCTTTATGAAGGGGCAGAGTCTTAAGCTGGTCATAGATGGATTGAAATTTGGATCAATCTATGGTCATTCCTGTTCCACAGAAGTTAATCTTACGGTCAACTTCTGTGGAACAGAAATGTTGCAAAATTTTCTTTCATTTAGTAACTGTAGTAAACTGCACCATTAATCAGTGTATTTTGACAGCAGAGGAGTCCCTGCTGTCAAGAGTAAAATGGCACAGCAGGGAATCCAACTTTTTCAGTTCTATATGCACCTTGACTTTTGTTGCTGTCCTTGTGATTGATAAATAAAGTGAGAATCAATCCTAAATTTTAATTCTCCACAGAACAGGAATAAAAAAATAAAAAATAAAAATTACCAGAGTTTTAACCCTCCCCTACTCCGTCTAAAATTTAAATGCAAACACCTTCTAAAACATCATTTGTCAGACTGTGGCCATCATAGCAAGCAATAATTGCAAAACGTGAGGCTTGTTTTTATATAAAATAATTAAGGAAAAACTTACCTATCTATGAATTTGGACAATCCATACTCCAACATATTAATGAGAGATGTATTGGGTTCTGGAGTGATATCAAATCCAACAATCTCACTTATCTAGAAAAAAAAATGCTATAATTATTAAAGAACAGATCGGTGTGCAAGGCAATGACAATTATGGATAAAAACTAGCCATGCAGAAAACATCACATTTTCAGGATTATACTGATGTTTGATAATTTATCATATTTTTTTCTACCTCTTGTGTAGAAGAATGTTGATGTACCTAATAAAAAAAAAAATGTTACTGCAGTTTATGCAAAGCTTTTATTACCATTTAACTGGGTAAAATTTTGTTTGTGAATTTGGGGAGGTGGAAGTAGGATTTTGGTGGATTAGAGAGGAATGATTAGGAGCCCTGATTTTAAAATATTGAATTTTAATTAATCTTTAGGAAATACTTCAGAAAAGTCCACAGGGGGATTTGAACTCACAGGAAGTTTGAGAAATCTTCAGGCTGTTCTGAAGGACTATACTCAGGACAAGGAAAAGTTAAAATATTATTCTGGCACTGCCCAGAGATTAGCTACCCCTGGGGGCAATAGCTTAAGGTTGGCAAATTTAGTTCAGGGTCCAGTATCCATAAGGATGGGTAATAAAATTGCTGCAAGGAGGGCATATAACCATAATGAACCCTACTACTTGATCGTGAAGGAAGAGAGGATACATAAATATGGACCTTGGGTTGTGACAATATAAGATTGGGTTCACTGGACTGGGAAGAAGTATTCTAAATGAGGTACTCATGATACATGATACGCCTAAAATGAAAGAGATGCTTGGAGTGCATGGATGGTAGAATCCATGAATAGGACTGATGATGTGAATGTTTTTACTGTGGGATTTAAGGAATAAAAATCACCAAATGATGCTGAGAAAAAGAGACAAGCAGGAACAATCACTAGAGCCAAATCCCCAGAGTAGTGACAGTAATGAACAGGGGAATAATGAGGAATTGTCAGGATTGGGGCCTTATGCAATCGCCCAGTCATTGTTAGCGAAATACTCAAAAGCTGATATGAATTGTCATCTTTCAGCAGATGACAAAAACAGA
Organism: Pelophylax lessonae; assembly: GCF_965119305.1. Taxonomy (NCBI): domain Eukaryota; kingdom Metazoa; phylum Chordata; class Amphibia; order Anura; family Ranidae; genus Pelophylax; species Pelophylax lessonae. Next base: position 111,574,503 of record NC_138773.1, on the reverse strand, counting down.
AAGCCACAACTTGCTGCCAAATTTTACACCCCCAGTTAAAACCCCGAATGAATCACAGAAATACTCTTTCTGTGAAGAACTGAAACAAAAGTAGAGAGACAGTGCAGCAAGGCAGGGGAAGGAATTGCTGGCATTAAGGCACACAAGTCTCCCTAAGACTAAAGACTATATATACAGTTAGAAGGGATTCTTTCTTCCCATTTGACGGAAGTACTTCCTGAATACAGTAGTCCTCCATTAACTGGCTGCGAGCCAGCATTCTCCCCTAGACAGCAGTTAAAGAGCAATTCTGCTGCTGAGATCAATACTGGCAGTCCTGCTTATGTACCTTTACGCCCCCAAATGACAAGTACCCCACAGCAATGACATGCGTGGTGTCACACTAACAGAGAAATGGTAACACCCAATGTGGACACACCTATATACCATGGGACTGTTAATGCCACCCCTCAGGGCACTTTGCTGTTGGATAAAATACTCCTGCTTGGCAGCAACAATCTTCCCCAGTCTTACTGGGATTTTGTGACACAATCACAAAAGACCAACCAACCAACCAATCTTTTTCAGATGACATATCTGTCTATCCCGTAAGAGAACAGGTAGTTTGTGATACCACTGGAAAAATGACAAACCACGTACCTTGGACTCCCTCTGAGGTGAAGGGATTTCTGAGTGTTATCTCCCATCCAAGGACTGATCCAATTAAATTTGTCAAAGAGCTGCTGGACATCCAGGCAAGCTACAATCCAAATTGGAGTGATATGCTTCAAATAATGAAAAGGGTTTGTGGAGACGGGGACTTTGATTAAATCCTCAGTAAAACTAATATTCCACAGACCCTGTATGTTGATTTCAGCCATCAAGGATGTGTACTCACTATAAAGCTGGCATAGTTGATTACAATAGTCTATCCTTCTCAGTCTTGGACCAAGGTGTCAGGAGTGACCCAAGGACCAAAGAAAGATTGTATGACTTACTACAATCACTTTAAACAAGCTGTGGAATTGGCTGGTGGGGACATTACTAACAGTGCTCTATTACTCGTATTGATACACAGCTTTATTACTGGGTTGAGAGGAAAAAATCAGGGAACAATTGATGACTGCAAATCCAGACTGCAGAGATGAGCCCCTCTCCTTCTTGTTGTTACTTGCAACTGCTATTGAAAGTATAGCTGATTGGGAGTCACAGAACCCTCAAATAATCTGCATCAGTCGAACAGTGCAGATCTTGGCCTAAAACCAAAAAAGAAATCTGTCTGCATCAACTGCAACAGACCCGGACATTTCAAGAGGGAGTGTAAAGCTCCAAGACAAAGTAGGCCACCATGACCTGAGAGGGAATATAGAAGAGACTCCAAGTGAGGGGGAGAGCTCCCGATGTTACCTGTAATCTCGACTAATGAGCAAGGAAGTGCTTATGTACAAATGCAATTAAATAATAACACCATGAATTGTTTAGTAGACACCGAGGTTGCTCATTCTGTTTCCAATTAGATAAATCTTCCCATTCTAAATACAATCAAAAACCCCTATCGGAAACCACTCCCACAAAAGTTTGAATTGGACTCTTTCAAACCGAAGCCTCCCTGCTCTTGAGTGATTCAGTTCTTTGCAATTTGCTAGGAAAAGATTTGCTCTCCCAAATGAGAGCACACATACAATATACTGAAGATGAAGTGGAAGTAAACATCCCTTCCTGACCAACACCAAATGGTAGAAACTTGGAATAGCATCATTGCCTTGTGTCAATTGGAACCAGACACAAATTTTGCAGAGAGCTCGTCCAGTGATTTATCAGAAAACATAAATCCAGATAATTGGGCTATAGAGGGAAACACAGGACATCAGCTGCCCCCCTTTTAAGATCAAGCTAAAACCAGGTGCTATCATTCCTAGGTTGCCTCATTATCCATTGAAACTGGCATAATTGGAGGGTAATTGTGAAAGTGAGTTCCCCAGCTAATGCCCCATTGTACCTTGTGAAAAAAACAGGCTGAAACATTTACCAGATGATGCAAGACCTGAGGGCAATTAACAAAATCATCCAAGAACATGCTCCAGTGGTACCAAACCCTCACACTATTCTGAGTAACATCATCCCTTCTAATCAATATTTCACAGTTTTTAATTTGAAGGATGCCTTTGAAGGACACCTGTATGTCTGGACTAGATTGCCCCAGGGCATGGTATCTAGCCCAAATGAGTACAGCAAAGCATTGAAAGAATGCCAGGTGGCACTGCCCGGAGGGTATCACTCTACTTCAGTATCTAAATGACTTGCTGTTTGGAGTAGACACCTGAGAGGCATGTAGAGATGCCACTATCTCCCTGTTTAATCACCTTGGAGAGGAGGGAAGCAGAGTATCCCCCTCCGAGTTTCAATAAAACATTGCATCTCCCAAGGAAAAAACACAACAAAAACTGAAAGAAAGCTATTATGAATAGCAAAATGCGACAAAATGCAAAACAATTGAGGGGATTCATAGGGTTGGTTGGATATTGCCGACAATGGATACCAGAAATGTCCAAGGTTTGTTGGCCACTCTATGTCTTTGTAAACATAGAGGGGAAACTAGAACTCAGTGAAGAGCAAATGCATACTATTCAGACCTTGAAAGCTGCAATCAGTAAAGCCCCCGTTTTGGGTCTGTCAGACTATACCCAGGGATTATGACTTTACTGTCACGAGTCCAGAGGCCAGGCTGCTGGAGTTCGGACACAGGACCATGGAGAACATGACAAGCCCATTGGCTATTACAGTTGTCAGATGGACACAGTTGTCAATGCGATGGCACCTTGCCTGAGGGCAGTAGCAGCAGCTGCTGAGATGCTGACCAAGACTGCGGACATTGTGCTAGGGAACCCGTTGGAAGTTTATGTACCCCATTAGGTTCACATGGTCATACAGAACCTGAACACAAAGCACATTTCTTCAGCGAGACTGACCAAATACAACAAATATTTCACTCAAAAGGTGTGCAAAATTAAATCCAGCTACACTGCTACCAGAGGCACTGCAAGGTGAAGTAGAATAGCAAGCAGTTTGGGACTTTACATGAGGTGTGTGGCCCTTAGTGACTAACATGAATATAGACACATCCAAAAAAAGGAATAAAAAAGGGGATGTCAGATCAATGTAAATTTTTTATTGATCAAAAAATAGATGGTAATAACGTACATGGAGGATAAAATAAAAGGGTGTGGATAACACATAGATGGAGCAGTAAAGACATAAGCACTGATGAATGGATGATGATATACATGTATTCATATTGGGTACAAACATGAATATACATGATGCATACAGGTATGGAACAACAGTACAATTGAGTACATGACAAATAAAAGATGGTAAAAGGAATGATTTCCTAAAAAACTCAACGCGTTTCGTGAGTAAACACTTCATCAGGAGCAGGTGTGATTCATGTATCTAAAAAGAATGTGATATATACATATGTATGTAAGGTAATCTAGTATATAGCTAGTAAATAGCTCTATAAATCCAACCCTTTAAAAATTAAACTCACAAATGTATTCCAATAAGAGTCATAGAGTGTGTGAGATAGCGTGCCATCAGAGGATGTGCCTGACACGGGAGCTGAGGGGGCAAAGCCTGCACACGTCAGAAGGTGTGTATCAATTGCGTGGGTCATGTGGGTCCACATATGGGGGTACGGATAGCTCAGCCGCTCATCCAAAATAGCATACTAAAAAAGTAATAAGATAATACAATAGTAAGGTAATGGTCAATATGTAGCTGTAGGTATTATTCTAGTAGTGGTGAGATACAGTGAAATCCCCATATCAGAGAACCAAGCACCTAGGAGGCTTATCCGTGGAGTGAATGAAAAAATAGAAAATGAAAATAATAAGGTACTGAGAAGTACATAAACCACAGTGGTAAGAAGAGAATGAAGAGTGTGCAAATAAAAATGGAATGGAGAAAGGGGGAAAAAATGAAAAGAAGAAAGAAAAATGAGTATTGAAATGACAGTGAAAAAATGCCAACAGAAAAGGGATGGGACAAATGAGCCCAGGCAGTGAGTGCCAAAGAGGAACAAGTGGAATATTTGGCCCGATAGTGATGAAAATAAAGTGCATGAATATTGTAAAGTGGCTGACCACCATAGCCCGAAAGAGGGACGTGAGGATAACAAAATATCAAGAAAAGAAAGAAGTATACCTGGGTCAAGATGTAGAAAAGGAATGGCCCCCAACGTCACATGGCTGTTCAAACAAAAGAAGGACTGACACTTGGCTATGGTAGCCGGAAGCAGCCATCCCTATATGAGAACACTGATGGCCTGCACGTGTCGGAACGCCGACGTCAATCTTGACGCCACGCCCCGCACGGATAGAAGGTGTAGTAGAAAGTCATGACTATAATGCAGAAAATGGAAGATCACTTAATTGAAGCACAGAGAATAAAAGACACCCCATGCAAAATGCTGACCTCACTGTTTTTGTAGATGGGTCCCACTTCTATACTGAAAAAGAGCATCCTAATACTGAGTATTCAGTAGTCACCAAAGAAGAAATCCATTTCCAAGGCAAACTACCTGGGCATCAGTCAGCCCAGGTGGCAGAGCTTATAGCTCTGATGCAAGCTTGCATATTAGGGAAAGGAAAAAACTCAATGTATGCACAGACTCAAGATATTCTTTTGGAATATGTCATTATTTTGACCAACTATGGAAACTGTGAGGCTTTTTGACCTCCTGTGAAAAACCTATAAAACAGTGTTCATTAAGAAAGTCTTTGAGATGCTTTGATTCCCAGATGAAATAGCAGTCCTAAAATGTGCAGCAAACACCAAAGGCACAAATGATGTTTCACTTGGGAATATCCTTAACAGGTATATTTGAATGTTTTAAAAAAAATGCAAGTACAAACCAATGAAAAGACAAAACAGAAGTGGCTAAACCAGGGATGTAAAGAAACAGATGGACTTTAGGCCCATGAGAAGGAAGGTACTGTGCCCCTTCAGCACTGTATCCATATTTGGCTGAGGCATCTCACGGTCCCTCTCATCTGTCCAAAGGAGCAATAGTCTCCACAATCACATCTCATTGGGTGGTGACTGGATTCACCATTGTTACGGAGAGATACTGTCAAGGGTGCAAAGCATGTCAGATACATAATCCTGGGAGGCTTGTAAAAACCCCAATTAGGCATTTGCCCAAAGCACAGTATCCCTTCCAGAGACTGCAGGTTGATTACATTCAATTGCCAAAATGTAAACAATTCCAATTTGTACTAGTATGTGTAGACTGATGGGTAGAAGCCCCGCCTGTTGCAAATGCTACTGCTTCAGTCACTGCAATTAAACTGTTGCAGGAAATTGTGTGCAGATATGGCCTAATAGAGACAGCAGAATGAGTAAATGTGACTCTCTCTGTCAAATATACAAACCCTGTAATCCTAAAAATTGGGACCGAGGCTAAAAACAAACAGTATGATGCCCTGGATTTACAGCCAAGACTGTCCATACATGCATTTGTGTTGCAAGTAAGACTTGTTTCCCCAAAAAAGAGGGTCATTATTTTATTGATTTTATTGACTTATTAGCCCCCAAATCAGTCCTTGGCTTTCAACAGTCCAAACCCATGGAAGTGGGGGTGACTTATGCAATGGTGTGGATCTGCCTAGAGTGAATGAGTTGAATAATGGAAGGCCAATGAATGAACAAATGAGAGGTGTGCATATGACTGTAGACTGAAGGTACAAACTGCTGACACCACTAGAATTATCACCAAATATTCAACCCGAACACAAAAAGGTCAGACGAGTTCTATGTAAGTACAGGCATTTGCTAACACCTGATCCTGCCATGGGACAGTTTGTTCCTCCGACCCCCCCCGATCACCTACAGAAGAGTGTCCTCTGTGGGTGACCAGTTGGTTCAAAGTGAGTATCGAGGGCACACACGCGATGATTCATGAAAACTCCTAGGAACCTTTCCTTGTGGCTCTTGCACACATTGCCAATTCATTGACACAAGAGGACAGATGTGACTACCTAATGGCCGCACATTTACTCCCAAACACTGTCAATTGCCAGACGGCAAGGGTAATTTACCTCTTGCAATGTGAATGTGGGTGCTTTTATGTGGGTAAGACCGTCCAGAAATTCTGGCAACGCATCTACAGCAACATACAAAGCACGCGGCAGAGACATGCCGCTTATGTCCATGCTGGCTGCTTCCCTTGAGTGTCATTCTTGGCCCTAGACTAAGTCCACCTCAGCCTCAGGGTGGGGACCTTAACATGTCCCTCCTCCATCGCGATCTGAGGTGCATCTCTGACCTGAATGCCACTTTACCTCCTTGCCTCAATGAGGCCTTCAATTTTAAGTCATTCCTTCAAGGATTCTCTTCAGGAGGCTTTGAAAGAGATCTTTGATTCTAAAATCCATGGTCATATACCATCCACATGAGGAATTCAGCCATAGAGGTTTCCACAACACAACTCCTCCAATGTATTTAGAATATTGAGTAGTAGGTTATTACTTACACTGTATTTTACTATTGTTTCTATACTTATATTTATATACAGTTATGCATGTGCAGGTGAACAAGCTCCCCTTGTCCTCTGGCTCTGTACCTCTGATTCCCTTTTCCTCCTTCTGTTCATATCATCTCCTGAAGTATATATTATATTTGGCAGATTTAATGTGATGTTATTATCGGTTGCTCATACGTCATGTGTTTACATCTGTTTTTGTTTTTCTTTTATGTTTCCTTGAGTAACCCAGCACATATCTGCTGCATATTGTTGCCTTTAGCCCTTTAGCTATCACAGTTTACTGTTTATTGTAAGGATGTGCTTCTGTTTCCTTTTTACCCCCAAGTGTCCCTATCGTTCGTTGCAGCTCCCCGGCACGCGTGGGCCCCACAGTGCTATGTGTTGGCACTTGGGGCCTATGGTAATATGGCCAGATCTGGTGCATTGCTGGCTGGCACCACTAGAGGGCACCATTTATTGCCTATATGTCTCCACCCCCTGTCACCAGGTGATGAACCGGCCTTCCTATGCGCGTCGGTGCTCCTCAGACTTCTGATGTCACCGCAAAGTGCATGCTGACCTAGGTATCGCCGTGCATGCCGATCCACTAAGTCTACATCTGAGGGACCCGCCAGATTTCCCCACCACTGTCCTGCCCATGGGTTCACAGCAGGACCTATGGGATGGACCCACTCATTACTTCTCCCTATATATGGGTGGTTTCCTACTCATTAATGGGCATTGACCTGTCTCCCACCCACCGGCAAGCTGTTATGTAGCAGAGTTATATCTACCTGTAAGTATGAAGGTCCAGGTCTCCTCTGCATTGTTATTACTGTATTCACCTATTCATGTGTGCTGCCCTACCAGCTGGATCGCATATTATCATGTTCCCCTCTTACATCCTTCTTTCTCTCTTTTCATCTCTTCCTCCCACCTTGTCTGTTCTCTGTCCTCTATGTTCCGTCTGTTCTTTTCCCCATTCTGTAACTTTCCTGCATATTTTCTTCCCTCTCACGGTTGTGGCTTGTCTTTCCACTCTTTTTTCATGTTTTCTCCCATCTTCTCTTTTCTCTTCCCCCACCCCTCCCTTTCTCTCTTTTATATTTCTTCCCCCCTCCCTTTTTTCTCCCCTTCCTCTTCTTCACACTCCTTCCTTTCCCTCTCTTTACTTTTCTTTTCCTTCTCTCCCCCCACCCTTCCTTCCCCTTTACTTCCCTCTCTTTTCTTGTGTCTTTGTCTAGTGTCCTTTCTCTTTCTCTGTTCCCTCCCCTTTCATTCTCTTTTCCTTTCCTTTTTTCCCTTCCTTTCCCCTCCTCCCCCCTTTTTTGTCCCGATCTCTGCTGTTTGTTATTTGTGTTTTTCTGTTCGTTCCTTGTGTCCTTGGTTAACAGCAAACACACACACACATCATAGGTTGAACTGGATGGACTGATGTCTTTTTTCAACCTCACTAACTATGTAACTCTCATCCTCTCCTCTCTTCCCACCAGAGATGTATAGTAACTAAGTAGAACTACTTCACTACTGTACTTAAGTACCGAAAGGCGGTATCTGTACTTTCCTAGAGTAGAATTTTTTTCTCCTACTTCCACTTTTACTTCACTACATTTTTTCAATGATTTCAATACTTCTACTCCGATATTTTTTTTTGTGCTGCATAGTTACTCGTTACAATTATAAAAACTACCACTGTCAGAACAGTAGATGGCAGGTTTCATGAAGCTCAAAACATGTGTATTATCAGCGCATACGAAAATAAAAGCTACTGTATGTATAAATAAAAGCTGCATTTGAAATAATAAAAAATATGATGTTCAAACTTTTGACTTCTTTCTTTAATAACTACATAACACAGAACTTGTACTTTTACTTTCAGTACTTGAGTAGCAATTTTTTTTCAAAACTACTGGTACTTTTACTTTCAGTACTTGAGTAGCAAAATAAAAAAAAAAAACTACTTGCAATACTTAAGTACAAAAAATGTTGAATACTTTAGTACTTCTACTCAAGTCACTTTTTGATTGAGCACTTGTACTTTTACTCAAGTATGGGTTTCGAGTACAACTCTGCTTCCCACACATCCCAATACTCTCACCACCCACTATATACTACCACATGTGTCTAGAGATTAGGGCATCACATTAACACTTATACATATGCCTTCCTTAGGACCTGGCTGTTCCAATTACACCCTCCACATGAAAGTATCTCTGCTAACATCTCCAGGTTAGGTTTCCTTCTCATGCGTTCCTTGTGAGCACCAACAGATGACACCATTGGCTATATCACATCTGGCCTTGACTTGCCCACTGTAGGTGTGTGGGTTAGGTATTACCTTATCCACTACCCAATTTGTTAGCGCTAAGTGGTGAGGCACATCCAAGAAACAACCACCACTGTGTTTTGCCTAAATAACCATATATTGTGAGTACCTGAAATTCCCTGCTGTTTTGTTTGATTTGTCTGCAGTGAAACTGTTTCAACTCTTAGAAATCTATACACTTTGTATATGTATACTTACATATTATTATTATACCCCTAGACCAATATACCCTGCTTGGACATTTCCCTGAAGAAGGAATTTTTGTTATAGTTCCCGAAGCATGTCGAGAATCTTCCTGTGAACCCATATTTGGTCTGGTCTTCAACTCTAGGAGACCCACCTGGGGATCCTCAACTAGGGTATTGGATCTAATATTGTATGATTTTCTGTGGTTTAAATTTTGTACTCTGTGATTGTTATCACTATTTTACACTATGTTTAAATGCCATTCTAAGATTTTACTTTACCGTACTCTATCTACCTGGTTGCTAACTGCCATAAAAGTTCTACTGGGGCTACATTCTTTGGTTCTATATGACTGCAGACTGGCAGGATCCCCAAGGATATGATCTGGATTTACACTTAAATTTCGATGCACATTTGTGTGGCCTTTCTGCAACGCATTCGATGAAGGCTGTAGTACATTTATGCAAATGACAAATGACATGTTCCCAGAAATAAATACCCCAGTTATTGATCCCAAACACTGGTATCCCTGGAAATGCCGAGGAAAGATCCATGTGACAGTTGTATGAGTACTCAATGAGATGGAGGTTCCTGTGCCAGTAAAAATTAGTTCAGACTCCTGTAAGGCTCCTATAGTGAAGGCAGCAGATCTAGTCATCCTCTTACTCTTCTCTCATTGGACAGAACTAACAGAAAGGCAATTTATGTTATATACATGGAGGATAACCTTATCTTATCTTAAAGGGCTTTGGGCAGAGAGGGGGGTATGTAAGCAACAAAGACCTCCCTCTTTGTCTTTTTGAACCCAGACTTCAGATAACCAGGAGGTCTGCGTAACGTATCATTACTTTTTGTTCCTCTTTTCTGCAACTTTTCCATCCTGCAAGTTGTCTTAACATATTGATAGCATTTTGTAGTTCTATTGTAACATCATTCTTTTTGTTGTACTACTTACTTACTTTGAAGTTCATTATATTTGATCAGTGACTAGCTTCTCTTCTGTATAAATAAATTGGATTTTATTTTTTCTTTTATTTAGCACAGCCGTTATTCATTAATAATATTCTTATTAATGACAGACATACAGCAAGGCCTGATTTCTATGTAGATAAAAGCTTTCGATCACTTATCATATTTATAATCCCAGATTGGATCAAAGGAATAAGTGAGGTATTAAATTAGCCAAAACAGTAGCCATTACACATTTGATTTATTGTGAGTTTTCTAAAGAGGGCTTTCCTTGCACAGCCACCTAAAAAAAAAAATGACAAAATACTTTTGTCTATTGATTTGAGCTTGGACTATTATAATACATTTTTTTTTTTTAACACAGGCATGTCTACCTGTGCTCATTGGCTGCAGGCTAGTGTTAGAGGAAATAAGAGCTCAACTACATATTTTATTCTTGAACTGATTTTAAGATTAAGCAAATAACTGAAAGATGCAAACATTTGGTGTTGTATACCTGTAGCATTGTATATATTTTAAAGAAGCAAACATTTCTTCTCCCTTGTATGCAGATTTGCAATAAGTGCACCAATGTGTGATAAACTACAAATATGATTTTTTTACATGTCATTTTGTGGTATCAGGAATAAAAAGCAATTTTGCTGGATGAACACTGTTGCGCTGTTTTGAAAACAATTGAATGATTAGGCAAGCAGGCCCCAAAACCAAACTTTTTCTGGTGGGTCCCAGTGTCCCAGTCCAACCCTACATACTGTATATGCGCCTATGGACAGGGCCACTGATAGGGCTGTACAACCAGCCCTGTTGTACCGGGCCCGGGATGCATTATGGTTTGTTGCTGCATTAAATAAAAAAATAGAAAAATTGAGCTTGCTAAACTTACTCCCCGCTCCTACTTGTTTATGGAGCGGGGTTATACCATTTTCCTGGGCCCCATCAGGTTAACAGAGGGGCCCAGGTGCGCACAGAGGAGGGGCTATTTCCTCATTTTTGGGGAGCATGTACACCATGCTGCCCTGCTACTCAATTAGTCCCGGCCGGCGGAGTGATACTATGTTTTTCTGCCAGAGCCCTCCTCCAGTTCTCACTTACTGAGATGTGAGGAGGCTGACAGGGAGCATCTGAAGAAGATTGTGCCTGCAATGGACACAGTGAGTGAATAATAGAGCATAGAATCCTCACTGTGTCCTATTGTGTATCTCCCAGCACAGCAGGTTATCATTAGCATTACAAAAATTATCACAGGCAGCGCAGTAAGCTTGTGCTCTATCATGGCTCTGCTGGGGGTGCTAACTTTGTTATGGCTGTGCTGGGTTACAGTCTGTAACACTCAGTACAGCCATAAGTTAACAAAGTCAGCAAGCTGCTATGTGACATGATTTTTGTAATGCTAATGATCATAAGACAGTGAGATGCTTCTTTACACTTCAGTTGGGGGAGCAGTAAAAGTGCAGTGGAGCTGAATTTTTACCACCCCCAAACCCATCTCCTTTAACCACTTCCTGTCCATCGACATACCAGTACGTCACGAGATTGGAAGGGTGATATTTGGGTCATCACTGCAGCAATGATGGAGAGATCATTTTTTAGCCCCAGCAATTCTGCACAAAGTAAATGTAAACCTAGTGGCTAAGAAGCCCCTGGATTACTTTTACAGGTCATGGAAAGGGGTCCCACCCCTGCCTTTAAGATGCGACTAGTAGCATTCGGTTCCTGGGACACAGTGAGAGGGATGGATGTCGTTCGGCCCACTGTGTGATGTCAAAAACCCGAAGCAACAAGGATTTCACTTCTGGTTTCTGTCTGACGTAGCCATTACCAGCTTGAACAAGCATCTGATCAAACCCATCTTGGTTTAATCAGATGCTTTGGAGGCCAGAGGACAGATATGGGGTCTAAAAGACCCCACATCTCTCAAAAAGAGGACCTGTTATGGCCCATGTTATCACAATGAATGATTTTTATTCCTTGTAAAAGCAAAAAAAGAAAGAAAAAAAAATAGATACAGTGTGACTTTTTTAAATTTTTAGTAAAATAAAATTAAAAATACATTTAAACTGCCCCTGCTCTTCGGTGCTTATGCACAATTGCAAACTTACACGTTGGCCCAGCACACATATGTAAACAGTAACAAACCTGCATTTTGTTTCCAGACGGGGTCAGGGGCGGGGACAGGGGTGGGGTCAAGGGCGTGGTTGAAGGGGCCCCGTCAGGTAGGCTGTACGGGCCCATAATTTCTAACAGCAGCCCTGCCAATGGACATCAACTTTAGGTGAAACCCTCCACTGATGTCAGCAACTTTCCATCTGCTTGTTCCCAGTCTACAACCCCACTTTGACTTAATGGCTATTCAAACCAATGCTGGGAAGTGTATTTCTAAAAGAAAATCTATTCTGCAATGTTTTTCTGTGGAGACACACACTGCTTATTTACCTAAATACACATTTACGGTGGCACCAACATAGATATGCTGAAGATCCACCAAAACCTTAAGAAAGTGGACAAATCCAGTGTTTCAAACATGCGTGGATAAAGATATGGGTAATATCTAGTTGTCCAAGTATGTTTACTGAAAAACTGCAACAATAAAAATTAATTTTGATATGAGTAAGAAGAAGTGCACAGATATAGAGTTCGTTGAGTATACCACAATAATAATTTCACAGTTGGTATAAGGTTTTTTTAGATAGATGGAGCTGTATGTAAACTGCAAACTACAGTAATTGTTGTACCTCTTCCCAGTGGCGACTTTTCATGCCTCGGTTGCAGATGACAGAGATGATGGGAAGATGCACTTTAAACTTGTCAATTTTAAGCTTAACATTCTCTGCTACCCTCCTGGGTCCTAGCATGTCAGCAAATGTCTTAGCCAGCTTGTACATCGTCCTCCACATATTCCCCACTTCCTCTGAGATGTCATCTGCATTTAAATCCTGGAATGCACCTGTTCAAGAAATCAAGACAAATGAAAGATTATGATTCTTTCAGCACTATGAGTAAATGGTATTTATCTACAGGTCTTTACTGAGACCCCTGTATATGCTAGCTTTGTCTTTGCTATAAAAAATCACTGTTATGCAACATTATCATATACTACTGCTAAACCATCTATGGCAGTAAAGAATTTTTTTTTATTATACTAAATTTTAAAAAATATATTTCCTTGTGACGGATTATAACACATCAGCAATTTTCTGTAAATCGATGCAATTGGTTCAGATATTTTTCAAAATGATTGCAGCACAAAATGAATGGTTGGAGTAATTCACAAGTATACTCCCATAAAAGGTTAGTGCCCAGCAAGCAACAAGGCTCATGTGAATGTAGCCAATGAACAGCAACTCAGTATAGATTAACTGCACCTCTAATGCTGTAACTCAACAAAATGTAAATGTGGTGAGTCAATGAAAGATAGTAATCTATTTCAAATAATGCACTGTATTTTTGTGTTACAGTATGCATTTTAAGGCTCTAATAGGCCAGGGACACCTCCTGGGAACACAGAATAAATGTTGAGGGGCTGAACAACAAATGATTGGTAAAAAGCGTAATGTCACATTATGAATGACAAAATAAATAAAAGCTGGATTGAAAAGCAGTTAAATATGTGTTTAAAAACAGCATAATGCATAGAACGTACAGTATAACCTTAATATCTCAGAAGAGACCAGGGCCAAGCAGCAGAAAAACTAGGCACGTGTCCTGGGTACCAGGGTCTATTAATGCCCCATGAATTTATATAAAAACGAATTGAAAAGGATTAAGAGAGGTGCATGGAAGCCAGCCAGCCCCCAGTCTGATGTACTCACCCTCCATTCTGCCACCAACCAAGTAGACCTGTCTCATGATGTAAATAAAGAACAGGGGTTTAGTTGACACGCATTTGCAAACGCATGTGTAAGCTGCAGAGCCACGACATGGCACCCTGTTTTATCTGCAGTCCTAACACTTTTAAATTTGGAGGCACTGTGCTATACAGGCAAATTGCCTCATAAAAAGTCCCAATCTGTGTTTTGCACTGCATCCACCAAGGGGTTGGAGGTGTATGCTTCTCAGCTGGTCGTTTTCCGTTTGTACCATCTTAACATTGCTATTAGAGTTTTGAGATACTAGACCAGTCATGGATGGAGGTGGGTTGGGGGGAGTTTGGGCTGCTCCCTCTCACCTGCCTCCTATCCATCCATTAGCAGCCATGTGCTCCCAGAATGGAGACACTTAAATTTAAAAGTGTTAGGACTGCAGATAAAACAGGGTGCCGTGTCGTGGCTCTGCAGCTTACACATGCGTTTGCAAATGCGTGTCAACTAAACCCCTGTTCTTTATTTACATCATGAGACAGGCCTACTTGGTTGGTGGCAGACTGGAGGGTGAGTACATCAGAATGGGGGCTGGCTGGCTTCCATGCACCTCTCTTAATCCTTTTCAATTCGTTTTTTCCGATACAGGGATGGAGACATTGGGCATACCTGCGGCTGTCCATGAATTTATATACACTTAAAAGAATGTTTGTGGATATATATTCCCTGTAACCTTTCCAACGAACAGGTGACGGCATCCAAAAAGCTCATCCTGGCTTGTTTTGAAGTGTCTGATAACAAAGATTGGATGCAGCACACAGAGGAAAGCCAAATCTATAAATGAGAAATGGCCTCCCAGGCCACACCTCTCTGATGCATTCTGCCCTGTCCACAGGGCTTGATCAAAGAGGTGGGAGTGACATATGTCTTTCAGGTTTTATGCATCATGAGGCACCTTTGCCAAACTGAAATTACTATAAACAAATGAAGAGAAATTGGACGAGTGATGGAAAAGGAGAGAACACTGCAAATAATCTCTGCTTGTCTGACACTGCTTCTAAACAAAAACACATATACAGTGCAAATGAGGAAATCAAGACAAACAATGTACATTGTCCCCATGATGTTTGAAAGCTTAAAGAACCATAAAAGTTAAATTAACAGTGGAGATTTAAGGGTGGCTTGTATCCAAAAACAATCTGAAAATCAACAATCCAGCTGGAAACTAAAATGAAAATTTTCAAAAATGGAAAAAAAAATGGAATAAAAAATAAAAAACTTGTAAAAGGGGGAAACGGAGTGGGGATGGGACAATGACAGTATTGCTTTACTTGTAAAAATGAGTGAAATCCTACCTATAGTTTGAAGCATTTTGGAATTTGGTGTCCAGCTTGAATATTTAATATATTTCTCTTTTACAGTGAAGAAAAAAATGGTCACCTCTAATGGGGTGATTTATTTTTTCAGTGATTTTACCCTAAAAGACTGAAGCTTGATGTTGCCTGAAATGTCTATACCAGTGTGTATATTGGAGATGTGGTCCCATATTCTATCACAGAGACGTCTGGTCGCCCTGCCTACATATTGAATATTACGCAGAGTACACAAAGTAGTAATGACATACACCACATATAGAGTCTGGAAATAGACAAGTCTTACGCCAAAAGAATTGCCATTTTACCCAATATCACATGTGAGCCATTTGTGGTATTGCCTCATGAGAACCCCTCTAATTTTTGTATGGTTTATTTTGTGTCCCGTAGATAACAGTTGTTGCTTGAAAAGAGGTTTTCCTAATGGTTCACCCACTAAACTAATACTTGCAACTATCGGCCTCTCCTAAATGGGGACATTCCCCCCACTTCTGTACCTTCAGGCAGTGATGAAAATTGGGAGCAACAGCATGGGGGAAGTACTCATTTTTTAGCATCTGTTTAATTTAGAACTTCTAGACGACCTAGACCTACAGCTTTTCTTGTGATACTTTTAAAATCTTTTTAAATTCATAGTCACAGGTGTTCTATACAACAATGACCCCTCCTTTATCTGCCCCTTAATAGTGATAATTGGGTTTGGTCTCAGGAACTTGAGGATATCTCTTTCTTGTTTACTCAAATTATAGTGTTTGTGTGTGTGGAGGTGGTATTAGTTGCTTTGGCCAAGGCGATAAGATCTTGTTCTACTAACTTTTGGAAAAGATCAAGTTTGTCTCCTTCAGTCTGGATTGCATAAAAATCATACTTGGATCTGGAGGAAACGCAAAATTGGTCAGGGGCTTTAATTTTGTCCATGACTGAAATGCCAGAATATCCATTAGTATCCATGCATCAAACAAAAATCTTGAAAACACTCAAGAACAAATAGAACCAATTTCAGTCAAACAAAATCTGGATTAGTATCCAGTTAATGTTTTTTCAAGGTAAGATGACATGCAAAATTATTAAGATCGATAATAGTGAAAAACAAATCAAGATTTTGCGTAGGTGCAAAATGAAGTCCACATGAAAATACGTTAAGTGCTTTTAGTGATAAAATGTGATCAGATAAATTCAAGACATTAGCAGTTAGGCCAACCATAGACGGTGCAAATTTCTTTCCTGCAACCATAGCTTGCAGGAAAGAAATTCTCACAATTCCTCCATCAACACAGACAGTGCTGACAGGGGAATCCATCCTGCCAAGAAATTGTCTGCTTCCGGAGGGGACTGCTCCCTCCCCCCACTGAGAGAAGATAGTGATTATTGCTAGTGGCTATGGCAGTCGCTAGTGATAATCGCAAGTGAAGCCAGCAGGATGATTGTACCCAAGTTGTAAGATTGATCAATTTGGTAAATTCAGCCTGCCCATACACGGTTCGCATCTCGGTCGGTTCCTGCTGAAGTGGTCGAGATTCAAACTCTCTATGGCTGGCCTTAGAGATTCATTAGTTGTCTAAGACCCTTTCCTCCTTAACCCTCCCTTTTCCTTCCCTATTTTTTGCAATATATTGTTCAAGTTTTTTGAAGGTTGTATCATGTCTTTCAAATCTCTATCTGCTAAATATTTTGCTCTTTTTCCAGTAAAAGAAATACAAAACAGATAAGAAATAATTTTAGTTTTTATTTCATATATTTTGGTAATTGGCATTATTTGCAGTTTTTAATATTAAATAAATGGTAAATAAATGCCTTTTAATGGATTTGGGCTTTTTTGGGCTTCGGTAATTTAAGTATTTCTTTTCTTTTCCTTTTGTTTTCTTATATATTTATATAGTATAAGCCAGCCCTAAAGCTCCACCATGAATATAACTTTTTTGGTTCTTTGAGCTTTTAAACATTGTGGGGGCAATGTACATCGTTTATCAGTATGTCCTCAGTTGCACTGCATATGTGCTTTTGTTTTGAAGCAGTATGAGAAAATTAGACATTGTTTAAAGTTACCTCTCCTTTTCCATCACTTTTCCAGCTGCTCTTCCTTTGTTTATAGTAATTTAGGCTTATGATGCATAAAATCTGAAATGTCACTCCCACCTCTATGATTATGCCCTGTGGGTGTGGTGAAATGCATCAGAAAGTATGGCTTGAAAGGAGATAGGCTGAAGTTGTTTCCTATTCATAAATGTGGCTGTTCTTGGTGTGCAGCATCCTACCCTTGTTTTAGAATGTTTGAGGACAGTTATGAATTATGTGCATTTCAAAGTATAACAGCAGGCAGTAGCTAAAGTAGGGGAGTGCAGGAGTATATAACAGCAGGCAACAGCTACAGAAGAGGAGTGCAGAAGGTTATGACAGCAGGCAGTATCTGCAGAAGAGAAGAGCGCAAGGATATGACAGCAGGCAATATACAGCAATAATACAGCACAGAAGTGCGGAGGCAATATGTACAGGACAGGTGATATAGAGTATGACAAAAGGCAACATAGGAAGGGAAAGAAAGTATATACTGACTATACCTTCAACTAAAAGCTGATTAAACGTTTAGAATTTTAGACTCATTTCTAAAAATGTGTAGCACCCCCAAGTGTGCAGTCTAATGTGAGGAAAATGTATCTTGACTCACAGTAGCTGGGTGAGTGTGGTTAATTGGTCGGGGTTACTGTAGTTACATAGTTACATAGTTACATAGTTAGTGAGGTTGAAAAAAGACATAAGTCCATCCAGTTCAACCTATGATGTGTGTGTGTTTGCTTTTAACCGTACATTGTATAGCCCTGTATGTTGTGGTCTTTAAGGTGTCCAATAGTTTTTTTGAAACTATCAATGCTCCCCGCTGATACGACTGCTTGTGGAAGAGAATTCCACATCCTTACCGCTCTTACAGTGAAGAACCCCTTACGCACTTTAAGGTTAAACCGCCTTTCCTCAAGTTTTAGTGAGTGGCCACGTGTCTTATTGTATCTCCTTTCTCTGAATAGTTTGTTCCTTATGCTAGGGTCGCCAGTACAGTATTTGTACATTGATATCATATCCCCCTCAATCGTCTCTTCTCCAGAGAGAATAGGTTCAGTGCTTGTAGTCTTTCCTCATAGCGGATGTCCTCCATTCCCCTAATTATTTTTGTTGCCCTTCTCTGGACTTTCTCCAGTTCCAGCACATCCTTCCTGAGGACCGGTGCCCAGAACTGGACAGCATACTCCAGATGTGGCCGGACCAGAGTCTTGTAGAGTGGAAGAATAATCTCTTTATTTTTGGAGTGAATCCCCTTTTTTATACAACCCAGTATTCTGTTGGCTTTGCTTGCGGCGGCTTGGCATTGCATGCCACTGCCAAGCCTGTTGTCTACCAGTACCCCCAGGTCCCTTTCCATCCTAGACTCACCCAGAGGTTCCCCCCCTAGTGAGTAGCTTGCTTTCTGGTTTCTGGCCCCCAAGTGCATTACTTTACATTTTTCTACATTAAATCTCATCTGCCATGTAGTTGCCCACCCCGTTATTTTGTTCAGGTCTGCTTGCAAGATTTCCACATCCTGCATAGAAGATATTGGCATGCCTAATTTAGTATCATCTGCAAATACTGAGATTGTACTAGATATCCCCTCCTCTAGATCATTTATGAATAAATTAAACAGGATTGGTCCCAGGACAGAACCCTGGGGGACCCCACTTTCCACACCCGCCCAATCCGAGTACTCCCCATTAATCACCACCCTCTGTACTCTCCCCTGGAGCCAGTTCTCTATCCAGGTACTCACCTTATGGTCCATACCTACCTTCCTTAGTTTGTACAGTAAGCGTTTGTGGGGAACGGTGTCAAAGGCCTTTGCAAAGTCCAGATACACCACATCCACAGGCTTACCTTTATCTAAGTGGCAGCTCACTTCATCGTAGAAGGTTAATAGATTGGTTTGGCACGAACGATTTTTCATGAATCCATGCTGATTACTACTTATAATACCGTTTTCATTACTAAAGTCTTGTATGTGGTCCCTTATCATCCCCTCCAAAATTTTGCAGACTACTGATGTTAGGCTGACCGGCCTATAGTTACCCGGGATATATCTCGGCCCCTTTTTAAATATTGGTACCACGTTGGCTTTTTTCCAATCAGCTGGCACCATACCCGTCTGTAAACTATCCTTAAAGATCAAGAATAATGGTCTGGCAATCACCTGGCTGAGCTCATTAAGAACCCTTGGGTGCAAGCCATCCGGTCCCGGGGATTTATTTATGTTAAGTTTCTCTAGTTTAGCTCTAAGTCTATCCTCTGTTAGCCATGGCGGCACTTCCTGAGGTGTATTATTTAGTTCGGCCTTACAAGCGGGGTTCGTGTAGCCCCCCGATTCCTTTGTGAAGACTGAAGAAAAGAAATTATTTAACACTTCCGCCTTTTCTCTGTCCTCTGTGGCCATTTTTCCTTTTTTCTCTTTTATGGGGCCAATATGCTCTGGCCTCGCTTTCCTACTGTTTATATACTTAAAGAACTTCTTGGGGTTCTTTTTACTCTCCTCCGCTATATGTCTCTCGTGTTCTATTTTAGCCGCCCTGATTTCGTCTTTACATTTCTTATTACACTCTTTGTAGTGCTTAAATGCTGCCAATGACCCCTCAGTCTTGTATTTTTTGAAGGCCTTTTCTTTAGCTCTAATATACATTTTTATGTTGGAGTTTAGCCACCCAGGGTTTAGTTTTGTTCTTTTAAATTTATTTCCCTGTGGAATGCACTGGCCCACCCCCTTGTTAAGTATGCTCTTGAAGCACTCCCATTTTTCCTCCGTGTTCTTTGTTCCCAGGGTTCTATCCCATTTGATATTTTCTAGCAGCGAGCGCAGTTTAGGGAAATTGGCTCTTTTGAAATTCAGTGTCCTTATATTACCCTTGTGTTTCCTATTACTGTAATTAATACTGAAACCAATTGATCTATGGTCACTGTTCCCTAAGTTGTCCCATATTTCTATATCCGTGAGCAGGTCTGTATTGTTGGTAATCAGTAGGTTCTTGTCGGTGCATTCACCATCTGACCCATGAAATTGTCCTGCAAAACATTTAGGAACTGCCGAGCCTTGGCTGAATGCGCGGTTCCTTCTGCCCAGTCTATATTAGGATAATTAAAGTCCCCCATTATAATGACATTTCCCATCCTTGCTGCCAATCCTATCTGTAACATGAGGTCCGCCTCACCCTCCTCCCTCTGGTTGGGGGGCCTATAGCATACGCCCAATATTACCTTCCCCACCGTGCCTTCCCTTTGAAGCTCTACCCATAGGGATTCTGCCTCGTCCATAGCTCCATTATTAATATCATCCCTCATATTTACCTGTATACTGTTCTTAATATACAAACATACCCCTCCCCCTTTTTTACCCTCTCTATCTCTGCGATAAAGGGAATACTCCTGAATGGTCGCCATCCAGTCATGAGAGCTGTCAAACCAAGTCTCAGTTATCCCCACAAAATCTAAGTCCTCCTCAAACATCAGCAGCTCCAGCTCTCCCATCTTGTTGGCCAGGCTTCTGGCATTGGTATACAAGCCTCGTAATTTTGATGTTTTTAGGCTGCTCTCTTGATTTTTCCCCGTACCCACCCTGGGTATAGGAGCTCCGAACACCCTACCGCTAATGCCCCCATTTCTGCCCTCTGAAACTTGCTTTCCACTGGCTAATTCTACATCTGTACCCTCCCCCCCATTCCCTAGTTTAAAAGCCCCTCTAACTTTTTGGCCATCCTCGCACCCAGTATGGCTGCACCCACCCCATTTAGGTGCAATCCGTCCCTACCAAAGAGCCGGTGACCGACTGAGAAGTCGGCCCAGTTCTCCAGGAACCCGAAACCCTCCTTACTACACCAGCTCCTCAGCCACTCGTTAACTTCCCTAATCTCCCGCTGCCTCTCTGGTGTGGCTCGAGGTACAGGTAGTATTTCGGAAAATACTACCTTGGAGGTCCTAGTCCTCAACTTAGCGCTTAAGTCCCTGAAATCGTTTAGGACTCTCCGTCTTCCTCTGTCTATGTCATTGGTACCCACGTGTACCATGACAGCTGGGTCTTCCCCAGCCCCACCCAATAATCTGTTCACCCAATCCGCGATGTGCCGAACCCGAGCGCCCGGCAAACAACAGACTGTTCGGCGCACACGGTCTTTGTCACAGATTACACTATCTGTCCTTCAAATAATTGAGTCCCCTACCACCAGCACCTGTCTTTCCTTTCCCTTTCTCCCGGCCTCACTGGAGGAGTTCTTCCCCTGGCAGCTAGGGGCATCGCTCTACTCCAGCAATGCTGGTCCCTGACTGGTTTCCCCAACATCACACAACGGGGCGTATCTATTGGGGTGCTCCAGCCCAGGATCAGCCTCCTTGCCTTGTCCCCTTCTACCCCTCCTAACTGTCACCCCTCTACTCTGCTCTGATGCCTGCACCTCCAATACTCCGCCCACCTCTGTGCAGGCCCCTGTCTGCACCTGACTGGTACGATCCTGGCTCTCCTCCGGTATGGACATTCGTCTCAGTGTTGCCAGCTGCTTCCCTAGATTCAGGACCTGAGCTTCCAGGAAAGCAACGTGCTTACATTTTGCGCATTTGTATTCGCCCTCGATCACATGTCTGAGGAACGCATACATAAAGTTCAGGCTGAAGGGCTCTACAGGTCAGGCTTCTGGTGCCTCCCCCTGGTTCCAGAAGCAGGGAGAGGTTTCAAGCAGCTAGCGGGTGGAGGCAAGGAGGCCATGATCTACATATTTATGGGAAACTGGATAAACCCCAGGCCTGGCAGGGTGGCTGGATCAGTCCATACATATTGTGGAGCCTGGCCAGCATGGGAATCAGGTAGAATATGGAGTACTGAGGCTGTGTCGTGTATCCTGGGAGAGGACCCCAGGGCTGAGGAAGCTCTGCCTCCAGGCTTGAGCTGAGGAAGGAAGAAAGAAGGAAGAAAAGAGTGATCTTCACTACCTTACAGTCTCTTCTAGAGGATGCCCTGGCGAGTATGGGAGGACCTGGACAGCAGGAGGCCTGAACAGCAGTCTTTTTAAAAGCAACAGGATTTTCAGGGACAGTGGAAGTATCTCTACACCCCCAGGCAGTACAACTGGTCCTGTTGTACTGGGCCCAGGCCTCATGAACTAAATAGAGGGGCTAGAGCAGCTTTATTGTTTCTGCCTAAAAGAATGAACCAGAATGACCTAGACCACACCCTTGCTGCTACTTGCTTACCAGGGCTTAAATTACATCTCCCTGGGTCCCATCACATCAGCAGAGGGGCCCAGGAGGTGGGAGCAGAGGAGAAACTTTTTTTAAATTTTTGGGCGTAGTCTGTTCTGCCGCATCCCGTGAGGTGGAGGCTGGGTTTAGGGACCCTGTCAGGAAGGCTGTATGGGGCCCCACAATTTCTAACAGCAGTCCTGCCCCCAGGGCCCAAATAGGAGAAAGCTGCCTAATACAAAAACCAGCAAGCTTTCCTGGACAATGTCAACCTGCTAAGCCCAATCCCTTGTTCTGGGACACTTTAGCAGCAGCCAGGTGGACCTCCTGCAGTTTGGGACTTTGCTAAATGTTCACTAAGGGGACATAGAGCTCATACAAAGGGAGTTTTCATTGACAATTCCTGAAAGACTGTTGTTCCAGAAAAATTACAGTTATTGATTTGTCATTTTTGAGGTGTACATAATGAAGGAAGTTGTCCTTAAGTCGTTCTTTTGAGTCAAATTGGGCATCCCATGATCCCTTTATCCCATCCAAGTTGTTTTCCCCAATAAAAAAAAACAAGCCCGTGGATCGTGTACTGCCTCCAGGTGAGAGTTGGAAAATGCGTGCTACAAAATGTGTTTTGGGGGACCTAGTGCTACAAATGTATTTGTTCTGTCACTGTGAGGGGAGGGGGCGGTCACTGCTAGAGAAGGGGGCTCAGTAGCATTGATGAGCCCTGATAGGCAGCACTGATGGGCACTGATAGGCAGCATTGATGAACACTGATAGGCAGCTCTGATGGGCATTGATGAGCACTGATAGGCGGCATTGATGAGCACTGATTGGTGGCACTGATAGGCAGCACTGATGAGCTCTGATAGGGGGAATTCATGAGCACTGATAGGCAGCACTGATGGAACTGTACTGATAATCAGGACACTGATGATCAGAGCCCTGAATATCAGTGTAAACAATGTGCTGATAGTCTTGCTGGTTAACGGCTCTCCTTTTCTCACACAGACACTGCGCGGGAAGAAAGGAGTGCCAATAACCGACAAGTCTTTTTACATGTGATCAGCTGATCACATGGTAAAGGGCCACTGTGATTGTCTGAATAACACAGCAGTCACAGAGCATGCTGGATGCGCACCCCAGGGGGCACATGGGAGGCAGGATTCTGGGGGGATGTCCATGGATTCCCTCCCAGATCTGGTAGCCGGGAGCTCGGATGGAGGGGGGGGAGGGTGTCAGGGGGGGGGGGGCCTTCATGGTTTCTTGCAACGGGGCCCTGAAGGTTCTAGTTAAACTCTGGTTTTGTTCCCTTGAAAAGCAAAAAGACAACTTTAAATAATCAGTGTATATTAATGCTTGTATCTGGAATAAAGCATAATATACTGCACCTGCCAGGCCAAATTAGTCCATGCATCTGCAATATTAACATACAAACCATAAAATTGCATATTTATAATTTGTAATTCTAGGAATTCATGCTGTTTTGTAATAATTATGTGAATGTTTTATTACTGGCACAGAAATAATTTATTTTAAAGATTACATTAACTTAATGGTCAATATCAATAAATCTGAAACATTTTTTGCATGTTTATATTGTTCTATTGAGAAATAAAAGCAGATCCTAACAATCTGATATTCGAACAATAGGTCACTGTCCTATTAGCCCTTAATCCCCAGTTCAAACCCCCACCTATTATTCCTTAAATGAAACATGTGCTTTAAAATGTAATAACATTTTTGTGCTTGCCATAACAGTCCATTGTTAGACACAATCTTGGATCAGTTTTACAGGGTGTTTAAAGTGGTGGTAAAGCCTTAAGGTTTTTCACCTTAATGCATTCTATGCATTAAGGTGAAAAACCATTTGTGATCGAACGGCCCCCCAGACCCCCCTTCTTCTTTCCTGAGCCCATTTAGAGCCAGCAGTGTGCACAAGCACAGGGGCTCCCGCTGTCTGTGTCAACAGACGCAGTAGCCAGACTCGGGAGCGAGCCCACACGGGTGCCACCATGGAAAGCGGCTTTCTGTGGGGGCCCCCAATGAAGAGGAGAAGCCTAGAGCATCGGCAGGAGGATCCCAGAAGAAGAGGTTTGGGGCTGCTCTGTGAAAAACTATTGCACAGAGCAGGTAAGTATATGCACGTTTGTTATTTTAATACAAAAAAAAAAAAACGTTTACAACTACTTTAATGTTGTAAACTAGCCCCTGCACAATTTCCCACTATACAGATTGTCTCAGTTTTATAGGTAAACAGTGCATACGGCAAGTAAATATAGAGGGGCAGGACCTACGTTCTTCAATAGACTTCAAGAAAAAGATTTTACTGTATGTATAAAAATCTTATTTTCTTAATAGCCGATTGAGTGACACAGTTGGGACATATAAAAGCTGTAAAGGCCTTTTTTCCATCAAAAGCTACCCAAACAGAACATGGAACAAAGGGCACTTCTGTCTGGCAGATCACTGTGTGAATGAACCACTTCAGCTCCAGAAGGTTTACCCCCCTTCATGACCAGGCCATTTTTTGCGATACGGCACTGCATTACTTTAAATGACAATTGCGGGGTCGTGCGACGCTGTACACAAATAAAAATTATGTTGTTTTTTTCCCCTGCAAATAGAGCTTTCTTTTGGTGGTATTTGATCACCTCTGCGGTTTTTATTTTTTGCGCTATAAACAAAAAAATCCCGACAATTTTGAAAAAAAAAAATCATACAATATGTTTTACTTTCTGCTATAAAACACATCCATTAAAAAATATAAAAAAATCTAATTTCTTCATCAATTTAGGCCAATATGTATTTTGCTACATGTTTTTAGTAAAAAAAAATCCCAATAAGCGTATATTGATTGGTTTGCACAAAAGTTATAGCATCTACAAACTATGGGATATTTTTATGACATTTTTATTTATTTTTACTAGTAATGGCAGCAATCAGCGACTGATAGCGGGACTGTGACATTGCGGTGAACAAATTGGACACAAAATGATACTTTTGAAACGTTTCTGGGGACCAGTGACACTAAGAGCCGGTTCACACTGGGGCGACTTGTCAGGGGATTTAGTCGCCTGACAAGTCGCGCTCCATTCAGTGCAATGGACCCGTTCTAATCAGAGCGACTCAAGTCGCTGCGACTTAGAAAAAGGTTCCTGCACTACTTGGGTTTGACTTCGGAGCGGCTTACATTGACTTCTATTAAAGAAGTCATTTGCAAGCCATGCTGAAGTCGCGCTGCAGAGGGCGGCTTCAGAGTCAGGCGGCTTTGAAGTCGCCCCACCGCCCCAGTGTGAACCAGCTCTAATACAGTAATCAGTGCTAAAAATATGCTCTGTCTTGCAGATGATATCCTCATATTGTTATCAGAACCACTCATTACAATCCCTAATCTTCTTAAAGATTTTACTACTTTTAAACTCCTAACAAACCTTCAGGTTAACTTCTCAAAATCGCATGCATTAAACATCTCTCTCTCCCAGGACATACTTAGACAATGGCAAGCAAATTTCTCATTTAGATGGAACCGAAACAGGATAACCCACCTAGGTATCCAACTTTCTACCAATCTCAGACCTTTAACCACTTTAAGACCTGAGGATTTTCCTGCTTAATGACCAGGCCAATTTTTTTAACTTGGCACTGCGCGACTTTAACTGACAAGTCATGCAATGCTGTACCCATACTAAATTTATGTCCTTTTTTTCCCCCAGAAACAGAGCTTTCTTTTGGTGGTATTTGATCACCTCTGCGCTTTTTATTTTTTGTGATATTAACCACTTAATCCCCGGAAGATTTTACCCCCTTCCTGACCAGGGCCTATTTTGCGATTCGGCACTGCGTGACTTTAACGGACAATTGCGTGGTCGTGCGATGCTGTACCTAAACGAATTTGGCGACCTTTTTTTCCCACAAACAGAGCTTTCCTTTGGTGGTATTTGATCACCTGTGCGATTTTTTGATCATGCGCTATAAACAAAAAAAGAGCGCCAATTTTGCAAAAATAACAATATTTTTCACATTTTTTTATATGAAATTCCCCCAAAAAAATGTAAAAATCTAAATTTTTTAACATTTTAGGCCAATTTTTTTTTCTGGGCATTTTTTGGGGTCTTTGGAGGCAGGCAAAACATCTGAACTTCTGTATAGGGGTATATATACACACACACTTATATGTATTAATACACATACACACATATAGGTGTTATAGCAGAGAAGCCATATGGGTATTAATTATTTCATTAGCGCACGCATAGTGTTCTGCTACTTTCACACCTATATATGTGTATGTGTATATATACATACATGTGTGTGTGTGTGTATATACCCATACACAGAAGTTCTGATGTTATGCCTGCCTCCAAAGACGCCCAAAAAATGCCCAAAAAAACGCCAGCTACAAAAACGCCCAGGTGTGTTTTTGCAGCAGGCGTTTTTTTTGGGCATTTTTTTGGGGTCTTTGGAGGCAGGCAAAACATCTGAACTTCTGTATAGGGGTATATATACACACACACACTTATATGTATTTATACACATACACACATATAGGTGTTATAGCAGAGAAGCCATATGGGTGTTAATTATTTCATTAGCACAAGCATAGTGTTCTGCTACTTTCCCACCTATATATGTGTATGTGTATGTGTATATATTCCTTCACATTGTAAAGCGCTGCGCAAACTGTTGGCGCTATATAAATCCTGTATAATAATAATAATAATACATACATAAATGTGTGTGTGTATATATACCCCTACACAGAAGTTCTGATGTTATGCCTGCCTCCAAAGACCCCCAAAAAATGCCCAAAAAAATGCTTGCTACAAAACCGGCAAGGTGTGAAAATAGCGGAGCCATATCCCTGTTCTATATTAATTCTAATACAAACAAACTTTTTTTTCTGGTTCTGGACATGCTACAGAGCTGAAATTTCTCAGGTACACTTGTTAGACCCACCAGACACTAAATCCAAAGAAATCTCTTTTTTTTTTTCAATAATTTTTTCAATAATTGGCTCTCTATCAAAAATGACAATTTTTAAAGAACTTTTTTTTGTGTGATTAATAGTCCCTGGGGCATGACCCAGAACCCTAGGCACTTTTTTGGGGCATTTATTGGGTTTTAGGGCTACAAAATGGTGTTTTTTGATTACCAAAGTTCGGGTCCCATTGATTTCAATGGGGTTCTGAAATCCGGACCGAACTTTCGGGAAGTTCGGGTGTTCTGGTCGAACCGAACTTTTGAAAAGTTCGATCATCCCTATTCCTGATATCTGTTCGCTATGGATACCATTTGTCATGTTATTACTTTTATATTTGTTATTTGGTCCACACAGTGTATTCATACCTTTCAAAAACAGCTCTTTAGGAAAAAGATAAAAGAAAAGAGTTCCAATCACGGCAAACATTTTGTATAGGAAAGAACCACACCTAGGGTGATGATTGGCTGTCCTCTCCAGACACAGTTAGCGCCCAAGAGGGGTGTCCGGATAAGCAGGGGACGCAGCCAAATCTCACTGACTAGTTTGTGGTGATTTTACCTATAATCAATGTTTCCATAATCTTGTCTTATTCTTCTTATATGGTTAAGCCATATCCTCATGTATCTATCAAATCATCAACAGAAACTGGACTAAACCTATTGAAATGTTTGTAGTTTTCACTTTCTGAAAATCTTTATTAAAAACATGGAAATGAAAAATATGCACTGGCACTGTACTTATGACACTGGCCAGGAAGGGATTAACATCAGGGACGATCAAAGGGTTAAATGTGTACCTAGGGAGTGCTTTCTAACTGTGTGGGGGATGCTTTAACTGTGGGAAGACAAGGATCCATGTTCCTGCTCAGCAGAAACACAGGATCTCTGTATTTCCTTATAACAGAACAGCGATCTGCCTTGTTTACATAGGCAGACTGCCTCTGCTACTGTTGGGAATGATCGGCGGGTCCCAGCGGACGTTGGGTCCACCGGACCTGCTGATTGGCTCCCCCTGTGTCCAGTAACAGCGGGAGCTGGTCTGCGTGCTGCAGACCTGGAAGCACTAAATCACTTATGTGATTTCAGGCAGAGGATCCGCCGCCCCCCAGTATATGTACGTGGGGTGATCAGCAAGAGGTTAAACCATGGATTCGATGAGAACTATGGGTGAGAGGTGTGGCAGTTAAAGAGACTGGCACTTGAGCAGCTCTTTTAAGAGTGGAAGCGACTCTATCTGATAAAGGAAAAAAAGTGGAGAATGCGCTTCTGAACCACAGACACATACATAATTTCTTGGACAGTGATTGTCAGATGAGCCTGCTACACTTCTACTTAAGTTTTTATAAGTGTATTTTATTATGCTGGCACAATAAACTGTTAATTACTGCACTTAGAAGTGCCTTCTCTACCTTATTCCAGTAAAAGCTACCCAAATGGGAAGTAAACTAGACCAAAAATGTATGCGGCCAACAAGATAAAATTTGACTTGACCAAATCCCAGAACAGATCCCAAAACAACATGAATTTCAAAACAGATCCCAAAGGAGATGTTTGGAAAGACTAACTACTGTCACTGAAGGCATGCCCATAGCGCGGAGGACTTCTGGCCCATGCATACTCACGCATCCAGGCACACGCCTGTCACCAATGCTTCTGCCAAATGGGCTATTTAAACAAGCTGCTGTATGGGCTCATTGCTGATTGGTCTGCAGCTTCTGTGTGTTCGTTCCTGATTCCTGTGTGTGACCTCTGACCCTGACCTGGCTTGCTCCTGATCTGTGTATGTCTGCTACCTGTTCCGACTTTGGCTTGTCTCTGGCTTCTGCCTTCTATTTTTGCCTGATCTATCTCTCCTTGCTGACTTGGCTTGTGACCCAAATATCCTGCTGTCTGCTGTTTATGCCTAATCTGCCTCACCATTACAGACCCAGTTCATCTGACCTTGCATCCTGCTCATTCAGCCTTCTACAGCTCTTCGGCCCAGGAAGCTTTCATCTGGCTCCTGCTTCCAGCTGCTTACCCACAGTCTGCTGCCAGCCAAGCTCCATGCCAGATTATCTGCCACCAGCCAGTTCTGCTGCTACATCCATCTGCTGACTGCTGCTGCCACGCAGACTACTAGACTGATCACAGACTCTGATACCTCACCATGCTCCTGTGTTCACAGTCTCACTACCAGTAGCTTCTGAGCCAGAGCTGTACGAGAGGCCTCCCCTCTTCACACCAGGCTCACTGACCAAGTATGTTATAACTACATTCAAAGGTAGACCACCTGGTCAACTACAGAAGGCTCAAGACTAGCATTCCTAGCCCCTGACTTTAGTGAGAGGAAGAACATGATAAGGAAAGGGGTTGTCTGATTACCAAATCAGACACAATATTCCCAATGCACATGTTCCTGAGAAATGACTGTTAGATGTCAGTGGGTGGTGCAGCGACCACCAACTGGAAGCCATGCCATCAACATTCAAAGTAGAAAATATGTCACCAGCAAAACCAGTGATCTTCAGAACAGGTCCAAAGCTTTATTCGGGGATTACATCACATTTACAGAAGCAACATTTCAGAGCCATGGAAGGTCCATGCTTCAGACAACCTCGCAACGAAACAACCAGGGGTGTGAGATTCTTGATTAGAAAGGACTAAGTCACAAGCTGGTAGAAACTGAAAGTACTAACCTGAATTCTCCTAAAGGAAAGGGAAGGGTGATAAACAACACCCACCTAAATCCATGAAAACACAAATCCTGTCTGCTAACCACCTAGGGAAATACAGGACCCTCTAGCCGATGAATGCTTGCCTCCAAGCAGGAGAAGAGGGACACTTATGTGCTGAACCATCACTCTTCACCTTTCAATGTAGGTCACACCTTGGCTTTAAGAAAGAAAGTGAAATCTTGAACAACACACTCAGTGCTCTAACTAGCATAGGAAACAGGTGCCCAATATGTCACAGGGAGAGATCCTAAACTTTTCCATAGGTGAAGACCCTGCAGCGAGCAGGTAATGTCTTGTAAACTATTGTTCCAGAGTACCAGACTCAAGGGCTGGATAAGAGGATGCACCCATCAGAAGGGTCCTTTTAGGTTGGAGGGAAAGAACCCTTCCTTCCCCTACCAGAGATGGGAAATAGTGCTTTGTATTTTGTGGTAAAAATACACCATATTAGTGTCCAGGCAAGGGACCAGACTCCCTAAATCTGTGATCCGAAGAGTAATCTAATGGTTCAATGCAGCTCCTGATGCTTAGTCTACAGAGCTGACAGCCTTCAGAGGCTCAAAGCTGTCTGTCCCTAGTGGATTCATATTCACTTTTTAAAGAAAAGAGTAGCAGATGTTTCTGATGCCAAGAGAACGCAGTCTAAAATAGCTGGTGGTGGTAGCACAGAACAGTGTCTGACTGATGGCTGACCTGTGTATTTTTTAATGTATCCTTTTGCTGGTCTATGTTTCTATACATTAACACTGATGTTTCAGTTCATATTTTTCATTTTATTTTGTTTTTCTCCTCCATTTTCATATTAAACAGTATCTCACAAAAGTGAATACACCCCTCACATTTTTGTAAATATTTTATTATATATTTTCATGTGACAACACTGAAGAAATGACACTTTGCTACAATGTAAAGTAGTTAGTGTACAGCTTGTATAACAGTATACATTTGCTGTCCCCTCAAAATAATTCAACACACTATTATTATTGGTATTATTATGAGTCTTGCGCTGTCTAGAGGGTCTAATTCTATGTGTGTGTATATATATATATATATATATATATATATATATATATATATATATATATATATATATATATATATATATATCTATAGTGCCCCTTATTGCTGCAGATACTGGTTCTGTAGACCATACAGTTTCAGATATAAATAGATGGGGGAGGGGTATCGCGCTTCAGGGGGGTGATAATAATTTAGCTAAAAAATATCCAGTGATCAATAAATTAATGTATCAATATATAAATCATTAAAGTGTGCAGTGTTACAATATTCAATAAAACCCTTTAAATATCTAAAACCTAATATTTGTGCATAAATCTAAAAAGGTACACATGTGATAAACCATAAATACACATAAAAATCAAACAATCTTCAATCTTGGTAATAAATATATATAAACAAAGTGCTCTGTGCTTTAAAATATATATAGGTGAGTGATAGTCTCTCAATATCCAGTGCTTAATTGAAAAGTGCTAAATTGTCCAAAAAACAAGTTTCATCAAATGAGGTATAAATTCTTCTAAATCCAAGTGTTGGACCTCCACCATACACTGTGTACACAAGCAATGTGATTTTCTGCTCCTTATCACCCCTCTGGGTGTGCTAGCCGCTCACCTTCAATTATATAGTATTGCGCCTTTATTGTTATAATCAATAGATCCTCCTCTCCTTCCTTTTCTTTCTATATCCTCCCAAAATGGTACTTGGCCTCAGTCCCTGGATCGGGGTATCCATCCTCTCACCGGGGTCCCAGATATCTCAAAGGAAAGTACTTACATAGTGCAGTATTGCCATAGATTCCAATATTTTATTAAAGTAAATAGATACACTTACAAACGTGGTTTCTCCGCTTTGCATATATTGCAGGGAATCGCGGACCTACTTCCGCAAACAAACGTCACTTCCGGCTTTGTCCCTACGCGTGTCGTCACGTCCGCCCACGTGACTTCTTCAGGGGATCTTTTGATTTGTATGTGTATTTATGGTTTATCACATGTGTACCTTTTTAGATTTATGCACAAACATTAGGTTTTAGATATTTAAAGGGTTTTATTGAATATTGTAACACTGCACACTTTAATGATTTATATATTGATACAGTAATTTATTGATCACTGGATATAAAGTATTTTTTGCTAAATTATTATCACCCCCCTGAAGCGCGATACCCCTCCCCCATCTATTTACACTATTATTATTATTATTTATTATTGTCTATTGTTTATTATTGTCTAAACTGCTGGCAACAAAAACTGAGTACACCCCTGAGTCACAATGACCAAATTGGGCCCAATTAGCTATTTTTCCCCCCTGGTGAAATGTGACTCGTTAGTGCTACAAGGTCTCAGGTGTGAATAGGGAACAGGTATGTTAAATTCGGTGACTCTCACTCTCTCATACTGGTCACTGGAAATTTAACATGGCACCTCATGGCAAAGAACTGTCTGAGGATCTGAAAAAAGAATTGTTGCTCTACATAAAGATGGCCTAGGCTATAAGAATATTGCCAGGACCCTGAAACTGAGCTGGAGCACGGTGGCCAAGACCATACAGTAGTTTAACAGGACAGGTTCCACTCAGAACAGGCCTTTCCGTGGTCGACCAAAGAAGTTGAGTGCACATGCTCAGCCTCATATCCAGAGGTTGTCTTTGGGAAATAGACGTATGAGCGCTGGCAGCATTGCTGCAGAGGTTGAAAGGGTGGGGGGTCAGCCTGTCAGTGCTCAGACCATACACTGCACACTGCATCAAATTGGTCTGCATGGCTGTTGTCCCAGAAGGAAGCCTCTTCTAAAGATGATGCACAAGAAAGCTCGCAAACACTTTGCTGAAGACAAGCGGGGTTATTGGAACCATGTCCTGTGGTCTGATGAGACCAAGATAAACTTATTTGGTTCAGATGATGTCAAGCGTGTGTGGCGGCAACCAGGTGAGGAGTACAAAGACAAGTGTTTCTTGCCTACAGTCAAGCATGGTGGTGGGAGTGTCCTGGTCTGGGGCTGCAGGAGTGCTGCTGGCACTGGGGATCTTCATTGAGGGAACCATAAATGCCTTCATGTACTGTGATATGCTGAAGCAGAACATGATCCCCTCCCTTCGGAGACTGGGCCGCAGGGCAGTATTCCAACATGATAATGACCCCAAACACATCTCCAAGAGGACCACTGCCTTGCTAAAGAAGCTGGGGGTAAAGGTGATAGACTGGCCAAGAATGTCTCCAGACCTAAACCCTATTGAGCATCTGTGGAGCATCCTCCAGTGGAAGGTGGAGGAGCGCAAGGTTTCTAACATCCACCAGCTCCGTGATGTCGTCATGGAGGAGTGGAAGAAGACTCTAGTGGCAACCTGTGAAGCTCTGGTGAACTCCATGCTCAAGATGGTTAAGGCAGTGCTGGAAAATAATTGTGGCTACACAAAATATTAACACTTTGGGCCCCATTTGGACATTTTCACTTAGGGGTTTACTCACTTTTGTTGCCAGCGGTTTAGACATTATTGGCTGTGTGTTGAGTTATTTTGAGGGGACAGAAAATTTACACTGTTATACAAGCTGTACACTCACTACTTTACATTGTAGCAAAGTGTCATTTCTTCAGTGTTGTCACATGAAAAGATACAATAAAATATTTACAAAAATATGAGGGGTGTGCTCACTTTTGTGAGATACTGTATTGTTTAACATACCACTCATATTTTCAATTTTTTCAATGTCCAATAGCTGGCCTTTGGGTTGCTTTTTAGAAGAAGTATTACCAGAACCTAAAAAAAAATGTTGTAGCCCCCAGGCACCCAGTGTAACACCAGGTCCAGCTGAGATCTGTGCTGTTGTTAAAAAATAAAAGCACATGTTCAATTTTGTCAGTGCTGGTTGTAGCTCAACACTCCATACCAATTTTGGACTTCAGTGAAGCCACTACCTTGTTCCTCACTGGGTCCTGCCCTCCTCCCCCTACACAGGACCTGTCACTGGCTGCAAAGGAAAGTATCATGCTCACAGTTCCCTGATGGGGGGCTGCTGAGACACAGAGGCAGTAGGTACCTTCAGGCAACTCCATGGCCTATTACACCAGCCATGGTTGACTTTGCAGCAGACAACATGAAGATAAGGAAATAAATAGAGCAGGAAGGAACACTCACTGCTAATCTAAGCAAGCAGCTCTGTGATCCATCCAACTGCTAGTAAAAACAATGCACTTTCAATAGTGGAATATACAGTATTCGAGCACTGGTTCAGGTGTGTAATCTATATGCCAGCAGAGAAGGCAAACAGTCGGCAGATAGATCACACAATTGGATCAGTGCTGTGTGATATGGAACACTATTGTGAATGAACTATTTTCACTGGCAGCCAAATGGATCACAAAGACACCCGCAACTAGGATCAGCAGTTATCAGAGGGCAGCCATTCAATTTCAATATATTCATTTTGTGCTGAGTAATAGTTACCGGGTATGTGCGCAACATACAATGTACTACAAACATAATAAATCATCTTATCATCTACCCAGCACTACCCAACACACATGGTCGTCCGCAGGTAGGCGCAAGGGGGGGATGTCCAACCCCCCCCCTGGAATCTCAACTTCCCCTTTAAAGTAGCTGTTAAGCCACTTTATACCATCCTGTCTGGTCTGTTTAATAATCATGTGTGCCCCTGTGTCTGCGTTTTAAAAAAAATAAGCTGTTCTTTACCAATTTTTAAAGTGCCGAGCGCTGCTCATGTGACCCATCGGCTCTCTCCTTTCCCCGTCTGACAGCTAACTGCCAAGGCATTCCTTGCTGATGTCAGTCGGGAGGGGAGGAGGAGGGGAGTGGGAGAGGAGGAGAGAGGCGGCAGGTCATGTGAGCGGCGATTGGCGCTCTGAAAACTTTTTATAAAACACAGACACAGGGGCACACAGGATTATTAAACAGACTTTAGAGAGGATATGAAACTTTAAATGAAACTACAGCAGCAGGAGGGGAGGGGGCGAACACTAACACAGGAGCAGTCAGGCAGGGAGGGAGGGGGGAAAGAGGACAGAGGAGAACAGGAGAACTGTGGATGATGGAGACACGTAAACTGACCAGGGCTCAGCAGCCATGGTATCCTGTGGTCACTTTACAGAGGGGAGGACATAGCCAGGCAGGATCAGCCAGGTATTTTAGGTGATAAAAGGGGCCAAATTACACAGCACAAGCACTGTGCTGTATAACATGCTTTAAGGGAACAGGATCTTTTTTTTTTTTTAGGTTAACAAATGCTTTAAAAATAAATGCTGCCATTTGCCCTTTAAAAATAAATACTCAAAATAAGTAAAAATACTAAGCCCCTCCCCTTTGTGACATTGTTGAAAAGGGGCGGGCATGGGTGACCTTAAAATTTTGCCCCCCCCCTGAAAAAAGTTCTGCTGACACCCATGTAAACACACCTACCAACATTTCACTAATATAACAATAGCATCCCTTGTTGCACATTTTACAGTAAATTAAATACCTCACATTATTGTAGGTGCTATATATTGAGGTGAAGCAATAATATGTAAGGTTCATTTTGCATGTGTGTCATTTTTTAATGTATTATTGTGGTTGCACATTTGTTGTTGCAAACCTTCATTCTCCAGTACTGTTGTCAGAATGAAGTTACCTGCAGATTAAGTAGTATGAGATTAGGTGGTCTGAATTGGGGATTGTTCTGTTTTCAGGTCATGTAAACTAAACATGGTATTATGACATGTGGGCCGAAGTAGCTATGCACTGTGAGCTCTAATATCTATGTCTTTTTTGATTTGGACAGCAGGGTCTGCTTAAACCAGCACCACTCTTTATGGCATTAAGGCATGTGACCTGTATAATTTATGGCATGCACTTTAGGATTTTCTTGGTATGGTGGAAGGCTACATTTTTAATAATTGTAATACTCTAACTGCTCTTTTTAATTTGTACAATGGGCCTGTGTTGTTTTGAGTATTTGAGTTTGATTTGTAGAACCCCCTTCTAAACTTTCTTTATACCCATTAGTCATCTGCCTCTTTTCGTTTTACCACTGCCAGCAGTACATTATGCCACAGTTGTAGGGAGACGAGCAGAAGTCTGTAGGAAATCATTCAAGTCTCCAGACAAAATCATAGAGGCCATCAAATGAGTGTGAACTGCAGTGTAATCCCATTATTTTAATCCTGTTCATTCTTTGTAGGTTTCCTAAACTGCTTGCTTCATCGGGAATATAATTTTCCGTCTCTGTCAGACCCACTACATTACATACCAAATCCTCACTTCTGACATTATGCTTCATTGTCAGATAAAATCACAATTTAAAGCCATGAAATAAGGGTGTCACAACATCTTATAAAACATATCCTAACAATATGTTTACAAATTGTAAATCAAACAAATGTTCCATCGTCGCG
This sequence comes from Pelophylax lessonae, assembly GCF_965119305.1. NCBI lineage: Eukaryota > Metazoa > Chordata > Amphibia > Anura > Ranidae > Pelophylax > Pelophylax lessonae. The sequence goes on along the minus strand of NC_138773.1, from coordinate 111,538,007 downwards.
GATTCACAATTTTACAGTCTTAGATGATTTGGGTCAGATTCCACCTATAGCTATGAACACAGTATATAACTATTGTTTTTAAAATCTTGTAAGAGAGAAATAGAGAGATAGAGAGAGGGAGACTACCTTGCCACCAATGGGCATGACCAGAATTTCATTGGTGCACTGTAGAAGCAGGGGATCCTTTGATGGGCCATGATTTACAATGCTCCTCCCCCCACCTGGGGCTTCAATGGGCCTAGGTACATGGTGCAGGTATGCCACCACAGCAACTACTAACACCAATGCAGGGAGGCATTCTTACTCCCTCCGATAGTCAATGTAAGGGGAATTCTTCCTTCCACTGACCACTAATGTGAGTATCCTGCTACTGACTGTCAGTGACATCAGATTGATATTAGTTTGAGATTCTTATGATATAATTCAAACTCATTGACAGAGGTATTTGACTACAGTTGATCTTCTTCGGAGTCATTTTTAACCTGTTCTGTCAACACAGACCCTAAGCAACATTCTTCCTGACAGTGACTGCCAATGTAAGAGGCATTCTTGCTCCCACTGACCCCCAATCTAAGAAGCATTGTTCCTCCTGCTAACTGCCAATGTAAATAGCATCCTTCCTCCCAGTCTCTGATATAGAACACAGTGGATTGCACGTAGGGTTTGGTTATCGTACTCCTTTCCATTGTATACTAACTTAAAATGTCACTGTTAAAATTTGATATAACTACACTCGCTCTCATTCTCTGCTGAAATATCCATTTGAGAAACTACAGACTAATCAATTAAGCCATCCATAGACGGTTTAAATCCCTGCTGAACTAGCCAAGATTCAAACCATGTATGGGCAGGCAACCAGCCTGTCGGATTTTATTCTAGCTGCAAGCAGCAATCACTGAGTTCTCCCTGTGGGGATGGCTCCCCCAGCTCCCCCCCATCGGAAGAGCACAATGGCTCCTCTTGAGGGATTCCTCCATCAACACTGACTGTGCTGATGGGAAAATTGAGCCATAGTTGAAGGAAAGAAAATAGCTCCTTCTATGGCTGGCTCTAGTTCCTCAAAGCAGGAACAGTGGAGAGATCTCATCACTACTTTCTGAGATGGTGTCTGCTTTTGTCAATTGAAAACTGAATCCATTCAGTTTTAGAGAAACATCTAAAATGTAAGAAATACTTTTAGGTATGCTGTGCAATGAAAACACATAACAATCATATAATGGTGATTTTCTCAAATTTGACTGCAAAAGTGGAAATACACTTTAATGTGGTTGTAAAGGCAGAAGGTGTTTTACCTTAATGCATTCTGTGCATTAAGATAAAAAACCTTGAGTGTGCAGCAGTCCCCCTAATACTTACCTGAGCCCATCTCTAACCAGAGATTTTGCACGAGAGATTCGGCTGTCCGGGACTCTCCCTCCTCATTGGCTGAGACAGCAACGATGCGCCATTGGCTCCTGCTGCTGCCAATCAAAGAAAGTAAGCCAATGGGGAGAGAGAGAGGGGGCAAGAGAGAGAGGGGGCAGGACAGGCCTGCAGCTCTGTGTCTGATTGGACACAGTGAGCTGCGGCTCGGCCTGGGTGCCCCCATAGCAAGCTGCTTGCTGTGGGGGCACTCAACCGGAGGGGGGAGCACCCGAGAAAAGGAGGATCTGGGGTGCTCTGTGCAAAACAACTGCACAGAGCAGGTAAGTATAACATGTTTGTTATTAAAAAAATAAAAGAGACTTTAGTATCACTTTAAGCCACTATGAGATCAATTTGCATTGAAAAAGCAACATACTTACCATTCATCCATTCCTCAGATTTACAGTGAAAGTTATATGCAGTTACCCAGAGTTGTTCGAAAGGCACCTTGTTTGTTATTGCCACTTGCAATGAAGGGAATTGACTTTTCTCCCATTCCAGTAATTCCTCTTCTTTATTGATAGCCTATAGAAATTTACCATTATTTATTTATTTAAAACAATTTTAAAAATATAAAATGTAACTGATTTTTGAATGTCTGGGTGGCAAAAAGTTAATATATTTCCTTTTTCCTAAATGCTGCTGCTAATAGAGGGCACACATGAAACTGAGTTTGGTTGTTTATCCCTGAGAAGAGCGATGTTATAAAATCCTCTTATCTCACTTTGAGGCAGCTGAGAGGCTCCACTTTGTTAACATAGGAGACGCTCTAAGGACTGAAGTCCATTTATAGAGCTTTCAGCAGTGGGAGCAGGATATACTACAGGAATGGTAGTGTATGCGTCAAATTGCATGGATGGTTGGCCATGCTCCCCAAAGTTTTACAATCCTGTGTACTCTAGCTACCCTCACACACTATATAGCATTTTCCCACACATACCTGACACTTGACCCAAACCTGGTGGGGCTGACCATCAATATTAGAATACTGGAAATGTGTCTTTGACACCCACAACCAGTAACTTCTTCTACACAAAGCCCCCACAGTTAGCTTTGCTCTCAATCATACTTGAGTCGATCTCAAGCAAAAAAGGCTTACTTTGATTTTTTTTCAACTGGTGGCCAGAGCAAACAAATACCACACCAATTGCGAGGGAATTGATAGAACTTACCCACCTGATGTCTACGAAGAAACTGACAACCCAAAAATATGTTTAGTAGCCTTAATATACCAATACTTGGGGTCTTAGTTTTTCTTACAAAATATTGACACATTTAAAGTATTACTTTCCCATTGAAAACTCTGTTTGGCAAACATTGTATTCAATGCTACATAGGCTAACTTGTCAATTGAAAACTGGATGCTTTCCGGACGTTCTACTATAGGTCAGCTGTTTGAGGGTAATATTATGAGTACCTTTTTGACACGCCAACAACACTATGACCTCCCCTTTATGGGTTTTATATATTTTTTTTGAATATCTATGCCTCAGGCATAGAGAGGGTTTTACTTCCTTACGAGATCATGCCATTCTACCCTAACCAACACAAGCAAACTAGAGGTGTCTCCTTTTTCTTTTGCCTTCTGAACTGTTTGATACCAATGACGAAAATGCACTATGTGCATTTGTGGGAAAAAGATCTTTCAAAAACCTTTTCTCCTTCTCAATGAATTAAAGCTAAAAGGCTTCCTCTAGCGAAGCTCTCCCACTAGAAATCTTTGCTTAAGCAAACACATAGGTGGTGTTACACCTCCTTCCACCTTTAAAAAATATTTATAGCCTCTTTCTCTGCATGTTGGAGGGTACACACTTGGTGGTCATGCCTCAAGCTTTTCTCTTTTTGGAGTAATATTATCTCTTTCATTTGATCAGTGACTAAATCCAACCAGATCCAACTATGGATCTACTTTTACTCAAATCTGAATGCTGGCCACATAATCATATTCGTTTCATTGTACACTGCATAATCGCCACCAGGAAGACTGTAGCAGCAGCTTGGAATTGGAATTGAAAAGACCCTCCGGACCCTAATCTTTTCTTACTCAATTTAAACTTACAAACCCAATTTGAATTTGTGTTTGTAATAAAAAAAATGGCAAATGAGAGACATTTTGGGCTAGTTTGTGGGTTTGGTCCCAACACAGATGGTGAAAGGCATTTTGGTAGTGTCTTTGCATTGAGCCCTTCCCTACCAGAAAGATTTGAGGCAGTCTACATCCACAGAAGATCTGTAATTAGTTATCCAAGATGCTGGGAACAACCTACCTGCCGAGTTCTTTCAAAAACTGTGTGCAGGTGCACACAGTGCCTAGAAGAATTGATGGTGTTTGGAAGGCAAATATTGCTTTGATTTGGATTTCTTATCTGTTCATTTACTTTCCTTTTTGTTAATTAATAAAAATAAGCTAACAACACTTTTATTTCTGAAAGCATTCTTAATTTACAGCATTTGTTTACACCTGCCTAAAACATTTGTACAGAAGTATACTTTAAGGTTATGTGTATCTGGAACAGCAATAAACAAGTTTTTTTTTTTTTTTTAATATAATTTTGACTGATCATGGTTTCTTTATTCAAATTCTGTTTGGGGTGTGATACTTTTAATATTCCCCCTCCCCTCCTTCTTTCTCCTTGATTCTGAATAACAAAAAAAATATTAATGGAAAAATACTACATAAGCTAGGGACCTCCAACTAGGGCACCCCTCACACTCTACTCTTTTTTTTGTCCCCTCCTAATATCACACCCTTTCTTTATTCTTATCTCTGATAAACAATTATCCTCCACTCATAGCAAAATGTGTACTTTTCACATATCTGTTCATGTTCTTTGATGTACTGTACCTGTACACAATATATAACACATGGTCTAAACTCAGTGGATGAACAATTCTACAGTACTGTAGGATAGATATATGGCATGTATAATAAATGTGTTGAATGTTATTACCAAAGAGAGCAGACTGTGCCTCACATGTACACTTATTTTTTTCTTATAACCTCCTATATTTCCATTTCCAACAACACTAAGGGCCCTTACACACTGCTCAATTGATAAAAAGCAGTAAAACACATACTGTATACGTTTTTGATGCATTTTGGTGTGTTTTCTGGTTGCCTGACTCTAACCATGCACCTGTGAAACATGGACAAGTGACTAAAAAAGTGCATCAAAAACGCCACCTGGGTGCATTTTTTATGCATTTTTATGTGTTTTCTATTCATTTCAGTTGTGTTTCTGGTGTTCTTTTTAACCACTTCAATACAGGGCACTTTCACCCCCTTCCTGCCCAGGCCAATTTTCAGCTTTTAGCGCTGTTGCAATTTGAATGAAAATTGCACGGTCATGCAACACTGTACCTAAACTAAATTTATGTCATTTTTTTCCCCACAAATAGAGCTTTCTTTTGGTGGCATTTGATTACCACAAGGTTTTTCCTTTTTTGCTAAATAAAAAAAGACCGAAAAGTTTGAAAAAAACAAAACGTTTTTTTTTGTTTATTTTATAAAATTTTGTAAATAAATATGTTTTTTTTCTGCGCTGACGAGCACTAATGAGGCCGCACTGACAGGCACTGATGAGGAGGCACTGATGGGGTGGCACTGATGGGGTGGCACTAATATGCAGCACTGATGGGCACTGATAGGCGGCACTGATATGCAGCACTGATGGGCACTGATATGTGGAACTGATAGGTAGCACTTATATGCAGCATTGATGGGCACTCATAGGCAGCACTGATGGGTACTGATAGGCGGCACTGATGGGCACTATTAGGCAGCAAAGATGGGCAGTGATAGGCGGCACTGATGAACACTGAAAGGCGGCACTGATGGGCACTGATAGGCGGCACTGATGGGCAATGATGGGTACTGGTGGGCAGCGCTGATATATGGCAATGATGGGCACTGGTGGGCGGCACTGATAGATGACAATGATAGGCAGCACTGATGAGGAGGGCACTGACAGGCTCCCTGAGCACTGATTGGCATCCCTGGTGGCATGGGTGGGCATCCCTGGTGGCAATGGGTGGGCAATTCCTGGTGGCTCTATTAGCATCCCCCCCATCAAGAAAGCCCCGATCAGCTCTCCTCTACTTGCAACGGCACTTCCTATTTACTATGTGACCAGCTGTGATTGGACACAGCTGGTCACATGGTAAAGAGCCTACGCCATAGGCTCTTTACCGGGATCGGAGATGCGGTGTGTCAGAGTGACACACTGCACCACCGATCGCCGCTCTGCGCACCAGTAGTGTGCAGAGCAGCCTATCATGCTGGATGTCATATGACGCCCAGTCAGGATAGAGCAACCACTTTGCGCCCGTCATTTTTGCTATATGACAGGCGGGAAGTGGTTATACATGCACCAAAAATGCAGCATGCAGGACTTTCAGGAGGTAAATTGGAGTAAGATAAATCCCTATTTGAAGCTAAAAAATGTGACAACCAGTACAGCTAAAGTTATTTTCCAAACTACAAAGTATTTTTTCCGGCTTGTAGGAACTAAAAAAGGATGTGAATTGTTCAGTTACTGGAGAGGGGTTGGGATAAAACAAATGGGATTATATAAGCATATGTGGATGATGATTTAATAGTACAATTTTCAGCTCAAAGGTTGTAATGTTCATACACCACTGACCAAAATTTGGGAAAGACTTTAACACACAAACCTCAAACTCTAGGAGTGCCTTATTCAAATTCTGATCCAGATCATTCAGTTTCTCCATGTTATTTCTCATTTCATCCAAAGTCATCGTCTCCCGTTTTCTAAAAGCATCAATTTCAGCATTGTAGCCATTAAGTACTTTCTCAAAGTCTGAACGTCTGAAAAACAAATTGTAAAACATTGCTATTGCATTAATTATTTTTAAACATAATCTCCGTCTTTAAAAATCTCAGTGTAATTAGACATCACTGTACATCATGTCATAAGATCTGGAGACAAGTAGGTCCACATACTGTATACCTCTCATCTGACCAATTAGTCCTACAATCACCATTAAAGTGGAACTAAACGCGCTCAATCAACATTACCATTTTAATCCTTATGTGCACCTAGCCTTAGTAAATAGATAGTAAAGTATATTATTTTTTTATATTTTTTTACTTTTTACATGTCTTCAGTTGCTTCCTGGTTTCTGGCCTAGGCCAAAAAATGTCATGCACCCTAGGAGTCTTCCTGGCATTTTTTTTCATCAAGAGGAGGGGAGAAGGGGCTTTCTCAGTTAAGCACACCCTTCTGCCTGCATGCCTGGCCTAAAAGCAGATACATTCCAGGAAGTAGATGCTACATGAATCATCTGCCTTTACTCAAGATGACCATGGCCAGAAATGCTAGTGGGGTGTTTTTCCGTGATTTCTCAACAGAATAAAGCACAGAAAAATGGATGTATGAGTAACTTTGCTTGAATATTAGAAATTATATAAATAGTGCTTTTAGTTTATGATGCTCAGATACAGTTTAGTTCCATCTAAAGTGGGTTTTTTCAAGGGTGAAGGTTACAGATAAATCAATAATGTTTTGTCAAGTTTGTCATTATTCACCTGAAGTTGGAAGGGTTGATCCACAAAAGGCCAAATAAATGGATCTATCATAAGCAATCAAGTTGTTATTTTAAAAAATGTTTACGTTCTCTGTTTGTGGAATACTACAGCATTATCACAATTTTTACACTATGTGATCTACATTTACAAGTAAAACATTTTAGAATGTTTGACAAACATTAAGAGTGGAGAAACATTAGAGGGGGTCCAAAAAGAGGAAGGGAGATTTAACGTAATGAAACCTGGTGGCTATTTGAATGAAAAACCATGACTCCTCAAGCAATGAACATAGAGATAGACTTGACTTTTTTTGGAGGATTATTGACTTTTTAGGGGGCATATTAAATCAACTGCTATTTCACTTTTTATCTATATTTATAATATATTTATTTTTATACAGCTATTGTTCCCTATTGAGGTTATTTATAGCTATTTTTAGAACAGGGTTTTATGATTAATCTTATATCAGGGCATTCAATGTTATTCTGTTATTTGGCCACTGGGGGGGGGGGGGTGATTCTAGGACAATACCCCAATTCATTTGTATTGCTAGTATCCAATATTATGGAGATTTAGCCATTTGGATGGTTTAATTTAGGCTGGGTTCACATATGTGTGGCCAAAGGGTTCTTGCCTGGGGTCTGGTGCGTGTCTGTTCACTGGTTCAGATGCAAATCAGGTCCAAATTTCTACCTGAATTTGCACCTGAACCGGACCCAAACACGCACTGGACCCTTTTGAAATCCACTCTGCAGCCAGCCCAGACCTTGTGTAAACCAGCTCCATTGAGAGCCGATCACACTCTAATGTCATGCGAATTGAATGGGGGGGAAGCCCCATCCAATTTGCATATAAGTGAACCCAGCCTTATTCTTATGTTTTTTATGGGGTTTTCTTACGTCAGCTTTTATGTTGCAGAGTGTCAGTAAATGTATTGTAATGTGTTCAGCATGTATGATTAAAAATAGACTTTAGTTTTGTGCTAATTGGATCTAGTCCAGAAAGGGTATATATACACCAAGTAAAACGGCACCCACAGCTACCTGAAGACGCTCAGCTATTGGGTGAAACACATTGCGGTGGAGTCTGGGCATGCATCACTTCTCCCATTTTCTCTGTCACCACTAGCTGGCTCCTTGCTCCTACGGGGCAGTAGTGGGGACATTATATACAGTACATTCTTGGTGCCAATATTAGGCACTTTCAAATGTGAATTTAATACTTGCCATTTTTATGGTTTTATGTTGTGTACGTTTTAATAAAGTAAGATGTGATGCCCAATTAAGGCTGTTTTTCCTATTGCTTTTTGGTTCTTAGCATTGATGCAGAAAGGAACTACACATATCCGGGCCAGGTGGTGTTGACATCTAGGAGCCTGGAGGATTGGCATTTTCAATAAGCGATTACTGACCCCTTGTTTCCAACGGTCTACACCTCTGGTGAGTTTTGAATGTGGGAACATCTGAGGTGCAATTGCAACTACTGGAGTTTCTAAAAAACTGCACAGAGCACTTCCTTTGATGATTGTATGTGTATATTGCACTACATAGGATTACTTTGGTTTATATGTATATGGTTTATTAATTCACATTTATTTGTTTATCACAGTTATATGGTGTGAATTCCAGCACACTTCTCATCTATATGTAATTAATTCACATTTAGGTTATTCATTTTTGGTATTTAAGGGGAGGTGGGGAACAACTACAGGATCATACTTTTTTATTTTCCATGGTTTACACCTCTCTTTTTTATTGATATAATATTGTGTGAATAACTAATATCTATGGTACAGAAATATATATAAAAAAAGGGGTAAAGTGGGGTAAATAATTGTACCGCTGTATCTGGCATATCCAGACAAACTAATTTAATACATTCAATAAAGAAAGCAACTGCAGTTTCTCCAGCTTGGAGTCATGGGATTCAAAATGGTGTCCTATCTCAAAGCAGAATTTTTTCAGTTTATACAATTGGCAATACCCAGACACTATCTGAAATAAAACTAAAAAGATTGCAAGTTTATTTCTAGACGAACACTATTGGAGCGAAAAGATTTATTTTTAAATATTATATTTATTTATCTTGAAATACAATGACAGTGCAGTAGATTTGCTTTGCTGTAACTGGCATAACAGTCCAATACTTTAGAGTGCCTGCAGGAAAATCTCATCATTGCAGTGATTGAAGAGGTTCTGCTCCCAAAAATAATAGGTAACATGTTTGATGTGTAATAGCTAATGGAAAGAATTTGCAGTTTTTCACCAGGCTCTACCTCATGCTGAATTCCTAACCATGGCTTTCTAAATTAATGGTAGAACTCGCTGCCAAAAGCAAATAGTCCGTTTTTTTTTTTATAATAATATAAGGCTGGGTATCATAAATTACAAGTCTGTTAAATAAAATGCATATTTTTTAAAAGTTTCTTATTAGATACAATCCTTATAATGATCAATATTATTTTGTAATTTTTGGGCAGGAATATATATTGCTATGCACAATAAACTGTACAGTAATACGATAAACAAATACAGCCACCTGACACTATAATTTTCCTTTAACCAAAGCAATTAAATCCATATACTGCACAACAAAGGCAAATAAAATGTAAAGGTCTGTGTGGGCTACAGTATTTTAAAGCATGCAAAACATCCAATATATTTTCAGATTAAGTGCATGCAAGCTAACACACAGGGGTATTTATTACTACACAAAGTGATGAACAGAGCTTTACTGCCAACTTCCAGAAGGCTGGCACAATCTTTGTTTAGACATCATCCAGTCTCAGCATCTACTTCTGAGACAAAGGCCACATATATGCGCTGCAGTAACCTGCATTTTAATGTGTGTTACCACAATGCATTGTGTTGCAATGCCATTTAGTTTATTAGGCAGCCTTAATGTAACGCATGTTAACTGAGTACATAATGTGCTTGCAGACTGCACAAATGTAAATGAGTCTCAAGATACTGGTCCAGGAATGACATGTAAATCTCAGTGTGTGAAGACCATTGTACCAGCAATGATTTCAACTGTCTTAAATGGGTTAAGTTAATGACCGCTGTGAATACTAGTGATCTTTGATTGGCTACAGCTAATCACATGGTACAGGGTGCTGTGATCAGCCCAGGTACCATGGGATAGCTGTGGGCCAATCACAGCTCACTAGCAAAGAAAGAAAAGCGGAATCATATTGATTTATAACAGCTTTGTTGATATTGTGATCATCTGATCGCATAGCAATCGCATGATCATGGGGCCCTGAGTATTGGGATCCGCATTCTGCTGTGTTGGGTTGTGGGGGTGGGGGGTGGGAACATGCCCAAGCAGACACGCAGCTCTCCCTTGTGCCTGTGCAGGCAAAATTACGAGAGGTGTTGTAGTCCAATTAAGGACAATAGCCTAGGATGACAACTCTGCTCCTCAATAGATACAGTATGGTGAGTGAGAGTTGTCACCCTAGGACAGGAACTATGCTACTAGCTGCATCATCAGGTGAATATTAGGGTAAAATAAATCATGAACGCAAGCAAGGAAAAAACATTCTTGTATTAAAAGACGTATGGACTGCTTTACTGGGGTTTTTGTCTTACTCTGGATCAACTGTGAGTATAGGATAGTGTATATGGAGGTTTTTCGGTTTGTGTGTGTGTGCTTTTCTCTTTTTTTCTGTTGGTTGAACTGGATGGACTTGTCTCTTTTCAACCAGATTAACATTAATGGTGTAACTGTGTAACTATGTAAGCTGCTATATATTACAGTTTTGTTCTTGGGTTTTTAGAGCTTTCAGTGCAAAGGTATGTGTACAATCATCAAATGTAATGTGTTTACTGTTGTTTAATGCTATATTTTGCATTACCCACGATATATTAGCATTTAATCACCTTTTCCGCAGCTCATCTTCAGCCTGGTCTCTTTTGGCCATTAAACGATTGTTATTGACTTCAAACACTGTTTCTATCTGTTCCGGCCAATGAAACACAGCACTGTTTAGTTTTATATCATCATCTGCAATCAAATATAAATTAAAAAAAGACTATTGCATTGAGTAGAAATACAGCAATTTTAAAATAAACATTTTTTTCAGTCAAATTACCAAGGGACATTATAGACATAACACATACAAGCACAAAGAGATAATTTATATTTTGAAATAATGAATAACACGTTACCACATAAAAGTAACATGTACGTATGAAGGCTATAAATACTAGAGAAAATTAAGGGCACTGTCTATAGCACTCCCTATAACAACTGATCAGCAGAAACTACAAAAAATACAAATCATCAGTAAATATACATATTATGAGCTTGGATGTACTTATTTATGACCAAGGGGACAGAAAGTCATTTTCTGTGGTGGCATAGGGATGGGAAACTGTCATACCAAACTACACTGTGTATAAAAACATTTGTTTATGACAAAACGCATTGGGCGAAGCTACCCAGTTTATGGCATACTGGAAGTGAACCTGTTTATGTTTATAAATGCGGTTCTATAACTAAAAGTTGTTTTATACACGATGAGAAGTGTTTATATGTTTGCTTTACAAGAATATACTTCTTGAGCTCATCACACACTTGAGGAGCGATGTTGGAGAACAGTAATAAGATTTGCGTGAGGAGTTGCCTTTGAGGTTGAGCATGTTATCTTTATAATGGTGATTCACTTTATCCTATTTGGGCTTCTTTAGGCCTCATGCACAGTGGACATTATAAAAACGGCAGTAGCTTTAGCTGTAGAAAGCTGTAGCTGTAGAATGAGTTTTGCAGCGTTTTTGCAGTAGCGTTTTTCAGCATTTGCGTTTTTCTAGCTTTTTTTAATCAAAGCTATACTCCCCCAAAAACTTACGGCTCAAAAAGGCTGGTGAATGCTGAATAGCCACATTTTTCAGCTTTTTTAATCTTTTATCAGAGTTGGAGTTCTTGGGGTTTTTTTTCAGCCACAAAATGCCCCAAAGTTGGTGTGATTGGCCAATGAAACCCGTCAGCGTAATGTCACCATCTGTGTTGACCAATGGATAGGAGATGACGGGTGCACACCCATAATCTCAGCTGCTCATGGTAGTGAAGGAATGAACATAGCGGGAATTTGGACTGGACTGAGTAGGCATTTACGGCATCTATGTGCCGCTCCAGCAGTAGCAACGGGGTAGAGGTATTTGGACAGTGGTGAGTCACCCATCCCTCTCTATTTTGTTGGGACAGTCTGCAGTTCACTTCCCCCACAACATATGCTACAAAGAGGCTGTACACACTCAGATATGAGTCAGCAGCTTACTACACTGGAAGCTGGCTAGTACTAACTGCTTATGCTCCATTACCGCTTACTTACGAGATTCACTGATACAACTATCCTTCATTTGCTACCTGTGCCCACAGTGTCCCATCTGGATCTACAATCACCAATTGATGCATATTGAACTAAGGCCACGCATACTCCCTTGATGAAATTGCCTATCAGTATTCAACGTGCTCTGGATGACTGTGTGAATCTTGTGGGTAATGAGTGAGCAGCTGCCCTATTCCGGTTTTTATTGACAACGTTCTCATTTTATTGGTGTTTGTGAAGGTCGTTATTTGGGTTCTTTGGAATTTTGATGTGAAACTATTTTTTACTTAATAAAGCCTCAGTATTACCTGTGTGTCCCCTTGTAACTATCTTGGAACTCTTCCTTTTAGTCCATATGTTTTCCCATTAATACACAGTGTTGGTGATAAGGTTAACCTGGGCGATGGAAATACACTGGAACTCCATGCTATTTCCTATCTAATGGTGGTTGATCCGATGAAGGAACCAATTTCTTTCTACCAGAAAATGCCCCTGCCAAAAAATACTGATAACAGCCTATGTGTGCATGGGTAAATAGGATAACATGCTGGGGAGTTTACTGGCTGCAGAAAAAAAAATGCCTGGTGCCAAAAACAGCAGCTGTAAAAATGTCCAGTGTGCATGAGGCCTTAAACAAGACTTATTCATCACTTACTGTGGGCTTTTTTGTACACTCACTGTGGATTAATAGTTTATCACATTAAGGTATTAAAAAGGACTCATACCCTTTTGCTATTGTGAAATATTTTTGTACACTGTTTTCTGAAAATCATTTTGTTTATTTCATGCAATTCTATTTTACTTTATGAAGTAGCACAACACGTATTATTATATTGGAAGTTATTACACAGAATATCCTCTTTTGTGTTTGCTGTTCACTTTTTAACTTGTGCACAGACTTACGCGGTTACTATTTTGAAATGTTTCTAACAACCTGAGAAAATTCAGATCTGAATATTCTGTTTATGTTTAAGTGAAAAGAGTAGGTAAAGCCAAGTCATAGGAAATTGTTCAGGAGCGATCAGTTGTTATCGGCGCATGTCCGGTTCAGTTCTCTCCTCTCCTCACACGCTATACACAGCAATCGGTACAGCGTGCAAGGACAGGAGGGAGACCACAGAACTCCTTAATCGTGCTTCAATCATGCTCCAGTTGTGCCTCAATCCTGCCTTATTCATGCCTCAATCATGCTTCAAATGTGCCTCAATGGTGCCTCAATCATGCCAATCTGTGCCTCAATCATGCCAATCTGTGCCTCAATCATGCCTATCTGTGCCTCAATCATGCCCACCCATGCCTCAATCATGCCCATCGGTGCCTCAATCATGCCCATCTGCGCCTCAGTCATGCCTCAATCATGCCAATCTGTGCCTCAATTATGCCCACCCGTGCCTCAATTATGCCCACCCATGCCTCAATTATGCCCATCTATGCCTCAGTCATGCCCATCCGTGCCTCATTCATGCCCATCTGTGCAACATCCATGCCTCATCTATGCCCTCCCATGCCACATTAGTGCTCATCCGTGGCTCATGCCACATCTGTGCTCATCTATGCCACATCAGTGCTCATCTGTGCCACATCAGTGCTCATCCGTGTCACATATATGCCATGTCAGGGCTCATTCGTGCCAAATACATGCCACCTCAGTGCTCATCCATGCCACATCAGTGCTCATCCGTGCCACATTCATGCCTCATCTGTGCTCATCCGTGCCACATGCCTGCTCATCCATGCCACATCAGTGCTCATCTGTGCTACATCCATAATACATCAGTGCTCATCCATGCCACATCCATGCTACATCAGTGCTCATCAGTGCCACTACAGTGCCTTTACAAAAGTGTATTGGGTAGTCAGGAAATTTGATTTGTAATTTTATGTCCCTAGAGCACATGGCGGTGCTCCCTGCATGTTGGGCCTATGTATTTAGCCAGGCTGTGTAAAAGTCTCAAACATGCAGTATAACCATACTCAGGAGGAGTAGCAGAATGTATTTTGGGGTGTCATTTTTGCTATGTACATGCTTTGTGTTAGAAATATCTTATAAATGGACAACTTTGTGTAAAAAAAAAAAAAAAAAAGCGTTTTCATTATCTTTTCACATTTTCCAAAAACTTGTGCAAAAAAAAAAAATGTTCATAAGACTCATAATGCCTCCTAGATTATGTGTTGGGGTGTTTGCTTTCCAAAATTGGGTAATTTTGTGGGCATTTCCATTGCCCTGGTGCTTCAGGGCCTTCAAAAGTTTGATAGGTTGTCAGGAAATTATAAGTGAAATTTATGCTCCTAGAACGCCTGGAGATGCTACCTGGATGTTGGGCCTCTGTACAGTGGGTACGGAAAGTATTCAGACCCCCTTAAATTTTTCACTCTTTGTTATATTGCAGCCATTTGCTAAAATCATTTAAGTTCATTCTTCTTCCTCATGAATGTACACATAGCACCCCATACTGACAGAAAAACACAGAATTGTTGACATTGTTGCAGATTTATTAAAAAAGAAAAACTGAAATATCACATGGTCCTAAGTATTCAGACCCTTTGCTGTGACTCTCATATTTAACTCAGGTGCTTTCCATTTCTTCTGATCATCCTTGAGATGGTTCTACACCTTCATTTGAGTCCAGCTGTGTTTGATTATACTGATTGGACTTGATTAGGAAAGCCACACACCTGTCTATATAAGACCTTCCAGATCACAATGCATATCAGAGCAAATGAGAATCATGAGGTCAAAGGAACTGCCTGAAGAGCTCAGAGACAGAATTGTGGCAAGGCACAGATCTGGCCAAGGTTACAAAAAGATTTCTGCTGCACTTAAGGTTCCTAAGAGCACAGTGGCCTCCATAATCCTCAAATGGAAGACGTTTGGGATGACCAGAACCCTTCCTAGAGCTGGCCGTGTGGCCAAACTGAGCTATCGGGGGAGAAGAGCCTTGGTGAGAGAGGTAAAGAAGAACCCAAAGATCACTGTGGCTGAGCTCCAGAGATGCAGTCAGGAGATGGGAGAAAGTTGTAGAAAGTCAACCATCACTGCAGCCCTCCACCAGTCGGGGCTTTATGGCAGAGGGGCCCGACGGAAGCCTCTCCTCAGTGTAAGACACATGAAAGCCCGCATGGAGTTTGCTAAAAAACACCTGAAGGACTCCAAGATGGTGAGAAATAAGATTCTCTGGTCTGATGAGTCCAAAATAGAACTTTTTGGCCTTAATTCTAAGCGGTATGTGTGGAGAAAACCAGGCACTGCTCATCACCTGTCCAATAAAGTCCCAACAGTGAAGCATGGTGGTGGCAACATCATGCTGTGGGGGTGTTTTTCAGCTGCAGGGACAGGACGACTGGTTGCAATCGAGGAAAAGATGAATGCGGCCAAGTACAGGGATATCCTGGACAAAAACCTTCTCCAGAGTGCTCTGGACCTCAGACTGGGCTGAAGGTTTTCCTTCCAACAAGACAATGACCCTAAGCACACAGCTAAAATAACGAAGGAGTGGCTTCACAACAACTCCGTGACTGTTCTTGAATGGCCCAGCCAGAGCCCTGACTTAAACCCAATTGAGCATCTCTGGAGAGACCTAAAAATGGCTGTCCACCAACGTTTACCATCCAACCTGACAGAACTGGAGAGGATCTGCAAGGAGGAATGGCAGAGGATCCCCAAATCCAGGTGTGAAAGACTTGTTGCTTCTTTCCCAAAAAGACTCCTGGCTGTATTAGATCAAAAGGGGGCTTCTACTAAATACTGAGCAAAGGGTCTGAATACTTAGGACCATGTGATATTTCAGTTTTTCTTTTTTAATAAATCTGCAACAATGTCAACAATTCTGTGTTTTTCTATCAGTATGGGGTGCTATGTGTACATTCATGAGGAAGAAGAATGAACTTAAATTATTTTAGCAAATGGCTGCAATATAACAAAGAGTGAAAAATTTAAGGGGGTCTGAATACTTTCCGTACCCACTGTATGTGGCCAGGTTGTGTAAAAGTCTCACACATGTGGTGGAATCGCCATACTCAGGAGGAATAGCAGAATGTATTTTGGGGCATAGCTGCAAGTATACCTATACAATGTGTAAGAAAAAATAAGGTAATATGTCAATTTTGTGAAAAAAAATCTTCATTTTGCAAAGAATTGTGGGAAAAAATTACAGCTTCATAAAACTCGCCATGCCTCTTACTAAATACCTTGGAATGTCTACTTTCCAAAAAGGGATAATGTGGGGGGTATTTGTACTTTCCTGGCTTGTTAGTGTCTCAAGAAATGAGACCATCAGTACAGCAGGTGTGATCAATTTTCATTGATTGGCATCATAGCTTGTAGACTCTAGAACCTTCATAAAGACCAAACAATATATACCTATTTGGGTAATTTTTACTAAAGATATGTAGCAGTATAACTTTTGGCCAAAGTTTTTGAAGAAAAATTACTAAACTTGCAAAATTTTAAAACCGACACAAGGAAAAATGCATTTTTTTTTACAAAATTTGTGAAAAAAGGACAAAATGTCATATGGGTACAGTCTTGCATGACTGATTAACTGACGTTCAAAATGTGAGAGCACTGAAAGCTGGAAATTGGTCTGGTTAGGAAGGGGGTTTAAGTGCCCAGTGGGTAAATTTAACTCCACCATGAATCATTTCCCGAACAGGATAATCTAACAAGATTCTTCCTTGGGAAGACCCCTACCTTGTAGGCTGATGATTTCAATCTTGATTGATTACAATGCTGTCCCCTATTTCCATTGCTAATCAGGTCCTCCCAGATCTAGTTCACTCAATCAGTGCCACCATCACACATTCTTTCCTGTACACAGGGCCTTTCAATGCAGCCGCATTAAGATTAGAGACTCATAATAGTTAACAGTGAAAAATACATTTTTAAAATCTGTATGCAGTATCTCACAAAAGTGATTAAACCCGTCACAGTTTTGTAAATAGTTTATTATATCTTTTCATGTAACAACACTGAAGAAATGACACTTTGCTACAATGCAAAGTAGTGATTTTACAGCTTGTATAACATTGTAAATTTGCTGTCCCCTCAAAATAACTCAACACACAGCCATTAATGTCTAAACCACTGGCAACAAAAGTGAGTATACCCCTAAGTGAAAATGTCCAAATTGGGCCCAATTAGCCATTTTTCCCTGCCTGGTGTTATGTGACTCGTTAGTGTTACAAGGTATCAGGTGTGAATGGGGAGCAGGTGTGTTAAATTCGGTGGCTCTCACTCTCTCATACTGGTCACTGGAAGTTCAACATGGCACCTCATGGCAAAGAACTCTCTGAGGATCTGAAAAAAATAATTGTTGCTCTACATAAAGATGGCCTAGGCTATAAAAAGATTGCCAAGACCCTGAAACTGAGCTGCAGCACGGTGGCCAAGACCATACAGCGGTTTAACAGGACAGATTCCACTCAGAACAGGCCTCAAACAGGTCAAACAATGTAGTTGAGTCATATCAAGAGGTTGTCTTTGGAAAATAGACGTATGAGCACTGCCAGCATTGCTGCAAAGGTTGAAGGGGTGGGGGGTCAGCCTGTTAGTGCTCAGACCATACGCAGCACACTGCATCACATTGGTCTGCATGGCTGTCGTCCCAGAAGGAAACCTCCTCTAAAGATGATGCACAAGAAAGCCCACAAACAGTTTGCTGAAGACAAGCAGACTAAGGACATGGATTACTGGAACCATGTCCTGTTGTCTGATGAGACCAAGATAAACTTATTTGGTTCAGATGGTGTCAAGCGTGTGTGGCGGTAACCAGGTGAGGAGTACAAATACAAGTGTGTCCTGCTTACAGTCAAGCATGGTGGTGGGAGTGTCATGGTCTGGGACTGCATGAGTGCTGCCGGCACTGGGGATCTACAGTTCATTGAGGGAACCATGAATGGCAACATATACTGTGACATACTGAAGCAGAGCATGATCCCCTCCCTTCGGAGACTGGGCTGCAGGGCAGTATTCCAACATGATAATGACCCCAAACACACCTCTAAAATGACCACTGCCTTGCTAAAGAAGCTGAGGGTAAATGTGATGGACTGGTCAAGCATTTCCCAAGACCTAAACCCTATTGAGCATCTGTGGGGCATCCTCAAAGGGAAGGTGCAGGAGCGCAAGGTCTCGAACATTCACCAGCTCTGTGATGTCATCATGGAGGACTGGAAGAGGATGTTAGAGGGTTAGGGCAGTGCTGGAAAATAATGGTGGCCACACAAAATATTGACATTTTGGGCCTAATTTGGACATTTTAACTTAAGGGTGTACTCACTTTTGTTGCCAGCGGTTTAGACATTCATGACTGTGTGTTGAGTTATTTTTAGGTGACAGTACATTTACACTGTTAAACAAGCTGTACACTCACTACTTTACATTATTTACACTCATACGTCTATTTCCCCAAGACAACCTCTGGATATGACTCTGAGGACGTGCACTCAACTTCTTTGGTCGACCATAGGGAGGCCTGTTCTGAGTGGAACCTGTCCTGTTAAACCATTGTATGGTCTTAGCCACCATGTTGCAACTCAGTTTCAGGGTCTTGGTAGTCTTCTTACAGCCTAGGCCATCTTTTTGTAGAGCAACAATTCTTTTTTTCAGATCCTCAGAAAGTTCTTTGCCATGAGGTGCCATGTTGAACTTCCAGTGACCAGTATTAGAGAGTGAGAGCAATAACACCAAATTTAACAGCCCTGCTCCCCAATCACACCTGAAACCTTGTAACACTAATGAGTCACATGACACTCGGGAGGGAAAATGGCTAATTGGGCCACACTTGGACATTTTCACTTAAGGGTGTACTCACTATTGTTGCCAGCGGTTTAGACATTAATGGCTGTGTGTTGAATTATTTTGAGGGGACAGCAAATTTACACTGTTATACAAGCTGTACACTCACTACTTTGCATTGTAGCAAAGTGTAATTTCTTCAGTGTTGTCACATGAAAAGATATAATAAAATATTTACAAAAATGTGAGGGGTGTACTCATCTTTGTTAGATACTATAAACTCACTCATCTTGTTCATTAACATAGAACGGATTAAACATCACATTGGTGCTTGTGTAAATGCTGTTCTCTGGTATAACAAATGCTTTTTAGATTAGGCTCATCTGCCCAACTTACATTGCTGAACCTGTGTCCACACAGAGAGGGTTCAACCTTGACGGGAAGGGAAAAGTGAGCTTATTCTCTCTGGAAGCACAATTTGGCCTCAACAGCTTGCTGCTCTGTTGAATACTTAAGAAAAAATGTCATGATGCAGATTTTTTCATGATTTTTCTGTATACCATTTGGGCTTAATTCTAGAGGCCAGATTTAGCACTGGGACAGAGCTTGACATTTAGGAAGCACCAAAAAGTACCCTATTTGTTGCATAAGGCTTCATGTACACATAGCCTACATTGACCTTCGGCCACGGAAAAACACAAAATGTGGCAAAATCACGCCACGATTATGCTGAATTTTGTGACCAGTGGTCAAAACGTTCCTATCCTGAATGCAATTCTTCCACGTTCAGGAGAGGGTGGTTGAGGGAGTTTGAAGCTCCCCTTTCCGTGGCATCTCCTAAACTCTGGTACATGTACATTGACACATAGTTTTTTATGGAGTTGAATTTAGGCGCTTTGGCAATAAAACGTCAAAAGCTCCTAAATAGGGATGGCCTTGCGGTTCGCCCGGCGGTTGGTTCGCGGCGAATTTTGCTTGCTTGCTACCCCCCAATTTTGCGAACACATGGCGTTGTTCGCCGTGGACATAT
Organism: Pelophylax lessonae; assembly: GCF_965119305.1. Classification (NCBI taxonomy): domain Eukaryota; kingdom Metazoa; phylum Chordata; class Amphibia; order Anura; family Ranidae; genus Pelophylax; species Pelophylax lessonae. Next base: position 111,517,957 of record NC_138773.1, on the reverse strand, counting down.
TAGTTTACATTGGGGAGAACTTTGACCCATGACAAAGCCGTCAGGTGGAATGGGACAGCCAATTGAAAAATTTCAGCACATGGACATGCCCCCTACCTTATAAATAGACCAGAGCTGGCGGCCATTTCACATTCTGCTTTTTGTCAGCATAGGGAGAGGTCGGCTGTGTGCATCAGGGAGAGATTGCTAGACACAAATAGCTCTGTTAAGATCCACAAAAGTCCTTTTGAAGGCTGGTATTTGGTATAGGTCTACTACACTTTCTTTTTAGTTTAGGGAAAGGTATGCTGTGTTCATCAGGGACAGATCAAGATCGGCAGTGACACAAATCGCTCTGTTAATGTCCACAAAAGTCCTTTTAAGGGCTGGTATTGGTATAGGTGTACAGTTTCTGTTCAGTTTAGGGACAGGTATCCAGTGTGCTCCAGGGACAGAGATCAGCAGTGACACAAATCGCTCTGTTAATGTCCACAAAAGTCATTTCAGTGGGTTCTGCATTATATCTGTTATAGGTGTGCAGTTTTTCAGTTTAGGGACAGGTATCCAATGTGCTCCAGGGACAGAGATCAGCAGTGACACAAATCGCTCTGTTAATGTCCACAAAAGTAATTTCAAGGGCTGCTATATATTTGGTATAGGTGTGCAGTTTTTCAGTTTAGGGACAGGTATCCAGTGTGCTCCAGGGACAGAGATCAGCAGTGACACAAAACGCTCTGTTAATGTCCACAAAAGTAATTTCAAGGGCTGCTCTTTATATTTGCTATAGGTGTGCAGTGCACTATATAGGGGTGTAATCCATGGTATAATATACTTTGTAATATAGAAAGCATATTATAGTGGATTTGTATTGTGCACTGTGCAGCGTTGTGACTGGTGTGGTGACTGAGCGTTGCTGCAGCAATACTACAAACAGTGACAAAAGCACTTTTAATGTATTATAACTGGTGTGATAGACCCGTGGCCCCCCAATACCACATATTGAAGTGGGGTGTTATTTGAGTATACTTTTACAAGTGTATTTGTGTCCTGCAACAATATTGACTCTTTTGCTGTGTTAACTCTGCTACACACAGTGCCAAACTCACTGGCCAATTTTTTGAACAACTGGTGTGATAGACCAGTGGCCCCCCAATACCACATATTGAAGTGGGGTGTTATTTAACAGTATACTTTTCTAAGAGTGTATTTTAGTCCTGAAAAAATGTGGCCTCTTTTGCTGTGTTTACTCTGCTACACACAGTGACAACAGTTACTGGCCAATTATTTGTAGAACTGGTGTAATAAACCTGTGGCCCCCCAATATCACATATTGAATTGGGGTGTTTTTAATAGTATACTTTTCTAAGATTGTATTTTAGTCCTGCAAAAATGTGGCCTCTTTTGCTGTGTTAACTGTGCTACACACACAGTGACAACAGTTACTGGCCAATTATTTGAAGAACTGGTGTGATAAACCTGTGGCCCCCCAATACCACAGATTGAAGTGGGGTGTTATCTGAGTATACTTTTACAAGTGTATTTGTGTCCTGCAACAATATTGCCTCTTTTGCTGCATTAACTTTGATACACACAGTGCCAAACTCCCTGGCCAATTTTTTGAACAACTGGTGTGATAGACCAGTGACCCCCTAATACCACATATTGAAGTGGGGTGCTATTTAACAGTATACTTTTCTAAGATTGTATTTTAGTCCTGCAAAAATGTGGCCTATTTTGCTGTGTTAACTGTGCTACACACAGTGACAACAGTTACTGGCCAATTATTTGTAGAACTGGTGTGATAAACCTGTGGCCCCCCAATACCACAGATTGAAGCGGGGTGTTATATACCTTTTTCCAGATATACTGCGATTCTCTAGAGACTTTTGTCACAGGGTAATTTAAAAAATGACAGGCAGAGGAAGAGGCAGGCCCTTCCGCAGGGGTGGTAGGAGTAGGGCAGAAGCAGTAGGCCGGAGCCAAAATGTGAAGTTTTAGAAGGTGTGTTTGATTACATCAAAGGACGCAACAGACTTGGTTGAGTGGCTCACTCAACCTTCCTCTTCTGCCCCCTCCTCATCCTCTCTATCTGCACCCTCTTCACTCTCTGCTGTGTGCACCCCCAAAGATACCACCACCACATACCCTCCGCTTGAGTCACTGGAATTATTTTCCGATCCATCACAAGACATTTGCGATGCACAACCATTGTTGGTATCGGATCAGGAAGAGGAGGTAGCAACAGCCAACCACTACAGTCTGACGACAGTACCCAGATCAGCCCAAGGAGAATGGTCCCCGCTGTTGCTGCTTACTCAGAGATCTCGAATGTTAGTGGTGGGGAAGGTGACGTGGATGATGACGTGTCTATGGACGTCACATGGGTGGCCAGAAGAGAGGAAGAGGAGGGGAGTTCAGAGGGAGAGACGGACCGGAGGAGAGGCAGGCAGAACTTGCATTGCACAAGAGGTACAAAGCAGACTGCAAATGTATCAAGAGCGAGTCATCAACCATGTACAGTCACATCTGGCGCTCCCAGGATGCCGGTGTTCTAAAATTTCATCGGACCCGTGAAAATTCCGGACCCTCGTCACTTCCGGTGACGCTACGTCACCACCAGCTGGTGCGAGCCCCGGTGCGCATGCACACAAGAAATTTTCCAGGTCCGATGGAATTTAAAGACTTTGCAAACAGCTGACTGAGAGGAGGAGGGGCTGAGGTGGGACGCACAAACCGCCGAGGGAAAATTTTACAACACCGCCGCATCATCGAGCAAGGAACATGTTGCAGAGCTGACTTAGAGGAGGCGGGAAGGAAGTGAATATATATATATATATCAATTTTAGAACACCGCCTGAGGTCCCTAGACTTCCACCCTCACATAGAGCCACTTCCGTCTGTTCTCCCGATACTTCCGCCCTTACTGACACATACCTCCTCCTGAGGTCCCTAGACTTCCGCCCTCACATAGAAGTGAATTCCGCCTTCTCTATGGAAACGTCCGCCCTCACGTAGAGCCACTTCCGTACTCATTAACATTATTTTCTGTCCCCGACATCCACATTTCCACCATTCATTTCCAACGCACAGCCCCCTCTAAGTCAGCTCTGCAACATGTTCCTTGCGTCCCACCTCAGCCCCTCCTCCTCTCAGTCAGCTGTCCCTTGTGTCGCACCCACGGCGGTAACTCCATCGGTGCCTCAGCCCCCGCCTCCTTTCAGTCAGCTGTTCATCGAACCTTGAAAATGTCTTGTGCGCATGCTCGCACCAGTTGTCGCACCAGCTGGGTTATGACGTAGCGTCACCGGAAGTGACGAGGGTCCAGAATTTTCATGGGTCCGACAAAATTTTAGAACACCGGCACATGGCTCCGCAGTGTGGGCTTTTTTCAATGTGCCCGTTGCTGACAACAGCGTTGCCATCTGCAGCAGGAAATATTTCTCGCAGAAGGGCATTCCAGAGCTGTATGGCCATGTTCAGCGGCAAGTGAATATATCTCTGGCAGTGGTTGGTGCCAAGATACATCTGACCACAGACACATGGTCTAGCAAACACGGGCAGGGAAGGTACAGTGGTGATCGAAAGTTTGGGCACCCCAGGTAAAAATTTGTATTAATGTGCATAAAGAAGCCAAGGAAAGATGGAAAAATCTCCAAAAGGCATCAAATTACAGATTAGACATTCTTTTAATATGTCAACAAAAGTTAGATTTTATTTCCATCATTTACACTTTCAAAATTACAGAAAACAAAAAATGGCGTCTGCAAAAGTTTGGGCACCCTGCAGAGTTAATATCTTGTACTGCCCCCTTTGGCAAGTATCACAGCTTATAAACGCTTTTTGTAGCCAGCCAAGAGTCTTTCAATTCTTGTTTGAGGTATCTTTGCCCATTCTTCCTTACAAAAGTCTTCCAGTTCTTCGAGATTTCTGGGCTGCCTGTCATGCACTGCTCTTTTAAGGTCTATCCATAGATTTTCAATTATGTTGAGGTCAGGAGATTGTGAAGGCCATGGCAAAACCTTCAGTTTATGCCTCTTGATGTAATCCCCCATGGATTTTGAGGTGTGTTTAGGATCATTATCCATTTGTAGAAGCCATGCTCTCTTTAACTTCAGCTTTTTCACAGATGGCATCAAGTTGCCATCCAAAATTTGCTGAAATTTTATTGAATCCATTTTTCCTTCTACTCGTGAGATGTTCCCTGTGCCACTGGCTGCAATACAACCCCAAAGCATGATTGATCCACCCCCATGCTTAACAGTTGGACAGAGGTTCTTTTAATTAAATTCTGTGCCCCTTCTTCTCCAAACATACCTTTGCTCATTCCGGCCAAAAAGTTCAATTTTAACCTCATCGGTCCACAGAACTTGTTTCCAAAATGCATCAGGCTTGTCTATATGTTCATTTGCAAAGTTCAAACGCTGATTTTTTTGTGGTGAGGACGTAGAAGAGGTTTTCTTCTGATGACTCTTCCATGAAGACCATATTTATACAAGTATCTCTTTATAGTGGAATAGTGTACCACAACTCCAGTGTCTGCCAGATCTTTCTGGCGGGATCATGCAGTCAAACGTGGGTTTTGAATTGTTTTTCTCACAATCCTGCGAGCTGTTCTGTCTGATAATTTTCTTGGTCTTCCAGATCTTGCTTTAACTTCCACTGTTCCTGATGACTGCCATTTCTTAATTACATTCCGAACAGAGGATATTGACATCTGAAAATGCTTTGCTATCTTCTTATAGCCTTCTCCAGCTTTGTGAGCGTTAACTATTTTCATTTTCAGTTTTCTAGACAACTGCTTAGAAGATCCCATAGTGCTGATTGTTGGGGCAAGGTCAGATGAGTCTGGGCATTTAAAACCTTTGAGATTGACATCACCTGGTCTTCCCAGACGATGATTGAGAGCAATCCATGACACTGGCAGGTCTCAGCCTTGCAAAGGGGGCAGCGCATGCTATAAATTCTGCAGGGTGCCCAAACTTTTGCAGACACCATTTTTTTGTTTTCTGTAATTTTGAAAGTGTAAATGATGGAAATAAAATCTAACTTTTGTTGACATATTATAAGAATGTCTAATCTGTAATTTGATGCCTTTTGGAGATTTTTCCTTCTTTCCTTGGCTTCTTTATGCACATAAATTTTTACCTGGGGTGCCCAAACTTTCGATCACCACTGTATATCACTTTTACTGCCCACTGGGTGAACCTTCTCATGACCATCAAGCATGTAACCCGTGGCACCTGTGTAGATATGGTTGTACCGCCACGGATTGCATGCAGGCCTGCCTCTTCTTCTCTTCCTCCTCCTCCTTCCTCCCTCTCCTCCTCGGCTGACTCCTCCTTTCCGCTGCTACCGTCTCTTCCGATGCACCGCCTAAGATCCCCAGAACCTATTCCACATGTCAGGTGAGATGTTGCCATGCTGTGCTGCATCTGTTGTGCCTGGAAGACAAGAGCCACACTGGTCCTGCACTCCTTTCAGCTTTGCGTTCACAGGCAGATCAGTGGCTGACAACGTGGTGTGCGACAACGGTGCCAATCTGCTGAGCACGCTGAAACAGGGCAAAATAACACACGTGCCATTAATGGCACACGTCCTGAACTTGGTTGTGCAGTGATTCCTTGCCAAATACCCTGGGGTCCAGGACGTCTTGTGGCAGGCCAGCAAAATCTCAGGCCATTTCAGAAGATCTTACACAGCCATGGCTCGCCGTGCTGACATTCAGCAGCGATACAACCTGTCCGTCAGGCATCTTATTTGTGAGTGTCCGACGTGATGGAACTCAACATTGCATATGCTTGATAGGCTGCTCCAGCAGAAACGTGCAGTTAACGACTATCTGTACGAACTCTGCGGCAGGACAGGTTCCGGCGAGCTTGGGTTTTTTTCACCTCGCCAGTGCATGCTCATGCGGGACGCATGCAGACTTCTGCGGCCATTCAATGAGATCACCAAACTGGTCAGTCACGGCCACGGCGCCATCAGTGACATCGTACCTGACGCCTTCTTTCTGAAGCGTGCATTGCTCCGTGTCATTGATCAAGCCATCGAGGAGCAGGAGCAGGAAGATGAGGAAGTCGCAATGTTGGATGAATTCCCAGTGGGTGCTACTCCATCTGAGACAAGTCAACAACAGGAGTCTGAAGAGGAGTCAGAGGAGGATGTTGCCGGGGGGGATGAGGAGGAGCAAGAAGAGCATGCTTTAAACCTTTCTGGGATCCCTGGTGTTATCCGTGGATGGGGAGGAGAACGAGGACGACATTATCCTGGATGATGAGCTGGAAGCAGGCCACTACACCGCTTCCAGTTTAGTGCGAATGGGGGCCTTCATGTTCCAGTGTTTTAAGGGGGACCCCTGTATAAAAAGCATAAAGGCCAAGGACCAGTACTGGGTGGCAACGTACTTAGACCCCCGGTACAAACAAAAAATGGTGGAAATGTTACCACATTTACAGAGGGCAGTCAGAATGCAGCACTTCCAGGCCTTGCTGCGGGAAATGCTGTATTCTGCTATTGCATGCGCTGGCAGAGGAATTTCCAGTCACAGAGAGACAGTTGTGGGTAGCAATCCAACAGCGCCTGCAAGAAGAGGGCATTTGAAGATGCCTTGGTCACTTCAGATATGAGATCCTTCTTTCAGCCGAACCATCGACAGCTGTACTCCGGATCCAGCATCAGGGAACGCCTAGACTGACAGATTTCCGACTACATCGTGTTAACGGCCGATGTGGACACTCTGAGGAGTGATGAACCCCTGGACTACTGAGTGGACAGGCTTGACCACTGGCCAGAGCTTGCAAAATTTGCAATGGAACTGTTGGCTTGCCCCCCATCCAGTGTCCTGTCCGAAAGGACGTTCAGCGCAGCAGGGGGGATCGTGACCGATAAGCGCACTCGCCTAGCTCATGACAGTGTAGACTACCTCACATTTATAAAAACGAATGAGGCATGGATCTCTGAGGAATTCAACACATGTGACCAGTAGACCAGGTTTCATCGAAAATTCCTCATGCCAGGCCACAAATATCTGCCAGACCACCATCCACCCACAACAATTCCTGGTCCTTGTCTTCGCTAAATACAGCATAAAAGGCATTTCATGTCCATGGAATGCCACATTTTTGGGGCCTTTCATGGCCAACAATTATTTTTTCTGTGAATGCCTAATGTACCTCCAGCCACCAAATACTTCGTTCTTTGCTGTCAGGTAAACCCATGTGGGCTAATTTTTGGGGCCTATACTGGCCGACACTTACTTCTGTATCCTGTGAATGCCTAATGTACCTTCAGCCACAGAATACAACTTTCTTAGCTGTCAAGTAAACCCATGTGGGCTAATTTTTGGGGCCTATACAGGCCGACACTTACTTCTGTATCCTGTGAATGCCTAATGTACCTCCAGCCACCAAATACTACGTTCTTTGCTGTCAGGTAAACCCATGTGGTCTAATTTTTGGGGCCTATACTGGCCGACACTTACTTCTGTATGCTGTGAATGCCTAATGTACATTCAGCCACAGATTACAACATTCTTAGCTGTCAGGTGAATCCATGTGGGCTAATTTTTTGGGGCTAATACTGGCCGACACTTACTTCTGTATCCTGTGAATGTCTAATGTACCTTCAGCCACAGAATACAACATTCTTAGCTGTCAGGTAAACCCATGTGGGCTAATTTTTGGGGTCTTTTATGGCCGACACTTACTTCTGTATACTGAGAATGCCTAATGTACCTCCAGCCACCAAATACTACGTTCTTTGCTGTCAGGTAAACCCATGTGGTCTAATTTTTGGGGCCAATACTGGCCGACACTTTCTTCTGTATCCTGTGAAAGCCGAATGTGCCTTTAGCCACCAAATATTACGTTCTTAGCTGTCAAGTAAACCCATGTGGGGTAATTTTTGGGGCCAATACTGGCCGACACTTACTTCTGTATCCTGTGAATGCCTAATGTACCTCCAGCTACCAAATACTACATTCTTAGCTGTCAAGTAAAGCCATGTGGTCTAATTTTTGGGGCCTATACTGGCTGACACTTACTTCTATATCCTGTGAATGCCTAATGTACCTTCAGCCACAGAATACAACAATCTTAGCTGTCAGGTGAACCCAGGTGAGCTAATTTTTGGGGCCAATACTGGCCGACACTTATTTCTGTATCCTGTGAATGCCTAATGTACCTCCAGCCACCAAATACTACGTTTTTTGCTGTCAGGTAAACCCATGTGGTCTAATTTTTGGGGCCTATACTGGCCGACACTTACTTCTATATCCTGTGAATGCGTAATGTACCTTCAGCCACCAAATACTATGTTCTTAGCTGTCAAGTAAACCCATGTGGGCTAATTTTTGGGGCCAATTCTGGCCGACACTTAATTCTGTATCCTGTGAATGCCTAATGTACCTCCAGCCACCAAATACTACGTTCTTAGCTGTCAAGTAAACCCATGTGGGCTAATTTTTGGGGTCTATACTGGCCAACACTTACTTCTGTATCCTGTGAATGCCTAATGTACCTTCAGCCATTGAATACAACGTTCTTAGCTGTCTGGTAAACCCATGTGGGCTAATTTTTGGGGCCAATACTGGCCAACACTTACTTCTGTATCCTGTGAATGCCTAATGTACCACCAGCCACCAAATACTACGTTCTTAGCTGTCAGGTAAACACATGTGGGCAACTTTTTGGGGCCTTTCATGGCCGACACTTACTTCTGTATCCTGTGAATGCCTAATGTACCTTCAGCCACAGAATACAATGTTCTTAGCTGTCAGGTAAACACATGTGGGCTAATTTTTGGGGCCTGAAATGGCCGACACTTACTACTTTATCCTGTGAATGCCTAATTTTTCAGACTGGAATTGAAAATCAATGGGTCTGTAAAGGTTCCGTCAAATTGTGCAATGGACCCATTTTACAGAAGTGTGAATGGACCCTATATGTATTTGACATTTATTTACCCAGCTGCTGTTAGTTCTGGCTGAATTGTGAGAAAAAAAAAATTTTAGGGCAACTTTTCCAATTGCAATACTTCTGTTATGACATTGTCCATGTGCTGGGACTATTTGTGCACAGCTAGTAAGTATTTTGTGGCTGCAAATATGACCTAAAGGTTTTTAAATTTCGCCTCCCATTAAAGTCAATGGGGCCCACCACGAACTCGCGGTTCGCAGACTTTTGAGAAAATTTGCGGCTGACGTTCGCGAACCGCCCCAGCCAATGTTAGTCCATCACTACTCCTAAACTCAAGTTTAGGACCTGTAGTGTACATAAAGCCTAAAAGTATTGCTTTTGGGGCTACTGATTGCCGAATTGCTATATTTATGCAACATGGATTATTTCAATTGTGGTATTGGTTGTCATGGGTTACATCACAAATAATTTGTTCCATAATAATGTGAAAGAATGTAATCAGTGTGTTTAGTCATCATCTTTTAAAACGTTACTTACATTGGAGAGTGGCATAATCCAAAAGAAACGCCAAGCGACTGGCTGCTTCTGAGATCTCATCCTTAAGTTTATAAACTGTAACATCACTTGATGTTCTAAGGAAATTTATCAGTGCAACTAAGTCTGCTGTAGTAGCCGGAACTTCACGAACTCTGTCTGCTATTTTGCTGTATTTGGAACAAATGCTAAATAAAAAAATAAAATAAAATAAATAACCATAGTATAAACCATCAGTTAATACACTTGCAATACCTTATACTGAGACTTGTACAAGAAATGTATATAAAATAATCATATTTTCCCTTTGCTTTTGCAAGACCCAATTGAACAAATTAACAGCCAAAATAAATTACAAAGTCAACAAAATCAAGAGCACAAACCACCAGTACGTCAAAGTCACTTTCATCAAATACGGTGGAAGAGGAAAGGAAAACTCCCAAACAATTGTAAAAGACAAGGTAAAATGCCTCTAATCCATACCATATTGTTTGGATTATACCATGTTACCTTGAAGTGTTTGTGGATTTTATGCATAAATTGAATATTAAGCCCCAAACATCTACCCCCCACAGAGCTGCGGGTTTCCATGTCCTGTAAAAAAAAAAGCAAATTGTAAAAAAAAAAAAAAAAAAAACAATAATAATAATTAAACGTAATAAATAATTGAAAAAAAATGTAAAATAAAATAAATTGTAAACATTTTTTAAAAAATATATATCATTTTTTTTTAAATGTAAAAAAAAAACATTAAAAATAGCGAATTTACACAGATTCTCTGTTATGTTTGCATCCACTAATAATGATTTTAATGTATTTTTAGTGAAAATATTATCTTAAAATATTCGGGGGGGGGGGGGCATGCTAGGTAGGCTGTGCGGAGCCCCGTGTTTTCTAACAGCAGCCCTGCTTGTGGATGTCAGAGTCTTGCTATACCTCATGGGACTTGTAGTTCTGCAGCATCTGGAGGGCCACAATTTGCATACCCCTGGTGTAGAGGAATGATATTCAACTTTGTTACACTTGAAAAGGTCTACAGCTGCAAACCCATTTTAATAGTGGTGTTGCTGAAGTCAGATGGGTAACAGAATACTTGTAGGGTGCTTTACTGGCCCTATATGTAGCCATGTCATGATCATTAATATATATATTTTTTTTAAGCTGTTAATCAATCATACATTTAATCATTTCCAATGTTTTTTAAATAAAATGGTTGCTCAAAAGAACAAGTAAATTATCAGTTTGGTTGAATTAAATTTATGATATTTTCCAGTGGGAATGACTTTTTCTCCTTGATTTAAAATAAAGTGTTTATTGAATTAATCACCCATTTTAGACAATCAATTTCTATAACTTTTGATTTTTTTTTTTACAGATTGTAAGGTAGATTGATGGTATTGGGCTCCATTCACAGAATCAGATCGCATGCGGCATGTAGGTGTCCAGACGCATTTTCCCTAAATACCGCATACGATCCTGAAACTATCAATTACGGCAAAACGCTGAAAAAGCTCAGTAAATACTGCATGAAAAGGCGCTAAACTCAATTCACAGAAAGAAATAAATAATTAAATGCATGCGGTAGTTTAGTAGTGGCGAGGGGTGCAGTATTTAAGGACTGTGTACTGGTTGTCAAGGAGCAGGCGGCGCAGACCGCAGACATCCTTTACAACCAGTAACTGTCATGGTTGTTAAGGAGTGGCCAGCTGCTACGTCCTTAACAACCAATGAGTCATCAGATATCAGTGGGGTTCCCCGCTGACAGCTGAATGTAACAAAAAGAATTACTGGCATAAAAACAAAATCGAAAAAGCCCTTTGGGTCTGATATGGATTTTGAGGGGAACCCCCACACCAAAATGTTAAAGGCAAGGGGCCCCTCCCAAAATCCATATCAGCCTCTTATCCAAGCATGCAGCCTGGCAAGTCAGGAAAGGGGGTGAGCGAGTGGCCCCCCTCCTGAACCATACCAGGTCACTCGCCCTAAACAGGGGGGTGCTTATGCCCCCCAAAACACCATGTCCCCATTTTGATGGGGACAAGGGCCTTTTCCTCACAGTTTTTGCCCTTCAATAGTTTTTTACAAGTCCCTTATAAAAAAAAAAAGAAATATATATATATATATATATATATATATATATATATATATAGTTCCCCTGTGTAGATCCAATGTCAGTCGTAATGCCCACTGCCGATCAGGGTAAAAAAAAAAAGGAGGTGCTCCCGATAAAGGCTCCCACTGAATGATAGTTCTGCTGCCTCCAACCGCTAAATAAACTAAAAAAAATAAATAAATAAATAAAATAAAGGGGCATGGTCACCCAGCATGCCTCGTCTGATAAGCCCCTTTGCAGACCTGCACAACCACCTGCCAGGGTTGTGGGGAAGAGGCCCTTGTCTCCCTGCCCCAAAACACCCCTATGTTGAGGGCATATTGCCTGGAATGGTTGGGGGGGATTGCTCGCCCCCCCCCCCTTTCCTGATCTGCTGGGCTGCATGCTTGGATAAGGGTCTGGTATGAATTTTGGGGGGGGGGACCTTACACAAATTTTTTGAAAATATATTGGTGTGAGGGTTCCCCTCAAAAGTCATACTAGACCCAAAGGGCCTGGCATGGATTGGGGGGGACCCCAAGCCATTTTTTCCTTGATTTGTGAATGCCGGTAATTCTTTTATTCTCATATGTTCACTACTAAAATTCTGCATGACTTCATAAAATAACTCATGCTGTATTTTAGTAGTGTTTTTTTAGTGAATGGCAAAACACTTTTTGAAAAACGCTGATATATTACAGAAAATATTTTAAAGCAGAAAATACCGCTTTGTAAAAGGAGCCCACTGTAATGGGTCTGAATAGAAGAAGATCAACTTATAATATACATTTACAAGAAAAACAGTGCATATAGTCAAAGGGTCTTGCTATATTACTATTTCCAGCTCATGTTCCGCTCTAACTTGCTTCCTGCAGCCTGTACAGCTTCTCAAATGCCCTACAGAACCTTCAAACGTATATTTCATCGGTATGCTTAAAAAGATGTATGTAGTGCCTTTTTAATTATATGAGTAAAAGGTCATGTTACTATCCCACACAGCCACTGCACAGGCAGCCTTTACCTTGTTATATAGTCAGATGGGTATAAGCAACAGCCTAATGTCTATAAAGGTTTTCACTTGTCCAGGTCATAGCAGTGGTGTATTTAGGATTTGTGCTGCCCTAGGCCTGACTAAGCTTGTGCACCCCCTAACTTAAATATGACCCACCCCTTCCTGCAAAGGCCACACCCCTTCCTGTTTATGACCCACCCTGTAATCTGTAAACCACAGACCACAACCACAGTCAATCAGTGCCCACCAGGGCAGTCTCATCAGTTCCTATAAGTTCAGCCTCATTAGTGCCCATCAGTGCAGCATATTAGTGCTGCCTTATCAGTGCAGCCTCATTAGTGCCCATCAGTGCAGTTTAATCAGTTCCCACGATTGCTGCCTCATTAGTGGCCATCAGAGCAGCATATTGATGCCCATCAGTGCAGCCTATTAGCGCCCATCAGTGCAGCATATCATTGCCCATCAGTGCAGCATATCATTGCCCATCAGTGCAGCCTTAGGTCACTGGATTAGTAAGATTGCTCCTTTCTTTCAAGATATTTGGACTTGTGTTTCCTGCCACTGATTGTAATCATAGGATTATTTAACTTATTTGTATAATTACCAAGAAGTCCATAGTCATTATACAAATAAGTGAAATAATCAGTGGCAGCAAACACAAATCCAAATATCTTATAAGATAGGAGTAATCTTACTTACCCAGTGACATATTTCGATAGCACGTATGAGGTGAGCAAGTCCAAAATATTATTGCCATCATATATAATTACAAGTCTTAATTGTATATTATGCAATTCAATATGCTCGCTCAAGTACAAGGATGTTTAAAGAAATTAAATTATATTATTGACATGATGCCTGCCATACCTGGGGCAAAGGAGGGTAGACGGAGCATTAAGCTACAGTGCCACACTTATTAGCATTGGCGGCTTTGGGCCAGTTGTATTAAGTGTGGTCGGCGGCCTGCGGTCTGTCCGAATGTCCTGACCGACCGGTATTATCATACTGGCAGGTAGCACTGTGACCGATTTATGGCGGTGCTAGACTGATTAGCTTCCTGGATCCTGCCTCCGGCCCAAATCGCCCCATTAGACTGGCACTATACTAAAAGTGTAGCCCAAGCCGGCGGGGACCCTTTTCATGCAGGAGACGGGAGGAGGAGGCTGTTTTTTTCCTGCGGGGTGCAGCTTTTTTGCTGCCCCCCCTGCAAAGTGCCGTCCTAGGCCTGGGCCTTGTTGGCCTAGGCCAAGATACAGCACTGGTCATAGTATAGCTAGTAGTAGTTAGTCTCATTCAATTGGACTTTGCAGAGCATTGCTCTAGACAGTCCTAATTTTAGATTGTGAAATGTTGGAAGGTATGCACAGTCATTATAATATAGGGAAGAACAACTTTGGCTCTGCACCAAATTTTAGGGACAGCCACAATAATTACGGATGCATTTCGGTATTTAATTGCTCACCCCATTTTATGCCTTTTATGGATCATCTTCCCCCCAAAAAACATCTTTTTCACTTTACTTATTTATACATATAAGGTGACAGTGAAACTATGTTGACTCAAAATATTGATGTAAAAAATCTGATTTACATCTATTAATAAACCCATCACTGGGCCAAGTTTAAAACAGAAAGAAAAAAAAAAACACATTTCAAAAATTAAATACGACTTCTCCTACAGATGCATCTCCCCAAGCCTACTAAATGTAATAGTACATTATTCACATCAATATACAATTAATTAAAAATAATGTTGTGCTGTCATATTTGATCAAATAAACAAATGCAAAGCTAACACGTCTGACAAGATTAAATGGAAAAATTACCATAGTACATGGCACACACTTAATGAAAATCATAGAGTAACAATTCCTAAATCATGCAGTGATTCCAATGGAAATTAGGTCATTACAGAATTTTTTATTTTTTTTAATAGAAAATTACAGCTTGATTTTTTTTTCACGCATATCATGCTGTGAACATGCCAATTAAATATTTTAATACCTTTAAAAATAAAAGTTAAAATATGATTGGATACTTTCCACAAGGGTAAAACAATGATGTCCAATGCTCAGTTTACACACATTTTACTGTCAAAATGGATGACAACTTACTTGGCTTGAGTAGTTATCTGACTGAATAAGACGTTACAGATCCTTGTCTCACATGAAAAATTATAATCTTGTCAGTAGTCTATTAAATCTAACATTCATGGACTGGTGCAAACAAAAATACTTGCCTCATATTCAACTCCCTGTTTTCATCTACTTCATACTGGATAAGCCGGTCCTTTAACTTTTGAGCTCTGGCACAAAGATCCTCATTAAAGCGTAAGGCATCCAGGCAAAACATAGCAAGAGGAACTGTGATTTGCATGGATGCGATCTCTCCTTGAAGCTGTGATAAGCTATTGATTTTCTGTGAGAAGAAAGAAAGTGGACTTGTTAATACAGAAGTTCAAATAATAAAAACCACTAACATTTAAAATTAAAGTGATACGATTTTTGGTTAAGAGCAAAAGTGATATATCAATTCCTTAAAAAATGAATGTACTCATCTGATAGACACCTAAAGGTAGTTAAAGTGTTACTTAACCCAGGACCCTGCATTCACTATAGCTGGTCTCCCACTGTACACAGAACATAGAAATGCTATTAATTTAGTAAATATAAATTGCTAAATACCTTTTAACATTAGCAGTATATAGCAGTCTTGTGACTTCTATCAGTGTCTGGCTGAGCACTGGTTAAACCTTGTAGGAGGAGTTTTCATTCTCCTCTGACTGTCCTATGAGGCTGCATAACCCCTGACTTTGTGTCTGAAATGTGGTGATTGACCCTGTGCTGATCACATTCATCCTCCCAAAAAAAACTCTCTAGCAATACACACCAAATTGAGCATGTGCAGAGTGCCCCCAAGGCTCTGTTTTATTGGCAGAAAGATTAGGGACAATAAATGAAGGGGAGGATCAGAGATGCAGAGGATTAACCCCTTAGGTTCCACCATGAGTAAATCAAGCATACTTTTCTACGTATACAGATTTATTTTACTGTAGTGGGTTTAGTAACACTTTAAGAGAAAATTATAAATTTTAGCTAAACACAAATAATAGGTGGCTTGGGTTTTCAGGATTCAAGTACTATAAATAATAGAAAGCATATTGGATCCCCGCCAAGAACTATGCCCTGTATTACACAGTTAGTATAGCATGCATTTTAACCACATTCATATATAACATGTAGATCATCATTTATGTTTATTTTGTCCAAATAGATTATGCACCACAACCAAATTCCAACCCATTTTTGGTTTGTATATTACTATGTGATTTGCATTTATCATGGAACGCCTTGTCAGCAACACGTCAACATATGTAATTGTGGGTATATTGAAGTTAATAGGCCTCATGGTACACATTACATTTCAATGGATCATTAAAGAAAAATAGCAGAATACACCCTATTTTCTTCAACAGATCACTTGGGTGCAGGGAGCTTCAACCAATATGAATAACCTGAAGTTTAAAAGGTTGAAAAGAAAAAAAAAAAAACACTGCAAATTCTATCCCCTACTAACCTAATACCTGTGTTTCCCCCAAAATAAGATTGGGTCTTATATTCATTTTGGCACCAAAAGACACAGTAGGGCTTATTTTTGGGGTAGGTCTTAACATGTAATGTGCATGGGAAACATGTAATGTGCTGTCTTCTCTCCCCCTCTCCCTCCTTGCCTGTTAGGATTCCCCAGTGTGAACCGAGTAAAAGTGTTTGTAAAATCCTAGAATCCACTCTATTATTAGTATTATATCATGTCAAATGTGTGTGTTCCGTGACCCTCCGGAGCTCTTTTCTAAGCTCTCAGCACTGCAGAGGGGAGGGGCTGAGATCCCACACTGACAGCTGGGAGAAGAGGAGGAGAGCAGCGGGAGGTCAGCTGAGCACCGAGCGGCGCTGTACAGAAGGTATTTGGCACAATTATAATACAGAAACACACATATTGGACATTATACTGTATAAAACAGTAATAGAGTGGATTCTAGGATTTTACAAACAGGGCTTATTTTCGGGGTAGGGCTTATATTGCAGCCCTCCCTGAAAATCATAGTAGGTCCTTTTATCAGGGTAGGTCTTATTTTCGGACAAACGCAGTATTAGGTGTGTAAACACTATATTACCTAAAGTATTGGGACACCTGCCTTTACAAGCACATGAACTTTAATGGCATCCAAGTCTTAGTCCATAGGGTTCAATACTGAGTTGACCCACCCTTTGAAGCTATAACAGTTTCAACTCTTCTGGGAAAGCTCTCTGCAAAGGTTTAGGAGTGTGTCTATGGGAATGTTTGACCATTCATCCAGAAGGTTTAGGAGTGTGTCTATGAGAATGTTTGACCATTCATCCAGAAGCGCATTTGTGAAGTCAGGCTCTGATGTTGGAGAGAAGGCATGGCTCCCAGTCTGCCCTTTAATTTATCCCAAAGGTATTCTATCGGGCTGAGGTCAGGACTCTGTGCAGGCCAGTCAAGTTCCTCCTCCCCAAGCTCGCCCAACCATGTCTTTATGGACCTTACTTTGTGCATACTCAGGTAGGCTGTGGCATTTACAGTAAATTATGCTCAATTGGTAGTAAGGGGTCCAAAGTGTGCCAAGAAAATATCCCCCACCCCATTACGCCACCACTAGCCTGAACCATTGGTAGGCAGGGTAAATTCATGTTTTCAGGTTGTTTACGACAAATTCTGACCCTACCATTTGAATGTTGCAGCTGAAATCAAGACTCGTCAGACCAGGCAACGTTTTTCCAAACTTCTATTGTCCAATTTTGGTGAGCCTGCATGAATTGTAGCCTCAGTTTCCTGTTCTTAGCTGACAGGATTGGTCTTCTGCTGCTGTTGCCCATCTGCTTCAAGGTTCGATGTGTTGTGCGTTCAGAGATGGTATTCTGCATACCTTGGTTGTAACGAGTGATTATTTGAGTAACTGTTGCCTTTACATCATCTTGAACCAGTCTGCCCATTCTCCTCTGACATCAACAAGGCATTTTCATCCACACAACTTCCACTTAGTGGACATTTTCTTTTTTGGACCATTCTCTGTAAAACCTTACATGGTTGTGCGTGAAAATCCCAGTAGATCAGCAATTTTCGAAATACTCAGACCACTAAGTCACTTAAATTCTCTCTCTTCCCCATTCTGATGCTCTGTTTGAACTTCAACAAGTTATCTTCACGACGTCTAGATGCCTAAATGCATTGAGTTGCTGCAATGTGATTGGCTGATTAGCAATCTGTGTTACCAAGCAATTCAACAGGTGTATCTAAAAAAGTGGCCAGTGAGTGTATACTGCTCAGATCTTCTCTGTAGTGATGTCACACTGTGTTGTTCACTTTCTATGCAACTGGTGTCCTCTTACACCATGCAATCCCATCTCCATCACAATATTGTTCTCACTTCCTTTGTTTGACCCACACTTATTTAGGTCTACTGTGCCTTCCCCTTTAAATGGGGTCCATAAATGCTGGCAGGTATCTCCTTTCACTCCAGGAATTCAATCCACCCCCATCCTTAGTTATCCATGGGAATAATGTCACCATTCACCCAAAAGAGAATGAAACTAATAGTGCTTGCTGTATTCCCACCTATATTTTTGTTAAAACTAATAAAATGGCACTTACTTTAATGAAAGATTGCAGTATGTATTTCCCTTTAAAATGAACCTGTTGATATCTCTCCAAAATGGTGTTCTGCTCACTTGTTGCAGAGTGACATGATCGGTTCCTCCCTTTTGTAATCTTTGATTACCTATGTGAGTAGCATTTTATTCGTTTTAACAAAAATAAAGGTGCGAATACAGGGCATGGACTGTGATACAAAGTGGATTTTTATAAATAGTGAACTTTTGAGTTTATGGACACTTAATACATTTCACAAATAAGGGTGAACTACGTTATATATAGTTGATTGGTAGTATTTATCTTTAAGAAGGAAATAGCAATATTGATGGGCCTAACACTCCCCGTTCAGTTTGCACCAGAACATCTTGAACCGGGGAAAAGTTCTAGCGAACATTCAAACCCTATTAAAGTCTATGAGACACGAACATGAAAAATCAAAAGTCCTAATTTTAAACGCTTTGTAAGCAAGCTATTGCCATAATAAGTGTATAGGGACCTGGGTACTGCCCTGGGGGACATGCATTAATGCAAAAAACTGTTTTTAAAATAATCATTTTTAAAGGAGCAGTAATTTTATTGATGCTTAAAGTGAAAAAAATAAAGATTACTTTAAATATCGTGCCGGGGGGGGGGGGGGGGGTCCCCTTAACCACTTAAGCCCCGGAAGATTTTACCCCCTTCCTGACCAGGGGGTATTTTGCGATTCGGCACTGCGTGACTTTAACGGACAATTGCGCGGTCGTGCGACGCTGTACCTAAACGAATTTGGCGTCCTTTTTTTCCCACAAACAGAGCTTTCTTTTGGCGGTATTTGATCACCTGTGCGATTTTTTGATCACGCGCTATAAACAAAAAAAGAGCGTAAATTTTGCAAAAATAGCAATATTTTTCCCTTTTTTTTATATGAAATTCCCCCAAAAATAAATGTAAAAATCAAAATTTTTTAATATTTTCGGCCAATTTGTTTTATGCTACCTATGTTTGGTAAAAAAAATCGCAAAAAGCGTATTTTGATTGGTTTGCGCAAAAGTTATTGCGTTTACTAACAAAGGGAAAGATTTTTGTCATTTTTGTTGTTTTTTTTTTTAACGCGTAATGGCGGCGATCTGCGATTTTTTTTTGCGGTACTGCGACAATGCGGCGGACAGATCGGACCCTTGACTGACATTTTTGACACTTTTGGGGTTACCAGTGACATTTCTACAGTAATCAGTGCTATATATATGCACTGTTACTGTAAAAATACACTGGTAGTGAAGGGGTTAACTTTATTTGAGAGGGAGGGGCTGTGTGTGTCCCTAGGGGCGTGATTCTAACTGTGATTGGCTGGGGCTTCAACTGTATGCAGAGTGATCAATGGATCTACATAGTAGATCCATGTGATCATCTCTCATACAGAGAGGAGAATGACAGGCAGCTTGTTTACACAAGCTGCCTGACTTTCTCCCTCTCCCCCGCCGATCGCAGAGTGGCCGGCGGCGATCGGGTCCGCCGGTCACACGCGCGGGGGGGTCCGTGACCACGCGGGAGCGGGAGCGCGCCTCCGGCGGCGCGCGCTCGCTCCCTAAACCCTCACAGGCGAGCGACGTAGACCTACGTCACTTTGCCTGTGAGGGGCTGACCGCCCACGTAGATAGTCGTGCGGCGGTCGGCAAGTGGTTAATGTACCCGTAAGGTGGCGCAGCTGTATGATGTATGTAGTCCGTTGCAGCAATACTGACGTTTCTAAAGGAAAAAATGGCATTTAAACTTGCTCGCGGCTGTAATGAATTGTCGGCTCCCAGCAATACAGATAAAAAATAAAAATGAAAAAAATGGCCTAGGCACTAAGGATGATCGAACTTTTGAAAAGTTCGGTTCGGCCAGAACATCCGAACTTCCCGAAAGTTCGGCCCGGATTTCAGAACCCCATTGAAATCAATGGGACCCGAACTTCGGTAATCAAAAAACACAATTTTGAAGCCCCAAAACCCAATAAATGCCCCTAAAAAGTGCCTAGGGTTCTGGGTCATGCCCCATTAACTATTAATCACACAAAAAAAAGTTCTTAAAAATTGTCATTTTTGATAAAAAAGCCAATTATTGAAAAATTAAAAAAAAAAAAAAGAGATTTTTTGATTTTTACTTTGGATTTAGTATCTGGGGGGGTCTAAAAGGTGTGCATGTGAAGTTTCAGCTCTGTAGCATGTCCAGAACCATGAAAAAAAAAAAGATAATTTTTCAGTAGAACAGGGATGTGGTTCGGGAGCCTCCTTTAACTTTAACACCTATATGATCTTTTTTTCTGGTTCTGGACATGCTACAGAGCTGAAACTTCACAGGTACACCTTTTAGACCCCCAGACACAAAATCACACAAAAAAGTTCTTAAAAATTGTAATTTTTGATAAAAAAGCCAATTATTGAAAAATTAAAAAAAATAAAATAAAAAAAGCTCTGTAGCATGTCCAGAACCCCCCAAAAATTTGCATTTTCTTATAATTTTTATTAGAACAGGAATACGGCTTCTCTACAGCGCTTTTTCTTGCATTTATCGGGCATTTTTGGAGGCAGGCATGATCTTTTTTCTGGTTCTGGACATGCTACAGAGCTGAAACTTCACAGGTACACTTTTTAGACCCCCAAGACACTAAATCCAAAAAAAGTCATGCCTGCCTCCAAAAATGCCCGATAAATGCAAGAAAAAGCGCTGTAGAGAAGCCGTATTCCTGTTCTAATAAAAATTATAAGAAAATGCTAATTTTTGGGGGATTCTGGACATTCTACAGAGCTGAAACTTCCCATGTACAATTTTTAGACCCCCCAGATACTAAATCCAAAGTAAAAATCAAAAAATCTCTTTTTT
This sequence comes from Pelophylax lessonae, assembly GCF_965119305.1. NCBI lineage: Eukaryota > Metazoa > Chordata > Amphibia > Anura > Ranidae > Pelophylax > Pelophylax lessonae. The sequence goes on along the minus strand of NC_138773.1, from coordinate 111,496,909 downwards.
TTTTTTTTATTTTTTTTTTTAATTTTTCAATAATTGGCTTTTTTTTATCAAAAATGACAATTTTTAAGAACTTTTTTTTGTGTGATTTTGTGTCTGGGGGGTCTAAAAGGTGTACCTGTGAAGTTTCAGCTCTGTAGCATGTCCAGAACCAGAAACATAAAGGATTGTTTGTATTAGAAAACTTTGAGCACAGGAATATGGCTTCGCTGCTGTAACACCTTGCCGGTTTCAAAGCAGGCATTTTTTTGGGTTCTTTGCAGTCAGAAAAAACATCTGAACTTGTGTATAGTGGTACTGTGCACAAGTTCAGATGTTTTGCCTGCCTCCAAAACCCCCCAAAAAATGCCAGCAAAAACACACCTGGGCTTTTTTTTTTTTTTTGACGCTAGCGTTTTTTTGGCATTTTTTGGGGTTCTTTTGAGGCAGGCAAAACATATGAACATGTGTATAGGGGGTATATATAGGCATATATGTCTGAATATATACCCCTAGACATATATAGGTGTGAAAGTAGCAGAAATATATTACTGTAAATGATTTCATTAGCGCAAGCATTTATTTCTGCTACTATCACACCTATATATGTCTAGGGGTATATATTCAGACATATATGTCTATATATACCCCCTATACACATGTTCAGATGTCATGTCTGACATCAAACATGTCCTCAAAAAAGCACTGGCAGCGGCAGCCCCTGCAGCATAAAAAATGCTAGGCTGGTGAGAAGCCATAATGGTGTCCCGAAGCTATTCAGAGAAATGATCATTTCTCTATAGCGGTCACTCTGCTATGGAGGGGTTTTGTCACCCTGCCATAGCAGTCACTGCCAGTTAACCCAACACTACACTACGGTCCCCTGACACTTAACACTTTCCCTACAGAAACTAAATTTTTGAAGCTAACTTAAGTGTAAAGGAGCACTCTAACTACACTAAATATCCCTTTCCTCACACTAAAAATAGCTAAATGACACTTTTAAAGTAAAATTAACAGAACTGCTTCCACTCTCTTCCATGTCCAGTATAACAATGCTGGGAATCTGGCGGGGGCGATCTTATATACTGGGGGGCGTATTCAATAATGATTGGTCTAGGGACCCCCTAGTCACTCCAATCACATTCCTAGCATTCTCCTGCCCCCTCAATTGGCTTTTGCTAATGGTTCTGGTCCAATCACGGGCTTTTAAAGCCCATTTCCTGAAGCATTGCATTTTGGGCGGTTCTGGTTGCCGAATTCCGAACTTTTTGGGCAAAAAGTTCTAAATTCGGCCGAACCTCGAACACCCAATGTTCGGGCCGAACCGATGGTGGACCCGAACCGTTCGATCATCCCTACTAGGCACCCCCCCCCAAGTCCATACCAAGTCCTTTGGGTCTAGTATGGATTTTAGGGGAACCCCACGCCAAAATGTTTTAAAAAATGGGTCCCCTAAGCTGTTTTTACCCCAATTTCTTTTGAATTTTCTTTTTAAAATTATTTTTTTAATTCATCTCTCAACAAGCAAACCTTAACAACCGATTAACTGTGACATTGGCTACGGGCAGATGAAGGGGATTCCGCTACGGTCCTGGAGGCAGCTCATTTGGGTTCATATGAGAGCCTCCGTTTGGCTTTATACAGGGGTGTGGGCTCGGACCTCCCATTGACAGCATCAATGAGGGCTACCATTAGGGCGTGGTGTCAGACTGTGAGGCTGGCCTTTCCCCGTCTACTCCCCTTTGGATGAATCCCCAACTCCCTCATTTTTACAGCTTACCGGACCCTATGGTATGGGCTACTGTGTGTGTTAAGACATTGGGGGACATAACCACGGAGGGGGCCCTGCTGTCTTTTGACAACTTGCGTACTCGACATGACTTACCCACTACCCATTTTTTTAGGTATCTGCAGCTGCGCCATGCATTTGGTGCCAGTTTACTGACTCCACTATTGAACCCGTCCCATCTGACCTAGAGTTAATGCTGACCAATCCTGACCTTACTAAGACGTTGTCCACTGTTTACAAGGATTTATTTAAGCTTACTCCGCCGAGTATTGTTAAATGCAAAGAACGCTGGACTGCTGAAATTCCTGGGCTCCAGGGTGAGGACTGGGATGATCTATGGGTGGAACCCTTTAAACATCTAATTGCTGCCAGGGACAAGCTTATCCAATTTAAATTTCTCCATAGGATATACTATACTCCTGCCCGCTTAGCCAAAATTTATCCCACCTCCTCCGCTGAATGCTGGCGATGCTCTGCCTCCCCGGCGGATGCGACGCACATTTTCTGGGATGGCGCGCTGATTCAGCGGTACTGGTCGGAAGTTACCGCCTGTTTGGGGGGGTGATGATGACCCCGGTGCCATTGAACCCGAGCGTTTGTCTCTTGGGTTTGGTGGAGGAGGTGGTTCCCTTGGTGGCACTTAGAACACTTTTGACTATCCTATTGTCTTACGCCAAAAAAGCCATATTGTTACATTGGAAGAAAGTGGCCCCGCCTTCCCTATTGTACTGCAAGGGGTTGGTGAATGCTGTCCTGCCTCTATAAAAGGAGTCCTATCAGTCAAGAGGCTGCCCCAAGAAGTTTGAGAAGGTGTGGAGGGCATGGGTGGAGTCTTCTGACACGGTGCGGTGAATGTCTTCTGAAATTTGCCTTGATGCTGTCCACCTAATTAAGTGATGCTTTTATGTGTGAACTGGGGGCCGGGACGACTGGATGCTGGTTTCCCGGGGTTCGGTCGTTCCGGGTCCCACCATTCTACCCTGGTTGGGAAATATCTGTTCATTTGGGGTTGGGTTGCCTGGGTTGGGGGGGTTTCACTGTTTTTGCTTTTTCAATGTGTATATGTGGTTCCCTCATGTTGGGGGAGCCAGATTTTTTTGTTGTCTGTTTTGCTTGTTCCGAAACTTAATAAAAATAAATTTACAAAAAAAAAAAACTGTGAGAACATCCCGCTAAGTGCCGAGAAAGTTCAGGAGTTAGGCGAATACCTGAACGGGAGATGTTTAGGCCAAACTTATACTCGGCCCGTTCACCCACCCATCCCTAGTGGTGCCTGAACACTGTAACCCCTCAACGTTACTCTTGCTGGGCACAGGAACAGGCCCTCCTGTTAAAAATTAGGAAAAAAGATTGAAATGACATATACTTGTCATACTGGTGCAGAAAAATTGTACCTTGTGTGTTGGTGGTGCCTGAACACTGTAACGCATGTGACAGGAAGTCAGGTAAATCTGTGAGTGTTGTCACAGATGGGAGATACACTTCTGCTTGGTTCAGACAATGCACCAATTACTATAGGGTGTCGGCTGCAGAGGTAGCCAGCAGAAAGGTGTAAAGAAGTTGAAAACCCTTCAGCTGTTCAGAATGAGGAAATTAAGGCCTCTATAATTTGTCCAGAGGAAGTCTATTGATCCCTGCCTCCTGACGCTGTGTGAATAGAGGAGGACAGTCAGATGGGTGCCTCCTGAAGCTGTGTGAGCATGGGAGAGGAACCCCTCCTGAAGCGAAGTGCGCTGAGGAGGGTAAAAAGACTGAAGACTACTCAAGGTGAGGTCTTGGATTGTGTCTATGTGAAGAGAAACCAATGGACATTTTATATGTGAGGAGAAAATGAATTAAGACTGAAGACTAATCAAGGTGAGGTCTTGGAATGTTTTCTATGTGAAGAGAAAAACAAAGGAATGTTTTCTATGTGAAGAGAAAGGGGACATTCTCTATGTGAAGAGAAAAACCAATGGATGTTTTCTATGTGAAGAGAAAAGAGACATTTTCTCTGTGAAGAGAAAATAAATGGACTATTGATGGTCTGCTGTAGGATCAGCAAAGTCTGCCCAACAGTAGGTTGGGGACAGACTCCTTAGGTAGGTTCCTGTGTGTGAGAAGGTAGCCGCCCACAGTGGCAAGGATTTATTTTGTGTTTTATTTTATTTTGGATGTTTTTGACGCTTGCACTTGTGTGAAGAAAATTGCATGAATAAACCAAACTGTTGTTTGCAACCACTTCTCGGCTATCTCCCTGTGTAACGAACCCCCCAAAGGGGTCATCCACACCCGCCACCGAGCTAATCCCTCACACGCCTCACAGTTACTCTTGCTGGGTGCAGGAACGGGCCCTGCTGTTAAAAAATAAAAATGTAAATTACATATACTTGTCATACAGGGGTATGTGAAATGATTACAGCCACACCTACACAGGTTGAATTTGTTGGACTATTGTCTTTATTCAACCTCAACTACTATGTAACTATTATGTAAGGTTGAAAGAGTGTATCAACGTGCCTTACTGAAATAACGGAATTTTTGTAAAATCTTACCTGTAAAATTCCTTTCTCTGAGTCCTCCGACAGTCGCCGCCTCTTCATATTCGTCACATATGGGGTATTAGACTTTGCTCCGAAGGAGTAGCTAGGCAACAGAATATGTTAACAATAAAGCTTTAACATATCCCACCCTCAAGGGGTGGTCCCCTCAGTCAATACCCTCCTACTTCCTGCAACCATATCTCAGTTTTAGTGGAATAGCAGTAGAGTATACATTCAAACCCCAAAAGAGGGGCGGGGGCGGCGACTGTCGGAGGACTCAGAGAAAGGAATTTTACAGGTAAGATTTTACAAAAATTCCGTTTTCTCTTACGTCCTCCGACAGTCGCCGCCTCTTCATATTCGTCACATATGGGGACGTCCCAAAGCAGTGCAAACATGAGGGGTGGGAAACGCATCCGCGCCGAAAGGCAACGCAGTCTCCACATCAAAGAAAGGAACCTTACCAAAGGAAGGAAACCAGCTGGGCAACAGCAAAAATAAGTGCTCAACAGGAGCAACAACCCAGGAAAAGACAAAAAACCAGGGGATACAAAACTTATCCCAACAGCCAGGAGTCCCCAACAAGGGACCCTAGGGAACAGCCGCACTAAGAACCTTGCGGCCAAAGGAAGCATCCGCCGATGCCTGAACATCTACTTTGTAGAATTTTGTGAAAGTGTGTACGGTCGACCAAGTCGCCGCCTTACACACCTGGGCCACAGAAGCCCCATGACGACAGGCCCAAGACGTACTCAGAGATCTAGTAGAGTGCGCCTTCACAGGCACAGGGGGAACCTTCCCCTGCAAGGCATAGGCCTGTTCAATGGTCTGCCTGATCCATTTGGCAATGGTAGAGGCGGAAGCCGCCATGCCCTTCCGAGGACCCTCTGGAAGAACAAACAAGGAGTCCGTCTTTCGAAAAGACTCAGTCGATTTAAGGTAAACCCTAATCGCCCGAACAACATCCAGAGAATGTAGTCTCACCTCCTTTGGATGTTTAGGCTTCGTGCACAACGAAGGCAAAACAATATCCTCGTTAAGATGGAATTCCGAAACTCGTTTCGGCAGAAAAGAAGGATTAGGTCGCAAGACCACCTTATCCAAATGAACAACCAGGTACGGAGACTTGCAGGACAAAGCCGCCAGTTCCGACACTCTGCGAGCCGAAGTGATCGCCACCAAAAAGGCGACCTTTTTGGACAACATAGACAACGATATCTCCCTGATCTGTTCAAAAGGAGCACGTTGTAACACAGACAGGACTAGATTCAAGTCCCAAGGGGGCAAAGGATCCCTCCTAGGAGGAACCAGATGCCGCACACCCTGAATAAAAGTGCCAACCAAGGAGTTGGAAGCCACGGGACGTTGAAACAGAACGGCCAGCGCAGACACCTGACCCTTTATCGTAGCCAGCGCCAAACGCTGATCGACACCCGTCTGAAGGAAAGACAGCACACGGGAAACCGAGTACGTGCGGGGTGAAAACCCCCTGGACTCACACCAGGCAAAATAGGCCTTCCAAGTACGGTAATAAACCTTTCCCGAGGAAGACTTCCTCGCGTTGATCAAGGTATGAACAACCTCTGGAGAGAGACCCTTCTCCTTCAGGACCTCGGTCTCAACAGCCAGGCCGTCAAAGCCAGCGACTGTAAAGCAGGATGGTAAATCGGTCCTTGAGACAGTAGATCGTCCCGAAGAGGCAGACGCCAGGGGGCGTCGACCGCCAGATTCACGAGGTCTGCGTACCAGGACCGGCGAGGCCAGTCCGGTGCCACAAGAATCACCGTGCTGCGTTCCGAGTGTAACCTGCGAAGGAACCGGGACAGCAACTGAATCGGTGGAAACGCGTACATCAGCCTGTACTGATGCCACGGGGCCACTAACGCGTCCGACGCGTCTGCCCGAGGGTCGCGCGTCCTTGCCACGAACCTCTTCACCTTGTAGTTGAGGCGAGACGCGAACAGGTCCACATCTGGAAGACCCCACTTCGCGCACAACATCTGGAAGACAGCCGGGTGGAGAGACCATTCCCCCTGATCCAGGGTCTGGCGACTCAGATAGTCCGCCTGCCAGTTCTCCACTCCCGGAATGTGAACCGCCGTTATCGCCGGGACATGAGTCTCGGCCCAAGACAGAATGTCGGCCACTTCTCGAGCCGCTCGGGCACTCCTGGTGCCCCCTTGGTGGTTGATGTAGGCCACCGCCGTGGCATTGTCCGTCTGCACCCGAACCGGGCAGCCCTGCAGCCGGTCCGTCCAGCGATGAAGACAGAGCCTTATCGCACGCAATTCCAGAATGTTGATCGGGAGGGAAGACTCCCCCTCCGACCAGGTCCCCTGGGCGGACAGAACGCCCAGAACACCACCCCAGCCCGACAGGCTGGCATCCGTGGTGATTATCGTCCACGAGATCGGACGAAACGACTTGCCCCCGGACACCAACGGGGACTGGAGCCACCACAGAAGGTTTTCCCTGGTGCGATGACTCAACGAGATCTGAAGATCCAGAGATTGAGGTCGCCCGTCCCACTTGGACAAGATCTCCGCCTGGAGACCCCGCGTGTGAAACTGCGCGAAAGGAATCGCCTCGAAAGCCGAGACCATCAATCCCAGACATCTCATACACGTCCGCAGAGACGAGTTCGGAACGTCCCTGAGGGACCTGACTTCCTCCTGAAGAGTCCTGAGTTTGTCTTCCGGCAGGAAGACCTTCGCCTGCACCGAGTCCAGTATCATTCCCAGATAGGGAAGACGAACCGACGGACTCAGTGTCGACTTTGGAACATTTATCGTCCAACCGAACTCCTGCAGAGTTTGCATCGTGACAGACAGGTCCTTCTCCAGACCCTGACTGGTCGCAGACCGAATCAGAATGTCGTCCAGATACCCCAGGACAGAAATGCCCTGGGCTCTCAATAATGCCAGAACCGGTGCAAGCACCTTGGTGAAGACCCGCGGAGCCGAGGCGAGCCCAAAGGGCAACGCCACGAACTGGTAGTGATCCTCCGCAATGGCAAATCGAAGGTATCTCTGATGACCCTCGAATATGGGGATGTGAAGATACGCATCCTTCAAATCGATGGAGGCCATGAATTCCCCCGGAACCAGGGCAGCCACCACCGAGCGCAGGGATTCCATGCGGAACTTGCGAACCCGCACAGAGCGGTTCAGAGCTTTCAAGTCCAGAATAGGACGAACCTTGCCCTCCTTTCTGGGCACGGTGAACAGATTGGAATAAAACCCCCGAAATCTGTCCCGATGAGGCACCGGAACCACCACTCCCTGAGCCCTCAGGTCCCGCACCGCCAGGTGCAGATCCCGCAGGCGCTCTGGAGACAGTTGTAGATTTGAGGGAAAAAATCTGCTCTCTGGCCGAGAGAGAAACTCGATCTTGTAACCAGATCGAACGATTTCCAGAACCCATCTGTCCCGCACACGGGCCAACCAGGGCTGAAGAAAACCGAGCAAGCGTCCCCCCACCCCAAAACCGGGTGAGGGCGCCCCTTCAGGCCGAACTGTTATGGGCCGCAGGTCCGGATTGGCCGGACTTCTGTTTCCCAGACCAGGGTTTCTTCTGAGAGCCCTGGCCCTTGAACGGTTTGTCCTTGTAGTGCGGCCGAAAGGCACGAAAGGACCCCTGAGGGGGCCGAAAATGAGCATGCTTCTTCCCAGAAGCCCCCTTAGCCTTGGGGAAATGGGGCAAGAGAGTGCTCTTACCCCCGGTAATCCCCTTAATCAACACATCCAGGGACTCCCCAAAAAGGCGAGACCCATCATAAGGCAGATTGGCTAAGGTTTTACGTGAAGATTGGTCCACCGACCAACATTTCAACCAAACCAGGCGGCGAGACAACACCGCCACGCTGTGCACACGCGCGGCCAACGGAATCAGGTCCAGGTCCGCATCACACAGATACATGACACCCTGGTGGATCTGATCCACCATATCCAGGGTCGCCGCCGAGGCCGAATCGGCCACTAGGACGCGCCTAAGCATCTGCGTCCAACTTGCGATCGCCTGGGCCGCCATGAGAGAAGCAAACAGAGCCTTAAGCATAGAACCCGTAACAGAATAAGTATGACGGGCAAGAGACTCCAGTCTCCTATCCGTGGCATCACGGAAAACAGGGGATCCCTCTGCAGGGATCGCAGTGGCTTTGTTCAAAACCGCAATAGCATGATCCACTGGCGGAGGCACACACCACCGTTCATCAGTGGCAGGCGAGAAAGGATAACGCAGCTTAAATTTACTTGGTACCGCAAAAGGCTTGCGCAAATCGCGCCATTGGTCCTTAACAGCGCGCTGAAAATCAGCATTGCAGGGAAAAACCTGCGGCGTCCTGCGTTTTCTCTGCGTCCCATAAGCCGCCAAGGCAGCTGGGGGACACACCTCGTCCTGCAAACGTAGCGTCTGCTTAATGGAAGCAATCAACTCATCCATGATTGCAAGCTCTTCAGGCGAGCCAGGGGGAGAATTATCAACCCCCTCAACTTCAGCCTCTACCTCAGACCCCACTAGATCAAGAGAGGAGCGGGACCCCGATAGGGGGGTCCCCGCCAGAACAGCCCCATCACCTTCACCCTCAGAATCAGAGGACAGAGCAACTCTGGGCCGTTTAGTAGATTGAGCAGCCACCAGCATTTGCACCTGTGCAGCAAGGCCAGCCACAATCGTGGCCAAATCCCCCCCTGGGGGGGAAACAGCGGTCCCCTGGCTTTCCACCAATACTGTGGGAAACTTGCCCTCCTGAGAATCCATTGCCCCTGTATGCCAGACAACCAAGGGTTAACTGCCCCCTTACAGCAAGCGCGGCAAGCGCAGCCCACCGCACCACACTCAGGCACAATGAGACCCCCACAGGGAATATACAGACTGAATACAGGCAATGGAACACAGGAATAGAAGGATAAAACCTGAGGAGACTCCGCTGCTGCTGCTGCCTCGATCGGTGCTTCCAGGAGAGAGGAAGTGATGCTGCCAGGGCGCTCTATGTAAGCCTATGGAGGCTACAAGAAAATGGCCGCCGTGCATGTAAACCATGCGGCCGGAGCGGGCGCCGGTAAAATGGCGCCGTTTGGCGCCGAAATCGCCGCTCCACAGTGCATAAAATCACACACAATATTATCCCATTATATGGATACATGTTAGATCGCCGCAGCGATCGCTGTATATGCCCCAACATGCCATTAAAAACATGCCCCACAGCACACAGCTCCTCACACTGCCCAGCCTGACATACTCAGTGTCATACAGCTCCCCCCCCCCTTGCAGCCCACAGCATGCAGCCGAGATATAGGGAGACAAGCAGTGTGATTAAAGGCAGGTTACACAGTCCCAGACTGAGACCCCCCCCAGACAGACAGGTCCCCACATAGATACACTTACCTCACATGGCGTGGGGAACCCGCACAGGCGAACAAGCCGCTGCACATGAGGCAGGGAGAGTCGCAATTCAAGACGCACACAATGGCGGTTCAGAAACCGCACAGCGTCCGGTGAGGTAGCCACCTCACCAATCATCCCTGCACCGAACAGGGATGGGTCGTTCACCGTGCCAGGAGCGTTACCTGGCTGAACGCTCGATGGCAGACTGGGAAGCCACTGACCCACGACCTGCGACCAGGGGGATCAGCCCGAGACCCAGTCCGCATGATCCTCTTCGTCCGAAGAACTAACTAATGCTGACAAAAATAACAGCTAAGTAAAGGTAGAGAGGAAACTCAAACAAAATATCAAAAAGAAGAAAGAGTCTGGGACAAAAAGTCCCAGCACAGAGAGAGCCAGCCACTCCTGACAAGCTAGACATTAAAACTGAGATATGGTTGCAGGAAGTAGGAGGGTATTGACTGAGGGGACCACCCCTTGAGGGTGGGATATGTTAAAGCTTTATTGTTAACATATTCTGTTGCCTAGCTACTCCTTCGGAGCAAAGTCTAATACCCCATATGTGACGAATATGAAGAGGCGGCGACTGTCGGAGGACGTAAGAGAAATTATATTTCATAATACATTTCAGCTCATGCCCACTTTCCAATGGAATGTGGTCCCTTGCAATTACATATTAATGAGTCAGACTAACACACCTCATTCACACACCCTGGAAACTTGGCAGTTGTATTTTTTGCATATAGACGACAAGACATTGATAGGTGTTTACATTTTAAACGCCTTTTCATTCACTCATTTGGACACTTAACAAGTTAGGTTTTGCATATAGATTACAGACAACACCTGAACACAATTGACAATTGCTTACATTAAACACATCAGACAGCTGAACACAGACGGAGCGGCTTTCTCACAAAACACAATTTTGACAGAGATGTATGGGAACACAAGGGCCTTTTCATGTATTGTTTCTGTGAGATATGTTCTATTGATAAATTGACCCATGAATTGTAACTGGTTTAAACAAGGTTTTGCCGCCCAAATTTCCTTTAAATGTGTGAGCGAAACTTGAAATAAACTAGATGTGTCTACGCTATGCTTAAGTTGCTATGTGTCATCGCATCTCCTGGCCAGCAGACGGAGAATTCACTATACAGGGGGAGTTGGGACTGAGGGGCCGTGGATCATCTTGTAATTGCCTCCTGACAAGATTGAGCTAACAAAGGTGCAGAAAAATTGGGCCTTGGGTGTTGGTGGTGCCTAAACACTGTAACCGGAACGGGCCCTGCTGTTAAAAATTAGAAACAAACATTGAAATGACATGCACCTGTGATACAGGTGCAGAGAAATTGGGCCTTGGGTATGGTGGTTCCGTAAACCAAAAACATTGTTGGAAGCTAGCATAATCAAGATTCAAGAATTGGATAGGCAGCATTGGCAGTCTTCAAGGGATCCCAGATCCCTAGCAAATTCAATCAGTTACATCAGCATCAGGGGCTTGATAGCTGCTGGTGATCCAGGACTGATTAATTTTTGTAAACGTCAGCCGGTCAACGGAGTCTGTAGACAGATGCACTCTTTTATCCATCACAAAACCTCCAGCAGCACTGAATCATCATTCGGAAAGCACGCCTGAAGCAGGACAGGCCAGTAGCTCGATTGCATATTGAGCAAGTTCTGGCCAGTGGTCCATCTTCAAGACTCAGTAACCCAGTGGATGCTCAGTTGAAAAGGTCTCCAAGTCTGCTCTTGCCCCTAGATAATCCTGCACCATATGCTGCAGGCGCTGCCAATGGTTGCTAAAACCTAACAGCCCTGGGCGCTGAGGACTTAAGAATTGTTTAAATGCATCGGTCAGCCGGACACCTTTTCCACTGCTTCTCCTTTGACCGAATGAAGCCTCAGAAACACGTTGTAAAGAAAATGGTATCCTCCCTGTGTCTAGAAAGGTGTTAAACCTATATTTCTTTAAGGCATCCTCAAGATGTTTCCTCCTCTGCTCCCTCTGCGAAGGCAGGATGAGCTCTGCAACTTTACCCTTGTAACATGGATCAAGAATGGTTGCCAACCAGTAATGATCCCTCTCCTTGATACCACAAATCCTTGGGTCCTTTCTCAGGCTTTGCAGCATCAGGGAGCCCATACAGCGTAAGTTTCAGGAGGCATGAGATTCTGAGTCCTCTGGGTCGCTAACGATGACATTGTCAGAAGCAACCTCTCCCTAGCCACGTACAACTTCTGGGGTTTCTGGGAAATGAAAACCATCCCTTGAAGACTGCTGTATATAATCCTCTACATCAATACTGCCACAATCCTGCTCCTCCTCCTGTGTTTTTGTGGCCCCACAGGAATGGTATCTGCATAAAGGGGGCCTTGTGAAGAAAGGAAGACCTCCTCTTCCTCCAGCTGTTCTGCCTCAAATGCCCTGTCCATGATTCAATGAAGCATGTGCTCCAGCAGGAAGACTAGAGGGACAGTGTCACTGATGCATGCATCATCAGGGCTCACCATCCTTGTGGCCTCCTCAAATGGTGACAGGACAGTGCATGCATCCTTTATCAGCAGCCACTAGCCTGGCGAAAAGAAGTCAAGCTCCCCTGAGCCTGTCCTTGTGCCATACACTCACAGGTACTCATTGATGGCCCTCTGCTGCATGTTCAGCTGCTACAGCATTGCCAATGTTGAGTTCCACTTGTTTGGTCATGTCACAAATGAGGCGGACGGTGGGCATGTTGAATTCCCTTTGAATGTCAGCCAGCCGAGCACTGGCATTGTAGGACAGCCGGAATTGGCCACCGACTTTTCTGGCCTGCTTTAGAAGATCTTCTAAGCCTGGGTACCTGTTCAAGAAATGCTGCACCACCAAATTCAGGACATGTGGCAAGCATGGAATATGTGTCAAGTGTCCCTGTCAGGGGCGGAGAGATGGTTGGTGCCATTGTCACATACAACCATTCCTGTCTCAAGCTGCCGTGATTTAAACCACCTCTCAACCTGCCCCTGCAGAGCTGACAGAATCTCTGGCCCGGTGTGACTCCTGTCCTCTAGTCAGACCAACTGAAGCACTGCATGACATATTTTAGCCTGACTGCTTGTGTAGCCCCTTGAATGCTTAGGGAGCACTGCTGCTTCAGAGGAAAGTTCAGCAGAAGAGGCATAGTAGAAGAAGAGGAGGAGGTGGAGCAGACAGATGTGGCAGAATCACCACCAATGTTTTGGAGGCGTGGTGGCGGAACAAGCTCAAGCACTGAACCCTGCCCTGCATCCTTCCCAGCTGCCAGCAGAGTTACCCAGTGCGCCGTGAAGGAAATGTAATGTCCCTGACCATGCCTGCTGGACCAAGAGTCAGCAGTAATGTGAACCTTCCTGCTGACCACTCTGTCCATCGAGGCCACAACATTACATTCCACATGATGTTACAGAGCTGGAATGGCCTTACGTGAAAATAAATTTATTTTTGGAACCTTCCACTGTGGTACAGTACATTCCACAAATTCACAAAAGGAGCAGCAGTTGTAGTGCTAGCAATTTGGCCAAGCTAGCATTTAGACTTGAGATATAGTAGGGGTAGAGATCCCAGATGAGGAACAAGCAGAAGTCTGCATTTTATTATGATGTGGGTCTTTCAGGTGCTCCTGCCAATGGACCGCATGGCAGGTTGTCATATGTCTTGTCAAGCATGTGGTGCCCAAGCGGCTGGTGTTCTGACCATGCTTGATCCGCTTCAGACAGATTGCAAACAGCAACGCTGCAGTCTGCTGCACGTGTTGAAAAAAGCCCACACCAATGAACTTTTGGAAGTCGGCGTTGAGTTAGCAGCGCCCTGCACCTGTGGAGCTCTGTGGTGTGATGCAATAGGGTGGCTGCCCTTAAGCCAGCCCCTGGAGGACATCCTGCCACATTGGAGTTGTTCCGCCTCCTCCTCCTCCTCACTTTCCTCCTCTATTCTCTCAGGCACCCAAGTACGATCAGTGACCTCATCATTTCCTCCCTCCACATCACTGGAGCAAACTTGGCAGTATGCTGCAGCTTTTGGAACATGACTGCTAGTTTCTTGTCCGTCATTGTCACCCCCTCTCTCTAGGCTCCTGCTATTCCGTTCCTCAACCTGGGAACCAACAATGGAGCATTGTAATTGCCGCGCATCCTCCAGCATCATGTAACTGACACTGTGATCAAATACTGCACGATGGTGAGACTACTGAAAGAGTAGCTGTGGAGAAGGAGCCTGTGGAATAGGCCAGTTTGGCAGCTGTGGTGGAAGGCAAACTGAGCTGGGTGACAGCAGATGAGGAGGATGAGGTAGGCTTAGTTATCCACTCTACCAACTCTTCTGCATGTTATGCCTCAATAACATGGCCAGCAATGGAAAAAAACAACAAGCGTGCCCCGCCTGCAGAGGATGCACAATGTCCGCCACCACCACTTGTCACTGTGGGCACAGAGACTGCTTGCCCTCTTTTAATGGCCTGTGAGCATCTGCCTTTCCTTGTTGGCCTTTCGGACATGATGGAGATTTTTGGAGGAGTTTTTATAACTTTTTATTATAGAATGTGGAATGGAAATATGATGCCTGGGTACAATACTTTTGTGCTTGGTGCACTATAAACCATTTTGTTATATATATTTTTTTTTGGGGGGGGGGTTATAACTTTTCATTATAGAGTGCAGGAAGGGAATATGGTGCTTGGGTCCAATACATTTGTACTTGGTGCACTATAAACTGTTTTATTATATATATTTTGTTTAAAAAAGAAAAACGTAATAAAGCCAAAAAAGAAAGAAAACCCCTGCTGACGCAGAAGGAATAGCACATGGGATGCAAAAGGGAGGACAGCAATTATGCCCTAAATACAATTAGTGCTGCTGCTCCAAAAAAAAAAAAAAACCCACTGCTTTCGCAGAAGGAATAGCACCTGCGACACAAAAGGGGGGACAGCAATTATGCCCTAATTAAAATTAGAGCTGCTGCACCACAAAAGAAAGAACCCACTGTTGCTGCACAACTAATAGCACTTACGACACAGAAGGGGGGTACTAATACTGCAGCAACAGAACCTAATGCTGCAAAAAAAAAAAAAAAATTAAATATCAATTAAAAAAAAAAAATGGGATCACTGGGCTGACACAGACTTGTTGCATATACCAACACTTCAGTGGCTTCACTACACTGTGTTACACAAGAGTCACGGCACAGGACTACACTACACTGTTATACAAAAATCAGCCCTACACTACACTGCACTGCAGTACACTGTGTCATACAAGATGAATCAGCACAACACAGCACTGACTATACTGACTGCCCTACACACAAGATTCAGCACAGTAGTACATTAAACGGACTGCAGTACACTGTGTTATACAAGAATCAGCCCTACACTACACTGCACTGACTGAATTAAATATGAAAGCACAATCCACAAACTACCTACCTAACCTCCACTGCTATGTGTACATTCATGAGGAAGAAGAATGAACTTAAATGATTTTAGCAAATGGCTGCAATATAACAAAGAGCGAAAAATTTAAGGGGGTCTGAATACTTTCCGTACCCACTGTAATTGTTGGAGATTTTTATTATAACTTACACTACTGTCTTAACTTTTGCACATGATCACAGGCTTATTAACTTTCACTTTCCAAAGGGCTGGACTTTTTGATTGTTACAAGCATACAATTAAAAAAGACTTTGATTTAAATTTCTCCATCATTTGTAAGAAAATTTTCACCTACACATATGACTGCTACATAATGACATATAAATACATTCTCAGCCATAGGGAAAGTGTAATATGTAGATTTATTTTACTATATTGCATGATTAAATTCAAGGCACTTGAAGGCAATCTATTTTTTTTTTATTTTCTACCTGATGGAAATGAATGTAGCTACATCTACATCTGATTGCATTGAAATTACTCTCACCTACATACATAGGCAATTTTCAACGCATCAGTAGTGTTTTGACTGAATAACTGGATTGCAGGATGTATTACAGGTCTAAAAAAAAAAAAAAACATCTCCCTTCAGAAAAAAGTTAGCATGCAGTTCCTTGGGGAGGCTGAAGTCCAGAAAAAAAACAAAAAACATTTGCCTGATCCAATTTTAAGCCTTATGTCTATGGGTGTCTCCCAAGCCAGCTTGCTACTTGTTGAATAAGCAGGCACCAGCTTCCACCAATTTCCCTATATTTTAACTGCAAGCTCTGCTCAACTGCCTTTTGCTCGTTTTGAGGTCAGGTTCGATCATATTTGTACAACCACACTTATAAAGCTGGAGCCTGCTCAAGGGGCCTTTTTAGTTAGTTGCTCTTTCTGTTTTTGCAAATACTTTAGACTGAGACCCTCTAGAAATGGTTCCATAAAGCTAGATCATATAAAAAGAAAAAATGTATATATAACCATACACACTATATTAAGGGGGACCATGATAGATTGGCAATTATTTGTAAAGTTCGTCTCCAGTTTAATGCACACATTAAACTGGAGACAAACTTTACAAATAATTGCCAATCTATCATGGTCCCCCTTAATATAAAATAGGGGAGGTACCGTAAATTTATTTAACATGTATGTACATGTATGTCCTTCAATGTTTGTTTTTCGTTTTAACGACAGTATTCAATTTCAAGCTGCCATTCCATTGTGCGCATGCGCGGTGACATTGTGTGCAAATGGGCAGTAGAGTTGCAGGTGTATACGTGTGACAACATGGTGGGAACGTGATTGCATTGCACATGTGCGATGGCGCATGCGCATTGGCGCTTGTGCAATGACACATCTGTATGTGCTGCTGCACGCCCAATGTGGCAGGCATACATGACCCAGCAGCCATTTTAAAAAGCTATAATTGCACATGGTGGCCAGCCCATCCTCCAATCTGCCTCCAATCTGCTTCTGAAGCAGCCAGCCTCTGTCCGGGGAAACTGGTCAGACAAGCACCCACTGAATACCTCCTCACAGTGACCCAATATTCACCCACCCTGGAATTGGAAGGTCATCATGCAAAGCTACTTGATATTGGAACCCTCACAAGCATCTGGATCAGATTAGTATCAATGCACATGCACCCCACGGGAAACTGACGCCAGTACTTTTTATTTGCTCTGTGAACTATATGGAACTGTGCTGTCCTTATTTGTTTGGAAGACATGGATTGATGAATTCTATGGTTCATGGATACAGGGTATGCTCTTTTTAGTCTGGTCTTTTACTGAAGAGTGAGGGAGGCTTGTGATATGCTTACAGTCATAGAAGAAATGGACTTTGCTCATATCATCTTATCTGATGTTATTTCCAGCTTCTAATATCTGTTTCCTCCTCTATACCACTATACTCATGCTGTCCCCTTGACAATCACTCTAAGGGGAGGTGGGTTTAACCAGCCTATACCTGAGACCTCCATTGCATTACCCTACATTAGGAACTTTTCTAAGGATTTCCATACATCCTCCATATACTTCCTTACATCCTCTATATACCATACATCATCCATATACTCCATATACTCAGCACTATTACCAAATATGTTCCAAATTTGCCATGGTGAAGAAATAAGGTTCATTGGGATGTAGATGTACTAACAAAGGGACTATAATCCATGATGTGAACCATTACCTAATGAGCCCTGGAGGGATATCTCCTGTCTATTAGAAATATGACTTGTGATATCATCTTTATTAATATCATTGGGTCACCATGCTTGTTTATGTGAGTGAGGTGGATGTGTGTGATTTTAAGTGTATGTGGAATTATGTGGTTTGGGTACATTTTTAATGAAGTGCAACATTTTTGTAGTATTTGTTAATAAAAGGATTTTTGATTTGACAAAGCCCAGTGAGTTGTAACACTTTTTTACTGAGTTTACTGATCACTAATAAACTCTTTCAAACTTTCTAAAGTGAATGGTGTCCAACCTCTTCTATTCAACAAAGAGTCACGGATTTTGCCCTGTGGTTTAAGATGCTAGCCCACCAAGCCACCTGGGGGTTTCAAACTTCCTTCCAGGGTTAAGGAGGTGCTAGACAGGGGTAATAAAAATGACATGGCTTTTCAATATTAAGAATACATTTTTAATAAAGGCTGAACTATAGGTTGTAAAACACAACCTCTAAACTTTTATATAGAAGGAAAGGCTTAGATAATTTTTTATTATTTTTCAGGACAATTTTCAGTGTTTATCTGATTATCACTCATTAAGAGTCAACAGTTGTTTTTTATTCTCAGTTTCTTTTTGGCCATTTCAGTTTTATAAAAGCTTATTTTTGAGTTGAGCTTCACAACAGTCCAATGACACTTTTCCAATTTGTAGTAAATTTGCGTGGCAAGTCTCTAGCAAGAGCAAAGTTGCAGTGGTGAGTCTACAGCAAGAGCTCTGCAAGTCTACTGCATGAAAATTCAGCCACAGTGACCCCTGTGGTGGGATGACTATTGCACAAAATAACTGAACCAGAACTTGCAGCAGACTTGCAGAATGTTTGCAAAGAAAGTTGATTTGGAGTGATGCAATTTGGACTTTGTGCAATAGTGCAACAAACTTGTGAAGCCTGGCAAGTCTAGCAATAGCATAGCAAGTAATTTTCAAACTTGCAGTACAATGGCTTGCTATCTGGGTTAGCATATCAAATTGTTATCTAAGCCTTTCCTTCTATATAAAAGTTTAGAGGTTGTGTTTTACAACCTATAGTTCAGCCTTTATTAAAAATGTATTCTTAATATTGAAAAGCCATGTCATTTTTATTACCCCTGTCTAGCACCTCCTTAACCCTGGAAGTAAGTTTGAAACCCCCAGGTGGCTTGGTGAGCTAGCATCTCAAACCACAGGGCAAAATCCTTGACTCTTTGAGGGATAGAAGAGGTTGGACACCATTCACTTTAGAATGTTTGAAAGAGTTTATTGCTCAGTAAACTCAGGTAAAAGTATTATGGCACAGGATACCCAAAAGTGACAAAAATGAAACTCCAGACTTCTAATCACAGTCAGTAAGGAGATAATAGCCTCTAACTCAAGACTAGCAATCTGTACTTTTCAGACTGTAGGATAGCACCAAGCAGAACAAGTACCATTGGAATGAGCAGCTCAAACTTCCTGCAAGGTCATCTGGCAGCTGCTTATACCAAGCTCCCCAGGACAATTTTCAGCAGGTGTTTCCCTTCAAGATGCTCCCTACAAACAGCCTTCTTCCTGCTGGACTCCTCCTGGATGTCTCCTCCAGCAAAGCAATCATTTGTTCACTCTTTGCTTCACCCTTTTCAGGCAGCAAGCCTGAGATGCAGAGACCCCAACACAGCCTACTCTCCTGGAAGCAGCCCAGGAGTCAAGGGCCCTTCTGATCGGTCAACCCAAATATTTACTGTATAACTTTCCCCAGCATGCAAAAAAGGCATGTAGATGGCCAGAGAGATAAATGTTTATAACTCAGAACAATTGCATTTCTTTGCCTCTATTGACACTCTCTGAGATCAAGCATAAGTAAAAAATAAATTGGAGCCAAGGGGAAACCTAATGAAAACAAAATGATAACAAGTTAATTGCAGGCTAACTAAAGCATAGCTGCAAAACTACATTTAGAATTGAGACACTCCTGATTAGGGCAGGGTCCCTACAATTGCTTTATGAATTAATGGGAAGGAGTCACTGATTTTTGCAAATTTGATTCTGTTCTCAACTACCTTTATAATATTTCAATTTCAAGCTGCCATTCCATTGTGCGCATGCGCGGTGACATTGTGTGCAAATGGGCAGTAGAGTTGCAGGTGTATACGTGTGACGACATGGTGGGAACGTGATTGCATTGCACATGTGCGATGGCGCATGCGCATTGGCGCTTGTGCAATGACACATCTGTATGTGCTGCTGCACGCCCAATGTGGCAGGCATACATGACCCAGCAGCCATTTTAAAAAGCTATAATTGCACATGGTGGCCAGCCCATCCTCCAATCTGCCTCCAATCTGCTTCTGAAGCAGCCAGCCTCTGTCCGGGGAAACTGGTCAGACAAGCACCCACTGAATACCTCCTCACAGTGACCCAATATTCACCCACCCTGGAATTGGAAGGTCATCATGCAAAGCTACTTGATATTGGAACCCTCACAAGCATCTGGATCAGATTAGTATCAATGCACATGCACCCCACGGGAAACTGACGCCAGTACTTTTTATTGGCTCTGTGAACTATATGGAACTGTGCTGTCCTTATTTGTTTGGAAGACATGGATTGATGAATTCTATGGTTCATGGATACAGGGTATGCTCTTTTTAGTCTGGTCTTTTACTGAAGAGTGAGGGAGGCTTGTGATATGCTTACAGTCATAGAAGAAATGGACTTTGCTCATATCATCTTATCTGATGTTATTTCCAGCTTCTAATATCTGTTTCCTCCTCTATACCACTATACTCATGCTGTCCCCTTGACAATCACTCTAAGGGGAGGTGGGTTTAACCAGCCTATACCTGAGACCTCCATTGCATTACCCTACATTAGGAACTTTTCTAAGGATTTCCATACATCCTCCATATACTTCCTTACATCCTCTATATACCATACATCATCCATATACTCCATATACTCAGCACTATTACCAAATATGTTCCAAATTTGCCATGGTGAAGAAATAAGGTTCATTGGGATGTAGATGTACTAACAAAGGGACTATAATCCATGATGTGAACCATTACCTAATGAGCCCTGGAGGGATATCTCCTGTCTATTAGAAATATGACTTGTGATATCATCTTTATTAATATCATTGGGTCACCATGCTTGTTTATGTGAGTGAGGTGGATGTGTGTGATTTTAAGTGTATGTGGAATTATGTGGTTTGGGTACATTTTTAATGAAGTGCAACATTTTTGTAGTATTTGTTAATCAAAGGATTTTTGATTTGACAAAGCCCAGTGAGTTGTAACACTTTTTTACTGAGTTTACTGATCACTAATAAACTCTTTCAAACTTTCTAAAGTGAATGGTGTCCAACCTCTTCTATTCAACAAAGAGTCACGGATTTTGCCCTGTGGTTTAAGATGCTAGCCCACCAAGCCACCTGGGGGTTTCAAACTTCCTTCCAGGGTTAAGGAGGTGCTAGACAGGGGTAATAAAAATGACATGGCTTTTCAATATTAAGAATACATTTTTAATAAAGGCTGAACTATAGGTTGTAAAACACAACCTCTAAACTTTTATATTTAGTTAGGTAAAAGTATTATCGCACAGGATACCCAAAAGTGACAAAAATGAAACTCCAGACTTCTAATCACAGTCAGTAAGGAGATAATAGCCTCTAACTCAAGACTAGCAATCTGTACTTTTCAGACTGTAGGATAGCACCAAGCAGAACAAGTACCATTGGAATGAGCAGCTCAAACTTCCTGCAAGGTCATCTGGCAGCTGCTTATACCAAGCTCCCCAGGACAATTTTCAGCAGGTGTTTCCCTTCAAGATGCTCCCTACAAACAGCCTTCTTCCTGCTGGACTCCTCCTGGATGTCTCCTCCAGCAAAGCAATCATTTGTTCACTCTTTGCTTCACCCTTTTCAGGCAGCAAGCCTGAGATGCAGAGACCCCAACACAGCCTACTCTCCTGGAAGCAGCCCAGGAGTCAAGGGCCCTTCTGATCGGTCAACCCAAATATTTACTGTATAACTTTCCCCAGCATGCAAAAAAGGCATGTAGATGGCCAGAGAGATAAATGTTTATAACTCAGAACAATTGCATTTCTTTGCCTCTATTGACACTCTCTGAGATCAAGCATAAGTAAAAAATAAATTGGAGCCAAGGGGAAACCTAATGAAAACAAAATGATAACAAGTTAATTGCAGGCTAACTAAAGCATAGCTGCAAAACTACATTTAGAATTGAGACACTCCTGATTAGGGCAGGGTCCCTACAATTGCTTTATGAATTAATGGGAAGGAGTCACTGATTTTTGCAAATTTGATTCTGTTCTCAACTACCTTTATAATACAGTGAGGAAGAATTAGAAGCATGTCATATCTTCACTGTCATCTGAGACCATGTGGTGTCATTAATGTTAGGAAGGTATAAGAATAAGATCTGTTATTTCTACTTGAAATAATTTTAAATGCAGTAAAACATATGCATTTTACTGTAGAAAAATGGTCAAGTGTGGAAAGGTGCTTAGGTGCAGTGTGTTATTATGATATTAACTTCTGCCTAGTGCCCAGAATCAAATTAGGATGACGGTATCTGAGCAGTCCAAAAACCAAGGACAGCTCAGAAAATATGCAAGCTCCTCTGGCAAATGTCAAAGTTGCCAGATGGCTATTTCAAGGCCTTAATAGCAGTGCTGGCATCTGATTATTCATAATATATATAGAAAAAGAGAAGAAATAGGCCAGAAATAAACTGGTGCGAGTCACTGGAACCTGTTTATCAAATAATGTGTGGTCTTATTAAATGTAATAAAACAAGAAAACAAATATTTAGTTATTAACATGTATGCCCCGTGACGTGTTTGGCAAGCAGTTCCACCACTGAACTCGAACTATTGTGGTGTGATGCATGTTTGTGAAGCAGTATTTCCATTAAAAAAGAAAAAAAAAGCAACAGACATTCGGGGTGGTAGTGTGTCAGCCACACCTGTACTGCCTTCTGACTTGCAATCCACCACTGAGGGCTTTTCAGAGAGCAACAGAGGTGTAAGCTAAGCCTTAATAAGCCTTAAAACTTAATTTTTTCAAATATAGAGTATAGCTAGTCTTTAACAAGGCTCGTTGACTATAGAATGCCTTATCTCATTACCTTAGTAAAGGCCTGCAGAGAATGTTCTTCCTTGAGAAATGCAATTACATCCTGCTGAGCTTTCTGATTTAAAAGGTCACTGTATTTTTTATAAACATTTAAGTACCTAAAAGAGATGGACACAAAGCTTTAGAAACGGCAGTGTACTAAAGATAATTAGTTTTCCTTCACATTTCAATACTTCAGTGTACAAATATGATACATGATTAAAATGGAAGCCTTGTGACTTAACAGGAGTTTAGCTACAAAAAGAAGTACATGGAGTGAAAAGTGGAGATAAAAGCCTAGTAGAGTAAAAGATTGATAAATGTGTTGTTCCATAATAGCCTGCAGAGGTATTACTTTCATTATAGAAAAAAATATTCTTTTTATTAGGATAAGCTTAATGAACTTTCCAATACTGCTTTTTCCTAAAACTCAAAAAAGTTATTTTGTAGCAAATTAACTGTAAATGTTACCGGCATCCAAAAGGAACATCTTTAGGGATGTGGGACGTTGCATTATGATTATATATATATATATATATATATATATATATATACATACACACACATACATACATTTACACACACAGTATATATAGCTATATCTATATATATATATATATATATATATATATATATACACATATATCTGAAAATTGTGTTCAGCCTCCCCCCAACCCCCCTAAATACTTAGCTGAGCCAGATCTCGATCCAGTGCTGTACCCGAGAGTAGCATTTTCTCTCCTTTCTCCCCCTATCCACTGAACATGGAGGCAGAAGCTGGAGCCATTGGCTCCTGTTGCTGTCAATCACAGCCTGTGAAGCGGGAGCAAAGCTGTATGTGTTAATGGACATACAGAGCCTGGCTTGGAAGCGATCCCGCACAAGTGTCCCCATAGATGCGGCTTGCTTGGGGGACAGTCAGGAGAGGGAAGGTGCTAGCAGAGCCAGTGGGGGACCCTAGAAAAGAATGATTGGGGGTGCTTTGTGCAAAATCCTTACACAGAGCAGGTACATAAGACATCTTTATTATTTAAAAAAAATGCATTTACAATCACTTTAAACAATGCATCTAGGCCATCTCCAGGAGGAAAAGAGAAGCAACAGACTGATTTGAGTTTATTTACCAAAGCTAGAGAGGGCATAATTAGTCACAATTCTGCAAGAGAAACCAATCAGCTTCCAGGTTTTATTGCTACAGCTTAATTAAAAACAAGCTGAGGTTAGAAGCTGATTGGTTTCTCTGCAGAATTGTGACTAATTTTGCCCTCTCTAGCTTTAGTAAATAAACCTCATTGGGCCACTGATTAGCTCCTTTTATAGCACATTTATAAGTAGTAAAACCAGGGATATATCGGATTGCCTTCTGGGGGATCAGGAAGGAATTTGTTTTCAACTGTGGGTAGAAGTTTGTGTGCATGGAGGTATTCTATTTTCTATTGGTTGAACTAGATGGACTTGTGTCTTTTTTTTTAACCTAATTATGTAATTGTGTAACATATTTCTTGTCATCACAAGTAGTATAGCCTGACTATCTTTCTCAGTGCATAGGGTATTACAAAAGGTTAAAATCAAGCCAGCTTTCGGTATTTTGAACTGAATTGAAAAATACATTATTTTGATTACTAAATACATAACTGCATACTTTTATTTTACTGTATATTCATCAGAGTTCAGCTTTAACGTGTACCTAAACCCCCCAAAAATGATGAGGAAGATAATGTGATATATTGCATTTTACCTGTCTTAAGGTAATGTGCCTGCATTACTATGTTTTCTTTTAATGTTGTCTCTGTTAAAATTATTTTCACTTGGAAATCTTGTGAATGACACACTTCTTGTCACTCACTTCATACTTTATCTGTGGACAGAGCCATGGTTGCCACCAAAGTATGTCTTCCTGTCTGTATCTTCATTACTTGGGGGTGGGCATTAGTAGTTTACAGAAGGAAGATAACATTGAGCTTTCAGTTTATCTCACAGGAATTGACAAGGAGACTGCATTTGTAGCAAAGATCAACATACATTTTCTGTTTTTGCAGAAACTATTCTTAGCCTGGAGAAAAAAATGAATGCAGCCACTACAATAAACAACTGGTAAGCTATAATATTTTACATTTTGTTCTTGTTCTTTAGATATCCTTTAAGGGATGTCTAAATGTAAAAATGAAAAATTATTAGTTCCCGAGTTCCCCTAATTACAATGAGGATGGAACTAGTGCAACAACAAAAAACAAGATAGATTACAGTTGTCTGTACACTTTCTAGAATCACCATTTAGTTGATGCCATTGAATTGTGTGTATGTATGGAATCACCAATACTTAAATCATATCTTTACTTCAATATTATCACAAACTTTAGGCCCAGACTTTACAGAGATACAACACCTGTCCAAGTAGACATTGAGCTCTGCACTTTCTTGACAAGCCCGACCTCATTTATTCTACTGCTAAAACTATGGAAGGCAGTAAAGGCTTTGACATCTGCCAGCTGAATGACAGGGTGCAGACTAGCTCCAAGAAGAGATTAAACTCTATGTACAGCAGAGGTCTACGATCCAGGGACACAGGGATAACATTGAAAGTTAATAAAGGTGCTAGCAGACAACAAAAGGGCTGTAATTTAGCACTGTTGCTACCTCAAAACATTTTAGGCCAATGCAGACTTATTTTAGATTTGTCTGAGAAGAGCAGGTGTCAAATTTGAACACAGAATCATTAGGGGGGTGATTTACTAAAACTTGAGAGTGCAAAATCTGGTGCAGCTGTGCATAGAAACCAATTAGCTTCCAGTTTTGTTTTTGTCAAAGCTTAAAGTGGATGTAAACACCATTCATGAAATCTGACCTGGGCACCTATATCTGTAATGTTAACATATCTCTCTCCAAAGCCCTAAGTCCCATGTCTTTCTGCTGCTCCGTTCCGCTATTATCAGCATGATTACTTTTGACAAGCTTTCTGCCACAGGAGATAAAAGCGGCTGTAAATTTGTGTAGGGGAAGGGACTTAGAGACAGATTAGCAGAGAGCTTATCTATTCACAGCACTGCTCTGCAAGTTTCTTCATTCCTCTGTGGGGTGTGTGCCTTTCCTCCAATCAGCTCACACACAGTGTATGCTTAGACTTCCCTCCCACTGATGAATGAGGAAACAAAATTTTGTAACACGATGTGCCCGTTATAAAGAGTCTAGAATGCTGAAGACAGCAGATACATGTAAAACTTATGTAGGGAGATTTGTTTAATCTCTGCGTATCATCTGAGGCTGTTAGCTTTATTGGGTATATGTGAGGGTTTACATCTAATTTAATTCAACACGCTGAAGTTAGAAGCTGATTGGCTATCATGCACAGCTGCACTAGAGTTTGCACTTTCCAGTGTTAGTAAATAAACCCCACTGTGTGGTAGTTTTTAAAAAACGTGAAAACGTTACTTTTGGGGACCGATTGTATTCATATTGAATATCTTCCGTGTTTTGTTGACGTAATGGGAAACCAGAGATTCTTCTTGTCTTACAGAACTGAGGATAAGGTTATCCATCTGAAGGTCTGGGAAAAGTTCCACTTCTACCTGGAAGTAAAAATCAGAGCAAGCCAAGTGAACGACAGCTTTTTTTTTTCTCTTGAGATATACAAGAAAACTTCTATCATCTTTCTATTATGAAAAGCTATGCTCTATTGGTATAGTATTTAGGAATGCAATAATAAACCAACCACATTTTAAACCCGATTCAATACTTTTTTTTTTCATCTATTTACATATTCCATATATCACATATACCTAAGAGGGGATCAGACATTTACCATTGTGATTTTAAACAATACAGAAGTTGAAAAAGTATCACTTTGTAAATGACATATTCAGAGACAGGGACAGACTGTCCTGTTAGAGGAGTCCAGGGTGCCCCCTAATATATAGTTAAAAATCAAAGTATCTAGTGGGGGTCTGTATTTCTATCTGTCATTCCTGTCAATGTCATGTCTGCCTTCTGCATCAATCGTTATGCCCCTGGGGCCCACAGCTATGTCATTCTCATCAGTTCTCGCTGTATAAAGCAACTTCAGTGAGCCACTAGAAAAAATGACAACTGATGCTTTGCTGCAATCCACCCTCCCTCTTCTGCTGTACTTGCATCCTACATTGCTAGGCAGTGACCCAACTATTTGCGTAAGGTACAAACCAAAGTCCCAATGTTGGACTACCTGACCTCCTTTCTTCCATCAAAATCCCCTGCAATCTGAAAAAAAAAGCAGCCCGCACACTCGCACAGGCATGTTTTGGGAGCTGCAGGATACCAAGCTGCTGAGCTGCCTGGCTATATGGGAAGAAAGAGACATGTGGCATTGCAGCGGGCATGCATTTTCTTTAGTAAATGAATCCAGAAAAGCCTAAAGTAATCTGAATAACTGACCAACTAATGATTAAAAAGTATATCCTGGAGCAGAATGGTATAATTTATGTTGGAGTCAATTGTTCACTTCTGGACTGGACTGATAATGCTGTTTGCTGGGATTTAGGCTGCCATCTAGTTCAGCAAGACAACCACAAAAGCCCAAAGTAATCTGAATAACTGACTGACAAAAATAAATAAATAAAAAAATTATATACCGTATATACTCGAGTATAAGCCGACCCGAATATAAGCCGAGACCCCTACTTTAAGCACAAAAAAGTGGGAAAACTTATTGACTCGAGTATAAGCCTAGGGTGGGAAATGCAGCAGCTACTGAACCCAACTGGACCACCACAAGACACAAAACAGGAGCTGTGGGAATAGTACAGGCATTGCACAGGTCATGGTAAGGGCATGGTACAGGTCAGGGCACAGGTGATGGTACAGGCATGGCACAGGTGATGGTACAGGCATGGCACAGGTCATGGTAAAGGCATGGCACAGGTCATGGTACAGGCATGGCACAGGTCATGGTACAGGTCATGGTACAGGCATGGCACAGGTCAGGGCACAGGTGATGGTACAGGCATGGCACAGGTCAGGGCACAGGTGATGGTACAGGCATGGCACAGGTGATGGTACAGGCATGGCACAGATCAGGGCACAGGTGATGGTACAGGCATGGCACAGGTCAGGGCACAGGTGATGGTACAGGCATGGCACAGGTCATGGTACAGGCATTGTATAGGCATGGCACAGGTGATGGTATAGGCATAGCACAGGTGATGGTATAGGCATGGCACAGTATGTACAGGCATGGCACAGTAGGTATAGTGATGGCACAGTAGGTATAGGGATGGCACAGTAATTACAGGCATGGCACAGGAGATGCAGTGCTGCGGGCATGGTACAGGAGAATGTCCTGTACCATGCCCGCAGCACTGCATGAGGAAATGCAGGGGCTGCGGAGGCGTCTCGCTTACCTGTCGGTGAGGCACCGTCTTCTATTTAAAAATCGCGCCACCCGGCGCCGTCATACGTCACCGCAAATGCGCCACCGATGCTCGGGTGTTCGGCTATTCTCGGGCATGCGGCACATGCGCAGTGACATGTCGGCGCCGAGCGGCGCCATTTTTAAAAAGACACTCCAGTCAGTGACTCGAGTATAAGCCGAGGGGTGCATTTTCAGCATGAAAAAACATGCTGAAAAACTCGGCTTATACTCGAGTATATACGGTATATATATATATATATATATATATATATATATATATATATATATTCATATTATGGGGCACTGCGCAGAAAGGTCCAAATTATGCTCAGTACCTGACTGAACAACAAATGAAATCTATATCCTGGGGCCCAGTAAACATTGTATTATTTATTTATTTATTTATCTTCTTGCCATTTGTCTACTTGTCATTTTTCTTAGAAAGTGAACTTACTAGGAAGGTAATAATTAAGCCTTATCTAACTCATTTATTGACAAAAGATTGAATATCTTTAAGATCCTATCCAAAAGATTAAAGTCCAATAATTGGATTATTCATTTTTGGGTCATTCACTTACGTGTAATAGAGCTTTCTAGAAAGGCATTTTTACAGCCACACAGACACTAAAGTTAGACCACTTGAATGCATGTGAAAATGAGCCTATGGCCCCTTTCACACGGTCCGCATTCTGTTGTGGACCGTGCTCTGCTCAGCAGGGATCGATCTGCCCCGCTGAGCCGGCGGATGACAGCTCCGTCTCCGCACTGTGTGCTGTCTATGGGGAATCGGATGAGAGCGGACGCCTGTGGTAAAAAATTGGAGTACTCCAGTAGTGCATGATATCACAATCTTGAATACTGGGCATTGATTTCAGCTCTGTAAAGCAAGTTATCAGCCTCCTACTTGCCTGGTCACATCATCAATAAAGTGGAAGCTTCTGCAATTTCATCACTAGAATGTTAGAGATTTAACTGGGTGGATAATTCAAGCTTTAACTAACAGTAAAAAAAAAAAAAAAAATCATACATATATCTATATGAACAAAATTGGTTTCTTATTACATACTTTTGGAAGACCTTCCGCACTCTTAATAACTTCCAGGAAGCAGTGCTTTATTAAATTCCAACATTCCTCCAGAACTGGTTCAAATACAATTTTGGGTTCTTCCACCTTAAGCTTGATGATGAGGATTTGTGGTGTAAAGAATTTTATCTCATCATATGTGTCACCAAAGTCATTTCCTGCCTAACCAAAAATATAAAACAAAAAGCAATAATGCTTTAATTTATGCCATATGAAACTGCAATCAGGATAGATCTGAAACCTCAAGATGTTTATTTTAAAAATAATAGTAGTTGATATATGCAGTCTGAAAAGTTTAAACATTGCAATTAATGAATATCAAAGTTTATTGCTATATGTTGATATATTCATTGCACATAGAGAGCAAACTTTCTGCTCTCTGTAAGGATGAAAATGTATGTTAATTTTTCTTCATTTTCCTTTTGGCCAAATACAATAAACCGCATGAAGTCTGTCAATGAATGCAAGTTTAATTCGTAGGCAACATCAAATGCTCTCTAAGCAGATGATTAAAAACAACTATTTTATCAATGAGCCACAGAATCCACTGAGTTAAGCCAATGATCCAGCACAGCATGCTGTTAAAGTTCTGTCACTGTCGGAATGTAGGGCTGCCTACCTGCACGTTGCCTTTCCAAAAGCAAAAAAACAGTAGATTGCTTGTAGTACAAATTAAACTTCTAATAATGAACCATCCTAAGCTACTGACTTAAGGACACCAAGGAATTCAGTCTGTTAAAAAGTGACCTCTACCCCCAATTAGAAATGACTACCATATAATTTTACCTGATATATATAAACTCTGCATTCATACATATTTACAGTTTTGAACTCTAGTATATCTAAAACTCAATTGTGATGCTCTGACATCAGTCAACATATTATTGTTTAACCAATATCACTGAGGGTGTAATCATATTGTGCAAACAGCTTTTTAAAACCACTAAGCTAACTTAAGAGAATATGCATTTAATGAGGATATATTCCCAGTAGGGGATAATAACTAAAGCTTTAGATGTATATTGTCCTGAATACCTGGTAGGGCTTTTATTCTGTCTATTCATATACATTTCTTTAGCAAAATACAAGATCCCACTTCAAAAAGCATTTAATATCTCCCATATAATGCAGTTTCCATAATTAATGCAAAAGATTGTATGGAAAGGTTTATCAAGATTAACATGTCTAAAATCTCTAAGCATATGTACATATTTATTTATTTTGCATCACAATTATGCTCAGTGATGAGGGCTTAAAGCTTTTTCCTAAATCTAAACATACCTATGGAAATGAGTTTTGCATCAAAACAACGGCCCCTCACATTTAATTGGAGAAAGTAGGGAGTACCTAGGGATGTGCTTTTAGGTAATCTTTCTGTATTTTTTTAAATCCTTTTTGTTTTAGGCAGCTGTTTTGCAGCCCATCGTTAAATGTTGATAAATAAGCACTACCTTCCCTTTTGGGATATTAAATATAAAATCAATAAGACTTTTTGTTGATTGCTCTGAGATGTGGTATAATCTGCTGTTGTATGTGTGTCTGCAGTGTGCACTAGCATTGTAGTTGGAAGAGGCTGGTTTAGCTTTAACTGCTAGACAAAGAATCAAGTTTGTTTGCAACAACTAGTTAATCAGTCTATTATCTGTTCTCTCACATGGGTCTAATTGCAAACCCATTACTTGTTAGTGGTGGTAGCCTGTGAGTGTATTGTTTATTGTGTCAGACTACAACAAGAAGAGAAGGGCGCACCGACCTTGTGCATTACCACTAAAAAGTTTATTAAAATTGAAATGGGTAGCGTACATTACACTCACAAACATATGATGTGTACATGCATGTAAGAAATGGGAACCACTCGCCTCCAGAACAATTCTCTACTGCTGGATGGCGTCCACAAAATCGGATTTTTGTAAGATCTTACCGTAAAATCCTTTTCTCTTAAGCTCATTGACAGACGTAGTCTTCTTGATTCACAAGAACTGGGTTATGCTGCCCTCTACAGGAGTAGGACTAGGCAGAAAGAAAAAACGTTCTGGCTCCACCCTAGGGGCAGTCCCTGAGGGTATATCCTCTTCCTGTCTGCTACAGAGAATCAGTTCTGTCCCAAAGCAGCAACAGAGAATTTAACCCAACCCAACTCAATGATAGAGGGGCGGGTACTACGTCTGTCAATGAGCTTAAGAGAAAAGGATTTTACGGTAAGATCTTACAAAAATCCGATTTTCTCTGTCGCTCATTGACAGACGTAGTCTTCTTGATTCACAAGAACTGGGACATCCAGTAGCAGTGCCACAAATGAGGGGTGGGATTGACCGAAATCAAAATCCAAACTAGAAGGCCCAACCGGAGCCAACCAGAAGTATCAAAGGACTCATCGAGTAAACAGATGAGACCTACCCCACAAAACCTCGAGGTAGACCAACAGTCTCCTCAAACAGTGGCCTGCAGGAACCTTGCGGCCAGAAGAGGCATCTGACGATGCCATCACATAAACCTTATACAATATTGTAAAGGTATGAACCGACGACTAAACAGTCGCCTTGAAAACCTGAACCACTGACGCCTGATGGTGGAGGGTCCAGGAAACTCTAAGCGCCCGAGTAGAATGCGCCTTAACAGGGAACGGGGGATCCCGACCCTTAGATAAAATAAGCCTATACCACCGTCTGTCTGATCCATCTAAAGATGGTCGCAGCAGAACAGGCAACCCCTTCTTAGGGCCATCCGTGATCACAAACTGTGAATCCGTCTTACAAATTGAATCCGTAGTATTCAAATATATCCTGATCGCCCGAACTACATCCAAGGAATGCCATGCAAATTCTCGAGGATGATTGGGCTAAGGACATAGGAAGGACAATACACTGTCCTCATTCAATGAAACTTTGAAACCACCTTAGGAAGGAAGGATGGATTCGGATGAAGAACAACCTTATCCCTATGAACCACCAGATCTGGGGAACAACAGGATAATGCAGCCAGTTCTGACACCCTGCGTACAGAAGTGATAGCCACCAAGAAGACCACCTTCTGGGATAAAGTAAGCAAGGGAATCTCCCTGATATTTTCAAAGGGAGGTGTCTGAAGAACCGACAGCACCAAATTAAGGTCCCAGGATGGTAACGGCGCGTGCACTGGCGGAGCCAGGTGTCGCACCCCCTGGATGAAATTCCGCACCAAGGAATGAGTAGACAAAGGCTTCTGAAAGAAGATAGCAAATGCTGAAACCAGACCCTTGATAACACTCAAGACCAGCTTCTGCTCAACTCCCTGTTGCAGAAAAGCCAATATTCGGGCTACCGAATAAAGATGTAGATGGAACCCAAGGGATTCACACCACACAATATAAGACTTCCATGTACGATGATAATCTTTCTGGAAGTCGCTTTCCTTGTTTTAACTAGAGTAGGAATAACTGAAGCTGACAATCCCTTGTCCTTCAGCACCTGGGTCTCAATAACCAGGCCGTTTAAAACCAGCGATCGTAAAGCAGGATGGAAGATCGGTCCCTGAGACAGTAGATCCTCCCTGAGAGGAAGTCTCCACGGGACGTCCGCCACCAGTCTGACCAAGTCGGCGTATCAAGCTCGACGAGGCCAATCCGGAGCTGCCAGGATTACTGGAATTCCGTCCTCCTCTATCCTGCGAAGAAGTCTTGGCAGTAACCCAAGAGGAGGGAAGGCATACATTAGCTGGTATTGCCCCCACGGGGTGACCAGTACGGCTGCGGTCTCTGCTAGAGGATCGCGGCAGCGAGCCACGAATCTCTGTACTTTTCTGTTGAATCGTGATGCCAACAGATCCACATCCGGGGTGCCCCAACGTAGGCACAACTGGTGGAAAACTTCTGGATGGAGGGACCATTACCCCTGATCCGGAGTCTGACGGCTGAGATAATCTGCCTGCCAATTTTCCACCCCCGGAATGAACACCGCAGAGATAGCTGGAACAAATCGTTCCGCCCAGCGAAGAATGCAAGCCACTTCTTTGGCCGCTCGGACACTCTTGGTGCCCCCCTGGTGATTGACATAAGCCACGGCCGTGGCGTTGTCCAACTGGATCCGAACCGGGCTGCCCTGGAGCTGCTCGGTCCAGTGAATCAGACAAAGTCTGTTCGCTCTCAGTTCCAATACATTTATCGGTAACCTGGATTCTTCCGGGGACCAAAGTCCCTGAACGGATAACTGACCGAGAATTCCTCCCCATCCGGATAGGCTGGCATCCGTGGTCACTATCGTCCAATATATTGGCAGAAATGACTTTCCCTGGCTGAGCATCGGAGACCGAAGCCACCAGACCAGAGACTCTCTGGTCTGTTTGCTCAATTGGATCCGATAGTCCAGGGACTCCGGATTCCGATTCCATCTGAGAAGAATCTCTTGCTGAAGAATTCGGGTATGGGACTGGGCAAATGGGACTGCTTCGAAGGAAGCCACCATCAACCCCAGAACCCTCATGCAAGTCCGAAGGGAAGACCAGCTGTTGGATAGTAACAACTGGACTGCTGATTGAATCTTTCGGAGTTTCCCTACCGGAAGGAAAACTCTTGTCCTGACTGTGTCTAGAATTAGACCCAGATATTCGAGCCTCTGGGTGGGAACCAGAAATGACTTTTGCTGGTTCACCAGCCACCCGAATTCCTGTAAAGAAATTATAGTAATTTCTATGTTTTGTAGCAGGGTCTGAGGAGACTCTGCATGAAGCAGGAGATCGTCTAGGTAACCTAGAATCGATATGCCTCTTTGGCGCAGTAGTGCCAACATTGGGGCCAACACCTTCGTGAAGACCCGAGGAGCCGTGGCGAAACCGAAAGGTAACGCCACAAACTGATAGTGGTTCTCTTCTACGGAAAAGCGTAGAAACCGCTGATATCCTGTGAAAAATGGGAATGTGAAGATAGGCGTCCTTGATGTCTATGGACGCTAGGACATCCCCTGGATGCAGGAAGGCTGCTACTGTGCGAATGGATTCCATCTTGAATTTCCTTATGTCGAGAAAGGAATTGAGTGCCCTTAAGTCCAGAATTGGACGCACTTTGCCCTCTTTCCTGGGTATTGTAAATAGGTTTGAATAAAACCCTTGAAAACGTTCTGTCCAAGGAACGTGGACTACCACTCCTTGTTGTAGTAAATCCGTGACTGCTCTCCGCAGATCTTCTAAACGATCCGGGGATAGTCGGATATTGGAAGGGAAGAATCGCGCCGGTGGGAGAGATCGAAACTCGATCTTGTACCCTGACCTTATGACTTCGCAAACCCACTTGTCCGGGATTCTGGAAAGCCATGGATCCGGGAACCGGCGAAGACGTCCCCCCACCCCAATTATGGGTGGGGGCGCACCTTCAGGCTTTGGACGATTTATCTTCAGGTCTGGAGGGGGCGGGCTTTTTCTTGCCCGACCAACGTCCCCTGAAGCCTCCTGAAGGAGCTTTGGAGGACTTAATTTTTTCACCCGCGGGACGAAAAAACTTTTTTTTTTTTGTGAGCAGAGAAAGAAGGCCCTCGTCTTTGACGAGTTCCTTTACCCTTAACATCTTGCGGTAAAAAGGTGCTCTTTCCACCCGTGAGATCCTTAATGATCTCATCTAAGTTGGCTCCAAATAGACGCTCTCCTAACAAGGGGATATTAGCTAATGCTTTTTTGGAACCTTGGTCGGCTAACCAACCTTTTAGCCACAGTGTACGCCTGAGAACCACTGCTGAAACTGATGCTCGCGCCAATAATGGAGTGGCGTCTAACGCCGCATCACACACAAACTGTAACCCCTGTATCATTTGTTCCAACAAATCTGATACCCCCTGAGGGACCTCTTCTAAGTCCCGGCGTAACCACTTGGTCCATTCAGTTACAGTCTACGAAACCAGACCAATAGCAATTATTGGTCTGAAAGCTGATCCAATCAAGGAAAACAAGGTGCGAGACATAGCTTCTATCTTGCGCTCCACTGGATCTTTAAAAGACGGAGCGTCTTCTAAAGGAATAACCGTGGCTTTATTCAATCTAGCAATTGGTGAATCCACCACAAGTGGTTCTGTCCATTTCTTAATGAGGGTTTCCTCAACGGATAACGCCAGTTAATGCGTTTAGAAATAGCAGAGGTGCGTTTTGGCAGACTCCATTCCTCTTTGATTCGATTGCCAAAAACATTTGGGCAATGGAAAAAACCTTCGCCATTTTCATGCGTTTTTTAGTCCCAAAAGGGATTACAGTTTCAGCTATTTCCGACGGAATACCCTGTAATCTTAAGGTTTCTTGAACAGATACAATGAGTGCGTTTACCAACGCTTCCTCTCGGGCTATGGCTGATGCCGAAACATCCTCCTCACTGTCTGAAGAGACAGTACCCGAGACACCAATCCCAGATGAAGTACCTGCAACTGCAGAAATAGGCTCAGAATCTGAATCTGAAGTTTCAGATAATAAGGGGTTAGGCGGGGGTCGCTTTCTTGCGCCCTGTCAATGACAAGCCACTTCCACCCGGGACACAAAAGTTTCCATAATAGCTGACTATGATTCAACCATCAGTGGGGTGCTGGAGGATCCTGCAGACACCTCGAGGGGATCCGGTGGAGATACATGAGTGGCAGGGTCCATGTTAATTCAGGACACCTCTGCCAGAAAAAACAAAAAACTTTCTTTTTTTTTTTTTTAAATAAAAAAATACCTCTTTTTTTTTTTTTTTTTATGTGTCTCCCCCTAGCGCAATAGCGCCCCTCAGAGTACCTGCTTCTCGATCCCCACAGAGAGAGAGAGGGACCCCCAAGGCTCACCACCCGATGCAGAGAAGTTTCCAACCAACTGCAGTCAGCGTCTGTCTTTTACAGACTGAAAAGAGCTGTGTTCGTTTTCCCGGGTAGAAGGACGTGGCTCCGCCCCCTGTGTACGCCTTCCGGCGTTCCCAGCTCTCCATGAGGTAGCTGGGCTCATCAAACATGGCCGCCCCCATACAGGAGACAATGGACTCCAAAAACATGGCGGCCGGCGTGACCTGAGGACATACATGCACCTGGTCTACGGCAAAATGGCGGCGGACCGCCGAAATCGTTTTTCCCAGCAAATCCACCTGCATCTCTGCTAAGTGGCGGTTTATCGATCTGCAGGAGGTACACTACAATTAAGGTAGGATTATACCTCCTATGTCTGCTGTAATACTACAGTCTGCTGGGTAGAGTGTTAGCTCTCAAACCAAGTCCACTTCCCACCAAACACATACTGTATTTACAAGGGGGACTTTTAGTGTCACATATATACTGACCATGTATGGAAGGGCCCATAATTCATACTGCCTCATAACGAGGAAAAAAGGGAACGTTTACTCACCATACCGAACCGACAGGCACCCTCTCTTCACAATACCCTCTCCACCGGGGTGGGGGGTTGTGGACCACTCCGGACGCCTCGACTCTGTGGTTCCTGGCGTCCAAGCGAGACTTTTAACTCGCAAGGTCAGTCCCTCCAATGGGACTCCGTCGCGGCCGACCCAGCGCGGAGCTCTGGTCTGCACGCGCTCGTAGGCAGAAACAGGGGTGACCACTGGATCTCAACATCCAGCCCGTCGCCCGGCCCCGCATACTTATTTGAATGTGTCGCGGCCGACCAAGCGCAATGCAATGGTCTGCGCTCGCTCGTAGGCCGGCTGGGGTGACCACTAGTGTCGCCCAGTCCGGCGTTTTTGCTTGAAGATCTCACAGGAAAAAAACACTGGAGAAAACTACCTAAAAAATATTTTTTCTAAAGAAAAAATCTTGCCAGGACCAAAAAGATCCCAGCAAGGAACTTAGGTCCTTACTCCTGACTAGACAGAAAAAAACTGATTCTCTGTAGCAGACAGGAAGAGGATATACCCTCTGGGACTGCCCCTAGGGTGGAGCCAGAACGTTTTTTCTTTCTGCCTAGTCCTACTCCTGTAGAGGGCAGCATAACCCAGTTCTTGTGAATCAAGAAGACTACGTCTGTCAATGAGCGACAGAGAAAGACCTGGTTTGGCTTACGCGTTACGAGGGAGAATCCTCTTCCTCGTTCCCTCAAAATGCGTAAGCCAAACCAGGTCTTTGTGGACGCCATCACGCCATCCAGCAGTAGAGAAGTGTTCTGGAGGTGAGTGGTTCCCATTTCCTACATGCATGTACACATCCTATGTTTGTGAGTATAATGTACACTACCCATTTCGATTTTAATAAACGTTTTAGTTGTAACGCACAAGGTCAGTGCACCCTTATCTTCTTGTTGTTGTCTTACGGTGTTTTTGGACACCCTTGGTCCTGAGGGGGCAGCAATACCACCTTACCTGTGCTAAAAAGATCATTCAGACCATTCACCTTCCCGCATACCACTTAAGCTCAAGAGAGATACTGTTTTTGGAATTATTGTGTCAGACTGTAGGGCTTGCATAGGAGCATGTCGCTAATGTGGCAACTGTACAAAAATTTGAATTATTTCTTTGGGAATAAAATGCTTACTATTGTTTTTAATTATATACAGGGTTGTTATTGCAGTTTTCTTCATTAGTGACCTTCCAGGAATAAGTGGAGTTAAGTAAAAATGAGAATAGTTTTTAGAGTCTCATGCCCCCAAAGTCACACACATGTGAAATAATTAAAAAAATGATCATGTGTGTAGCCTCGCCTTCTCATGTCATAGCTGGCCATATTTACACAATGCTAATGTCTTCTCCGATTTCCCACAGTGTGTTCTTTTTTAATGGATTTCAGTCAGGGAGACATGGTAAAGATGTGGACAAATGCTCTAAATTTCCTAGTTCATTCTTTTTAGCAAGCCTGAAGCATGCATTTATAAACATTTGATTGGCTTTTGGCATTTGCTTTTGCTTATATCTGGTCTCTGCATGACTAAATAAATGTATAAAAAAACTATTTTTTGAGGGTTGTTGCAGTTTTTGGCCTTTGTTCTTTTAAAGTTCAAGTACCCCATTTTAGATTATCTCAATTTCTAATTACCTTGTGTATATTAAAAAAAGAAACCAAGTCCTTAAGCGAATCGATGACCATTTCACGTAGCTGTAAAGACATCAGAGATGACACACATGCAAAAAACTCTTGAACCTGAACAGCTGAATCTTCCTCATTCTGGGGCACTAAATGGATCCATTTATCCTTATGTGACATAAATAATGAAGCACAGGCTGGTATCCACCTGAGAAGAAAACAATCAGAGACATTATACAGGATGCAGTGAAAATAGGTTATGCAGCCCTTCTTTTGTATATATGATACAAAGATAATTTGCACTGACAAAAAATATGGATAAATCCTGCAAACATATTTTAGTAAGATGAATAAAAAATACTGTGTTTAACACGACGGAAAACAGTAGAATACTCAATGACAAGCAATCAGAAGCCATCTTTCATCGTTCCAATTGCTCTAAACTGATGGACTTATGTTGCTATGGATATCTGCCTTATGTCAATGTTTCCACAGCTTTCATCAGGGCTGTATATTTTCAGCAGCACCTTATGTAATAATGGGGTACTACCTGTAATCCTGTAATACACCATCTTTCTACTATCTTCCTCACATATATGCTTACACTTCCATTTTGTAGTTTAACCGCTTGCCTACCACCCGCCGCAGATATACTGCGGCAGGCTGGCTCGGGTGCGCGAACTGCCGTACCTGTACGGCATTTAGTGGGAGCGCTCCTGGGGGAGCGTGCCCACCGCCATTAGGAATCAGGGAAGCTGATCCATGGGACCAGCAGCACAGATTGCCACCGGGCACCAGCGATTACTCCCTGACGACAGAGAATGACGGTCTGTTGTTGTAAACACAGCTGACCGTTATTCTCTCTGGAATGAACACAGAGAGCCTGTGATCCTCCTATTTAGGATCACAGATCTCTGTGTTGAATCCAGAAGTACCTCCTCCAAACAGTTAGAAATCACTCCCCTAGGCTTACACTTAACTCTTTGATCACCCCTGGGTTAACCCCTTCCCTGCCAGTGTCACTATTACAGTAACAGTGCATATTTTTAGCACAGATTACTGTAGTAGTAATGTCACTGGTCCCCCAACAGTGTCAAA
The DNA here is from genome assembly GCF_965119305.1 of Pelophylax lessonae. NCBI lineage: Eukaryota > Metazoa > Chordata > Amphibia > Anura > Ranidae > Pelophylax > Pelophylax lessonae. The sequence continues at coordinate 111,457,970 of NC_138773.1, read as the reverse complement.
AATGTCAGTTACGGGTCTGATCTGTCCGCCGCAATGTCGCACTCCCACTCCCACTCCCACTCCCATCACAGTTCACTGCCATTACTAGTAAAAAAAAAATACATAAAAAAAATTACATAAATCTTTCTCCTAGTTTGTAGACACGATACCTTTTGCGCAAACCAATCAAAATACATTTATTGGGATTTTTTTTTACCAAAAATATGTAGCAGAATACAAATTGGCCTAAAAGGATAAAAAAAATATTTTTTTATTTTTTTGGGGAATGTTATATAGCAGAAAGTGAAAAATATTGTTTTTTTTTCAGAATTGTCGCTTATTTTTTTGTTTATAGCGCAAAAAATAAAAATTGCACAGGTAAGCAAATACCACCAAAAGAAAGCTCTATTTGTGGGGAAAAAAGGACATCACTGTTATTAGGGTACAGTGGCGCACAACTGCGTTTTATTCAGTTAAAGTAATGTAGTGTCGAATCGCAAAAAATGGCCTGATCATTAAGGGGGGAAAACCTTTCCGGCCCAGAAGTGGTTAAAGAAAATATTCCAAGCTTTACCTCTAAAATTACAGCACATGATTTGCAACTCAGTGATTCAGTTTCCCCTCTAAAATTAAATGCCCTCCCTTATGAGCCTTTCTATAAAAAGCACGGTACACACAGGCCAAATATCAACCGCTGTCAGCCAGTTCAACAGAAAACCAGCTGACATTCGGCCAGTGTGTATAGCAGCCTGTCCAAAATAAGCCGTCCTATGTCCAGCTTCTGTCAAAATGGTCATGCTGGAAAACCAACAATTGACTGGCATCCAATCAGTTTGTCTTGGTGGGGAGGGCAGTCCCCCTGTTAGAATACAATAGCCCAGCAGGGGAGATCATTGCACTTACATCACTTGTGCTAGTACAGCGATCTGTCATTTCTTTTTGTTTAGCCTGCTGGGTTGCATTAAAAAAATAAGGCTTTAGACTCAAAAATACTCACCTTCCAAAGCAAATGTTACTACACATGACTGGCATGATTTGGTTTACAAAAAAACAGGAGGAGTACTGGAAACCTCCCCTTTGCAACTATTTGGCAATTATGCAATAGTTGCTATGGATTACTGCACTTACAGTTCGATCAGAATGGGTAACTAGTGATTGACCACATTAAAAAGCTATGCCTAACAGTCATTGATAAGAAAAGAGCTAAAGAGATTTTAAAAGAACTAAATTTGTTGTGACATGGTTTTACATGTGCATTATGCTCAATATAAAATTGATACACAATATCAGCCCTAAAAGATGTCTAATTGTGACTATATATAGAGCATTTGTTTTTTTATAATTAACTTGTAGCCAAAAGGATAATAAAGCATTAGGCATTGCATTACAGTTTACAGCAGGATTAAAGATTACAAATAATAAGTAGCTTTAATAGTGTTGTATGTAATTGCATGTTAATAATTGTCATTAACTGTAGACACACAATTCCAAAATTCAGCCCACACTGTTTCACAATGAACTTACCTATTTCGCAATGTAGCACGGGCTTCTAGACAATGCTTTTGAACTAATTCCTCAAATTCAGCAGGAAGCAGAGGCAGGTGGCTAGATAGCATTTCATTGGTACGCACAAACCTTAAATCTCTGAATCTGCAATAAAAAAAAACAAAGAGGAATATTTCTGTTCTAAAATTACAGATCTAAAACACATGAAATCTCTGAAATGTATTATATTAAATGTTGGGAATGCTGAACCTAGCAAGCAGATTTTAATTTAGTTGACTTTACAAGAACATCAATAACCATTAAAGTAAGATTGCATGCAACAAGCAAATTGGAAACGTGGGAAGCAGAATTTGCTGTGAACATTTAGGTCCTATTTACTTATATGCATTTGCGTCATGAAAATGCCTATCAAATAAACATCCCATTCTTTCCTGTGTGGCTGGTTCACATCTATGTGATCTAGTTTAGTGTGAAAGAAAATGGGAAATCATATGGGCTCATTCACACTTACCCATGTGCGTTACCATGGGTGCAGCAACATACATAGAACAGTGTGAATACAGCCTTATGGTATAGAGTTTTTTTGGAATCAAGAAAACAATGTATAAAATGACAGACATATTTAATTAGAGATCAATATTTTAATATGTGAATATAAAGTTTTTTTTTTCAGCAAAAGAAAGAAAGGTGCAATGTGAAATATGAGTCAACTTACAGCAATCAAAATTAATTTTTGGTTGTTTTAACATCTATAAGTGACATTTTAAATTCAATGTTTTCTTAAAACTGCACCCTGCTTACTGTGTAATCCAGAGTTGTTGTAATTCCAGCATCATGGAGTTCACTGTGAACAAGTGGTCTTCATTCCATTTGTGGGCATCACTGTATGAAGAGTGCCAGGGAACTGGAGCACGGATCACCCGAAGAGGAAAATAACGAGGTATGTTGCCTATTTGGAGTCTGCCTTTCTCCTCTGGATCCTTCAGGATATAATCAACTGGAAAGACGAAAACTCAATTTTCATTAAATAATCGACATATCAAATATACACTAAGTGCTAAAGAAGTATTTTTTTTTTTTATCAAAAAGTACCTTTTATGTCAATCAGAAGCTAAATGTAACTTTCTAAAATTGCGAAAAATTGTAAAAGCTTTCTTCTTTTAACAATAGCAACTATGCCAACACTAGGGGTATTCTATACACTGTTTGTAGCGGGTAGCTTAAAGCTTTCTCAGCAATATGATATTCATTTTGTGGACTGAACCCAAAAGTTTTTTATAGGTCCTAGATTTTTTTTTACATTTTGTATTTGGTTTTTGTTTTTCAGAACAGCAGCCATTCCACAGCTTATTTGAGTAAAAATACAGAAGGATCTCATTATTACAGTAAATGAAAGAGAACTTACATCAGCAAGCTAGCTATCAGGTAGAATTCCAATGGACTACTTTACAGGACAAATATGCAACCTGTATAACAGTCTGGGTCATGTCTGTATAAAATGTGGACCCTAGTATTTACAAAAAGAAAAGTTGAAAGCCCCTTTGGGGGAACTCCTCAGTATTTTTTTTTAAAAATACCTGTATATTTAAAAACAGAATAATATTTTACAATAAGGAACTAAGAAATTGAGTGCCTTTGTCCACATCTTCATCATGTCTGCTTAACTGAAGTCCATAAAAAAAAAAAAAAAAACACACACTATGGGAAATAGGAGAAAATATTTGCATGGTGTAAATATGCCCAGCTATGACATTAGAAGGCGTGGCTACACACATAATCATTTTTTATATTATTGACCATTTGTGTGACTTTGGGGCCATGAGACTCTAAAAACTATTCTCATTTTTACTTAACTCCACTTATTCCTGGAAGGTCACTAGTTCATTATATAAAACAGGTGATGAGTCAGAGACATATAGCAATGACAGGTGAAAAAAACTGCAATAACAACCCTATATAAAATTAGATACAATTGTATGAATTTTATTTCCAAAGAAAATATTACATTTTATGAAAATTTCTTAGATAAAATTGTCATTTAGTAAAATTACAATAAACTCTAAGGTGGGTATTGAGGAGCCCCTAATAAAAAAGTTCAAATCACTCAGAAGTCTTTTTAAAAAGTTTATTGATTAAGAGCATCAAATACAGCCAACATGCTTCGAGGAAAGGCCTTTCCCTTAATCAGCGCTTGAGCAATGGACATTATTAGAATAACAATGAGATGCAATAAAATCTATGTTAGGGCTTGGAAAAGACTGTCAGATTCTAAGAGAGGGGTCTGACTGCAGACTGGAGCTCCACTTTTTTATTTATTTTTTTTTAACTTTTTATTTATGTAGCACCACCCCCGCAGGAGCTGCTGATTATATTATTGGGTCTACACCCTGCCTAACAACCCAATCAAATTGGCTCGATCCCTCCTCAGGCACAACTGACCCAGAATAGGACTGGACTATCAAATAGATACACAGGTTGGAATACAATACTTCACTATGCAACAATACCTTGTTACCTTCTTGAATAGTAGTCCTTCTGGGTGACACAATGGAACAACGCACAAGATTGTAATTAACCAAACTTAGTTTACTATGTATCAAATTGAATAGGGGAGATACAATACAATACAATACAAGTCCATAAAAGGTTATTTAAAACAGCTTTAAAAAGGTAAAAGAATACCCCCACACTCCTCCTGCATTAAGGCTAGACACAGTACCAGGTAGGTGGGCCTATCTGAGTCCCTCCCCCAGAGTTCTCTTCTTTCTTGTTGATCTTCGCTAGCAAGGTTATTGAATAGAGCTCATTTGTAATCCAGATTAGGAATAAAGATCAAGAAAGAAAAAAACAACGAGCTGTTAGTTGTCACCGCAGGGTGTCTGCGTAACTGAGCAATAACTTCTGCGAGAGAGATAAGCCTCTGGCGACTCCTTTACAGACCTTATTGTTTGTCTATGAGTCTCCTGAGAGAGTATGGTGATAAACCCCGGGGTTTTATCACCTCCTGCTGCGCTACCGCTATCTGTAGATAAAACTGTCTCTTCAGCAGATAAAGTCAGTTATTGGGCATGTGCCCTCTCACCAACAGAAGTTTCTCCTTCGCGCGCTTCCACTGCGGTCTCAGTCCTTTGGCTATATGCCAGCCGCGCGGGGTCCTTCTGGCGGATGACTTCCGGTCTCGGCAAACAGCAGTATGACCTCCAGGAATGTACCTCGTGCTTGAGATGGGACGGTTCCACGTCGTCCCTCCAGGCTAAAAGGCTCTGGCCCAATATCCAGTGTCAGTCCTTCACTCTCGCTCGCTGGTTCCTCAGAGTCCAGCGCAGAAAGGCCCCCCCCCTTCGCGCGCTTCTCTCTTCCTTTAAATAACCTCCCCCATAGTGCCGTGCGGTGCAGCCGTGCACCCTGGATCTTGCAAAGCAGCCTGGGAGATGTAGTTTCTTCATCTTGTGAAAAGGAAGTCACAGCCCGGGAAATTCCATGCAGCTACCACTAGAGGGAGCCTAGTTCCTGGATCTTGCAAAGCAGCCTGGGAGATGTAGTTTCTTCATCTTGTGAAAAGGAAGTCACAGCCCGGGAAATTCCATGCAGCTACCACTAGAGGGAGCCTAGTTCCTTCCCACATATCAAACAGTGTCTTTAGGCATGTTTAACCCCGCTACACACTCCCCCCACTTGAGAAACTTTGGTCCCCAAAGAGGTCAACAGTATGTACCCTAGTGCATAGGTTGGCATTATACAACAAAAACATTAACATTTTGCTGAAATAAGTCAATCTGAATACATCCAATTTTGTATTCTAATAGCAGTGCAACAGTAAAACGATAAAGTGCAATTAATAAACAAATAAGTGATTTCTACAGTGTTAATATAGTGCTGATTTCTAGTGCTTTTATATAGTGCTCCTTTAAAAAGCACATGTGCCTTTGCAATTTCTTAAACACTTACATCTTAAAGTTTGTGTTGAAAAAAAAACATCAAAAGGTGAGAAAGAGAAAAAAACATATAGTGAGGTCAGAGCAACAAAATGTGCGCAAACATTAACTCACAAAGTAAACCAAATTGTGAACATCAAAAACTGTGCTTATTATAATGGCCAAACCCAATATCCTTATGTACAAACTTAAATGCAAACGTTTTCTACTTCAATACTTTGTTCTCATGATCTCTCACAGACCCCCCAAAACTTGGGTGGCTTGTACAGTTGTGCCTGGGGGTGAGCTAGGGTTGTCCCCCACCAAATCTACAGTGGAGGAACTAGGCTGGTCAGGAGATCTTTTGGAGGTAAAAACAGCTTCTTCCGAACATTCACCCAATTGATCATAGGTCAGTCTCTTAGGTGGGTGAATGACTCTCCTTTCCCTCTGTTCCCGTGGAGGCATGCTCTCAGAGGTGCTAGGATCAGGCACTTCTGAGGATTCTTCAATGTCCCCCTCCTCATGTTCCAACACAGAGGAACCTGATGGTTCAAGAGAGGTCAGTTCTTCTTCAGAGAAGGGTGCAACCTCCTCCTCAGAACCTTCATCCTCAGCTGCTTCTTCTGGAAGCATATGAAAGGGTATGAATTCAGGGGCTTCTGCCCGAAGGGCTCCTCTATCAGCCAAGTCAGATGAAGACAGGGAGGCAGGTGTGGGTTCTGGCAACTGAGATGACCACAACCAGTCGGGTACCTCCTCTTCATCTTCCAAATCTTCAGATGGAGAACTTCCCTCTCCCTCATCTGGGAGCGTCGTCTGAGATCTGGTAACTGGTCTGGACCGGCGAGAAGTCGAAGGGGCCTCTGACAAGTCTTCCACAGGGGGCATACGAACCGCTTCAGAGAGAGGCAGCAAATGGTTCCGATGCCAAGCCTTCAATGGACCCACACTTCCTTCAGGCCGAATTTGGTACACAGGAAGGTTTGGCAGTTGCTTGCAGATAACATAAGGTTGGGACTTCCAGCGGTCTGCCAACTTGTGTTTTCCCGGGACACCCAAGTTTCTCAACAAAACCCTGTCCCCTGGTTGCAGGTCATGGATCCGAACTTTTAGGTCGAAATTTTTTTTATTCCGCAGTCCACGTTGATCAGATGTGGCCTGAGCCTTGTCATAGGCCGCTTTCAGACTCTTCCGCAGTCGGTCCACATATCCTCTATGCGATGCTGAAGAGGTATGATCAGGCGAAATGCCAAAGGCCAAATCCACTGGCAACCGAGCCTCCCTTCCAAACATCAGCCGATAAGGGGAATATCCAGTAGCATCACTGACAGTGCTGTTGTAGGCATGCACAATGGCAGCTACGTGCTTGCCCCAATGCTGTTTCTTCTCTGAGCTCAAAGTCCCCAACATATCCAAAAGAGTCCTGTTAAATCGTTCAGGCTGGGCATCCCCCTGTGGATGGTAGGGAGTGGTTCTAGTCTTTTGAATGCCTAACATATCTAACAGTCTCTTGATCAGTCTGCTTTCAAAGTCCCTTCCCTGATCAGAATGGAGGCGTTGTGGTAACCCATAATGTACAAAGAACTTCTCTACAAGAACTTTGGCTACCGTTGAGGCCTTCTGATCCCTTGTTGGGAATGCTTGAGCATATCTGGTAAAATGGTCTGTTACCACAAGGACATTCCCCTGGCCACTCAGATCAGGCTCTAAGCAAAGGAAATCAATGCACACCAGCTCCATGGGTCCCTGACTTTGTAGATGGCCCATTGGGGCTGCTTGACGTGGCAGAGTCTTCCTCTGTATACACCGGACACAAGAATGACAGTATCCTTCAACTTCGGCCCTCATACAAGGCCAGTAGAACCTGTCCCTGACAAGCTGAAAGGTTCTTTCGGGCCCCAGATGGCCATGATTATCATGAAGAGCGGCCAGAACTCCCTCTCTGTACTTAGCTGGTAAGAACAGTTGCCACTTCTCCTCCAGATCTTCAGATGGACCTCTCCGGTAGGCCACTCCTTCTCTGATCTGTAACCGGGTCCACTCTCTATGCAACAGACGGGCCCCCTGAGGGGAGTCAGTTAGAAGCAACTCAGGGCTCTGGATCTCCAGGGCTTCCAAGAGAAGTTTTCCCAAAGGGTCTTCCAACTGCTCCTTCCGCAAGTCCCTTTTGGACAGCCGGGGCAAACCCTCCCCTTCAACTTGGGTCACCTGGCAGTAGCATTTGGGTACTCCGATAGCCGAAACCCCAATCTCTTCTGCTCTTGACCCTCCTCGGGATCGAAATTCAGTTCCCTGATATAGGGCACGCACCCCTTCTGGAGCCAAATGAGTCCATTCTTCCGCAGGTTCCTGTGGAACATGCAACCTTCTGGATAGGGCATCTGCATCCCTATTTCCGATTCCTGGCCGATACTTCAGGCTAAAATTGAAGCTAGAGAGGGCAGCCAACCATCGATGTCCTGTTGCATCCAGCTTGGCCGTAGTCAACAGATAGGTGAGGGGATTATTATCTGTCTTGACAATGAATTCAGCTCCGTACAGGTAGTCTTTCAATTTGTCAACCACTGCCCACTTCAAGGCCAAGAATTCAAGTTTGTGAGTAGGATAATTCCTTTCAGCAGGCAGTAGGCTTCTGCTCACATAGGCAACAGGTCGCAGATGACCCTCATGCTCCTGATAAAGTACCCCCCCCAGCCCATCTCGGCTGGCATCAACATGCAGTTCATATGGTTTTGTGGGGTCCGCATAGGCCAACACAGGGGCAGTGGTTAGGGTTTCCTTCAGCTGGACAAAGGCCCCTTCGCATTCCGGGGTCCACTGATCCTGGATGGATTCCTTAGCCTTCCGGGGGCCTATGGTGGACTTCGCCGGCTTTACCAACTCAGGGACATCATCTTCTTCATTCTTCAGGAGCTCATTTAGGGGTCGGGCAATCTGGGCGAACCCCTCCACAAACCTCCTGTAATAGGAGCAAAAGCCCAAGAATGACCGGAGTTCGGTCACATTTGTGGGTCTCGGCCAGGAAGCAACAGCATCCAGCTTGTCCGGGTCAGTGGCCACCCCTTCTTCAGACACGATATGGCCCAGGTAATGGACCGAGGACTGATAGAATTGGCACTTCTCAGGAGAAAGTTTCAGACCTTCTTCATGTAGCCTCTTCAAGACCTTTTCCAACCTCTCCTCATGTTCTTCTAAAGTTCTGCCAAACACGATAACATCATCCAAGTATACCAGTACCTCTATCAAATTCATATCTCCAACGGTCCTCTCCATCAGCCTTTGGAAGGTAGCAGGGGCCCCGGACAACCCCTGAGGCATGCGATTGAACTCAAAGAACCCCACAGGGGTGATGAAGGCTGTTTTCTCCCGATCTTCAGGGTGCATGGGGATCTGATAATACCCACTCTTTAAGTCCATCACACTGAACCACTTCGCCCCTGACAGACTCTGTAGGGCATCTTCGATTCGAGGAGTGGTATACTGGTCTGGGATGGTTCTTCTGTTCAGCGTTCGGTAGTCGATACAAAGCCTCAAAGATCCATTTTTCTTCCGGACTACCACTATCGGGGAAGCATACGGGCTCCTGGATTCTCGGATAATCCCGATCTTTTTGAGCTCTGCCAGCTGTTGACGTAGATCTTCTAAGTCACCTAAGGGGACTCGCCGGACTCTCTCCCTGAAAGGCTTGTCCTCACTCAGGCGGATCTTATGAGTGGCGCTCCTGGCACATCCCACGTCAAACTCGTCCTTAGAGAATATTTCCCTACATCGAGCAAGTTGTGCCTTGGCCCTCTTCACCCGTTCCGGCGGGAGGGCAGCGTTTCCAGAGCAAAGCTCCTCTATAACCGCTTCACCCTGTTCCTTTTCTTTGAAATCAATGGGGGCAACTGGGGTAGCCGGGTTGACTTGGCCCAGGAGCACTCTGGCCGGTACCTTCACTGGTGTAATAGAGGTGTTTCTGACACTCACTAAAACCCTTCCACGGTTTTCCTGTAACACCTTCAAAGGGATCACCTCAGGGATCACTTCTATCCCTCTCTGTCTCTCCTTTTGACCTGATTCAAAGAAAATGAAGGGACCCGGCTGTTGCCATGTGAGTTTGACAGAAGCCTTAAAACAGGCCACCTCTCCTGGCTGTAAGACCTTTTCTGCTCTATCCAGCTTCCAGAGTCGTCCAACTCCTTCTGCGGGGGTCTCTTGCTCCAACACTAATCGTTGGTAGGCCTGCCGTAGCATGGGATGGATCCTTGGCGCCTGAGCATCTTGTCCCTGGACCAGTTGTATCAGAAGGCGCCTTACCAGGTCAGTGTTTGTTCCTACGATGAGAGAGCTTTTGTTGGCCCCTGGTGGACGAGGACAGACCACCGCTAAGGTGTCGAAGGTTTCCGCTTCACCAGCCACTGATGGATCAAAGGTCAACTTGATTGGCAGATACCCGTCATAGGGAAAACTTTGGGTCCCAATACCCCATATCTCCAGATCTTCCAACTTCTGCAAAGGTAGATGGGTAAGATATTTATCATAGAAGTCTCTATACAAAAGAGTCACCTGGGCCCCTGTGTCAAGGAGGGCTCTTGTGTAAATTCCTTCCACCTGAACCGAGACCACTGGGGAGGGCCCGACCAAGTTAGTTGGGAATTCTCTTGATGTAGCCTGGTTGTCTGATTCAGTTCTCTGTACCCTGGCCCTCTTCTCCTTTTTCTTCCTTGATCTGGGCCCCCGCTGAACCCGGTGTGCATTGACTTTCCTTCCCTCAGTAACCCGGAGTCTAGAACTGGGGTTATTATATTTGGGTCTGACCCCCTGACTCAGTTTCCCTGATCCTGCACCACTTCTGGAGTCCCTTAAGACTGGCGGACACCCGGTTGACTCCTTCACCGGTGTCCTCTGAAGTTTCCCGCTGGCTCGCGAGGTTTCGCGGCAGCATTTCCTGAGCTGGGACATACCCTTCTAACATGCCCAACTCCCCCGCAGTTGAAACAAGTTAACAATCTTGCAGGCCGTGGCTCTGGATCTGTGCTGAGACTAACAGGTTCATCTGGCCTCTCCGATATACTCCCCTTGGGTAGAGTGGATACCTGACCAATCAGGATGGACACCATTTCTATCAACTGAGACACTTGGGTCTTTAGGAGTTCAACTTGAGAGTCACCCTCTTCCACACTTATCACTCCAACCCGGGCAGTTGAGTCAAACTGCCGACTTTTCTTCTTGTTGTCCAACATAACCTCTTCCTCTCTGACCATTCGAATCAGATCGGGGTATTCTAGAATGCCGCCATCTCGACGAGTTCGTAACAGTATGGCAATGGGATCTAAAGGTTGAGCCCCTTTCAGAACCTGTCGTGCACGAGTCTCATCTATTTTCCGGTGGTCTATTCCTTTCTTTAGCAGAATCTGGTGGATAATCCTATCCAGACGTTTAATGAATTCGGACAACTTCTCCCCCTCTTCTTGATAACAGTGGTCCAACTGGTAGAGAAGTTCAGCCGCGTTCTCCGTCCGACCAAACACATCTTGCAGAATGTCCAAATAATCCTGTGCAGTGCAGTTCTTCTTGCTAAGCTTTAGATTACGTACAGCCTCTAATGCAGGTCCCCTTAAACTCTCTGTGATTCTCTGCTTCTTGTGCTGTTCTGGTACCTCCCATTCCTCCAAAGCCTGAGTGGCGGTATCTAACCACTCTTCGAACCCATCTTCTGCTGAAGGCACAGGCTGTTTCCCAGAGAATGTCCGGAGCTTCCTATATCCAGTCATCAAATAGCTCGAGGAGTCCCTACTACATTTTGCCACAATCTCCCCAAGAACAGCACACAGTTCTGAGCTAAAAGTCGACAAAGGTGATGACTCAGGATGCCCTTCTTGGACACCTTTTTCTTGGCTGGATACCCCAGGGGTGGTGGATGAGGGACCCGCAATAGGAACTCCTGGATGTATCAGGAAAAGTTCTGTTTGGTCAGTAGTTTTTACACTGTTTCCGTTGAAATAATCAGGGACCCCCTTCCTCCACTCACACAGTGCATACGTGTGTGGGACAGTGGTGTCAGTTTTCATGTCAATCACCCAAAATTTCCTGTCTGTGGATAGTGCCCTCAAAACAGGGAGGAGCTTTTCTTCAGTCCAGGCTTCTCCCTTGATTTCAACCACCAGGCCATTTTCCACTATGACATTCTCTTCCTTGCACCACTCAGCAGCAGCGACAGGATCCATTTCTGCGTGGGAGGGAATTCTATGGCTGAGAGGGTTGTATTGCAGGACTGTAGAAATCCCGGACGAGCCCCCACGTGTAGCACCACCCCCGCAGGAGCTGCTGATTATATTATTGGGTCTACACCCTGCCTAACAACCCAATCAAATTGGCTCGATCCCTCCTCAGGCACAACTGACCCAGAATAGGACTGGACTATCAAATAGATACACAGGTTGGAATACAATACTTCACTATGCAACAATACCTTGTTACCTTCTTGAATAGTAGTCCTTCTGGGTGACACAATGGAACAACGCACAAGATTGTAATTAACCAAACTTAGTTTACTATGTATCAAATTGAATAGGGGAGATACAATACAATACAATACAAGTCCATAAAAGGTTATTTAAAACAGCTTTAAAAAGGTAAAAGAATACCCCCACACTCCTCCTGCATTAAGGCTAGACACAGTACCAGGTAGGTGGGCCTATCTGAGTCCCTCCCCCAGAGTTCTCTTCTTTCTTGTTGATCTTCGCTAGCAAGGTTATTGAATAGAGCTCATTTGTAATCCAGATTAGGAATAAAGATCAAGAAAGAAAAAAACAACGAGCTGTTAGTTGTCACCGCAGGGTGTCTGCGTAACTGAGCAATAACTTCTGCGAGAGAGATAAGCCTCTGGCGACTCCTTTACAGACCTTATTGTTTGTCTATGAGTCTCCTGAGAGAGTATGGTGATAAACCCCGGGGTTTTATCACCTCCTGCTGCGCTACCGCTATCTGTAGATAAAACTGTCTCTTCAGCAGATAAAGTCAGTTATTGGGCATGTGCCCTCTCACCAACAGAAGTTTCTCCTTCGCGCGCTTCCACTGCGGTCTCAGTCCTTTGGCTATATGCCAGCCGCGCGGGGTCCTTCTGGCGGATGACTTCCGGTCTCGGCAAACAGCAGTATGACCTCCAGGAATGTACCTCGTGCTTGAGATGGGACGGTTCCACGTCGTCCCTCCAGGCTAAAAGGCTCTGGCCCAATATCCAGTGTCAGTCCTTCACTCTCGCTCGCTGGTTCCTCAGAGTCCAGCGCAGAAAGGCCCCCCCCCTTCGCGCGCTTCTCTCTTCCTTTAAATAACCTCCCCCATAGTGCCGTGCGGTGCAGCCGTGCACCCTGGATCTTGCAAAGCAGCCTGGGAGATGTAGTTTCTTCATCTTGTGAAAAGGAAGTCACAGCCCGGGAAATTCCATGCAGCTACCACTAGAGGGAGCCTAGTTCCTGGATCTTGCAAAGCAGCCTGGGAGATGTAGTTTCTTCATCTTGTGAAAAGGAAGTCACAGCCCGGGAAATTCCATGCAGCTACCACTAGAGGGAGCCTAGTTCCTTCCCACATATCAAACAGTGTCTTTAGGCATGTTTAACCCCGCTACATTTAAAGGATACTGCACAAACAACAAGCAAGTACATGTTTTGTAAGCGAACCAACAATTTTCCCAACAATTTGTGTAGGTACGGTTTTCAGGAGTGTCCATTGTAAGAAAAAAAACATCCTTAATTGTTGTATATCATGGTAAATATAGATAATGAAAGTCACCATCTAATTTTCAGAGAAGGCAGGGCGAATCCCACACCAGAGAATCATTTCCCGACATACTCAGAACAAAACAGTTAAAGGTAAAAAGGTATGATATATATATATATATATATATATACACAGTATCTCACAAAAGTGAGTACACCCCTCACATTTTTGTATGCAGCGCTGCTACGGTGTGGTCCCTGTCCCCTAGAAACACCAACTGAAGCATTGCATGGCACCTTTTAGCCTGACTCATTGAATAGCCCCTTGAAAGCTTGGGGAGTACTTTTGGTTCGTAAGACAACTCATCGCTATATTTCAGTGTATTATGTGGAGTTTAATGCAGTATAGTTCAGTGCACTAACGCACTGAACTATACTGCATTAAACGCCACATAATGCACTGAAATATAGTGCATTAAACATGCAGTAACACAATGAAATATACTGCGTTAAAGGTGCACTAACGCACAGATATACTGCGTTTAATGTGCAGTAACGCACAGAAATATACTGTGTTAAATGTGCAGTAGTGCACTGAAATATACTGTGTTAAACGTGAAGTAATGCACTGAAATATACCGTATTAAACGTGCACTAACAGACTGAAATATACTGTGATAAGTGTGCAGTAATGCAATGAAATATGCTGATTTAAACGTGCACTAAGGCACAGAAATATACTGCATCCAATGTGCAGTAACACACAGAAATAAACTGTAGTAAATGTGCATTAACGCACTGAACTATACTGCGTTAAACGTGCACTAATGCACAGGTATATACAGTGGTGATCGAACGTTTGGGCACCCCAGGTAAAAATTTGTATTAATGTGCATAAAGAAGCCAAGGAAAGATGGAAACATCTCCAAAAGGCATCAAATTACAGATTAGACATTCTTATAATATGTCAACAAAAGTTAGATTTTATTTCCATCATTGACACTTTCAAAATTACAGACAACAAAAAAATTGTGTCTGCAAAAGTTTGGGCACCCTGTGAGAATTTATAGCATGCACTGCCCCCTTTGCAAGGCTGAGACCTGCCAGTGTCATGGATTGTTCTCAATCATCGCCTGGGAAGACCAGGTGATGTCAATCTCAAAGGTTTTAAATGCCCAGACTCATCTAACCTTGCCCCAACAATCAGCACCAACGGATCTTTTAAGCAGTTGTCTAGAAAACTGAAACTGAAAATAGTTGATGCTCACAAAGCTGGAGAAGGCTATAAGAAGATAGCAAAGCGTTTTCAGATGTCAATATCCTCTGTTCGGAATGTAATTAAGAAATGGCAGTCATCAGGAACAGTGGAAGTTAAAGCAAGATCTGGAGGACCAAGTAAAATATCAGACAGAACAGCTCGCAGGATTGTGAGAAAAACAATTCAAAACCCACGTTTGACTGCACAATCCCTCCAGAAAGATCTGGCAGACACTGGAGTTGTGGTACACTATCAGTGGTGGAGCCAGAGGGCTAGCTGGGGTGGCAATTGACACCCCAGACAAAGTCCTTGGCACCCCTGTTGCCACCCCGCTCATGGGCGTTTGCAATTCCAAATTCCACACACAATATCTGTTTGCTTTTTGTGCAGCGCTGATCGCAAACTTGGTCTGCCCACCGGCTCTGGCTCCCTCCTCTCCCCCTACTGTCCAGCAGCTACGGAGTTCTCTGCTCTGCCCAAGGCAGGACACTGCTTTCTCCTCCCCTGATTGCATTCTGTGGGCGGAAGAGAGGAGGACAGCCATGGAGAGCACCTCCTTCTGTGTACAGAGCACTGCAGAGTAAGGGCAGAGCGTCCTGCAGGTTGTTTCCAAAGGGCAGAGAAATCCAGCATTTTTCCAATGAAAGGATGAAAAAAAGTTGTGTGTGCATCCCTGCTACCCCGCCCCCTCCCCACATGCCAGCAGCCTCCTGCTAACCTCTACAGTCAGCCATGTGTGTCCTATGGAGAGACAGAGCTGCAGAGAACCGACTGGCAGCATTCCTAGAAGTGACTAGCAGCATGGAGGACCCAAGCTGAGCCACTGCCCTCTGTTGCTGTTACTAAAAGGTGGGAGGAAACAGCTTCAGAGTCCTACAGCCAATATGTGGATGATTGTAGCAGAGGAGAGCTTGCTTCATATAGACTGATAGCATGGGTTTTAGAAAGGGGGGGGGGGGGTGAAATGCAGGGACAGGGTGTCTCAGTTATGTGTTACATAGAGATAGGGAAAAAATACACTAGCTTGTTGAGCTTCTTCAGCACAACAAAATATGCTCTTTTATTGCTAATTCAAGTTAACAATAACCAAGTTATAGGAAACCTAATGTGAAACAGGTAGGCTGTCATTGCTGTTTTTTTTTTTTCCTGAAAATGCTAGTTGCTTGGTTGGGATGCTGACCGCATTGTTCTGATTCAGTGGAGGTATACAGATTGGGACATGTGAATTTTAGCAGACTTTCCTGACATACATGTTTGAGGTCAGAATGTTATAAAGATAGTAAGTCAGCATAATACCAACTAACGGCATTATCAGGAAGAGGTTGGCAGTAAAAGGCTTATATTTCACTTATCAGACCTAGCCCCCCTTTTCCCAAACACACACAAATTCACAGAAATCTGCTAAGGGCTAGGGGTGTCATAAGTAAAGTATAATATGCATTATTATAGGTAACTTAGGAGGCACACCTGTTTTAGGCTGGGTTCACGCTATTGCGATGACAGACATTGCATGTGATTCACACCGTATTGCTGTGCAGATCACATGCGATGTCTGTGCGATACAAATTTTGCCATACAGTTTGTGTGATTAAATTCATATCCCATTCAGACCAAAACAGTGCAGGACCCTCTTTTTGGTCCACACTGGAATCTGATCGCATGTTCACACCTATGCGATCCAATTCCTGCACAATTTCAAAGTTCACACTGTGGTCTGTTTCTCATCGGGGGGTGTCATTAACTGTACATTGACATCCGCAGCGGTTCGCAGATGTCAGATTGAACCACCAGCGATTTAGGTGCAATTCGAAAACCCACACAGGAATCGCAGGATTTCCCGCATAACACCAGTGTGAACCCAGCCTGAACCTCTAAGGCCCCTTTCACACTTGTGTGACTTGTCCTGCGATTTGGGACTGCAAAATTGCATGACAAGTCATTCTCCATTATTTCCAATGAGTACCGTTCATATCTGTACGACTTGAAGTCCCACCAACTTCAAAGTTGTCTCTGCACCACTTTGGCCCAATTTTAATGTGTTTTGAGGTCCAAAGACATAGGCATTGCTTCAAGCCCAGTCAAAATTACATCAAAATCGCAATAAAATCGTTAAGTTGCACAAGTGTGAAAGAGGCCTAAAAGTCTTCCCCACTGTGCTGTAAGCACACAAATTGAACATGGTTTTCAGGTGGCCGATTAGGTCATATTCTGCAGGTAATACTGCCCAGAAAACACTACAGGGGATTATTTATGCTATACTATGATACAAGCCATCTCACCCTGGCATGTGTATACCTCCCATATACAAAACAATTTATCAAGATTTTTCCTTGTATCCAATATTTACTATAATCTGTACCCAGAACTAGCTACATGTTGTAATGCATATCAGGTCTGACCTGCGTACTACTACTCTCTAAGAATAAGAATGTGTGGTGTGTAGACATGCACAAGAGGAAGCCTGTCAGACCTGCTATACCTTAGAATGTATACCTCCATATAGCTGCTTTTGCAACTTAGGGGGTCATTGGGGGATATGGTAGGGTCAAATCATTGCAGCACATGCTGTATCCAGCACATACATTTCAGCGCTGCATATGCTTCTCTGGGGGGGGGCGCTCTTTGGCATTTTCGCCCTGGGCACTAGTTGACCTTGTCCCACCACTGGTCACGGTCACTCAACTCCATCTACCCTATATATACTGCTCACCCAGCTCCATCCTGCCAAAACCCCATAATTCATGCCTACCCAACTCCATCCTTATTGCCTGCCTACTCGACTACATTCACTAGGAATGCCTGCCTACTAAACTCCACCCTGCCCCCACTTCATACTGCCTCCAACCAAACTCCATCTTACCCTGACCCTACCTACTGCCTGCCTACCCAGCTCTCTACTGCCAGCCTAAATCCATCCTGCACCAAACCTGTACTGCCTGCCTATCCAACTGCCCTATATAGACTCTCACCCATCTCCATAGTGCCCCCACTCTATACTGTCTGCCTACTCAACTCTATCCTGCCCCCACCCCATACTTCATCCACCCAGAATGACTGCCTCCTTACCCAAGTCCATCCTAACCTGACCCTGTACTGCCTACCTACCCAGGTCTATACTAGAACCCTAAATCCATCCTGCCTACACCCTGTACTGCCTCTGCCTGCCTAACCACCTGCCCTATATAGACCGCCTACCTACGTCCATCCTGCCTCCACCTCCACTTCATTCTGCCTGCCAACCCAATTCTATATAGACTTCCCACCCACATACCCTGTTCACTGATCTTCTTTCTGTCTCTGCGCAACTTTGCCACCCATTTTCACCCTGCCCACTTCCCTTATATAGCCTGAACCCAACTATATTCTGCCTCCGCATAACCTTTTCATTTCTGCCCACCTCCCATTTATAGAATATCCATCCACCTCCATCCTGCCCCTACAAAACCTGTCTTCCTGAATTCATCTTGCCTTCCTTCCCCTATATACTGTAGTGTGCCTATCCACCTCCATCCTGCCCCTACATAACCTGACCATCCATCTTCACTATTCTCATCTCCTTTATATAGACTGCCCACACACCTTCAGGCTGACCAACTATCTTTATCCTGCCACGTTGTATATTGACCCCCCAAAATAATACCTTGCCACCCCTTTGCCACCCCTGTTTTAAAAGTCTAGCTCCGCCACTGTACACTATTCCACTATAAAGAGATACTTGTACAAATATGGTCTTCATGGAAGAGTCATCAGAAGAAAACCTCTTCTACGTCCTCACCACAAAAATCAGTGTTTGAACTTTGCAAATGAACATATAGACAAGCCTGATGCATTTTGGAAACCAGTTCTGTGGACCGATGAGGTTAAAATTTAACTTTTTGGCCGGAATGAGCAAAGGTACGTTTGGAGAAGAAGGAGCACAGAATTTAATGAAAAGAACCTCTGTCCAACTGTTAAGCATGGGGGTGGATAAATCATGCTTTGGGGTTGTATTGCAGCCAGTGGCACAGGGAACATCTCACGAGTAGAAGGAAAAATGGATTCAATAAAATTTCAGCAAATTTTGGATGGCAACTTGATGCCATCTGTGAAAAAGCTGAAGTTAAAGAGAGCATGGCTTCTACAAATGGATAATGATCCTAAACATATCTCGAAATCCACAGGGGATTACATCAAGAGGCGTAAACTGAAGGTTTTGCCATGGCCTTCACAATCTCCTGACCTCAACATAATTGAAAATCTATGGATAGACCTTAAAAGAGCAGTGCGTGACAGACAACCCAGAAATCTCAAAGAACTGGAAGACTTTTGTAAGGAAGAATGGGCAAAGATACCTCAAACAAGAATTGAAAGACTCTTGGCTGGCTACAAAAAGCGTTTACAAGCTGTGATACTTGCCAAAGGGGGCAGTACAAGATATTAACTTTGCAGGGTGCCCAAACTTTTGCAGATTCCATTTTTTTGTTTTCTGCAATTTTGAAAGTGTAAATGATGGAAATAAAATCTAACTTTTGTTGACATATTATAAGAATGTCTAATCTGTAATTTGATGCCTTTTGGAGATGTTTCCATCTTTCCTTGGCTTCTTTATGCACATTAATACAAATTTTTATCACCACTGTATATATGTGTTTATAATATCTGAGCACCATTTATTGGAGTACACTTTTTCTTCTCACTGTGGTGTACTCATAATTATTAGAGAGAGAGCTTTCCTTTATATTTGTTTAACACACAGCTATATACTGCATTAATTGTGCAGTAATACACAGACATTTACTGCATTAAACGTGCAGTAATGCACTGAAATATTCTGCGTTAAACATGCAGTAACGCACTTAAATTTACTGCGTTAAACGCGCACTAACGTACAGATATATACTATGTTAAACATGAAGTAACGCACAGAAATATATTGCATTAACCACTTCAGCCCCAGAAGATTTTACCCCCTCCCTCACCAGGACCTATTTTGCGATTCGGCGCTGCGTTCCTTTAACGGACAATTGCGCGGTCGTGTGACGCTGTACCCAAACAAAATGTACGTCCTTTTTTCTTTTGGTGGTATTTAATCACCTGTGCGATTTTTATTTGTTGCACTATAAACAAAAAAAGAACGACAATTTTGAAAAAAAAAAACAGTATTTTTTACATTCATGTAACACACTGAAATATTCTGCGTTAAACATGCACTAACGTACTGAAATATATGGTGTTAAACGTGCAGTAATGCACAGTAATATACTGTGTTAAATGTGCAGTAATGCAGAGCAATATACTGCGTTAAACGCACAATAACAGACTAAAATATACTGCCTTAATCGGCACGTAGTGCACTGAAATATACTGCATTAAATGTGCACTGAAATATACTGTGTTAAGCATGCACTAACGCACTGAAATATACTACATTAGATGTGCACTAATGCACAGAAATATACTGTGTTAAACGTGCAGTAATGCACAGAAATGTACTGTGTTATTCCTGCACTAATGCACTGAAACATACTGCGTAAATCGTGCAGTAACGTACTGAAATATACCGCGTTAAACTTGCACTAAAACACTGAAATATACTACATTAAACGTGCACTAATTCTCTGAAAGATACTGTGTTAAATGGCACATATATAATATAATAATTATTCATCATCAGGTGTCAGTTGGGCTAATATATGAAGGCGTGAAATATCATCCTGAGATATAGTTGAGAATTATTAATGATGATGTACTGTTGCCATCGTGTCTATGTTTTGGGAATTTGTTTTACTTTTTTGTCTTTGTATGTTATATAAAACAAGAAATGATTTAATAAAATTATATTTGAAAAAAAAAAAAATAATATAATAATTATTTATATATATTATATATAACGCGTTAAACGTGCAGTAATGCACAGAAATATACTTCCTTAAACATGCATTAATGCACTGAACTATACTGCAGTAAACCTGCCCTGACAAAATAAACACTAATATAAAAATGAATGGTCACTACACTCACATTGACTGAATTATCACTAGATTCACACTAAAGTGGAACTAAAGTAAAAATGAATGGTAACTACACTCACACTGACTGAACTATCACTAGATTCACACTAAACTGATATTCTACACTGACAATAGAATCAGAATAGCGCACTATAGCACACTAACTCTTTAGTAGCACTGAACAGAGCCCTGTTATATCTCTCTCCACGCCAATACCATTGGCCACTATTAACCACTTGCCGACCGCTCACATGGAGCGTACTGCGGCAAAGTGGCTCGATATCATCCAGCGACGTAGACCTATGTCGCTGGACTCCTCCCCTTGTGGGCGGCACGCACGCACTGCCAGAGGCTCGCTCCTGCTGTATTCAGACACAGCGGGAGTCGGGCCAGGGGAGGAGAGGCGGTGATCACCGCCGCTCTTCCCCGATCATCGGGGATCGAGTGAGGAGATCCGCCCGCTTGTGTAAACAAAGCGGGCGGATCTCCTATGTGACAGACAGTCACAGATTACAGGATTCAGCATAGCTGAACCTGCGATCTGTGCCTGTGTCACACAGTCCCCTCCCCCCACACAGGTCAGTAAGCACCAGATATATATTTAACCCCTTGATCACCAATAAAGTTAACTAACCCCTTTCCTGCCAGTGTCATTATTACAGTAACAGTGCATATTTATAGCACTGATTACTGTAATAATGTCACTGGTAATCCCAAAAGTGTCAAAAATGTCAGTCAAGGGTCCGATCTGTCCCCTGCAATGTCGCAGTCCCGCAAAAAAAAATTGCAGATCACCGCCAGATCGCCGCCATTACTAGTTGAAAGTTAAAAAATGATTACATTTCCCGTAGTTAGTAGCTGCGGTAACTTTTGCGCAAACCAATCAAAATACGTTTATTGCGATTTTTTTTACCAAACATATGTAGCGGATAACAAATTGGCCTAAAATGTTAAAAAAATTAGATTTTTACATTTTTTTGGGGAATTTCATATAAAAAATGTGAAAAATATTGTTATTTTTTCAAAATTGTCGCTCTTTTTTGTTTATAGCGCAAAAAGTAAAAATCGCACAGAGGGGTGATCAAATACCACCAAAAGAAAGCTCTATTTGTGGGTAAAAAAAGGACATACATTTAATTTGGGTACATCGTCGCACGAGCGTGCAATTGTCCGTTAAATTAACGCAGTGCCGAATCGCAAAATATGGCCTGGTCAGGAATGGGGTAAAATCTTCCAGTCTTAAAGCGGTTAAAAATATGCTCATTGAGAATTTTTTTGTCAAAGACATGTAGCTAAATACATTTTGGCCTAAATATATGCCAAAAATTTAATATATTGGATATTTTTAAACTGTCAAAAGTAGAAAAATATTGTTATTTTTTCAAAATTGTCGCAATTTTTTATTAATATCGCAAAAAATGAAAAGCGCAGAGGTGATCAAATATCACCAAAAGAAAGCTCTGTTTGTGGGAAAAAAAGGACGTAAATTTTGTTTGGGTATGGCGTTGCATGACTGCGCAATTGTCAGTTAAAGTTGCACAGTGCCAAGCTGCAAAAAGTGGCCTGGACGTAAAGCAGGAAAATCCTCCAGTCCTAAAGTGGTTAAAAGAATACTTTTATAGTGTGGGGCAGGACTATGAGCAAGGAGCCATGATTGGATAGAGTCATCATTAGAGTTGAGCAAACACCTGGATGTCCGGGTTCGGCGGGTTCGATCGAACTTGAAAAAAAAGTCTGGGTTCGTGAACCGGACTTAACCCGAACTTTGCCCCGATCCCGAACCCCATTGAAGTCAATGGAGACCTAAACTTTTGAGCACTAAAATGCCTCTAAAACAAACATGGAAAGGGCTACAGGGCTGCAAATGGCAGCAAACTCATCTTAAGAGCATGGCAAGTGCTCTGCAAACAAATGTGGATAGGGAAATAACTTAAAATAACATAAAAAATATAAAAATAAAAAATATTAATCTTGAATGATGTAGGAGGAGGACAAGGCCCATATGGAGTAGGAGGTTGAGGTGGCGGTGGATATGGCGGTGTAGGTGGAAGCGGCAGCGGAGGAGGAGGATGAGGCCCATATGGAAGTAGGAGGTTGAGGTGGCGGTGGATGTGGCGGTGTAGGTGGAAGCAGTGGTGGAGGAGGACAAGGTAGGCAACACTGGTTTTTGTTTTTAATTTTATTTCTTTTTAAATTAGGGTACACCCCAAAAGAGTTAGAAAGATCAAATACAACAATGGCTGGGTAAGGCCGGTATCCATGTCTATTCTGCACAAGGTACGGACAAGTCCTGTGGGATCCATGCTGGTTCATTTTAATGAACGTGAGCTTGTCCACATTGGCTCTGAACAGGCGGCTGCGCTTGTCTGTGATAACGCCCCCAGCCGTGCTAAATACATGTTCAGATAATACAGGAACGGTAAGGAACTGTATATGGTATATGGTAAGGAACGGTGATGGCGGCGGGGGGGCTTTTTTCTCCCTTCTGGGTTGAGTCTGGCCTTGGAAAAGGTATGTGTCCCTGGTTGTGGGCTGGGCTCTCCCAAAGCTGTCCAAGTTCTGAGGCCTTCTGGTAGGGACAGGACTGCACTGGTCTTGCCAGGGACCGGGATTCTGAAAAGCCTGTGGTGTATGTGCCCCTGGAGTGGTAGTCCAGGGGTGCCATAATTCACAGTGGATAGCAACACTATGAGTATGGCACCAAGGACACTGCACTTCCTACACACATTTTCACACCTGCCTCTAGGGCCGGGCCTTTTGGTCAGGAGTCAGGACCAGAGGAATTTTTTATTCCTGGCCGAAGGGCCTGCCATAGTATTGCAACGTGGCACTAACCTTGCATCTTTCCACTATCCCTTTCCCCACTTTTATGTGTTGTGTGTCTCATGTTTTGTGTTTTTTTATTGTGGCGGTACACTTTATTTTGCACAGCGTGATTAGTAGGGTGTAGGTCCTTGGGCCTGTCCCTGAAAGTCTTGGGAGGGGGTGGATATGGCCTTCTGGCTTGGTTCGCCCTCTCTCATGGGGTCTCTCTTCAGGAGAGCCCCACCTAGTACTTGGGGTGGTCTGTTTCAGCAGACCTCCTAAAGAACGGGGCTGCCTGATTTCAGCCAGGTTAGCCAGTGTAAGTACCCCAGTCCCTGTCAGGAGCCTTGCACCCCGGGGATCAGGGTCAAGGACCATGTGTACACCCTGTGCACTTTTTGTGTTTTCACTTTTTTGGTGTGCACTTTTTTATGCACTCACCGGGTGATAGTCTGAGTGTGTTCACACACCAGGGGCTTAAACAAAAAAAAAAAACAGCTGGTGGTCCTGGTTGTTGTGACGTGCCGACAAAGCTTTTCCACATTTCATAAATGCTAACCCTGCCTTCTGAGGTGCTAGCGGTGCCCTGGCTGCGTTGGCGACCTCCTCCTCGTCTGCCTTTGCCTTGTGCTTCCACTGTGCCCCCACTGTCAGGTGGGAATGCCACCAGCATTGCTTCTCGACCTTTTGCCTTAGATCAAGTGTAGTATCTGTTGTTATCAGTTATCTGGGTGCCACCCTGCTGTGAACATGGTTCCTCCTCCTCCATGTCCTCCTCCTCATACTCCACCTTGTCATCCTCCAGAACTGTGCCCTTGCTGGACAATTGTGTACCTGCCGTTTGTGGGTGCAGGAACCCACCCTCGGAGATCAAGTGTAGTATCTGTTGTTATCAGTTATCTGGGTGCCACCCTGCTGTGAACATGGCTCCTTCTCCTCCATCTCCTCCTCCTCCTCATCCTCCACCTCGTCATCCTCCAGAACTGTGCCCTTGCTTGACAATTGTGTACCTGCCGTTTGTGGGTGCAGGAACCCACCCTCGAAGATCAAGT
The DNA here is from genome assembly GCF_965119305.1 of Pelophylax lessonae. NCBI lineage: Eukaryota > Metazoa > Chordata > Amphibia > Anura > Ranidae > Pelophylax > Pelophylax lessonae. The sequence goes on along the minus strand of NC_138773.1, from coordinate 111,433,763 downwards.
GTAGTATCTGTTGTTATCAGTTATCTGGGTGCCACCCTGCTGTGAACATGGTTTCTCCTCATCCATCTCCTCCTCATTCTCCACCTCGTCATCCTCCAGAACTGTGCCCTTGCTGGACAATTGTGTACCTGGCATTTGTGGGTGCAGGAACCCACCCTCGGAGCCACTTGTGAATGACTGCCCTGAAAGACTTGGAAATAATCACTGCTCCGGATGCGGAGGTGATAAAGGAGGAGGATGAGGATGAGGAAGCGGAGTAGGAGTTAACAGGAGGCAAACTGAAGCGCCCTGCAATCCTCGGTGGTGGAAGGAGATGCGCCAAACAAATCGAAAGGCTGTATCTCACAGTAACATAATCAGCAAACACTGCAAAATGATTAATTTTCACCTAAATGGGTGTTTATTGAATAGCAGAATAGAACAACAGCATCCAAAGGGTGTATCTCACACGTACAGATACAGACTAAGCCGCAATTTAATATCTTTCTGTCCCCTAAATGGGTGTTTATTGAATAGCAGAATAGAACAACAGTATCCAAAGGGTCTATCTAACACGTACAGATACAGACTAAGCCGCAATTTAATATCTTTCTGTCCCCTAAATGGGTGTTTATTGAATAGCAGAATAGAACAACAGTATAAAAAAAAGGTGTATCTCACAAGTACAGATACAGACTAAGCCGCAATTTAATATCTTTCTGTCCCCTAAATGGGTGTTTATTGAATAGCAGAATACAACAACAGTATCCAAAGGGTGTATCTCACAAGTACAGATACAGACTAAGCCGCAATTTAATATCTTTCTGTCCCCTAAATAGGTGTTTATTGAATAGCAGAATACAACAACAGTATCCAAAGGGTGTATCTCACACGTACAGATACAGACTAGTCCGCAATTTAATATTTTTTTTACTAAATGGGTGTTTATTGAATAGCGGAATAGAACAACAATATAGAAAGGGTGTATTTCACAGTAAAATATGCAGACTAGCCCGCAATTTATTTTATTTCCCCTGAATGGGCTTATATTGCAATGTGCAATACAACAGTATGCAATGGGTGTATCTCACTGTAACATATGCAGACAGTGCCGCAATTAACCTTTTTTTCCCCTAAATGGGTTTTTATTGCAATGCGCAACACAACAGTATGCAATGGGTGTATCTCACTATAAAGTATGCAGACAGGGCCACAATTAACCTTTTTTTCCCCTAAATGGGTTTTTATTGCAGTGCGCAACACAACAGTATGCAATGGGTGTATCTCATTGTACCATATGCACACAGGGCCGCAATTAACCTTTTTTCCCCCCTAAATGGGTTTTTATTGCAATGCGCAACACAACAGTATGCAATGGGTGTATCTCACTGTAACATATGCAGACAGGGCTGCAATTAACCTTTTTTTTTTCCTCTAAATGGATTTTTATTGCAATGCGCAATACAACAGTATGCAATGGGTGTATCTCACTGTACCATATGCACACAGGGCCGCAATTGACTTTTGTTTCCCCCTAAATGGGTTTTTATTGCAATGCGCAACACAACAGTATACAATGGGTGTATCTCACTGTAACATATGCAGACAGGGCCGCAATTAACTTTTTTTCCCCTAAATGGGTTTTTAATTGCAAAGCGGAATACAACAGTATGGAATGGGTGTATCGCACTGTAACATATGAATGAAAAGCTGAAAAATAATTGTCCCCTTAATTGGTGCTTGTTGAATAGCAGATTTGAAATGCAGTGTCTGTCTAAACGCTGTAAGTCACAGTAAAATATGAAGGAAAAACGTTTTTTTCTTTTTTAAATGCAGATTAAGTGGACACATATGTACTGAGGTTGCAGGAAATGGCCGCTACACACCGCACGCCTAACAGGTTGGATACTGTTGTTATTCTATTTCGCTATTGAATAAAAAAAAACCCATTTGAATAAAAAACTGAAAAATATTTTTTTCCCTAAATACTGAAAGATAATTATTTTCCCCTTACATTGGTGCTTTTTGAAGAGCAGATTAGAAAAGCAGTGTCTGTCTAAAGACTATGTCAAAGTTAAATATGAAGGAAACATTTTTTTTCCTTTTTTAAATGCAGATTAAGCAGACACATATGCACTGAGCTTGCATTAAATGTGCAGCACCGCACGCCTAACAGACCGATAAAAGTTTTTTTTTCTCCTTTCTCCTCCTCACTGGGCTAAGGTCAGGGCATAAAGATCGTGCACTGCACCCCCACACAATACAATCAAGGTAGATCACTGTCTGATTAAAGAACATTGTTCCTGTCTATGCTTTCCCTCAAAGCAATCTCCAGCCTGACCCTACAGTAATCTCCTATCTCTCCCTCTGGGCAAAAAGATTGTGCACTGCACCTCCACACAATCAAATCAATGTAGATCGCTCTCTGATTAAAGAAGATTGTTCCTATGCTTTCCCTCAAAGCAATCTCCAGCCTGACCCTACAGTAATCTCCCTATCTCTCCCTCAGCAGAATCAGCAGGAACCTCTCCCTAGTATAGTTTGAGCAGAGTGACGCGCAGCGCTATGTGACTCTGGGTCACATGCTGCACTGGCCAATCACAGCCATGCCATTATAGGCATGGCTGTGATGGCTTCTAGGGCACACTAGTTAAACGCTTGCTGATTGGCTGCCTTGCACCTGTTGAAACCGCGCCATTAAAATCGCGCCAAAACATCAAATAACATTACTGAACAACGGACACTACCCGAACATACAGTGAAATGTTCTGGTACGGGTCCAGGTACCGTGGTGTGCTATGGCGTCCTCCCAGGGTGCGCACAGGGAAGTGCCCATGCTTGCCGGGCCGGCGCATCACGGATCATGGTAAAGGGCGATTGACAGCGGTCCTTTACCACATGATCGCTCCATCCAATGATGGAGCGATCACTTGTTAACAAACTGGCGCATGTCCGGTTCATTTCTCTCCTCACCTTGCACACTGTACACAACGATCAGTACAGTGTGCGAGGAGAGGAGAGAAACTGCAGCTGCACCCATCCTCTGCCTCCTCCATGGCTCGATTATGACACATCCATGCCTTATCCATACCACATCAGTGCCACATCCATGCCACATTCATGCCCATCCATGCCACATCCATGCCACCTCTGTGTCAAGCCATGCCACCACAGTGCTTATCCGTGGCTCATCCATGCCACATCCATGCCACGTCAGTTTACATCTGTGCCACATCCATGCCACGTCAGTGCTCATCCATGCCACATCAGTGCTCATCCATGCAACATTCATGCCACGTCAGTGCTCATCCATGCGACGCCAGTGCTCATCCGTGCCACATCCGTGCCATGTCAGTGGTCATCTGTTCCTCATCCATGCCACATCCATGCCACATCAGTGATCATCTGTTCCTCATCCATGCCATGTCAGTGCTCATCCGTGCCACATCCATGCCACGTCGGTGCTCATCCGTACCAAATTATTGCTCATCCGTGCCTCATCTATGCCACGTCAGTGTTCATCCATGCCACATGAATGCCACATCCGTGCCACATCAGTGCTCATCCATACCACATCAGTGCTCATCCATGCCACGCCCATGCCATGTTAGTGCTCATCCGTGCCACGTCCGTGCTCATCCATGTCACACCCATGCCACGTCAGTGCTCATCCGTGCCACGACAGTGCTCATTCTTGCCACATCCATGGCACATCATTGCTCATTCATGCCACATCCATGCCACATCAGTGCTCATCCATGCCACATCAGTGTCACTACAGTGCTTATCAGTGCCCTACAGTGCCTCACAAAATTGTAATGGGAAGTCAGAAAATGGAGGTGCTCCCTGCATGTTGGGCCTCTGTATGTGGCTAGGCTGTGTAAAAGTGTCACACATGTGGTATCACCATACCCAGGAGGAGTAGCAGAATGTATTTTGGGGTGTCATTTTTGCTATGTACATGCTATGGGTTAGAAATATCTTATAAATGGACAACTTTGTGTAAAAAAAAAAAATGCGTTTTAATTTTCTTTCCACATTTTCCAAAAACTTGTAGAAAAAAATGACATGTTAAAAAGACGCATTATGCCTCCTAGATTATGTGTTGGGGTGTTTGATTTACAAAATGGGGTAATTTTGTGGGCATTTCCATTGTCCTGGTGCTCCAGGGCCTTCAAAATTGTGATATGTTGTCAGGAAATTGTAATTTTTGCTCCTAGTACACTTGGAGGTGCTACTTGGATGTTGGATGTGGTCAGGCTGTGGAAAAGTCCCACACATGTGGTATCGCCATACTCAGGAGGAGTAGCAGAATATATTTTGGGGTGTAGTTTCAAGTATGCCAATAAAATCTGTGAGAAATAACTTAGTAATATGACCATTTTGTGGGAAAAAAAATAAAAAAACCTTAATTTTGCAAAGAATTGTGCAAAAAAATACAACTTCAAAAACTCACCATGCCTCTTACTAAATACCTTGGAATGTCTGCTTTCCAAAAAGGGGTCATTTGGGGGGTATTTGTATTGTCCTGGCTTGTTAGGGTCTCAAGAAATGTAAATGTCAGTACATCAGGTGTGATCAATTGTCAATGATTGGCACCATAGCTTGTAGACTCTATAACCGTCACAAAGACCAATAGATGTATACTTATTTGGGTTATTTTTACTAAATATATGTAGCAGTATAAATTTTGGGCAAAATTTAAGAAGAAAAATTACAAAATTTGCTAAATTTTTAAACCGAAAAGAAGAAAATTGCATTTTTTTTACAAAATTTTTGGTCTTTTTTTATTTATAGTGCCAAAAAAAAACCAATGATGATTAAATACCACCAAAAGAAGCTCTGTTTGTGTGAAAAAAAGGACGAAAATTTCATATGGGTACAGTGTTGCATGACTGAGTAATTCACAATGTGAGAGTGCTAAAAGCTGTAAATTTGTCTGGTTAGGTCTGGTGAAGTGCCCAGTGGGTAAGTGGTTAATGAGACAAGCAGGGTCTGAAAGACAGACCAAGGTCTAAAAGACAGAAAAATGTGGAGTGGAGGTCACTTGTTTCTAGTGTTGAGCGAACACGGACTGTATTATTCGTGTTCGTACCGAATAATTGGATTTTTTGTACCCGAACACGGACACGGACACTTTACTGTATGTTCGGGTAAAAATCCGTGTTCGGTCGTTTTATTTCCGGGTTTTGCATGCTTTGGCGCTCTTTTCATGGCGGGCTTTCAACAGCCAATCAACAATCGTTTAACTGGTGTGCCTTAAGCCATCCCAGCCATGCCTGCAAATGTCTCAGTAGCTGTGATTGGCCGTCTGAAGCATGTGACCAAGTCTTTATAAGTTCGAGGCAGCCGCAGCGGCGTCATTATGCTGCTTAGATTCAGGGACAGAGCACACATCAACGTGCTGGCTGCTGATTAGGGAAAGATAGGCAGGAAAAAACCATTTGTGTCCGGATAGAATTGAGGGACAGGTCGGAGTGTTTAGGCAGGGCGAGTTGTAGGCATTTTAGGGATAGAGTCTGCTGAATTATATAGGGTCAGTGTCTTCTACAAACTACAATCGATATTGCTGTGTGGGGGGTGGGGTCTGCACTCAATCCTGATCTACGATCTCTTCTCAATCCTGTTAGGGACAGAGTCTGCTGAATTTTAGGGAAACTGTGTTCTACAAACTACAATCGATATTGCTGTGTGGTGTGGGATTGGAGATAGGCAGGTGTCAGTGATCCACATCCATTTTTCTGTGTGTGAGCTGCAGTGAACACAATCTTTTTGGGCTGCAGTGAACACAATCTTTTTGGGCTGCAGTGAACACAATCTTTTTGGGCTGCAGTGAACACAATCTTTTTGGGCTGCAGTGAACACAATCTTTTTGGGCTGCAGTGAACACAATCTTTTTGGGGTGCAGTGAACAAAATCTTTTTGGGGTGCAGTGAACACAATCCTTTTTGGTGTGCAGTGAACACAATCTTTGTGGGGTGCAGTGAACAAAATCCTTTGTGGGGTGCAGTGAACACAATCTTTTTGGGGTGCAGTGAACAAAATCCTTTTTGGGGTGCAGTGAACAACATCCTTTTTGGGGTGCAGTGAACACAATCTTTTTGGGGTGCAGTGAACAAAATCCTTTGTGGGGTGCAGTGAACACAATCTTTTTGGGGTGCAGTGAACACAATCTTTTTGGGGTGGAGTGAACAACATCCTTTTTGGGGTGCAGTGAACAAAATCCTTTTTGGGGTGCAGTGAACAAAATCATTTTTGGGGTGCAGTGAACACAATCTTTTTGGGGTGCAGTGAACACAATCTTTGTGGGGTGCAGTGAACACAATCTTTTTGGGGTGGAGTGAACAACATCCTTTTTGGGGTGCAGTGAACAACATCCTTTTTGGGGTGCAGTGAACACAATCTTTTTGGGGTGCAGTGAACACAATCTTTGTGGGGTACAGTGAACAGAATCTTTGTGGGGTGCAGTGAACACAATCTTTGGGGGGTACAGTGAACACAATCTTTGTTAGGTGCAGTGAACACAATCTTTGTGGGGTGCAGTGAACACAATCATTGTGGGGTGCAGTGAACTCAATCTTTGTGGGGTACAGTGAACACAATCTCATACTGAAGGTTTGAGGGTGCTGCCTGTTCCATACTCCCCCTACTCCTCATCTAGCCTTTTAGGGGTACAAACAATAGTAATTGGGGCCTAGTGTGGTTGTGTACGTGTGATATACATACACTTTTTTGGGATCATATTTTCTATTCCGCTATTTAATCAAAAACCTTTGGGGATCAGTTAAATTGGGGGATAGTCTGTGTTGGTACGTGTGAGAGAGATCCACCTTTCCAAGTTGTTGGGGTTCATCTCATACTTCTGAAGGTTTGAGGGTGCTGCCTGTTCCATACTCCCCCTACTCCTAGCCTTTTAGGGGTACAAACAATAGTAATTGGGGCCTAGTGTGGTTGTGTACGTGTGATATACATACACTTTTTTGGGATCATATTTTCTATTCCGCTATTTAATCAAAAACCTTTGGGGATCAGTTAAATTGGGGGATAGTCTGTGTTGGTACGTGTGAGAGAGATCCACCTTTCCAAGTTGTTGAGGTTCATCTCATACTTCTGAAGGTTTGAGGGTGCTGCCTGTTCCATACTCCCCCTACTCCTAGCCTTTTAGGGGTACAAACAATAGTAATTGGGGCCTAGTGTGGTTGTGTACGTGTGATATACATACACTTTTTTGGGATCATATTTTCTATTCCGCTATTTAATCAAAAACCTCTGGGGATCAGTTAAATTGGGGGATAGTCTGTGTTGGTACGTGTGAGAGAGATCCACCTTTCCAAGTTGTTGGGGTTCATCTCATACTTCTGAAGGTTTGAGGGTGCTGCCTGTTCCATACTCCCCCTACTCCTAGCCTTTTAGGGGTACAAACAATAGTAATTGGGGCCTAGTGTGGTTGTGTACGTGTGATATACATACACTTTTTTGGGATCATATTTTCTATTCCGCTATTTAATCAAAAACCTTTGGGGATCAGTTAAATTGGGGGATAGTCTGTGTTGGTACGTGTGAGAGAGATCCACCTTTCCAAGTTGTTGGGGTTCATCTCATACTTCTGAAGGTTTGAGGGTGCTGCCTGTTCCATACTCCCCCTACTCCTAGCCTTTTAGGGGTACAAACAATAGTAATTGGGGCCTAGTGTGGTTGTGTACGTGTGATATACATACACTTTTTTTGGATCATATTTTCTATTCCGCTATTTAATCAAAAACCTTTGGGGATCAGTTAAATTGGGGGATAGTCTGTGTTGGTACGTGTGAGAGAGATCCACCTTTCCAAGTTGTTGGGGTTCATCTCATACTTCTGAAGGTTTGAGGGTGCTGCCTGTTCCATACTCCCCCTACTCCTAGCCTTTTAGGGGTACAAACAATAGTAATTGGGGCCTAGTGTGGTTGTGTACGTGTGATATACATACACTTTTTTGGGATCATATTTTCTATTCCGCTATTTAATCAAAAACCTTTGGGGATCAGTTAAATTGGGGGATAGTCTGTGTTGGTACGTGTGAGAGAGATCCACCTTTCCAAGTTGTTGGGGTTCATCTCATACTTCTGAAGGTTTGAGGGTGCTGCCTGTTCCATACTCCCCCTACTCCTAGCCTTTTAGGGGTACAAACAATAGTAATTGGGGCCTAGTGTGGTTGTGTACGTGTGATATACATACACTTTTTTGGGATCATATTTTCTATTCCGCTATTTAATCAAAAACCTTTGGGGATCAGTTAAATTGGGGGATAGTCTGTGTTGGTACGTGTGAGAGAGATCCACCTTTCCAAGTTGTTGGGGTTCATCTCATACTTCTGAAGGTTTGAGGGTGCTGCCTGTTCCATACTCCCCCTACTCCTAGCCTTTTAGGGGTACAAACAATAGTAATTGGGGCCTAGTGTGGTTGTGTACGTGTGATATACATACACTTTTTTGGGATCATATTTTCTATTCCGCTATTTAATCAAAAACCTCTGGGGATCAGTTAAATTGGGGGATAGTCTGTGTTGGTACGTGTGAGAGAGATCCACCTTTCCAAGTTGTTGGGGTTCATCTCATACTTCTGAAGGTTTGAGGGTGCTGCCTGTTCCATACTCCCCCTACTCCTAGCCTTTTAGGGGTACAAACAATAGTAATTGGGGCCTAGTGTGGTTGTGTACGTGTGATATACATACACTTTTTTGGGATCATATTTTCTATTCCGCTATTTAATCAAAAACCTTTGGGGATCAGTTAAATTGGGGGATAGTCTGTGTTGGTACGTGTGAGAGAGATCCACCTTTCCAAGTTGTTGGGGTTCATCTCATACTTCTGAAGGTTTGAGGGTGCTGCCTGTTCCATACTCCCCCTACTCCTAGCCTTTTAGGGGTACAAACAATAGTAATTGGGGCCTAGTGTGGTTGTGTACGTGTGATATACATACACTTTTTTTGGATCATATTTTCTATTCCGCTATTTAATCAAAAACCTTTGGGGATCAGTTAAATTGGGGGATAGTCTGTGTTGGTACGTGTGAGAGAGATCCACCTTTCCAAGTTGTTGGGGTTCATCTCATACTTCTGAAGGTTTGAGGGTGCTGCCTGTTCCATACTCCCCCTACTCCTAGCCTTTTAGGGGTACAAACAATAGTAATTGGGGCCTAGTGTGGTTGTGTACGTGTGATATACATACACTTTTTTGGGATCATATTTTCTATTCCGCTATTTAATCAAAAACCTTTGGGGATCAGTTAAATTGGGGGATAGTCTGTGTTGGTACGTGTGAGAGAGATCCACCTTTCCAAGTTGTTGGGGTTCATCTCATACTTCTGAAGGTTTGAGGGTGCTGCCTGTTCCATACCCCCCCTACTCCTCATCTAGCCTTTTAGGGGTACAAACAATAGTAATTGGGGCCTAGTGTGGTTGTGTACGTGTGATATACATACACTTTTTTTGGATCATATTTTCTATTCCGCTATTTAATCAAAAACCTTTGGGGATCAGTTAAATTGGGGGATAGTCTGTGTCGGTATGTGTGAGAGAGATCCACCTTTCCAAGTTGTTGGGGTTCATCTCATACTTCTGAAGGTTTGAGGGTGCTGCCTGTTCCATACTCCCCCTACTCCTCATCTAGCCTTTTAGGGGTACAAACAATAGTAATTGGGGCCTAGTGTGGTTGTGTACGTGTGATATACATACACTTTTTTTGGATCATATTTTCTATTCCGCTATTTAATCAAAAACCTTTGGGGATCAGTTAAATTGGGGGATAGTCTGTGTTGGTACGTGTGAGAGAGATCCACCTTTCCAAGTTGTTGGGGTTCATCTCATACTTCTGAAGGTTTGAGGGTGCTGCCTGTTCCATACTCCCCCTACTCCTCATCTAGCCTTTTAGGGGTACAAACAATAGTAATTGGGGCCCAGTGTGGTTGTGTACGTGTGATATACATACACTTTTTTGGGATCATATTTTCTATTCCGCTATTTAATCAAAAACCTTTGGGGATCAGTTAAATTGGGGGATAGTCTGTGTCGGTACGTGTGAGAGAGATCCACCTTTCCAAGTTGTTGGGGTTCATCTCATACTTCTGAAGGTTTGAGGGTGCTGCCTGTTCCATACCCCCCCTACTCCTCATCTAGCCTTTTAGGGGTACAAACAATAGTAATTGGGGCCTAGTGTGATTGTGTACGTGCGAGATACATACACTTTTTTTGATCATATTTCCTACTCCGCTATTCAATAAAAACCTTTGAGGATCAATTGAATTGCGGGATAGTCTGTATCGGTACGTGTGAGAGAGATCCACCTTTCCAAGTTGTTGGGGTTCATCTCATACTTCTGAAGGTTTGAGGGTGCTGCCTGTTCCATACTCCCCCTACTCCTCATCTAGCCTTTTAGGGGTACAAACAATAGTAATTGGGGCCTAGTGTGGTTGTGTACGTGTGATATACATACACTTTTTTTGGATCATATTTTCTATTCCGCTATTTAATCAAAAACCTTTGGGGATCAGTTAAATTGGGGGATAGTCTGTGTTGGTACGTGTGAGAGAGATCCACCTTTCCAAGTTGTTGGGGTTCATCTCATACTTCTGAAGGTTTGAGGGTGCTGCCTGTTCCATACTCCCCCTACTCCTCATCTAGCCTTTTAGGGGTACAAACAATAGTAATTGGGGCCCAGTGTGGTTGTGTACGTGTGATATACATACACTTTTTTGGGATCATATTTTCTATTCCGCTATTTAATCAAAAACCTTTGGGGATCAGTTAAATTGGGGGATAGTCTGTGTCGGTACGTGTGAGAGAGATCCACCTTTCCAAGTTGTTGGGGTTCATCTCATACTTCTGAAGGTTTGAGGGTGCTGCCTGTTCCATACTCCCCCTACTCCTAGCCTTTTAGGGGTACAAACAATAGTAATTGGGGCCTAGTGTGGTTGTGTACGTGTGATATACATACACTTTTTTGGGATCATATTTTCTATTCCGCTATTTAATCAAAAACCTTTGGGGATCAGTTAAATTGGGGGATAGTCTGTGTTGGTACGTGTGAGAGAGATCCACCTTTCCAAGTTGTTGGGGTTCATCTCATACTTCTGAAGGTTTGAGGGTGCTGCCTGTTCCATACCCCCCCTACTCCTCATCTAGCCTTTTAGGGGTACAAACAATAGTAATTGGGGCCTAGTGTGGTTGTGTACGTGTGATATACATACACTTTTTTTGGATCATATTTTCTATTCCGCTATTTAATCAAAAACCTTTGGGGATCAGTTAAATTGGGGGATAGTCTGTGTCGGTACGTGTGAGAGAGATCCACCTTTCCAAGTTGTTGGGGTTCATCTCATACTTCTGAAGGTTTGAGGGTGCTGCCTGTTCCATACTCCCCCTACTCCTCATCTAGCCTTTTAGGGGTACAAACAATAGTAATTGGGGCCTAGTGTGGTTGTGTACGTGTGATATACATACACTTTTTTTGGATCATATTTTCTATTCCGCTATTTAATCAAAAACCTTTGGGGATCAGTTAAATTGGGGGATAGTCTGTGTTGGTACGTGTGAGAGAGATCCACCTTTCCAAGTTGTTGGGGTTCATCTCATACTTCTGAAGGTTTGAGGGTGCTGCCTGTTCCATACTCCCCCTACTCCTCATCTAGCCTTTTAGGGGTACAAACAATAGTAATTGGGGCCCAGTGTGGTTGTGTACGTGTGATATACATACACTTTTTTGGGATCATATTTTCTATTCCGCTATTTAATCAAAAACCTTTGGGGATCAGTTAAATTGGGGGATAGTCTGTGTCGGTACGTGTGAGAGAGATCCACCTTTCCAAGTTGTTGGGGTTCATCTCATACTTCTGAAGGTTTGAGGGTGCTGCCTGTTCCATACCCCCCCTACTCCTCATCTAGCCTTTTAGGGGTACAAACAATAGTAATTGGGGCCTAGTGTGGTTGTGTACGTGCGAGATACATACACTTTTTTTGATCACATTTCCTACTCCGCTATTCAATAAAAACCTTTGAGGATCAATTGAATTGCGGGATAGTCTGTATCGGTACGTGTGAGAGAGATCCACCTTTCCAAGTTGTTGGGGTTCATCTCATACTTCTGAAGGTTTGAGGGTGCTGCCTGTTCCATACTCCCCCTACTCCTCATCTAGCCTTTTAGGGGTACAAACAATAGTAATTGGGGCCTAGTGTGGTTGTGTACGTGTGATATACATACACTTTTTTTGGATCATATTTTCTATTCCGCTATTTAATCAAAAACCTTTGGGGATCAGTTAAATTGGGGGATAGTCTGTGTTGGTACGTGTGAGAGAGATCCACCTTTCCAAGTTGTTGGGGTTCATCTCATACTTCTGAAGGTTTGAGGGTGCTGCCTGTTCCATACTCCCCCTACTCCTCATCTAGCCTTTTAGGGGTACAAACAATAGTAATTGGGGCCCAGTGTGGTTGTGTACGTGTGATATACATACACTTTTTTGGGATCATATTTTCTATTCCGCTATTTAATCAAAAACCTTTGGGGATCAGTTAAATTGGGGGATAGTCTGTGTCGGTACGTGTGAGAGAGATCCACCTTTCCAAGTTGTTGGGGTTCATCTCATACTTCTGAAGGTTTGAGGGTGCTGCCTGTTCCATACCCCCCCTACTCCTCATCTAGCCTTTTAGGGGTACAAACAATAGTAATTGGGGCCTAGTGTGGTTGTGTACGTGCGAGATACATACACTTTTTTTGATCATATTTCCTATTCCGCTATTCAATAAAAACCTTTGAGGATCAATTGAATTGCGGGATAGTCTGTGTCGGTACGTGTGAGAGAGATCCACCTTTCCAAGTTGTTGGGGTTCATCTCATACTTCTGAAGGTTTGAGGGTGCTGCCTGTTCCATACTCCCCCTACTCCTCATCTAGCCTTTTAGGGGTACAAACAATAGTAATTGGGGCCTAGTGTGGTTGTGTACGTGTGATATACATACACTTTTTTTGGATCATATTTTCTATTCCGCTATTTAATCAAAAACCTTTGGGGATCAGTTAAATTGGGGGATAGTCTGTGTTGGTACGTGTGAGAGAGATCCACCTTTCCAAGTTGTTGGGGTTCATCTCATACTTCTGAAGGTTTGAGGGTGCTGCCTGTTCCATACTCCCCCTACTCCTCATCTAGCCTTTTAGGGGTACAAACAATAGTAATTGGGGCCCAGTGTGGTTGTGTACGTGTGATATACATACACTTTTTTGGGATCATATTTTCTATTCCGCTATTTAATCAAAAACCTTTGGGGATCAGTTAAATTGGGGGATAGTCTGTGTTGGTACGTGTGAGAGAGATCCACCTTTCCAAGTTGTTGGGGTTCATCTCATACTTCTGAAGGTTTGAGGGTGCTGCCTGTTCCATACCCCCCCTACTCCTCATCTAGCCTTTTAGGGGTACAAACAATAGTAATTGGGGCCTAGTGTGGTTGTGTACGTGTGATATACATACACTTTTTTTGGATCATATTTTCTATTCCGCTATTTAATCAAAAACCTTTGGGGATCAGTTAAATTGGGGGATAGTCTGTGTCGGTACGTGTGAGAGAGATCCACCTTTCCAAGTTGTTGGGGTTCATCTCATACTTCTGAAGGTTTGAGGGTGCTGCCTGTTCCATACTCCCCCTACTCCTCATCTAGCCTTTTAGGGGTACAAACAATAGTAATTGGGGCCCAGTGTGGTTGTGTACGTGTGATATACATACACTTTTTTGGGATCATATTTTCTATTCCGCTATTTAATCAAAAACCTTTGGGGATCAGTTAAATTGGGGGATAGTCTGTGTCGGTACGTGTGAGAGAGATCCACCTTTCCAAGTTGTTGGGGTTCATCTCATACTTCTGAAGGTTTGAGGGTGCTGCCTGTTCCATACCCCCCCTACTCCTCATCTAGCCTTTTAGGGGTACAAACAATAGTAATTGGGGCCTAGTGTGGTTGTGTACGTGCGAGATACATACACTTTTTTTGATCATATTTCCTACTCCGCTATTCAATAAAAACCTTTGAGGATCAATTGAATTGCGGGATAGTCTGTGTCGGTACGTGTGAGAGAGATCCACCTTTCCAAGTTGTTGGGGTTCATCTCATACTTCTGAAGGTTTGAGGGTGCTGCCTGTTCCATACTCCCCCTACTCCTCATCTAGCCTTTTAGGGGTACAAACAATAGTAATTGGGGCCTAGTGTGGTTGTGTACGTGTGATATACATACACTTTTTTTGGATCATATTTTCTATTCCGCTATTTAATCAAAAACCTTTGGGGATCAGTTAAATTGGGGGATAGTCTGTGTTGGTACGTGTGAGAGAGATCCACCTTTCCAAGTTGTTGGGGTTCATCTCATACTTCTGAAGGTTTGAGGGTGCTGCCTGTTCCATACTCCCCCTACTCCTCATCTAGCCTTTTAGGGGTACAAACAATAGTAATTGGGGCCCAGTGTGGTTGTGTACGTGTGATATACATACACTTTTTTGGGATCATATTTTCTATTCCGCTATTTAATCAAAAACCTTTGGGGATCAGTTAAATTGGGGGATAGTCTGTGTCGGTACGTGTGAGAGAGATCCACCTTTCCAAGTTGTTGGGGTTCATCTCATACTTCTGAAGGTTTGAGGGTGCTGCCTGTTCCATACCCCCCCTACTCCTCATCTAGCCTTTTAGGGGTACAAACAATAGTAATTGGGGCCTAGTGTGGTTGTGTACGTGCGAGATACATACACTTTTTTTGATCATATTTCCTATTCCGCTATTCAATAAAAACCTTTGAGGATCAATTGAATTGCGGGATAGTCTGTGTCGGTACGTGTGAGAGAGATCCACCTTTCCAAGTTGTTGGGGTTCATCTCATACTTCTGAAGGTTTGAGGGTGCTGCCTGTTCCATACTCCCCCTACTCCTCATCTAGCCTTTTAGGGGTACAAACAATAGTAATTGGGGCCTAGTGTGGTTGTGTACGTGTGATATACATACACTTTTTTTGGATCATATTTTCTATTCCGCTATTTAATCAAAAACCTTTGGGGATCAGTTAAATTGGGGGATAGTCTGTGTTGGTACGTGTGAGAGAGATCCACCTTTCCAAGTTGTTGGGGTTCATCTCATACTTCTGAAGGTTTGAGGGTGCTGCCTGTTCCATACTCCCCCTACTCCTCATCTAGCCTTTTAGGGGTACAAACAATAGTAATTGGGGCCCAGTGTGGTTGTGTACGTGTGATATACATACACTTTTTTGGGATCATATTTTCTATTCCGCTATTTAATCAAAAACCTTTGGGGATCAGTTAAATTGGGGGATAGTCTGTGTCGGTACGTGTGAGAGAGATCCACCTTTCCAAGTTGTTGGGGTTCATCTCATACTTCTGAAGGTTTGAGGGTGCTGCCTGTTCCATACCCCCCCTACTCCTCATCTAGCCTTTTAGGGGTACAAACAATAGTAATTGGGGCCTAGTGTGGTTGTGTACGTGCGAGATACATACACTTTTTTTGATCATATTTCCTACTCCGCTATTCAATAAAAACCTTTGAGGATCAATTGAATTGCGGGATAGTCTGTGTCGGTACGTGTGAGAGAGATCCACCTTTCCAAGTTGTTGGGGTTCATCTCATACTTCTGAAGGTTTGAGGGTGCTGCCTGTTCCATACTCCCCCTACTCCTCATCTAGCCTTTTAGGGGTACAAACAATAGTAATTGGGGCCCAGTGTGGTTGTGTACGTGTGATATACATACACTTTTTTTGGATCATATTTTCTATTCCGCTATTTAATTTAACTGGGCCTCCATGCGAGACCTGTGTGCCTTGTTGCGCTGTTTTGAGTACTCCACCAACATGGCCAGTGGCAATGACGCCGTTCTCAGCTTAACTATCCCACTTCCATGCCTCCTTGAAAAAACAATTCGGGCGATGATGGAAGAGGATGTGGCACAGGATGAGGAGGAGGAGGAGGATGAAGAGGTAACATTTCCAAGGCTTTCAGGGCAGTCATTCGCAAGGGGCTCCGAGGGTGGGTTCCTGCACACGCAAACGCCAGGGACGCAATTGTCCAGCAGGGGCACAGTTCTGGAGGATGAGGAGGATGAGGAGGAGGAGGAGCTGGAGGAGGAGATGGAACCATGTTCACAGCAGGGTGGCACCCAGGCCAGCTCATGGCCATCACTGGTGCGTGGCTGGGGGGATACAGAGGACACGGACGATACACCTCCCACAGAGGACAGCCTTTCGTTGCCTCTGGGCAGCCTGGCACACATGAGCGATTACATGCTGCAGTGTCTCCACAACGACCGCCGAGTTGCCCACATTCTAACTTGTGCTGATTACTGGGTGGCCACGCTGCTGGATCCCCGTTACAAGGACAACGTACCGTCCTTAATTCACTCACTGGAGCGCGATCGCAAGATGCGCGAGTACAAGCGCACGCTGGTAGACGCCATGCTGCTGGCATTCCCATCTGACAGCGGGGCCACAGTGGAAGCACAAGGCAGAGGAGGAGGAGGAGGAGGTCGCCAACGCAACCAGGGCACCGCCAGCACCTCAGAAGGCAGGGTTAGCATGGCCGAAATGTGGAAAAGCTTTGTCAGCACGCCACAACAAACAGCAGCACCAGCAGCTCAGATGGAACGTCTTAGCAGGAGGCAGCATTTTACCAACATGGTGGAGCAGTATGTGTGCACACGCCTACATGTAGTGAATGACGGGTCTGCCCCCTTCAACTTCTGGGTCTCCAAATTGGGCACATGGCTTGAGCTTGCCCTTTACGCCTTGGAGGTGCTGGCGTGCCCTGCAGCCAGTGTATTATCTGAACGGGTATTTAGCACGGCTGGGGGCGTTATAACAGACAAGCGCAGCCGCCTGTCCAGAGACAATGTGGACAAGCTCACGTTCATTAAAATGAACCAGGCATGGATCCCACGGGACTTTTCCGTACCTTATGCAGAATAGCAATGGATACCGACCTTACCCACCCATTGTTCCATTTTTGCTCTTTCTCACTCTTTTGGGGTGTACCCTCATTTAAAATTTTTGAAAAGAAGCAGTGTTGGCTACCTCGTCCTCCTCCTCAGGGCCAGATTAATGTAGGGGCTATTGGAGCTGCAGCTCCAGGCCCCTACCTTTTATATAGGCCCCGGGTTGGCCATATTCACTGTTACCGCTCTTCTGTCACTTGTAAACACAGAAGTCTGGCTTCTATGCTCGCTTCCCCAGGCAGCACCCTCAGAACCTCCCCACACAGCGTGAAGGCCGGACAAGGAGGGACAGTTGGCGATGCATGGATGTGTTTATGGGCTTCAGAGACAGCATCCCATGTTGAATTAGGCATGCATGGCTGCACCCTTCCTCCTCTGGGTGCATGGCAAGGCACGGCCCTTAAGGCCCTTCAAAATCCTCAGCACCAAGCCCATGATGCTGTTAATCCGGCCCTGGTCCTCCTCCACCGCCGCTTCCACCTACACCGCCCATAGGTGTGCGCAGCCTATTGCATTAAGGTGTGCACCCCAAAGTTGAAATACACATGCATGTGTTTGCCAGCAGGGAGAGTAATGTATCGGGGCCATGTACCTGTAGGCAAGGAGAAATAGAGCAGAGCAGGTCCCAGGGAGATCTTTCCCATCTCCTCACTGGCAATGCTATGTGCCCTAGGTGATTAGGGTGTGCCCAGGCACACCCAGCACACCCTGTGCGCACGCCTATGTCACCGCTAGGCTTGTGACGGTATCAGATTTTCATGCTGCGATTAATTGATTAAGGTTTTGCCACGGTATACGGTATTATCACGGTATTCTATTATTAAATTTAAATTATTAAATTTCCACCTCACTTCAATTTCATTGCTGAATTTAGGGGCTTTGGTTCACTTATGCACATTATTATATAGTCAGTCAGTACAGACTCTGTGAACCAGGCCTAAAATAGGTCATCAAGCAGTGTCTGGCCTAACTGGTGATAACTGGTTCTGGCGCTCGGCTCCGATCCGATGGCCTGGTCATTAAGAGGGCAAATCCTTGTGGTCAAGAAGTGGTTAAACCTGAAGGAGGTGTTGTTTATAAATTACTTTACTATTGCTTTAGGCCTGGTTCACATGTATGCGGGTTGGTGGTTCACATTTGCACAGGCATAGCAGCCCATTGATTTGAATGGGCTGCTATGCCCTCATTTTCCGCAGAAAAAAGGTGCATGCAGCATTTTTTTAAAATTCAGTGGCCTTGAAATCCATCCTGCTTTTGCACCATGCGACTAACCTGCAGTTCCTGCTCTGGCAAGCTTTCTGCATTTTTTGTATACGTGGGCACGGCATTTAAAAATAAACAGTTTGCGTGTGCAGCAACGGCAGGTAAGTCGCATGGTGCAAAAGAAGGATGGATTTCATGGCCACTGCATTTTTTTAAATTCTGCATGCACCTTTTTTCAGCTGAAAACGCAGGCATAGCAGCTCAAGCCCATTCACATCAATGGGCTGCTATGCCTGTGCAAATGTGGGCCCCCAACCCGCATACATGTGAACCAGGCCTAAAGCAATAGTAAAGTCATTAATTGGTTAAACCTGCAGGAGGACCGGTGTTTTTATCTATTAATGACTTTACTATTGCTTTAGGCCTGGTTCACATGTATGCGGGTTGGGGGCCCACATTTGCACAGGCATAGCAGCCCATTGATGTGAATGGGCTTGAGCTGCTATGCCTGCGTTTTCAGCTGAAAAAAGGTGCATGCAGAATTTAAAAAAATGCAGTGGCCATGAAATCCATCCTTCTTTTGCACCATGCGACTTACCTGCCGTTGCTGCACACGCAAACTGTTTATTTTTAAATGCCGTGCCCACGTATACAAAAAATGCAGAAAGCTTGCCAGAGCAGGAACTGCAGGTTAGTCGCATGGTGCAAAAGCAGGATGGATTTCAAGGCCACTGAATTTAAAAAAAATGCTGCATGCACCTTTTTTCTGCGGAAAATGAGGGCATAGCAGCCCGTTCAAATCAATGGGCTGCTATGCCTGTGCAAATGTGGGCCGCCAACCCGCATACATGTGAACCGCCAACCCGCATACATGTGAACCACCAACCCGCATACATGTGAACCAGGCCTAAAGCAATAGTAAAGTCATTAATAGATAAAAACACCGGTCCTCCTGCAGGTTTAACCACTTCTGGATCGCAAGGATTTGCCCCTTTAAAGACCAGGCCATCGGATCAGAGCGCCAGGACCAGTCATCACCAGGTAGGCCAGACACTGCTTGATGGCTATATAATAATGTAATGTGGGCTGCTAGGCGTGTGTGTGTGTATATATATATTTATTAGAGCTGCACGATTCTGGCCAAAATGAGAATCACGATTTTTTAGCTTGGAATAAAGATCACGATTCTCTCACGATTCTCTGTGTAACAAAAAAAAAAAAAATTGGGATAACTTTACTGTTACGTTTTTTTTTTTTTTTTTATTCATTAAAGTCTAATCATTGCGTTTGAAAGACTGCTGCGCAAATACAGTGTGACATAAAATATTACAACAATCGCCATTTTATTCTGTAGGGTCTCTGCTAAAAAAATATATAAAATGTTTGGGGGTTCTAAGTACTTTTCTAGCAAAAAAAAAACTGATTTTAACTTGCAAGCAGCAAGTGTCAGAAAAAGATCCAGTCTTTAAGAGGTTAAACTTCCTTTCTCCCTGGCAGAGGGAAGGAAAAGATACAAATGTAATCATTTTTGTTTATAGTTAGGAGACTTAATGCTGAAAGGTGTTAGCTGAGTGAGTGAATGAGTCATCCAGCTCACTGAAATGTATCAATTCACAAGTCAGGCAGACTTGACAGAGAAACTCGGTATTTTAAAAATGCCACAATAACAATACCGTGGCTATGCAATACCGCGATATATCGAATTACCGAAAACCGGCATATGTCTAGTCACCGCCACATCCACCACCACCTCAACCTCCCTCCTACTCCATATGGGCCTCGTCCTTCAGAGATGAAGAAGAACATTGTTTTATTTTTCTGTTTTTTTTTGTTGTTTTAAGTTATTTCCCTATCCACATTTGTTTGCAGAGCACTTGCCATGCTCTTAATTACGTTTTGCTGCCATTTGCAGCACTCTAGCCCTTTCCTTTGGTGTTTTAGAGCCATTTTAGTGCCTTAAAGTTCGGGTCCCCATTGACTTCAATGGGGTTCGGTGTCCGGGAAAAGTTCGGTAAAAGTCCGGGACACGGACCCGGACTTTTTTTTAAAGTTCGGCCGAACCCGTCGAACACGGACATCTAGGTGTTCGCTCAACCCTACTTGTTTCCTGTCAAACGTACAGCCAGACACTCTTGGATCCTAAAGGCACCATAGGCTGCCAGCTGGGTTTTGAAATTACAATGGAAGGAAGGTTAGGGCTGTATTTCTTTACCTTATATCTTTAAACATAAAGGTGTTGATTTGCAGAGCATATAAGTAATCTAACAGTTGATTAACCATATGTTGCTGCTACAACAGACAATACCAATGAGAGAACAAGGTAATAATCTGGGACTTGATAGAACCATGTGTTGTATTATTTTTCATAAAGATTCTCTTCAGGATTATAGTATGTCCCAAAAGAAAATATAAAAGGAATTGCAGCTGGCTGCTACTTTGGTACTGGTATTATTTTCATAGTCTGCAGAAGGCAATTTGCCTGTTTCCATTTTAAAATCTCATAAGAGTAAATCCACCATTCTCTGATTCATTAGCATATACGTGGTCAAGAAAACTAGTTAGGAATATATAAATACCTTCTGTTTAAAGAAATCCTCTTACTCTGCTATTCACAATAATCCATCAAGGACTTTATTTCTATGACTCACTGTGAATGGTGTTCTAATAGTAAAGGCTGTACTTTCTGCTTTCCTTCCTTATCCTTTAAATATAGAGCAAATCCCCTTCATGTTATATGGAGCAAAGTTAGTGTTACATATAATGTATGATAAATCCACTGAATTTCTCATATGTCTTTTTCTTATAAATATTTCTAATTCTACTTAGGGAAAATGAGGAATCCTATAAGGTTTTAAATGGTAGCAAAAAAAAAAAAATATAGTACTCTGTAGAGTGGATTCCAGCTACTTAGTCCTAAGCTGGTCCATTTTTCGGGATAATGCTGCCCCCAAGGAATACAAGATTCTGCCCATTTTATTAAAGTGGAACCTTGCCTCCCCAAAAAAGTTTTTGCAGGCAGGCCTTTTATTGCAGATGAGACATACTATCACACTTCTGCAATAAAACCTTATTACCAACCGGCTCGCAAATACGGTTAGAAAGTACATTCTCTGCATGACTTAATGCCAAGATAAGTCAAGATAAATAAACTCCCATGTGAATGTGTGGCAGTTACATCATCCCATGGCCAGCCAATTAGGATAGTTTCAGAAACATTTTCTGGCACTTTTTGTCTACATGTGGAAATATTTTTTTTTCTTGCTAGAAAATTAGAACCAGCAAACATTATTTAGTTTTTAAAGCAGAGGCTATAGAGAATAAATTGGTGGGCTTTTCACACAATATTCACGCAGCAGTTTTCCAAACGCAGTTTTTGGGAACAAAATACACTTTTTAAAATTTGAATGCAAAAAAGCACAATACTTTACCCAATTTTTTGTAAATTATAAAAGATTATGTCACACTGAGTAAATACATACCAAACATATCATGCTTTAAAATTGCGCACGCCTGCACAACAGTGACAAACAATATACATTTTACTATCCAAAGGCGAAGCTTTAAAAGCCTTTAAACTTTAGATGGACAGAGGAGGTCTAGTGCTAGAATTACTGCTTATGATCTGACATTTGTGGTGATACCTCACATGTGTGGGACGATTGCGGTTTGCATGCGTTCGGGGCTGACGCACACATTCTCATTTGAATGCTAGCAAGGGGGGGACAGGGGCACTTAAATTTTTTTTTATATTATTATTATTTAATTATTATTTTATATATATATATATATATATATATATATTTATTTTTATTTACACTGTCACTTTTAATTTTTTGATGTAAACATCCCTTGTGCCAGCAACAGGCACGTGACAGGTACTCTTTATGGAGGGATCCGGGGTCTACATTCAAAACGCCAAGATCGGCATTTTTGAATACAAGTACTTTCGATTTTCAAAAACTGGCGTCTTTAGGATTCCAGTAAACCAGAAGTGATGTCATGATGTCACTTTCAGGTTACCATATCCAAGACCTGATCAAAGCCGATTCTGGCTTTGTTACGGTCTCCGGTCAGCCAGCAGACGTGTCGGCTGGTTGCTTGGGTCTTCCGGTGGGACGGGAGAGCCCGGTTGGGCGTCAAAAGGCAGCGAGAGGGGAGGGATATCCCCTTCTGCAGCTTGTAATAACAGCCAAGTGGCTGCTTAGCTGCATCTGTTTTTTTTTATTAGGAGAGCCAACCTTTGGCTCTAAAAATGGTAAGGGGTGATGCCTGCAGCTGCAGACATCACTCCGGTACAACTACTTGAAGTCAAATCTGGAAGACTGGGCAAAGATTCCGGTTGCAGCAGAGGAGCTTGCAAACATCGGATTAATGGAGATGGTGGTTCCAATTTGTCCGTATAACTCTATTATCATGAAAGCTAAAATCAGACTGCTCTGTGGGAGGTAGCCAGGTTAAGTGCTTAATATACAATAGTACAATTACATAAACAGTCCAGATCACTTAACGGTAAAATAAGTTTGCATGTCTTTTTTAACATATAGTCATGTGCTTACTTTTTTAATTTAAACCTAATTCTCTAACATTGTACTCCAGTAACATCATAACTCATTTTATTTTTGCCAAACATCACGTGAATGCTTAAAAATTTGCAGTTGTGAATGAGAAACTTACTTTACAGAATTCTATGCACATTTTGGGTCAGAATCATCAACTATTTTCAGGTGTTAATGCTCGTTTTAAAATGTTACAGTGGGCGTAATTCACTAAGTGATATTTAACCTCATTAAAGTATATGGTAAAATAACGCACAGCGTTTTGAAAAAAAAAACTGTGTAATTCACAAATAAACTCTTCTTAAAATCTTGCATGTGTTATATTTCAGAAGTATGCTTTAAATACCACATGAAAACATGCGGTTAAGTGTCACAAGTATCTAACAAATATAGATGGGCAGAACACCACCCCCCTGTTTGGTTCGTAGCATCTGTACCATGTATAGAGCAGCACAAGTGACATTTCTAAAAAAAAAAAAAAAAAGAGCCAAATCCCATTTAAAATTATCCCCACCCAAAGCACCATGTCCCCATGTTGATAGGGACAAGGGCCTCATCCCCACAACCCTTGCCGGTGGTTGTGGGGGTATGCAGGCAAGGGGCTTATCGGGCTTAACCTCCCTGGCGGTATGATTCTTTCGGATTTTAGGTGCTGAAAGCGGTACCATTATTTTGCATGTAATTCTTGTGAATGAGCAGCCCAAACCAACTATGTTTGGTGTGTTTTACATTTGAATTTGCCGCCGGTTCCACCCCCCTGCGAACATCACGTCGCAGGAGAAGGAAGCCGGGGCACGGAGAGGATCGGGAGGAAGAAGCACCGCTAGACACCGCCGGGACACATTGCTGGATCCCAGTGACAAGGTAAGTAACCCTGCTTACAGGATCCAGCAATGCTTCTGGCGGTACCCCGAGTGTGGCTCGGGGTTACCGCTTTTGGCTCTGAAATTTAACCCTGAACCACGCTTGGGAATACCGCTAAGAAGGTTAATGTCTTCCCCTTTTCTGACCTGCTGGGCTGCATGCTCGATCTCTTTTCAAACATTTTTTGCATTGATACATGTCCCCCAGGGCCCGGGCCCCCATACTCCTTTTATGGCCAATACCTTCCATATAAGTCTTTTTTTCAACCAACCACTGGGGGGTCTGACCATTACCATAGTTATCACATAGTTATTACAAGCTTGGACCAGTACTTAATTACATCATACATTAATTTATTTATTGATTTCCTTTTGTGAATTGACTTTATTGCCTTTTTCTGTGGTATTTAACAAATGGTTTTGGCGTTTCTGCTAAATACCACATACGAGCAATAGTAAGTTTACATTTTCATTATCGCATGCGTTAAGTGGTCATGTGACCCTCATAAGGCAGGTGATAATCTTTAGTGAATTGTGCCCTTGTGTTCATTGTTTGTGGGCAGGAGGGCCCAGTACAGGGTGGGCAGGACGGCACGGTACAGGATGGGCAGGAGGGCACAATATAGGGGCAGGAGGGAGAGTACAGGAGGAGCAGGAGGGTACAGTATGGGGGGGCACAGTACAGGGTGGGCAGGAGGGCAGAGTACAAGGGTGAGTAGGCGGGCACAGTATGAGGAGTAGGAGGGCACAGTTCAGGATGGGTAGGAGGGCACAATACAGAGTGGGCATGAGGGCACAGTACATTGGGGGCAGGACGACACAGTACAGGGTGGACAGGAGGGCACAGTACAAGGTGGGCAGGAGGGCACAGTATGGGGGGGGCAGGAGGGCACAGTACAGGGTGGGCAGGAGGGCCTAGTATAGGGTGGGCAGAAGGGCATGGTACAGGGTGGGCAGGAGGGCACAGCATGGGGCCAGGAGGACATGGTACAGGGTGGGTAGGAAAAAAATGTATGGGGGGTAGGAGGGCACAGTACTGGGGGCAGGAGGGGGCAGTACAGGGTGGGCAGGAGGGCACAGTATAGGAGGTAGGAGGGGTCACTGCTGAATGTGCATTAGGCAGAGCTTTTTTTTTTCCAATGCCTGCACTGTACACAGCCTGAACATAGGCACTAAGATCTCCAGCTCCCCACACAGCACACTGACATTGGAGCTGAAATCTGATTCCCTTATACATACAATAGCCACAATGTACACGGTGAATAACTGGCTACTGTGTTTAATTCTGACTTCTGAAATTCTATGGTCAGAACGGTAGCTCAGTTGCAGTAGCCAGCTCTACACTGTGCACATCGTATCTGTGTGTAATGGAATTGGATGAGGAGGAGCTCTCAGTGTTTTGCTCAGGGATGGAACACTGCCGGCACAGCATTAGGCATGGTGGAGGGCTTTTGGGAGGTGCAGCCACCCCAGCAGCCCCTTAGATCTGGCCATGATCTTACCACTGCTGATGCTTGTGTGGATGAGATGCATACTGCTCCAATTCCCGCTGGCCTCCACTCCTGTTCATCCCATGTGATCGGAGCAGTACACACCCCGCCCACACAAGCAGCAAATGGGAGGTTTTTCCTTAACCCCTGAGAAGTGCCAAAGAAGCATGGGAGGGGGGTAACTGCAGGGGCCCCCCAGGCATCTGGGACCCCTGGGCACTGCCCAGGTTTGCCCATGCGTAAGACAGCTCCATACATATGCCTGGAAATAAGGTATTAAAATCCCTAGATTTTTTTGATACAAAAAAGTATAGACATACCCATCTGGGCCTTACCGACTTTAGTGATTTTAATTGCTGTTTCTATTACATTACATTGTGATAGCTCAGTTTCTCCTAACGTAGGAGGTGACATATAGCCGGGGCTTGACAAATCTATCTTTCTTGCATCTAGGAACCAGCTATAAAAGTTACCAGCCAGTTCTTTTTAGCGTAGCATGGGTTGTCAGCACCAGTGGCAAGGCAAGTATATTGCACTCCCTAACTCTAACTTACAGCAGAGTGGTTAGCCAATAACCCCGATGTAACGTGGTTGTGTCAGGGTTATAGGTTGGATGGAAAGAATGACAATAAAAACCTGCTATGAGGGAAACCCCACTCTGTTAAGGCCCCATTCACACCTGGGCAATTTGAGATCGTGGCAGAATCAAAATGCTCTACACTGACAAAACACAGGTTTAGGTGTCATTATTTTGATGTCACCCAAAACCCGGTGCGGTTTTGCTGCAATTGTCACGCATTTGACTGCACGTCAATCTCGCCAGATTGCATTGCATGACGTTTGTCACCCAAAAAGGAGCAGGAGCTTCTTTTGTGCACAAAGCTTGAGGATCTGCGACTATCTCGGCAGAACTGCACCAGGTTTTAGGTGCCATTGAAAATAATGGCACCTGAACCTGCAACACATGCCCGTTTACATCCACTTCTCCATAGAGGATAACGGAGGTTCCGATTGGGTCTGCCCTTGTAAAAGGGATCTAAGGTGAAGTGACCTACTGTATGTATGGATAAATGTCAGGCATATGTAGAAAGATGATCTGCACACTGGTAGTTGCTCTTAAAAAATCTTCATCTTTATTCAGGAACCACAGAACACAACTGCTGATAAGATCAGTTGACGTGTTTCAGCCTATAAGGCCTTAGTCATAACAAATGTCAGGCATACAAATTTGAACGTTTTCAAATGTTAATTCTGTAAGTTTTTCCATCTTTTGAATCTAAAACTGTATTTTTTTAAAATTAATTTGAATAAATTTAGTATGCAGTGTAGGTTATTCCTACTTATCATGGCTCCTGACAACTTGTTTAGCTGCATCAAGGGCTAGCACTCAAGGATCATGCTTTCGCTCTCATTGTATGCAATCAGGTTGGCATAGGGACAGCTGAACAACCTAGAAAAAGGAATAACTTTTTAGGAGTGGTCGCCTTATGAGGAGGAAATCTATGGGTAATAGGTAATTTTTTTCTTGACTTAATACCATTAGATCTAAATAAAATGCAGCACTTATTAAAAAAGTCCATCCAAAGAGTTTCCACAAAACCAAAGGGACCACCCAGAGAGTATGACCAAGGTATATCTGAAAGTGGTAAAACGATCCTCCACCAACACGACAGCAAACTGGGCCTCTTACCCTCAGGAATGGACCACTAGATTATAGGTGGCCTAACAACGCTCAGTCATCCATCTGGCATGTTCCTGTTCGCCAAAGACTGCACAAAGGTTATGGTTAAAATCCTGTTATTTCCTCTGAGAGCGTTGCTCCACAGGTCAGATTACCATGCATGTGTGTCAAAAGGAGAACAAACACTGCCTCATAGTGCAGTAAGTAAAAAACACTTGCATATTTGTTAAAAGATTTCTAGAATAATCACACACTGTATGTAAAATTTGGGCATGTCATTACAATTCCATATAAGTTTCAAACCAACAAAATGCCGAGGTTCTGTATGTGCAGCAACGTCTTGTGTCCAGGCTCCACCCAACGCGTTACATTGTAATAGATGTTGTCAGGGAGTGGCTAATGACTACCGCCACCCTTATTTATAGGGTAAGGGCTGGAGAGCACAGCCCTCCCTTAATTGTGCTCCAGAGCTAAAAATATCACCTAACCGGAAGTGGAATTTACGCCGCAACAAGGAGGATGTTGACTAGTTTGGACCAGAAATGAAGCAACATCCACAAGGTTAAAACAAAAATACCATTAGAGCCTTACTGTATGGAGTGGGCTACCAAAAATGAGATCTTAGCATTCATCATAAAATCTGTTTTTTGGAGTCCACAGCTTCATAATAATTAAGCAATGTAGGGTTATATTGTCATATACAGGAAAAATCTAAACTAAGCACAAAAAAAAAACTAAAGACCTGCCCCTTTAAACCTTTTGCTGCCAGAGGTGTTTTTTGCATTTTTTGCACCTGTGCTAAAATGGTGGTAGTCAACTTTTTTTTTTTTTTGCAATGAGAAAGAAGTGCAAATATTGAGATGGAGTGTTGGAGGCTGTAGGTGAAACTCTATTTTATAACCTTTTATACCACCTCTCACACCCTTACGTCAGCTAAGTGAGCTTGCCAAATCCTTGTGAAAGCCATGAGGGTCTTTAAACTTCATGTGGTAGCAGATTTATACATAGGCTTGGATCTTTTGGAATGCCACAGATGCTCAGAACCCTCTGAACTTTAAAGGGTGAAAGTAACTTGTGGGTTCGGAAACTGGAACCTAACCTGAAGGAACAAAAGGATTGTTTTAATGCAGGACGGAAAGTGTTGACCAATTTCACTGATCATTAGCTGTGATTAACTTGGCTATGAAAAAACCCTAATTCTCACAGCAAGTTTAACCACTTTACCACCGGAGGATTTTGCTGTCTTCCGTCCAGGCCACTTTTTGCGATTCGGCGCTGTGCGACTTCAACTGACAATTGCGCGGTCGTGCGACGCCGTACCCAAACGAAATTTACGTCCTTTTTTTCCCACAAACAGAGCTTTCTTTTGGTGGTATTTGATCACCTGTGTGATTTTTACTTTTTGCGCTATAAACAAAAAAATAGCGTTTATTTTGAAAAAATAACAATATTTTTAAAATTTTTTTATATGAAATTCCCCAAAAAAGATGTAAAAACCAATTTTTTAAAAAATTTTTGGCCAATTTGTTTTATGCTACATATGTTTGGTAAAAAAAATCGCAATAAGCGTATTTTTATTGGTTTGCGCAAAAGTTATTGCGTTTACTAACAAAGGGAAAGATTTCTGTCATTTTTGGTGTTTTTTTTTTAACGCGTAATGGCGGCGATCTGCGATTTTTTTTGCGGGACTGCGACATTGCGGCGGACAGATCGGACCCTTGACTGACATTTTTGACACTTTTGGGGGTACCAGTGACATTACTGCAGTAATCAGTGCTATATATATGCACTGTTACTGTAAAAATGACACTGGCAGGGAAGGGGTTAATTTTATTGGAGAGGGAGGGGTTAATGTATGCCTGGTGCTTACTGACGTGTAGGGGGGGAGGTGACTGTGTGAGTCATGGACAGATCGGATGTCCAGCTATGCTGAACAGTCCGATCTGTCACTCCCTGTCACTATGGAGATCCGCCCGCTGTGTTTACACACAGCGGGCGGATCTCCAGACTCGATCCCCGACGATCGGGTAAGAGCAGCGGCGATCGCCGCTGCTCCTCCCCTGGCCCGACTCCCGCTGTGAATGAAAACAGCGGGAGCGAGCCTCCGGCGGCGCGCAAGCGCCGCCCAGAAGGGGAAGTGTCTAACGACGTTAATACTACGTCGCTGGACGATAACGAACCACTCTGCCGCAGTAGTATTACTGTGAGCGGTTCTAAAGTGGTTAATGATTTTGTAAAAAAAAAAAAGAGCCAAAAAGAAAGTCTCCACGAAGTGTAGGCAAAGAAAGCCTTCTTACACTGTTACCCTACTGGACAGTACATACGCCAGAGTGCCCTGGGATTAACCCAAATCATGTAATTGCTTTGTATCTCTGGATATATTAAAGAAGGGAATGTACTTTAGAAATATACAGTAGTTATCCTTTAAAGCCCAGCTCCAGAAAAATGCCATGTCTCTGAGAATTTATTGGCAGTATGTAAAATGTAACATTCCAAATGTCCCCAACATTCCAAATGTCCCCAAAGTGTAATAGCCAATATAAAGCCAAATGAGTATGCCTGAGTAATACTGGGCTTTGTAATATAAAACAAACTACTAGGGAGTCTAGCTACAAAAGAGTGACATTTTCATTATGGCTTTGTTGGAGGAGGAATAAACTGCTGCAAACCTACACAGCAGACTTAAAGTGGAACTCCAGCCATAACTTTTTTTTTTTTTTGATTAGAGTAGGGAAAGGTTCTGTCAGGTTTTTATTCTGCCTGTGACTTCACTGGGGATTTTTCCCTTTCCCTTTTATGCTTATGATGCCAGGACAAAAAAAAGGGAGAACATGAATCATTGGGACAGGATTGCACAAATAACAATGAAAATTCCAAAATGTTTAGCCTATTTCCACTCCAATAAAAAGTGATTTGTCGCTGTCTTTTTTTCTAATTTATGCGCATGCTTGTGTCGCACTGCGCATCCTGAATGATAGGGGAATCTTCTGGGACCTCTGATATGTCCCAGAAGATTGCAGGGAGGGAGAGGGAGCTCGGTACCTGTCAAAACAGGCACCCAGCTTTCCCCCCAAAACAATGACATGTCAAATGTGGCATGTCAGGGGGTCAGGAGTACTTAAAGTGGAAGTTCCACTTTTGAGTGGAACTCCGCTTTAACAGGAGTGGGCTAGAAACAATTGAAATACAATGTAGAAATAAATATATGATATAAATGTTTTACTGTAGATACACTTTAAACTATGTCTGTGTAACCTGCTGAATTTGATAAATATCAGCATCGGCATTCTATATTGGTCACTACAAGTTCTACAAACATTTTCACTACAAGTTCTGAAATGGAAATGCCAATGACAGACAGCAAATCCTGTTGCAAAATGGGAGTGGGGATCATGGAAAAACAAAGATGATATCAAGCTATACTTTGAGCTGATCCAGTAAAAGTAGCACTAAAGCATTGTTACATGTTTAAAAGTACTTCCATGACATGTTCTGAAACAATGTAGATGCCACTCCAACTTTTAAAGTTCACCCCTTCCTTCTCTGGCATCCCTTTAAAAAGTTCTGAACATTGAGGGGCAGCAAAGATCACATGACCACTATGATTGGTTGTCACAGTGGTCACATGATTGAGAGCTGATCCCACCAGCTACTGATCTTTAGCAGGGATCTAGAGCTGTCTTTCACATCTTCATCTCTGTGCTGAGAGCATGCAGTGAGCACGCTCTAAGCACAGAAAAATCAGTCTCCCAGTGACACATACAGTATGTGTGCCGTATGGGCAATAAAGTCCACCCTTCTGCACCTACACATATGTGTTATACACTCATAATGGGGTTAATATGTTCTGAAGTAACAGTGAGAAGACAAAAGGTACAGATGCTCAGTCAGGATGGCATGGTGTATACAAAGCTACTACCATATAAAAACTTCCATTTGCTGAATTTCATTGATGGACACAGCACTCCATAAATCATAACTAGTGGGTTGTATTGCCTCCTCCAGGAGTAGGACTAGGCAGAACAAAAAATACCTGGCTACGCCCATGGGCCATCCTCAGCTGGTATATAACCCCCCCTCTCTGCTCTAGGTAATCAGTTTAGTAGCAAGCAGTAGTAGAAGCATCAGAACTCCATAGAGGGGTGGGTGCTGTGTCCGTCAATGAACTCAGAGAAATGGATTTTACGGTAAGTACAAAAATCCCATTTTCCCTTTTGTTTATCAATGGACACAGCGTCCATAAATCATAACTAGTGGGACGTCCAAAAGGAAAACGAGGGGTGGGAAAAATAACCCAAGGCTAAACATAAGAGCCCTTAACCAGGACACAGAAGCCTTAACAGGGTCACAGGAGCCCCGTCTGAAAAATAAAGGTTTAAAGAAAAAACACCCCTCAAGAGGGAACAGCCCCTCCTAAACAGCAGCCTGCAAAACTTTGCAGCCAAAAGAAGCATCCGCAGATGCCAAAGTTTCTGCCTTATAGAATTTCGTGAAGGTATGCACGGACAA
The DNA here is from genome assembly GCF_965119305.1 of Pelophylax lessonae. Lineage (NCBI taxonomy): Eukaryota > Metazoa > Chordata > Amphibia > Anura > Ranidae > Pelophylax > Pelophylax lessonae. The sequence continues at coordinate 111,402,479 of NC_138773.1, read as the reverse complement.
CCAAGTGGCCGCCTTGCAAACTTGCGATATTGAAGCCTGATGACGGCAGGCCCAAGAAGCACTTAATGCCCGAGTAGAATGTGCCGTGACAGGGAATAGGCCTGAGTCACAGTCAGTCTGATCTATCTTGAGATGGTAGCTGAAGAAGCGGCCAGTCCTTTTCTTGGTCTGTCCGTAACCACAAAAAGCGAGTCTGACCTCCGAAAAGACTCAGTAGCTGCCAGATACACCCAAAACGCACAAACCACATCCAAGGTATGCAAAACAAATTTCTTGGGATGAGCTGGCTTGGGACACAAGGAAGGCAACACAATGTGATGGACAGGGACGGAGAACCACTTTATCACTATGAACCACTAAATAGGGACTGCGAAAGGATAGTGCCGTCAATTCCGCTACCCTGCGGGCCGAGGTAATAGCCACCATGTCACCTTCTGGGATAACGTAGGCAAGGGAATCTCCTGAATATTCTCAAATTAAGGTTTCTGGAGAACCGAAAGTACTACATTTAAATCCCATGGCGGCAAAAGAGACTGTACAGGTGGAGCAAAATGTCAAACCTCCTGAAAGAAGGTACGAACTAAAGAGTTTGCGGCTAGGGGTCACTGAAAGAAGATTACCAAGGCAGACACCTGGCCCTTGATGGTACTCAAGGCCAACTTCTGATCAACGCCCTGATGAAGAAAGTTTAAGATCCGAGCCACAGAAAAGAATCGAGGATGAGCGCCAATCGACTCACACCAAGAAATGTACGCTTTCCACGTACAATGGTATATCTTGCTTGAAGACAACTTCCTCGCCTTCACCATAGTAGGGATCACTGATCCAGACAGACCTCTATCCCTCAGTACCTGGCTTTCAATAGCTAAGCCATTAAAACCAGCCAGACTAAGGGAAAATGGCCAACATCAGCTACAAACACTGAAGCATGCTACCAGGTAGTTTCCTGCAACGCTGCACCCTCTGCCATGCTGCACCCTCTGCAAGGGGACCCCCCCTGAAGGTAGGACACATGTTTAGGGGAGACTCTGCTGTGCACTCTGCACTGGGAACCCCCTGCACTATACCCACACTGGAAACAGCAGGGCATGTACCTAGGCTTCTCCTACACTGGGACCCCTCCAGACTACCAGGGCGGGACACACACTATCCCAGGACACTATTCCAGGACCCCCACCAGACTCTAGGTCCAGACAGGAGGGAATGGGAGTGGGGAAAGCCCAGATCAGAGAGGGATTTAAGGATGGGAGGAGGGAACCTGCAGGCAGGTCCGACAATCCCTGGAGGTTACCCGTGTCCACCCAAAAGAAAACCACCAAAGGGGGAGAGGGGGAAATGTACTTACCCTTCCATGGTGCGGGCTACGCTCCAGACAGAACTCCTCGCCACCGAAGTAGGGGAGCTGTCGACCAAGGGACCTCTGCAACTCAGACCCAAGCTCGGTCGTATGCGACCCTGCGAGACGTTTAACTCGTGGGCCAGCCTCTGTCCATGAGGCTATGTCGCGGCCGACCTAGAGCGTAGCTGCTGTCTGCACGCGCTCACTGCCTGGGCTGGGGGGACCATTGGATCTAGATTATTCAGCCCGTCGCCCAGCCCGGCAGTTGATTGTAGCTCTCTTGAGAGAAAACAAAAAAGTAGTGTGATTAAGATGTAAGGAAGGAGAAAATTGCTAGGACCAGAGATCCCAGCCGGGAGTCTAGGTCCCTACTCGTGACTAGACAGATTAAAATTGAATACCTAGAGCAGAGGGCAGGGTTATAGACCAGCTGAGGATGGCCCATGGGCATAGCCAGGTATTTTTTGTTCTGTCTAGTCCTACTCCTGGAGGAGGCAATATAACCCACTAGTTATGATTTATAGAGCGCTATGTCCGTCGATGAACAAAAGAGAAAATCTGTTTTTCTGTAAAAAATAAATAAATATAATCATAGACATAATACTAGCATGCAATATCAGTTAGCAGCTATAAAAACTGACAAGATACTCATTTGCAATAAAAAGAGCCATATGCTCAAAAGAGAAACATAATTTTGCTCCCATTAAATAAACCATACATACTAAATGTTCAGTTCTATGATAGGTACCAGTTAACTAAACGGATGTCCTGGAGCTGGAAACCAACAAGGAGTTATCAAAAATAAAGTAAACTACCGTATTTTCCGGCATATAAGACGACTGGGCGTATAAGACGACCCCCCTAATTTTAAAGATAAAACATAGGTTTTGGGCTGTACTCACCGTATAAGACTACCCCCCTTCCGAAGCAAGGCAACACCATTGAAAAACATCAGATTTCTCATAGATCTCCAAGGTACCCCAAGTACTGTAATACATGTAATCTCTCATAATATCTCCAAGGTACCCTAAGTATAAGTATTACCAGTAGATGTAATCTCAAGACGCCGGCTGTGCGGGAATTCTGTACCGGTGTATTGTATGTACCGTAGCTTCAGCTACATACAGTATACCACACTGAGCCAATCACCGTGAGCGATGTATTCTATTATTGAATGCAAAGCCTGCTCGGATTGGCAGAGTCAGAGAGGCGGGCTGATGTTACTCCGCCAATCCAAGCAGGCTTTGCATTCAATAATAGAATATATCGCTCTCCCTGATTGGCTCAGCGCGGTATACTGTATGTAGCCGAAGCTACGGTACATACAGTATACCGGTACAGGATTTCCACACAGCCAGCGTCTTGAGAGATTACATCTACTGATAATACTTATACTTAGGTTACCTTGGAGATATTATACTCAGCGTATAAGACGACCCCCCATTTTTGGGAGATTTTTTTGAGGTTCAAAAGTAGTCTTATACGCCAGAAAATACAGTAAATGTATTTATCCTTGGACAGATACAATATGTAATCTTATACAATTATACTAATGTTCCACATAGAATATTATTAGAAAACTGTTCACTTTAGTGCACCTTTTGATAAGAAGATAAGATGCATAATCTGCAGCTAATAAAATGTTTCTTTGCTGTAAGAGCTGTGACAATGATGAATAGGATTCATAGGAACTGGCTTCAGTAGGTACTATAGCTAATCAACCTAAATCTGTGATTCTAAAGGCAATGGATTTCAGCTCCACTTCTCAGTGTTTTCACAGACATCTAATGCAGTGTAAATATGCACATCTTTATTCAGAAAGTATTCAAAATCTAAGACCTTTAAACCCCCTGAACATGGACCGAATGTCAGGAGACATCAGCTGGTCCAAGAAAAACGGCCCATGTGTATGCCACCCTGTCCGACAGAAGTTGGCTGTTTGGCCGGCTTCTGTTGGACGAGCATGCTGCAAAACTAGCTGCCGACCAACTCCCGATCAGCGCTCTCAGCCAATTGTGGAGAGCGCTGCACAGAGTGTTCTGGTGGGAGGGGGGGGGGGCGTCCCCCTGTCAAAACACAACAGCTCAGATGGGGAGATCTCTATACTAACTTTACACTAACTTTGTTAGTACAGCGGCTCCCACTGGAGCTGACAGTTTTTTCAACCCAGCGAAAAACTCATTGTGTGTACCAGGCTTTAGCCTACAGGGAATAGCTGAGAGAAGAAAATTGTTAAGCAGAGAAAAAAAAGAGGCTGTTGTCCTACCTAGAGGTCTTCAGAAAGCCCCACTCAATCTAACAATGTGACATTAATAGTTGTAAAGCCTAAAGTGCATTATAGATTGCATAAGCTGAAATCTGCCTTTAGTAGTTGATAATATAAGGTAAATTACACCCTTTCTGGTGGTCTCCCTAGATGCCACCGATAGCACTTCTGAATTTGTCTATGTAAATAGTGACTCTAGAAAGGTGGCTGTCTAAATATCTATAGACAGGACCACACAACATGAAAATGCCTGAGCCTCAACTTGATGATTGTTCATTGTGGGGTGGGCCAATAAAGTGCATACACTTCAGGGATGCTAAAAACATCCCAGTAAGGAGGCACTGATTATGTCTGCTAGCAGAGCCAGGTCTTAGATTATGCAATCCTAAAGTGTTTCTGTCAGGGCTAGGCTCCCAGGAGCTCTCTTCTCTGTGCTAAGGCTGCTTAGCTGTCGGTTTATTGTCAGCACTCATTGTTTCCTCAGTGGCTCACCTGGTTATTATTATCTGCTCATCAGTTCCGCCTACATCCAGCCCCTTCTGGCTATTTAAGCTGCCTTGTTCATTCCTTTCCTGCCTTCGCCTGGTCAACGTATCTGGAGTTTTTCTGTTGTGTTCCTGTGAAAGACTTTGCCCGGCTGACGTAATTTCTGGTTCCTGATCCTTTTCCTCTGCCTCTGACTACGCTGATTTCTGGTTTCCTGATCACTGGGTCTGACTTCCTGTTTTGGCTTCTGACCCCTGGATTATGTTTTGACTACGTTTACTGTTCTGTGCCATTTTTTACCATTACATTAAAGGGGAGTTGCACTCAAAAGTGGAACTTCCGCTGATCTGCTTTCTCCCCTCCTTCGGTGCCACATTTGGTGCCTTTCAGGGGGGAGGGGGGAACGGGTACCTATTTTTGACATTTCTGGGAGACAGAAGTGAACTCGGAAGTTCAGCCTCCCTCCTCCTTCCCCTGCTGCCGGGCCAATTAGCGCAGCACGCTTCGCACGTGCACAATTACAATAGGGAACTGACTATGAAGCCAAAAAGGCTTCACTGCCGGTTTCTCTTACAACGAATGGCAGCGGCAGCACCCAGCAGCCAATCCGAAAATCGGCTGGGGTGCCGACAACACGGGCTCCCTGGACTGGAAAATGTCTATATATTAAAAGTCAGCAGCTACAGTATTTGTAGCTGCTGACTTTTTTTTTTCCCAGGCAGAACTCAGCTTTAAGCCCCGGTTCACATTAGTGCGATTGCGGAGATCGCATGTAATTCGGAGCGCACTGCTCCTAAATGACATGCGATCTCATGTGCGGTGCAAATTTCAGCCATACACTTTGTATGGCTGAATTCGCACCGCATACGCACTAAACTCGCACATGAGGCTTTTTTTTATCCGCAGCAGAATCGGATCGCATAGTGGTTCACACTAGTTAGATCCGATCCCGTGCAAACTTGGAGATCGCACTGTGATATGCGATCGCAACTGGGGGTGTTGTTAACTTTTAATTGACACCCCCTGCTTATCGCATATGGCAGTGTGAACTGCCAGAGGTGCGGATGCGATGCGGGATCACGCTGCATATTCGCAGTGTTCCCGCATCGCACAAATGCGAACCGGCACTAAAGGTGTGATTTTACTGCATTTTCTGTCTGATTCATGGTTCCTGACAGTTGCTAAACCCACAACAGTAAAATGAGTCTGTACATGCAGTAAAGCATGCTTGTTAATCCTGTGCATTGTGTAAAAAGGCTGTTTGATTCTCTCTTCTCTGATCCTCCCCTTCTTTTACTGTCCCCAATCAATCTGCTGATATTACAAAGCCATAGGGGCACTCTGCATGCGCTCAATTTGTTGTGTATTGCTAGAGAGTTATTTTTTTGTTTTCTGGGGCACATGTGATCGGCACAGAGCCAATTAGCACTGTCCAGACAGAGGGTCAGGAGTCATGCAGCCTCACTGGACAGTCAGAGGAGAATGAAAACTCAAGCTTTAACCAGTGATCTGGAAGTCACAAGACGGCTATACACTGCTGATGAGAAAAGGTATTTAGCCGGTAATATTTACTAAAATAATTGCATTTCTGTGTACTGTGGGAGACCAGATATAGTGAATGCAGGGTCCTGGGTTTAGTAACACTTTAATTGCCCACAGATGTTTCAAAGTAGACAACAGTGGCAAAAAAAAAAAAACAATTTTTCTGCAGTCATACCATTTTCTAACTTGCAATCTCCTATTATATTTGGACAACAACTAGATACAGTTATAAAAGCGCTGAAGTATATAACATTTCAGACTGTGTGATTTTATCATTAAAATTTCCCCATTGCAAGAAATAAACTTGATATGAAAAACAGGTCTTTAATTTTCACACATTGCTCTTCTCAGTTAAAATTCAAATAATTTTAGAAAGGTCAGGTACATTTTTACTTGAACAGTATGAATTTATTATAGTCCTTACATTTTTAACACCTTACATCCTGTTCCCTGCTTTGGTTTGTACAATTGTAGATCAGTGCCACTGGCAGGGAATTTTCATGTGGAGTGATTTATCGGCCTATCTAGTATGCAATCTAGTAATTGATTCATCCATCAGAATTTGAAGTGTCAGTTTTTATTTGTCAGTACATTCCAGGGGGATTAAACAGTGGCTAAGTATTAACTTGGGCCAAGAAGAGAATTAAATGAATGCATGTAAGTTTGACTGTTGAACACATCATGAAATGGGAATCCTTGTATTACCATTTAAGTCTATACAGTTATTGTCAAAAGTATTGGTATTCCACTTTTTGCCAGGATATTCCAAGTTGCTGTGAAATAAACTGAAAATTACCCTAATAAATTACATCCACCATTCTTTTTTCCATAGCCCATAGAGCAGATGCTTTGCTTTTGCTTAATGATATTATTGTCACTTACCATGTTTCATGTCAGATTGTTTTAGACAGACAACTAAAAACCCTGTGTCAACTTAGTATCATATTTACCAAGATCGGGGTGACTTTTGTAATGAATGTGAAAAAGTTACATTTAATTATTATGAGACATAGTTTGTGTATACCATACTTCTTTTATATCAGCAAAATGTCTATAGACAGTTCTATTCTATAGAATATACACCAAAAGCTTTGGAATGACAGTTGGCTTTCATCTTAGGTAACACACAAAATTCAAAGCAGTCAGCAGGGAGAATGATCTATAACTGACATTTCAACATTTCCACAAGAAGGATGCTGAACAACGAGGGAAGGTGTGCGTATGATATGTATATACATACATACTACAAAATCAAAAGTCTTTAGTCAGTCAATCAAAAGCCTCTCAAGGGTTAGTCACTGGTAATATTGTGTATATTAAGAGGACATTTTTAACTGCTATGTTAGATTGAATGATGGAAGAAAAGACCTAGAAGAGAGCACAGAGAAAGCATGCACTTGTACATGAATGACACATACGTGTATATATAGATTGGATGCTTAGGCTGGGTTTGTGGCATGTATATATGCTTTAGAAAACAAAAAATAACCCTGCACATAGTGATAAAATGAAAATAGTGACTGAAGCACCTAAAAAACAATCTGGATACAAGATGTGCTCTAATATGATTTATACACAAAAGTGTATACTGCAAAAGTGTCAAACTCAACAAAGTTATCAATATATAATATGCATAACAAAAAAACACTATAGCATCCAAGGTGATTTAATGAACAATATAATAATAACAGTCCCAATTATAAGAGTCCCAGAAGATAATAATATATGGCATGACAACTAAAACCAACTGGGTGCCGTGAGAAAGACAAAGGATATCCAAAGCCACTCCACCAAAGTGTTCACATTGGCTTCTTACCACAAGGACTGATCCCACAAAGAGATCATACAGCACCTTGCTGCCCTGTAGCAGAAATCAGTCTGGCCCGTTATTCCAAAAATGGCTCCTAGATAATGCGTTTAACAGGAGTTGTGAACACAAACAAGGAGTTTCATAGTGTGGTAGGATAAAAACGGCTTAGCTAAATTTGATTTATTAAAAAATACACTTACAATGGCTGTAAATCATATCTGCATATCATACACAGTCTGCACTGCTGGGTCTCTCATCAGTGTGAGTGATGACGTCATGTGTCCAGCCCTGCCCAACACGTTTCTCGGTAACAAGCATCTTCAGGGGATAGAGGCGGGCACAGAATGTCCATCTACAAGCTTATATACAACTCAGGAAGGAGATGCTGCGGTTGTTCCCAATACAAATCTGACTCCAAATTACACAACAAAGATATTCCATAAATAAAAAATAAAGAAACCTTGATGGCGATTTCCTTAACCACTTTGCGACTGCCTACCACAGTTTTACTGTGGCAGGCAGCTGCTCTTGGGCAAAGCGACGTAGTACTACGTCGCTCGCTCAGGAGACTCTAGGGGGCAAGCTCGCACCGCCGGTGGCGCTTCCAACCCCGCTCGTCAGCTGAGGAGCCAGTGCGTGTGACCGGCGGCTCCGATGGCCGCCGGCCACTCGTGATCTCCCGCAGCTGAGAGAGAAGGACAGACAGCTGATGTAAACACAGCCGTCTGTCATTCTCCCTTAGATTATCACAGAGGCTATGTGATCCTGCTATAAAGGATCGCATGTCTCTGTGATGATCTCACAAGCACGCCCCATCATGCCCCTATGGTCACACTTAACCCCTTGATCACCAGTAATGTTAACCTCTTCCCTGCCAGTGTCATTTTCACAGTAAGAGTGCATATTTTTAGCACTGATTACTGTAGTAATGTCACTGGTACCCCCAAAAGTGTCACAAATGTCAGTTAGGGGTCCAATCTGTCCGACGCAATGTCGCAGTCCCGCAAAAAATCGCAGATCGCCGCCATTACTAGTAAAAAAAAAAAACAATAAAAATGACATAAATCTTTCCCGTAGTTAGTAAACGCAATAACTTTTGCGCAAACCAATCAAAATACGCTTATTGCGATTTTTTTTACCAAAAATATGTAGCAGAAAACAAATTGGCCTAAAATGTTAAAAAATTTAGATTTTTACATTTTTTTTTTTTTAGAATTTCATATAAAAGAATGTAAAAAATATTGTTATTTTTTCAAAATTATCGCTCTTTTTATGTTTATAGCGCAAAAAATAAAAATCGCACAGGTGATCAAATACCGCCAAAAGAAAGCTCTATTTGTGGGAAAAAAAGGACATCAATTTTGTTTGGGTAGAGCGTTGCACGACTGCGCAATTGTCCGTTAAAGTAACGCAGTGCCGAATCGCAAAAAAGGGCCTGGTCATTGAGCAGCCAAATCCTCTGGTCTTAAAGTGGTTAAAGAATAAATATAATGAAAACATTAATATTTTTCATCAATTTTATTCTTTGAATCATATCCTTATTCTTTATGCCAGGCTAAACTATGGCTAAACAACACATTGATAGGCTATGAAAGGTCATGCAAAGATAACTTTTTTTTTTTTAGCCAGGCAATACCATAAAGCACATGTTGCACAGACTGTGAGGAGTCATGCAAAAATGTTTCTTCACAGAGGAGCTTAACCGCATACACCGGATTCTATGGACAGTGGCAGTTCTTTTGTTCTTCTAGCCGCTTGGTTTGTGGCTACATTCAAATAGCAAAGGCTGCTTTCAGCCTGTCAATATTTTATACTGACTGCTGCTATTCCCATGCACCTGTCATTCCAGCCACAAGAATGCACTGATTCTGGGTAAGCACTCTATACGATGGCGGAACTACCAGGGTTGCAGCAGTCGCACTTGTGACCGGGCCCTGGTGTCCCGCCACTGTGGGGGGGGGGGGGCCCGCTGACTTCTCTGGTTACACTCCAGATGGAACAGGGACACTTGCTGCACAGCGCAGCGGACCGCCCACACAGTCTCCGCCGGGTCCGTGCAGCTGCAAGCTGATGAAGAGGCATTCTGTCTGAGAGCCGAATCTGCTGACCCAGTACAGTGATGGGGGAGGAGCTGCAATTGTGAATGGTTGTGATGCTGAATGAGGATGGATGTCACAGGGAGCCGAGAGAGACAGCAATGCAGGGGGAACCGAGTGCACACTGACAGCAATTAAGTGTCACTGAATCCATTCCCCACCACCACTGCTTAATTTAATCCATCCCTAGCAATGACACTCCTGCACTGACACTCATCCCTTCCATCCCTAGCCCTGACACTCATCCCATCCATCCCTAGCCCTGACACTCATCCCATCCATCCCCAGCCCTAACACTCATCCCACCCCCCCCAGCCCTGACACTCATCCCATCCATCCCTAGCCCTGACATTCATCCCATCCATCCCCAGCCCTGACACTCATCCCACCCCCCCAGCCCTGACACTCATCCCATCGATCCCTAGCTTTGACACTCATTCCATCCATCCCTAGCCCTGACACTCATCCCATCCATCCCTAGTACTGACATTCATCCCATCCATCCCTAGCACTGACACTCCTCCCACCCATCCCCCCCAGCCCTGACACTCATCCCCCCCCAGCCCTGACACTCATCCTATCCATCCCTAGCCCTGACACTCATCCCATCCATCCCTAGCCCTGACACTCATCCCATCCATCCCTAGCCCTGACACCCCCCCCCAGGCCTGACACCCATCCCATCCATCCCTAGCCCTGACACTCATCCCACTCCCCCCTAGCCCTGACACTCATCCCACCCCCCCCCAAGCCCTGACACTTATCCCATCCATCCCTAGCACTGACACTCATCTCATCGATCCCCAGCCCTGACACTCATCCCACCCCCTCTCCCCAGCCCTGACACTCATCAAACCCCCTCTCCCCAGCCCTGACACTCATCTCACCCCCTCTCCCCAGCCCTGACACTCATCATCCCCCCCCGTAACACTGCCGCTCATCCCACCCCCCCAGCACTGCCGCTCATCCCCCTTCCCCACCAGCACTGCCACACTTGCATGCTCCAGGGTTCCCATACAGCCACCTGCACACCTGAATAGGAGGGGCGACATATAAAGGAACCAATCCCCTTCATTTTCCTCCTGCAGCCTTTCAGCTGCAAAACAAATTTAATCACCTCCCACCTGGCCCCTGTACATATACGGCCAGGTGGGAGTCTCGTCCTTCTGGTCGGACGTTCTGGAACGTCCTTCAGAAGGAGAGAGATCGCGTCGCCACGGGCACGCGCAGCGGCGCGATCCCGATGTGCCTGTGTCCCTCGGACACACAGCAACAAGATTCAGCAGGAGGGCCCTGTGATTGGCCCTCCTGATCACATGGCGGCTGTGTCCAATTACAGCTGTCATGTAATGTGAATACAGCAGTTGTAACGGCTTTGATCTCTTCTTTTCCTCACACAGATCCTGTCAGTGAGGAGAAGAAGAGACAATCTGTGCTACAGCCAGGGGATCAGTGAGTTTGAAGCATTTTTTTCCTAATTACACACTGATCACCCTGCTAGTGTCCCCAAAACACAGTGTCCCCAAACACAGATATAAAAATCATCAGGCGCACATCTGTCCGTGGATCATCCCGCGCACATCTGTCCGTGATCATCCCACGCACATCTGTCCGTGATCATCCCGCGCACATCTGTCCGTGGATCATCCAGCGCACATCTGTCCGTGGATCATCCAGCGCACATCTGTCCGTGATCATCCCGCGCACATCTGTCCGTGATCATCCTGCGCACATCGTCACCTGTCTGTGATCTGCTACACCTGTCTGTGATCTGACACATCTGTCCGTGATCTGATACACCTGTCCCAGTGAACATCTGCCGCATCTCAGTTCAACGTCTGTCACACATCTGTCCTAGAAATCATCTGTGCACATCTGTCCACATGGCGAAAAAAATTTATAGCGGCGAGGAGGCTGTCCATATTCTCCAGAGTATGTCGGATGAGAGTAGCGGGGAACTCTCTCCGTCAGACTCGGATAGTGAGTATGAGCCAGTAGAAAGCAGTGAAATAGGTGCAAAAGAGGTTGCAACGGCGCTACCTATAAAGTGATTAAGTGCTGTGTAAATAATGTGCCAACATAAATAGTGGTGCTGAAACACTATTAAGAAAATTATGTTTGGGTCCAAAGTAAAGTGCACTAGTGACTTGTGATGTGACAAGAATAACCAATTATTTATCCTGGACCCAAAAAAAGGTGCAAAAATAAAGTGCTAGTTGCTGTGCAATAAATATGCCAAAATAATGGAGAAACAGTGAATTTTATTTCAAAGAATGAATGTGTTTATACAATGCAATTTATTAGTGGTAAATTGTGCTTACTGAGAACCACATAAAATAAATAAATATATTTCTTCTTATAAAAAAGTGCTGTGTGTAATCAAGTAGAAATGACACTTAGTGAAGGGTTAAGTGGAAAACGTTATTATAAACGAGAGTGAAAACTGGGGTTGCAGTCACCAGTGTAACCACTAGGTGTCACCCCTTGCATACGACCTGTTATTCAAGTGATGGAATTATTCGGGGGTTTCCCAATAGAATGAGCATTTAATCCAGCTTTAAATTCCTCAAATAGAAAGAGAGAACCCCATGATGCCGTATACAATGTACAATACAATGGAAAATAGTAGTGACTCACGGGTTAGGCTGTCCGAGATCAGTTGGTGCAGCCGGGAAGCTTCCGCGTTCCACGGCCCAGGCTCCGAAAACCGGAAGGTGACGTAATGACGTTTTGACTCCACCCTACGCGTTTAATCAGAGGACGTCTGCTCCTCTGACGAAACGCGTAGGGTGGAGTCAAAACGTCATTACGTTACTTCCGGTTTTCGGAGCCTGGGCTGTGGAGCGCGGAAGCTTCCAGGCCGCACCAACTGATCTCGGACAGCCTAACCCGTGAGTTACTACTATTTTCCATTGTATTGTACATTGTATATGGCATCATTGGGTTCTCTCTTTCTATTTGAGGAATTTAAAGCTGGATTAAACGCTCATTCCATTGGGAAACCCCTGAATAATTCCATCGCTTGAATAACAGGTCGTATGCAAGGGGTGACACCTAGTGGTTACACTGGTGACTGCAACCCCAGTTTTCACTCTCGTTTATAATAACGTTTTCCACTTAACCCTTCACTAAGTGGCATTTCTACTTGATTACACACACCACTTTTTTATAAGAAGAAAGTTATTTATTTATTTATTTTATTTATGTGGTTCTCAGTAAGCACAATTTACCACTAATAAATTGCACTGTATAAACACATTCATTCTTTGAAATAAAATTCACTGTTTCTCCATTGTTTTGGCATATTTATTGCACAGCAACTAGTACTTTATTTTTGCACCTTTTTTTGGGTCCAGGATAAATAATTGGTTATTCTTGTCACATCACAAGTCACTAGTGCACTTTACTTTGGACCCAAACATAATTTTCTTAATAGTGTTTCAGCACCACTATTTATGTTGGCACATTATTTACACAGCACTTAATCACTTTATAGGTAGCGCCGTTGCAACCTCTTTTGCACCTATTTCATTCTTTAACCCCTGAGTGTTTGGTTGTTGGCAATATCTTTCACATAACTCCATAGCGCTGGTCACCCCCGTTTATTGCAGTAGAAAGCAGTGGCTCAGAAATGGAAACGGAGGATGACAGAATCCTAACAAAGAGGCTCAGGAGATTTGAGCAGGCGCAGGCTTCCACCAACAGGGCAACACATCCTGAGGCATCCACCAGCCGTGCAACAACTCCTGAGGCATGCACCAGCAGCGCAGCACTCCACGTCCACGAATATACGCAGGCATCCACCAGCAGTTCTGCAAGTCCTTGTGCAGTGGCAAGCACAAGCAGGGTATCATCCTTACATGACAGGCCAGCTGCTGGTAACTGGCGTCCCACCCACAACGAGGCAGGGCCCATACTAGCCTTCCGGATGTTCTGTTATATCCTACATGGCTGCCCGATACTTCAGCAGAACTTGTAATTCCCCCTTTTACAGCACAGCCAGGCCCTCAAATCCAATCGGATAATGTAACCCCACTTTATTATTTTCATTTGTTTTTCACGGATGATCTGCTGAACTACATCATGGAGCAGTGTAATCTGTACGCCAGCCAACATATTGCCAGCAATCCCGGTTCATCCTATGCCCGCCCTTTTGTTTGGAAACCCCTCACCGTGGAAGAATTTAAACTTTTCCTTGGACTGACCCTCAACATGGGTCTGGCAAAAAAAAAATGAACTCCATTCCTACTGGTCTACCCTACCTTGCCATCATATGCCAGTCTACTCCTCTTTGATGCCCAGAACCCGTTACGAAATGAAAATGCGATTTTTACATTTCAACGACAATGCCCAGTGCCTCCCCCGGAATCATCCAAATTACGATAAATTATTCAAAATTCGGCCCCTAATCAATTTTTTTTGCTCCAACTTCAAGCAAATGTTTACCCCTGATAAAAATATTTGTGCGGATGAATCCTTAGTCCACTTCACCGGAAGGCTTGGAATAAAACAATACCTCCCAAGTAAACGGGCCAAATATGGGGTAAAATTTGACAAGGTATGCGACAGGGCCACGGGCTACATCTTCGATTTCCAAATTTATGAGGGAAAGGACAGTCAGCTAAACCCCCCTGGGTGCCCTACCTATATGGGGACAAGTGGCAAAATCATCTGGCAGCTGATAGAACCACTGTTTGGGAAGGGTTACCACCTATATGTAGACAATTTCTACACAAGTCTCCCACTTTTCCGCCATCTCTACCTAAAAAAGATTGTGGCCTGTGGGACAGCACGGTCCAACCGCAAGGGCTTCCCACAGAGATTGATCAGCCAAAAGTTACATCGGGGGGAAAAAGCCAGTATGCGCAATGAAGAGGTACTAGCTCTGATTTAGAGAGATAAAAGGGACAACTACATCCTTTCCACAATACACGAAGACACCCTGGTGGAACTTCAGACAAGACGAGGTCCCATCCAGGAGCCAAAAAGCATTCATGAATATAACCTATTCATAAGTGGGGGGGGGGGGTGGATATGAGCGACCAGCTGATGCAGCCCTACTTGGCCGCCAGGAGATCACTGTTCTGGTATAAAAAAGTCGCCATTTATATAATTCAGCTAGCCCTGTTCAATTCTTATATAATTTTTTCCAAGTGTACCCAAGGATCCCTAACCTATTTAAAATTTCAAGAGGACTTTATCATGGCCCTTCTCTATCCCCATGGCCATCCCCCTGAACAAATTCGCTCTGATGCATTAGCTAGACTTCATGAAAGGCACTTCCCGGATATCCTCCCTCCTACCCACACAGGCCGCAGACACCAAAAAAAATGTTGTGTATTTTCAAGTAGAGGAATTCGCTGCGACACCAGATACTACTGTCCCCAATGTCCCTCCCAGCCAGGCCTCTGTATTGTAGGGTGCTATCGTGTTTATCACACTTCAGTACACTATTAGTATAGTAAAGACATTTTCCACTATCTACTATTTCTGTGTATGACCCGGACTGTTTATCGACTATGATGTGAAGATATTTTTCCAGTTTCTGCTATTTCTGTGTATTACCCGGACTGTTTATCGACTATGCCTCTGCCAACCATGTTTCTGCCTTACACATGAATTGATCTCGGCCTGTTGAATGACCATGCTTTTTGCCTGCCTCCTGGAACTGATTATTTGCTCTGCCACTGTACTATTCAACACAGGGGTCTCACACAGGTGAGGGGCTCCAGAATAGAATTTCCGAGTGGAGAAAACTTTTTTCTCCAGGTTTTTGTTTTCTCGGATTCCGGTCTGGAGACTCGGAGGCTTCAAAGAGATTTGGGTGGGAGAAGTCACTACCCCTGTCCTCAGGTCTTACCTACCAAGGCCCCCAAGCCTTGTAGTGCTGCCTGCTGCCACCTGAACTGGCCATGACTCTGTCTGCCACTTGAACTGGGCATGCCTCTGCCTGCCACTTTAACTGGCCATGCCCCTGCCTGCCACCTAAACTAGCCATGCCTCTGCCTGTCACCTGAACTGGCCATGCCTCTGCCTGCCACCTGAACTGGCCATGCCTATGCCTGCCACCTGAACTGGTCATGCCTATGCCTGCCACCTGAACTGGCCATGCCTATGCCTGCCACCTGAACTGGCCATGACTATGCCTGCCACCTGAACTGGCCATGACTATGCCTGCTAACTGAACTACTGCCAGGACCAATACTTTGGCATATCCCTGCCTGCTGCCTGGAAAATTCCTGAACATCTCAATTGGCTGCCTGGACCAATGCTTTTCCTGTGCTGGGACAGTGTTCGTGCATGCTAAAACCACGGGTAAACATTTTTTTTACCCTTTGCGCAGCAGAATGTATTTTGGGGTGTAATTCTTGATATGTACATGCTATGTGTTAGAAGCCTGTAGGTGCTACTTGGATGTTGGGCCTCTGTATGTGGCCAGACTATGGAAAGGTCTCACACATGTGTTATTGCCATACTCAGGAGAAGTAGCAGAATGTATTTTAGGGTGTCTTTCTTGGTATGTACATGCTATGTGTGAGAAATATTTTATAAATTGACAACTTTGTGTAAAAAAAATAGGTTTTCATTTTCTTTCCACATTTTCCAAAAAATTGTGGAAAAAAATGACATGCTCAAAAGACTCATTATGCCTCATAGAATAAACATTGGGGTGTTTTCTTTTCAAGATGGGGTCATTTTGTGTGTAATTCCATTGTCCTGGTGCTCCATGGCCTTCAAAATGTGATAGGTACTCAGGAAATGAAATGTGTAATTTATGCCTTCAGAGCGCCTGACGGTGCTACTTGGATGTTGGGCCTCTGTATGTGGCCAGGCTGAGGAAAAGTCTCACACATGTGGTATCACCATACTCAGGAGGAGTAGCAGAATGCATTTTTGGGTGTAATTTTTGCTATGTACATGCTATGTATTAGAAATTTCTTATAAATTGACAACTTTGTGTAAAAAAAAAAATAAGTTTTTATTTTTTGCACATTTTCCAAACACTTGTGGAAAAAAATGACATCTTCAAAAGAATCATAATGCCTCATAGAATATACATTGGGTGTTTTCTTTCCAAAATGGAGTCATTTTGTGGGTAATTCCATTGTCCTGGTGCTCCAGGGCCTTCAAAAATGTGATAGGTACTCGGGAAATGAAATGTGTAATTTATGCCTTTAGAGCGCCTGACGGTGCTTCTTGGATGTTGGGCCTCTGTATGTGGCCAGCAGTGTTGGGGGTAACGAGTTACAAAGTAACGGATTACAGTAACTACATTACTTTTTTTGGTAACGAAGTAACGTAACTAGTTACAATACTAATATTGGTAACTACACTACTTTACTAGGCTATAGGAGGTAACTACACTACTTTACTAGGCTATAGGAACGCGCTTTCCTGCATTACCCAAGCCGTGTGATACAATCGTTATTTCGAAGAATAGAGAGGGATGAAGTTTATGACTTTTTGTTGCACTTTATGTTTTATTCTGTTTTTTCAGGTTTTGTTCTCATGTTTCCCAAAGCCTGTGTTTAAACAATAAACTCTATGCAGAAAGAGTGTCATGTATCTTCTTCTACATAGTCAATTAAGAAAGAGGAAAGTAAAGTAATAAGTAGTGAAGTTACTTTTCAAATGCAGTAACTAGTAAAGTAATCTCGTTACAATTAACAGAAGTAACTAGTAACTAGTTACATTTTTTGAGTAACTATCCCAACACTGGTGGCCAGGCTGTGGAAAAGTCTCACACATGTGGTATCTCCATACTCAGGACGAGTAGCAGAATGCATTTTGGGGTGTAATTTTTGCTATGTACATGGTATGTATTAGAAATATCTTATAAATTGACAACTTTGTGTAAAAAAAAAATGTTTTTATTTTTTTCCACATTTTCCAAAAACTTGTGTAAAAAAATGACATCTTCAAAAGACTTATTATGCCTCATAGAATATGCATTGGAGTGTTTTCTTTCCAAAATTGGGTCATTTTGTGGGTAATTCCATTGTTCTGGTGCTCCAGGGCCTTCAAAAATGTGATAGGTACTCAGGAAATTAAATGTGTAATTTATGGCTTTCGAACGCCTGACGGTGCTACTTGAATGTTGGGCCTCTGTATGTGGCATGGCTGTGGAAAAGTCTCACACATGTGGTATCGCCATACTCAGGAGGAGTAGCAGAATATATTTTGGAGTGTATTTGTAAGTTTATGTATGCCATGTGTGAGAAATACCTTGTTAATATAACAATTTTGTGAAAAAAAATCTTCATTATCAAAACTATTGTGGCCAAAAAATTGCAACTTCAAAAAACTCACTATGCCTCTTACTAAATACCTTGGACTGTCCTCTTTACAAAAAGGGGTAATTTGGGGGGTATTTGTACTCTCCTGACATTTTAGGGCCTGAAGAAATGAGATAGGTAGTCAGTACATCAGGACTGACCAATTTTCAATGATACGTAGCCTAGCTTGTGGGCTCTATAACTTTCACACAAACCTATTTTCATACACTTATCAGAATTTTTTTTTACCAAAGACATGTAGCAGAATACATTCTGGCCTAAATTTATGACAAAATTTGATTTTATTGGATTTCTTTTAAAACAGACAATAGAAAATATATATTTTTTTATTTTTCGCTATTTTTTCGCTTATATCACAAAAAATAAAAAATCCAGCAGTGAATAAATACCACCAAAAGAAAGCTCTATTTGTGGGAACAACATGATAAAAATTTAATTTGGGTACAGTGTAGCATGACTGAGTAATTGTGATTCAAAGTGCGAGAGCACTGAAAGCTGAAAATTGGTCTGGGAAGGAAGGGGGTTTAAGTGCCCAGTATTGAGGTGGTTAAAAAAATTATAAAAAAATAAAATTGTGAAAAAATAAAATAACTAAAATGAAAAAAAAATAATGACACCAGTGGCTGGACTACCAGTGTCCCAAAAGTTGCACTTGTGACCGGGCCCTAGCATTTTGCCACCGGCTAAGGGTCAGGAGGGCCCTTTATGGTGTCTTGCACCCGGGTCTGGAAGGTTCTAGTTATGCCTCTGACTCTATATGACCGTGTGAAGGAAGCCTAACTATACCACAGGTTGCACAGACTGTAATGAGTCCTGCAAAAGTAACAATTTGTGCTGTAAAAGTTCGACACAAATGTCATGAAAATTACAACCTGATGCAGGATGCCTGGGTTAAATATAAGGAAACTAGGGAGGGAGGCAGACCAGGCCCCAGTTGTCATCATTGTTGCCACTGCCCATGTTATTGTAACAATATTGGTTTGTATTGTCAAATATAGAAACGAGTGCCTGTTTTTTGCCAATATTTTGGAATGATTACCTCTTTTTTTGCCTGCATATTGTAAGGACAGTCCATGTGTTATCCATATATTGCCACAAATAAAAGTTTGTTCTCCAGCTATTATCAAGTCTGTCCATTAGCAGCCAGTGTATTTTCAGAATTGGCATTTTTTGACTACATATTGTCAAGTCAGTATTGTTTATTTTTTAATCTCTTGCAGGTCTGCTACTATCAAACCCTTCCCCTGAAAACTATTATTTTGGCCTGACCCCCACAATTTGCCACAGAGCACTATTTTGCCCCCAGTTTTTTTAACATTTATTGTTTCTTTCTATTTCCCAGGTTTTAATACACGTAATGTTATACTTATGTATTTCTTAGCATGCAAACTTTTAGGATAAAATAAATATAATTGATGTAAGATCAGCTTTAGAGATGAGCACACCTGGGATTTGCCAAGAAGAGCCTAACAGACTTTTCTTGATAATCTGATGTTCCTAAGCTAGATAACAGCATTAGAAGTAGGAGCTCTTACCAATACTTTTCCTGAGGCTAGTGTGGTAATCATATGCAGTCTCTTCCTTTATTCCTTGAAGCAGTTTTTCCAGAGCTGGGTTTTTCAAAAGCTGGCTGGGAACATTTGCTAAGATTCTGTCCATCTGTTCCTTCTCTTGGGGAGCCAGCATTTCGCCTTGAATCTTGTGGTGTATGTAGTGAAAATATCTCTGAAAAAACAGAGTTGTTATTTAGCATAGCAGAGACTTAAATTGTTAACAAACATGAGATGCAAGCAGAATTCTTCCGCTTCTATTGTTCTTGGGGGTTGTGAAGATAGATAAAGACTTCTCAAAACTTGTTTAGCTGTTCTGGCAAAGGAGGAAACTTTAGAACAAAATTTCTGACACAAATGACTTGCAGCACAAATCCAGGGCTGATATTATAATAACAAAACAATTGGAGAAACTTAAAGAGGTGGTAACCCTATTAAAAAAAATAAATAAATAAATAAATCCTGTTTCTTTAAAGCATGAACAACAGCATAGTGCTGTTGCAGTGTAATTTGTCCCTTTCTATATTCTAAAATACCTGGTTGACCCTGCCTGTTCCTGTGTCCCACTATGTGAACTGACCAAAGTAATCATGGGTGTTGATCCATGATACCATGGTCAGTTTACATGCCTCCATTATCCCACAGACACCTCTCCCCCTCTTTCCCTGCCTGTCAGCTCAGTCTGTGTGGTGAGAGCCAATCTCCTTCCTGCGCTTCCCCTCTCCTCCTGCTGCTATTTCCATTGCAATTCATAACCCCATTACTTGTATCTTCTCTGTTTTATGAAAATCTAAAGTACAGTGTGTTTTTTAAATTATAATCCTAAATACCTCCTTTCACAGCGCTGCTCTGTGGTCATGTGACCTCCCTCTGCTAGCTGTCTGACGTCAGAGGGAAATCTCAGCCCCTCGCGCGGCTCTCCTTAGATTGGTGAAGGAGAGCAGAGGGGATCACGTGACCACAGAGCAGCAGTGTGAGAAAAGAAATTTAAGAATATAATTTAATAAAAAGGACACAATACTTTAGATCTTCATAAAACAGAGAGGATACAATTAAACAGCCACTTTAAGAAACTCAGGTATCAGCTTTTATTATTCTGCCTTCCCTAAGCCGCCTAAAGCTACAGAAGAATTTCTGGTATGGATATTTATGCATAGTTACAGCGATCCAGCTTGGACCAATGCAACTATGCCCATACTGTACCTGGAGGATCCAGATGGAAGCTGGAAATTACTGTAGTAAATATCGCTATTCAGTGGTCTCCATTAGCTTCTGCTTCCTGTGCCAAGCAGCTTCCATGATGCATTATCAACAAAGGAGGTTGGCAGCTTTGGCGTGGGCGCCATTCAGAGATCACTTTTTATTTTGTCAATGAATGCAAAGTGTTTTCTGATTGGATAGGATAAAGAAGTGGGTGGTGACATGATTCTCTCCACCTTGTATAATAAGAAAATGCTTTGCATTCATGGAGAAAATGCAAAGCATTCTTTGAATGGCCAACTTCCTGTGTTCACAATGCATATCTATACCTGGAATTTTTCTTTAAGATTTTATACGATGGATCATTAAGAAGAATTTCTCTTTGCATTGTGTGGCACCACAGTATTTGCTGTGGCATATTAAGATGTAGAGTTGACTTTTAACATGCCAACAGCAAGAAGTATGCTAATGTTCACCCCTTGACAGCATGATAGATTTAGTAAGTATAGCGATGTAAATTATACAATTAGACCAAGATCCCACCTAGAAGAATATTTACTGCATGTAAATTGAGCTGATGCAGTAACTCGTGATGCTCTTGTGCTGTGTACAGAGTGATGATATGCCCTCATTATGTAAATTCACTTATACTCAAGAACTGCCATAATAATCTAGATTTATCTCTGGCAAGGACCTGGGGATTAAAGAAACTTTATTCTTATAAAGATAACTTATGTACATTTATTCAAATTAAAAATAAATGATAACATACCCTATATATAAAAGTACTGTTAAACAGAACAATGGAAAAGGTAATTCCGATAAGAGGTAAACCATAGCAACCAATTGGCTTTCATTTCACTGTAGCAAGCTCAGGAAAATGTAATACTCAATTCGTTGCAATGGGTTATTTTACATTGCTCTTTGCTTTAATAATTAAAGCGTTACTAAACACACAACAGTAAAACCAGTTTGAATATGCAATAAAGCATGCTTGTTATACTCACTGTGGAACCTAAGGGGTCAATCCTCTGCATTGTGTAAAAAGGCTGAATAATCCTGTCTTCTCTAATCCTCCCCTTCTTCCACAGACCCCAATCCATCTGTTGATAGCACAGAGCCCTAGGAGGCACACTGCACATGCTCAGTTTGCTATGTATTGCTAGAGAGGTTTTTTTTTTTAAAAAAAATTATTGGAGAGTGCATGTGATCGGCACAGGGCCAATCGGGTCTGTCCAGACAGAGGGTCAGGAGTCATGTAGCCTCATAGCACAGTCAGAGGAGAATGAAAACTCCACCTACAAGTTTTATTCAGTGCTTGGGCAGACATTGAAGTTACAAAACTGCTATATACTGCTGATGAGAAAAGGTATTTAGCAGTTTAAAAAAAAAATTGTATTTCCATGTTCTCTGTACTGTGGGAGAACATATATATAGCAGGGACCTGGGTTTAGTAACACTTTAAATAATAAGCCAGTTTAATTAAATAAGGGCACATACTTATTTTTTAAAGGTTTGCAACACAAATTGTATTGCATAACTTTCATGACTGTAAATGAAATAATTGCATATCTATAGGAGCCCTGTTTTTATAGCCAAAGCTAAAAAGGTGGAACGTTCAACCAAAATGTCCTTATTTTCCCTTGAGATACGGTTTTGTAATTAAAAGAAGAAGTCCCATTAGATGTTTTAACTTTTAGTTAACCCCTTGTGCAAATGAAAAAAGCACTATTCTTAAGCAGCATGATCAGACTTTCCCCACCCCAACCCTCATCTAACCATGTTGCTAGAATGGAGAGAGATTTATGAGTGACAAGCTCTGGAAACCAGCACTGCCAGTCACAAAGAATAGCACAGTGAGATGGTATTATACTAATAGGAATGAACAATCAGCACTAGTTGTTCATTCCAAATAGTACAAGACCAGTCAAAATAGAGAGGTGGTGGTACTCAATGATGGATGTAACCTCCCACCACAAAATGCCCTTATTATGGGCTTAAAGTTGAAATAAACCCATCAATTTAAAGTTTTCCCAAAATGGCATGTCATGAATGATAAACAATAAATAAGTTGCGCTAAGTAAAATGGTGATAACCAAAATGATAAATAGAATAGTTCTGAAGACCAATTGTGGATATATAATGTAAAATTTAAATGTCAATAAATAAGTCCATAAATAATAGGCGTAAGTAGAGGTGTCCACGGTGAAAATCCATTAGGTAATATGCTTACTGGAAAACAGTGAATGAAGTGGCGGTAAATCAATCAAGCAAGTCAGGATCAGGATGTCTTTATACCAGTGACCACCTGAAAAGCCTCTTATATGCTTGCAATGAAGTCTCCCAGGAAACCGAGGTGCATTAAGAGTTCATGAAATAAAAAACATAAACGCGATAGCGTAAAACCAAAAAACAAAAGATGGTGAAAGTGGAAGAAAAAAGATGCACTCACAGATATGAATGTAACACCTTAACCAGTGAAAGTGTGAATATACACCGATATGTGTGTCATACACATGCAGGTACTTCTTACCAGAAGCCAATAATAAATGTGAAAACCACAGCTTCTGATAAGTATATATCTTCAGGATGTGCCTAGATAGTGCTCACAGATAGGGACTATATTATATCCACCACCGATCTACACGCTCCTTACCAGATCCAAGACTGCACATATGGTATATCCAAAGATAATGGGCATGATGTTCAAATAGAAACAGATGAACCTCAGGTGGCTCCAAATGTAGACTCAGGATAATATGAAATGTGGAAATGTGAAAAGGTGAAGCAATGGTAATTACCACAGGAGTCAAAAGTATTAGGACAGACTCCGGACTGCACACCGGCACCCCAGAATTTACTTTTCAAAGATGCTAAACGGAAAAAAGCCATCCTATCAGACCTACCGTCCAAAACCGCAATTTTTTCAGAACATCTTAACTTTGAAAACACCACCACTTTTTTTGTACTACACTCCGTTTATCCACAGACACAAATCACAGGAAGATATACTCCCGGTATTTAAGCAAAATAGTGAAAATTAGCCCTGTGATTGAATTAATATGCACCGGCCGGTACTTTGTTATATATGTTTATCGTTTTATGTTGTATGTCTTGTTCCTCATGAATATACTGGTACATAAAGAATTATATACTGTACGGTTATGATTATAAGTCCAAATTTTCATTAATAAACTTGTTATTATTTAAAATATAGAATACCCGTGTCCCTATATTTGTTTTGACCATTTAACCAACTTTAGTTCTGACCGCTGAACAGAACACCTTTTTATAGACTCAGGATAATAACCCGCTCAGGCGTGCATCAGCAATATAAAATGAAGGAAGGGAACGCCATAGCATAAAATCCAACAAACTTTTTAATGTAAAATTAAAAGTACTCTCACATGCAAAGCGGAATACAAGCTCTCGGTAAGACAACAAAGCCAACGGCCGGTCGGCTAATCTGGCCCATACTTCCTGGACGCTAGGGGGTGACGTAAGCACGCCGTGACCCGACGCGTTTTGTCACAGATGACGTTATCAATATCACCTTTGATAACGTCATCTGTGACGAAACACGTCGGTTCACGGCATGCTGACGTCACCCCCTAGCATCCAGGAAGTACGGGTGAGATTAGCCGACCAGCCAGCGGCTTTGTTGTCTTACCAAGAGCTTGTATTCCGCTTTGCATGTGAGGGTACTTTTGATTTTACATTAAAATGTTTGTTGGATTTTATGCTATGACGTTCCCTTTCTTAACTTTATATTGCTGATGCATGTAAAAAAGTAGTTTTACATCCTTTAACAATATCGGCCAATGCTGTTTGATAATTTTCTCTGTATTGTCAGGTAAAACCTGACATTAAAGCAATTCCAAAATAATTTTTCTTTTTTCTTTCTTTTTTTAACAAATCCTCTCTATTCATATCACCTACTGTTCTTTTAAGTTACTCTAAATCTTTAGCCCTATATCCCTTCTCACAAAACCTTTGCACCAAAACATTTGCCTGTATATTATAATCATCCCTTTTATTACAATTCTGCCTTACTCTCATCATATGGCTTTTGGGGATGTCTCGCAACCATTTGGGGTGGTGGCAACTCCCCAGAGGAAAGTACCATTCCTATCAACTTCCTAAACATGGTTTTGGTCAGAACTTGATTATTCTCTTTGTATACTACAATGTCCAAAAAATTAGTATGTTTCAAATCAAAAGTTGCTGAAAATGAAATGCCAAATCTATTGTTATATATATATATATATATATATATATATATATATATATATATATATATATATATATATATATATATATATATATATATATTTCTCTAAGGAATTGTAAAAAAAGGTTCCTGTGATCCCCTCAAACCACTATGATGTAATCTATGTACCTTTTGTAAAATCTCAATTGGAGTATGCTATTATCAAATATGGCTTCCTTCTCCCAATGACTCATAAAAAGGTTTGCCACTGATGGAGCATATTTGGCACCCATGGCCACTCCTTTCTTCTGTCTAAAGAATTTCTTCTCATGCCAGAAGAAGTTGTGGCTCATGGCCAAATCTAACGATCTCAATAGCAACTCTTTTTGTTTTGCTTTAATACTGGTGTCATTTAAGGCCCACAACACTGACTCAATGGCATGTTGTTGTTGAATGTTGGTGTATAGGGAATTATCATTGATGCTGGCCTATATACATCCACCGTATATCTCCATCTTTTGTAGTAATTCCATCAAATCCTTGCTATCCTTATGATAGGCTGGACGTTTTTGTGCCAAGGGCTGCAAAAAAATCAAGATATTCACCCATTCTAGAAAACAAAGAATCTACTCTACTTACAATGGGTCTCCCTGGGGGTTTATGAGGATTCTTATGAACCTTAGGCAATTGATAAATGACAGGTACCCTTGGTGCGTCCGATAGTAAATATCTGGCCTCTTTTTTATTTAAAATTCTCTCTTTCCAAGCCTCTTTGACCAATCGTTTAAGTGGCCCTATATTTATTTGTTGGGTTTCCTTTCAACTTCTCATACATTTCTTTATCACCCACTAATCTATTTAATTTAGCAAAAAAATTGGATTTATTGAGAATCACCAACCCTCCCCCTTGTCCGCTGCTCTGATGACAATCGGTTTTTTTCTTTTCCAATGACTCCAAACCCTTTTCAATGACTCTCTTACGTCTTATGGGATTGATTTTTAGTTTCTCAAGGTTGTGTTCAACCATATCCCTGAACACTTCAGAGAAATGATTAGTATTTTTCGGGTTGAAAATTTAGTTATTTCCCAGCTCAGTCCGTTGGTAACCAGAATCATCCTGTTTTGGTGACAAATGGCTTTTGTGAAAATATTTTTTTATATTAAATTTTCTGAAAATCAATAAAAACATCAAATGTATTCAGTTCCCTATCTGGGGCAAATGTAAGACCTAACCCTAATACTTTTAATTCCTCTGTTGTAGAAGTTGTGTCTCTCTTTTTCTTTTTCCCCTTCTTTCTTCTGCACCATCTTGTTCTTCTCTTGTTATTCCCTCTGTGTGGGATTGGGATGGTGTCATAGAATACCATGGTCTCCAATCCCCTTCCTTTCTCTGTTGGGGATATTGGACCCTCCCTCTCCCTCTGGGGTAGGATCCTCCCCTCCCTCTTTCCTGGGGACCTCCATATCCCCTGCTTTGAAACCCCCCCCCCTGTAGTTGTTGTATCAGGTGGTGTAACCTGGATACATTCATTGTCCCCTCCTGGGTGGGCCTCCTCTAGGTTGGTTGGGGGTCAAAGACGGATCTCTCCACCAAGTGGTGGTGACCTTGGTGGTGAGAACCTCTATGGGGAGAGTAGTTGTTAGCTTAGTATAATGGTTCAAACCTGTTGTTGGTAGGTACTCCATATTGGATGGTGTGAACTTGATCTCTCACCATTTCTATCATAAATGTAATGTCTTCACTGGGACCTGGGTGTTTTTACATTCCCCCCATACTGTGGATTGGATTGAATTGGGGCTGCGGACTTCCCTTTCCTCAGTGGCCCTCCAAATTTTCTTGCCACTTATATACTTTATTGGCATCATACTCATTGGTATCTCGAATATATTTTTTTTTATATTTTTTTTCTTTTGTGTATCTTTATCTACCTTTCCAACTAATTCCTGGAGATGTTTCATTTTTTCTTTGTATTCAGCTGTTTACTCTAAAAGGGGCCAATTTAGCTTTAGCTGTATTAATATTGGCCTCTAATAATTTGAGTATTTTTTCCTTTCTAGATACCAAAAGTTCCAGCAATCTTTTTGTGTAAGGCTAAAAAAAGTGAACCATTCATCTTCAAAATCTTTACAAACCAACCCATCGTTGGGGGCTAACCCCCACCTTAGTCTCCTAGGGGTCTCCTAGGGGTAATACCATATCTAATATATTTTCTTAATCTATGAGCTAAGGCTATTTTAAGATGTTTAAAATCTAACTTCCCATTATTAAGTGAAAAAAATTAATCTGCATCACACTGCAGCTTTTATTCTACAGTAGAAAATAAAGTCGTTTACTTGTAAAGAGTTAAAGCAATT
The DNA here is from genome assembly GCF_965119305.1 of Pelophylax lessonae. NCBI lineage: Eukaryota > Metazoa > Chordata > Amphibia > Anura > Ranidae > Pelophylax > Pelophylax lessonae. Next base: position 111,375,328 of record NC_138773.1, on the reverse strand, counting down.
GTAAAGTCTCGTTTTTTTCCTATAAAAATAACAAACATGTTATACTTACCACAGGGCTGGCCCAAGACATTATGCTGACTGGGTCTAAAAATGAAATGCTGCCTCCCCCCCCCCCCAAAAAAAAAACACGCCCACAAAAAGTCCCCCACATGCATTATTTTATATCATGATAATTAAAACTAAAAATTAATTGAAGGAGGGGGGTTGGTGTGAGCCACCAACTTAACCTATGCAAATTAACGTGATAAATTATATACTACTGAATTAAATGTGGATTTGTGTGTTTTGTGAAATTACTTTCAACCTTCTGAGCTGCAACATAAATGTGGTAAACGTGGATAAATTCAAAAAATTAAAATGCAAAAAATTATAAAGGTATGGCGCTCAACAAAAAATTAATCACAATAAAATTTAAAATTTAAATGAAACCACAAACGTGCTGATAGTGAATGTGTCAAAATTAATTAATTAGTAAGTCAAATTTACATGCAACAGGCTAGAGTAGTATAGGGGCAAGCTAGGGTAGTATACGGACAGGCTAGGGAAGTATACGGACTAGCCAGGGAAGAATACGGACAGGCCAGGGAAGAATACGGACAGGCCAGGGAAGTATACAGACAGGCTAGGGTAGTATACAGACAGGCTAGGGAAGTATACGGACAGGCCAGGGAAGAATACGGACAGGCTAGGGTAGTATATGGACAGGCCAGGGTAGTATACGGACAGGCCAGGGTAGTATACTGACAGGCCAGGGTAGTATACGGACAGGCCAGGGAAGAATACGGACAGGCTAGAGTAGTATACGAACAGACTAGAGTAGTATACGGACAGGCTAGGGTAGTATATGGACAGGCTAGGGTAGTATACGGTCAGGCTAAGGCGGTATACAGACAGGCTAGGGCGGTATACGGACAGGCTAGGGCGGTATACGGACAGGCTAGGGCGGTATACGGACAGGCTAGGGTGGTATACGGACAGGCTAGGGTGGTATATGACAATGGGATCAGTGGCAGTGCTGGTGGGAGGATGGGATCCGTGGCAGTGCTGTTGAGGGATGGGGAATGGACTTCTTTTTCATGTTGCTCATGAGTAGGGCAGCCTATTGAAATGAATGGGCTGCCCTACATGCGATGCATAAAAACCACGTCTGTGCTTGTGTGCAAATAAAGCTAAACTGCATAAATGCAAAATAACAGATTTTCTCTAAATAATCATTTTGCATACAATTGCACTACCATGTAAATAACCGTGAACACTGTCCTCTGCTCATTGAAGATGGTTAACTTGTATTGAGTGTTTAGTTAATGTGGGGAATTTAGACTTTGATAAAACAGAGTTTGGATAACAGAGGGTAAATGGAATGGTCATAAAGTTTGTTCACATTATCTGGACATACACAGAGTGTGGGGGATGTTTATGTAGTGATATGTGGCAGCTCTGGAGATGTCTGTTAGTTGTGAACAAAGCTCCACTCGTCTGACTCCCCCACACACACTCCCCTGCTCTTCTGATCTTCCATATTAACTGAATCATTCTCATCTCCCTGCACACAAATTCTCCTGATTAATCCTGATGTAAAACTGCCAGCTTACCTATCCAAATGGACTTTTATTAGAACATCAGCTCACCCCCTCCTTGCACAGTGTGAGCAGCAAAGAGGGCACACATGGAATGTACAGGAGACTTCTGGGGGAAATACAGTAGAAAAAAAGAGTTTGGGAGCTGTACCGGGACAGTCACTGCTGTGTGCAGGTATGTAACGTGCATGAGCTGATTGCACGCCTATGAGTTGTACTGACTTTGTCTCTGGCTATGTGGTGTCTGGAAGCAAACAAAGAAGAGAGCCGCTCAGGTGCAAGTTCAAAACCCGGTGCAGGTGGGATCCGCCGTCCAAGCACAGAAACTTCCAAAAGATAGAGACCGCACTCAAGGTGTTTAAGATGAAAACAATCGAACTCCTTTATTCTTCATAGATACAGCAGACAGACAGTACAATGCACGAACAGACGTGTCGGGTTGACGCGTTTCACGATGTAGATCGCTTACTCATAACCACACACGATGAGACTGTGGATGCTGGCAAGCATTTGTAGATAAACCAAGAAGGTGGTGGCCAGGAAATGTAATCACACACACCTTGAATTAATTGATGGAAAGACAAGTGCGAGTCCGGCAATCCACAATACCATAGTGAAGACAATTAATTACAAAAAACTCCCTCCCTCCATGGGGAAGGGAAGGTGTGTATAATATAAAATATATAATAAACATAGTCAAAGCGTGGAAAAAAAAACAGGCTATATATGAAAAAAGTAACAACATAGAAATATTGCATTCCTATTGTTTGACCTCTGGTGGTAAAAAAGATGCATGCATAAAATGACCGGGAACGTTAAAAAAATCTCTCAGATTTATTGGTGGCTGTATAAAGCCTACATAATGTGGAGGAGAGAACACACAGGTATATATGCAGATATTGATCCTGTCAAAAAACGGCACCCGTGAATGGACAGGAACACACTAGACAAAGAAATAGGAAAATCCCGAACATTGTGGAAGAAAAAGTGGAAGAAAAATAATAAAAATGTATAGTTGTATGAATGAAAAGGCAAGAATGTGTATAGATATGAAGAACATGTGTAAATATATGAAAAAAATAAATAAAAATATATATATATATATATATATATATATATATATATATATATATATATATATATAAAGAAACCTGTTGTGAAAAAATAGATAATGAATAAATAAATGTGATTGGTAAGTAGAAAAAATACATTTAACCAGGTGTGTGTTATCGTGAAATTATTTGTAAGATATAAAGGACCTGGTCAATGTGTACGTGACATATGCAATAATGAATTGATACGAAGAACAGAATGAATGGGAATAAAGAGTGAAATACATTAGTGTGTAGATGTAAATCAATAAAAATATGGAGAGATGACACCAGAGGACAAACGCTTAAAAGGCCTGTAAGTTCCATTTGTAAGTATTATCTGAACTGGCACCGATCTCTGATGTATGGAATTTGATAATAGATGTCGGCAAGAGGTGCAGATCAAATCATGATCGTAGAGAAAACATATATAAGAAAATTTAATCACATTTCTATCTCTCCACGATTGTATATCTAGAAGATGTATATAATATATATATATATGTTTAGATGTACTCATAATACATAAAAAAGTTACTAATCAAATGTATGTGGATAAATATAATATATAATGTGAAAAGAATAATAATAAACATATATCGGTTATAGAACCAATATAGAGTACACTGCATATATAAATATCAATAACATAAAGAGATCGGTGCCAGAAAATAGGAAGACCCCCTCTCCCAGATGATCAATTATTAAAGTCTAGAATACAACAATTTTAACACTCAGACAGCATAGTGGCCCCAAAAGATGTACCAATTGATAAATGATAGTACATGACTATGGGTAAAGTGGCTAGTGCAAAACTGGAAATACACCCAGAAAAGAGACAAAAAAACGAGAGAAGAGGGCTCCAAAGAACTCCAAAAACCCCCAGAAAAACATGGGGATGATGACACTTCTAAATACTGATGATGTATGTGCTAATATTCTTAACGAGGGAGTCAATATAGTGGCCAAAAGGGCAACCACTTTGGGCAATTTTTTGTCACCTAGTCTTTACTTGTCCAAAAAACAGAACAAATCCCCAACTTGGTTACACTGCAGGGGCAACTTTAAGTGTGGTATGACAGACTGTGTTACTTGTCCTCATATTATTCAAAGAAATACTTTCACCTCTTCTGTTAACAACAAAACTTTTCATATGGACAAGTTTTTCAATTGCAACACACAGTATATCATATACCTTATAACCTGCAAAGCTTGTACAACTATATATTTTTATTATTTTTCTTCCACTTTTTCTTTCACAATGTTCGGGATTTTCCTATTTCTTTGTCTAGTGTGTTCCTGTCCATGCACGGGTGCCGTTTTTTGACAGGATCAATATCTGCATATATACCTGTGTGTTCTCTCCTCCACATTATGTAGGCTTTATACAGCCACCGATAAATCTGAGAGATTTTTTTAACGTTCCTGGTCATTTTATGCATGTATCTTTTTTACCACCAGAGGTCAAACAATAGGAAAGCAATATTTCTATGTTGTTACTTTTTTCATATATAGCCTATTTTTTTTTTCCACGCTTTGACTATGTTTATTATATATTTTATATTGTTTGTATACACACCTTCCCTTCCCCATGGAGGGAGGGAGTTTTTTGTAATTAATTGTCTTCACTATGGGACTGTGGATTGCCGGACTCGCACTTGTCTTTCCATCAATTAATTCAAGGTGTGTGTGATTACATTTCCTGGCCACCACCTTCTTGGTTTATCTACAAATGCTTGCCAGCATCCACAGTCTCATCGTGTGTGGTTATGAGTAAGCGATCTACATCGTGAAACGCGTCAACCCGACACGTCTGTTCGTGCATTGTACTGTCTGTCTGCTGTATCTATGAAGAATAAAGGAGTTCGATTGTTTTCATCTTAAACACCTTGAGTGCGGTCTCTATCTTTTGGAAGTTTATGTGGTGTCTGGCACTGACAACAGTGACACCTATGTGGAGATCAGGAGATGGGATCTCCTTCAGCCTTTCCCACTTTAGTCCACTTTGAGTCAGCTGACCTTTTAGTCTCTGCCCCTGGCCATTCCGTGAACTGAATGGGCAGCCACGGGCTTCAGGGACAGCCCAGCTGCTGAAGCTGCTTTGTACCCCCGCTCACTGGGATGCACCATCTGCCCACCTGGATGGGGGAAGACGCAGAGCTCCGCTTTCCTTTTGGTGTCCCTAACCCGCACAGCCGGAAAATGAGAAGGGGGCACCTCCGGCGTGATGTGTTCTGATAACAGCGGCCCTGCACACATCTGCTAGAAAAAAATGTGGGCGTCAATTTTCCGCCCCCTCAAACTGCCGCCTGGGACCAATGGACCCAGCAGGACCCATGGTACCTGACTTACCTGCTCTGTTGCAGTGACTTTACACAGAGCAGCCCAGATCCTTCTGTTCTCGGGTCCCTCTCCTGCGATCCTGGCCCCTCCCTCCTGCCGAGTGCCCCCACAACAAGCAGCTTGCTATGGGGGCACCCGAGTCGCAGCTCCCTGTGTCCCATTCAGACATGGAGCCCTGGTTCGGCCCTCCCCACTCACTCTCCTAGTTGGCTATCTCACTTTGATTGACAGCAGCAGCAGCAGCCAATAAGGAGGGATAATCTCAGACGGCTGAGACACTTGTGGACATCACTGGACAGAGAGGGACCTCAGGCAAGTATCAGGGGGGCCGAGGGGGGCTGCTGCACACAGAAGGCTTTTTATCTTAATGCAAAGAATGCATTAAGCAAAAAACCTTCTGATTTTACAACGCATTTAAAGTGAAACTAAAGTCCTCATTTAAGAAACTGCATGCAGGCAGACTCTCGCAGTACATGCCTGCTCACAGGCTAATTAATAATGTACATTGAGCTTCGCATCAAATTGCAGCTCAGTTTATGTTCCAGCACAGATCCTGAGTGTCAAAATGACCGTATATGCACAGAAGTGACGTCATTCAGCACTGATCAATGAAGATGACCACAGCCTGGCACCTGGGTGAAGCCAGATAAAAGATGACAGTGAGGTACCTAGGACTGTTGATGGAAAGGTAACTATTGTGGAATTTTGTTCTGCTTAAAACCCTTTAAAAATTTTTCCTATGGGGTTCGGTTTAATGCTTTATATTCTTTAGCGTATTGACTTCTATAGTATAAATGAGGGCAGTATTAATTTAGTGCCCACCTTAGAAACAAGTCATCCTGAGACAAAAAAAATTGTTCCTGCCATATACAGTGCCTTGAAAAAGTAGTCCTACCCCTTGATTTTTTCCACATTTTGTCATGTTACAACCAAAAAACGTAAATGTATTTTATTGGGATTTTTTCGTGATAGACCAACGCAAAGTGGCACATAATTGTGAAGTGGAAGGAAACTGATAAAGGTTTTTTAAAATATTTTACAAATAAATTCTCGAAAAGTATTGCCTGCAGTTGTATTCAGCCCCCTTTACTCGGATACCCCTAACTAAAATTTAGTGAAACCAATTTCCTTCAGAAGTCACCTAATTAGTAAATAGAGTCCACCTGTGTGTAATTTAATCTCAGTATAAATACAGCTGTTCTGTGAAGCCCTCAGGGGTTTGTTAGAGAACCTTAGTGAACAAACAGCATCATTAAAGTGATTGTAAAGTCTCATTTAAAAAAACAAAAAAAACAAACATGTTATACTTACCTCCTCTGTGCAGTTAGTTTTGCACAGGCAGCCTGAATCCTCCTCTTCTTGGGTCCCTCTTTGCTGCTTCTAGCCCCTCCCTCCTGCCAAAAGCCCTCCGAGCAAGCAGCTTGCTATGGGGGCACCCGAGCTGAGCTGCAGCTCCATGTGTCCATTCAGACACGATGCTGCCATTCGGCCCACCCCCTTTATCCCCTGATTGGCTAACTGACTTTGATTGACCGCCAGGGGAGCCAATGACGCTGTGGCTGTGTCTCAGCCAATTAGGAGAGAGACTCCCGGATAGCCGAGGGACTTGTGGACATCGCTGGATAGAGATAGGGCTCAGGTAAGTATTAGGGAGTGCTGGTGAGGCTGCTACACACAGACATTTTTTTTTATCTTAATGCATAGAATGCAATAAGATAAAAAATCTTCTGATTTTACAACTCCTTTAAGGCCAAGGAACACACCAGACAGGTCAGAGAAAAAGTTGTGGAGTTTAAAGTGGGGTGACATTATAAAAATATATCCCAAGCTTTGAATATTTCACATAGCACTGTTAAATCCATCATCTGAAAATGGAAAGAGTATGGCACACCTGCAAACCTTTCAAAACATGGCCGTCCACCTAAACTGACAGGCCGGGCAAGGAGAGCATTATTCAGAGAAGCAAGCAGAGAACCACAGCTCAGGTGGGAGAATTTGTCCACAGGACAAGTATTAGTCGAGCACTCCACAAATCTGGCCTTTATGGAAGAGAGGCAAGAAGAAAGCCATTGCTGAAAGAAAGCCATCAGAAGTCCCGTATGCAGTTTGGGAGAAGCCATGTGGGAGACACATCAAACATGTGGAAGAAGGTGCTCTGGTCAGATGAGATCAAAATAAAACTTTTTGGCCAAAAAGCAAAACGCTATGTGTGGCGGAAAACTAACACTGCGCATCACACTGAACACACCATCTCCACAGTGAAACATGGTGGTGGCAGCATCATGTTGTGGGAATACCATTAGTACAGTGAAAGTGCATTTTTTAGCACTGATCACTGAATTAGTGTCACTGATTCCCAAAAAAGTGCCAAAAGATTCAGTGACTGATTTTTCCACCGCAATATCACTGCCATTACTAGTAAAAAAAAAAAGAATAAATAAAAATTCCATGAATATATCCCATAGTTTGTAGACACTACAACTTTGCACAAACCAATCAAAATACGATTATTGGATTTTTTTTTTTACCAAAAATATGTAGCAGAATTCATAGTGGCCTAAATTGATGAAGAAATTTGATTTTTTTTTCAAAATTGTCAGTCATTTTTCTGCAAGTGGTGGGTTGGATCCAACACATATTTTTGTAAGTTGAGAAACTCTAAGCTTTCCTGAAGCTCTCCTGAAGTTCTAAAGTGTATGTATTGTCCGCCACACATCGGCTACCTGGGCTGGGGCAGAGTGGTGATTCCTCAAGAGAAGGTAATCCAGATATCTGATAGTGTATCTCCACAGACCAATTCCGCAGCTGAAGGATCATGTTGTCTGACCTCAGCCAGTCAACATATAGCACATCCTGTACTAAAGAATCATATGGAAAGGACCTAATGTGTTTTGGGAAGGGATCTATACTGTTGATCCTAAGGTGGAGATGGTTCTAACTTCAAAGAGGAGGACACCTCATCCAGCAAATCAAGGGTGGCTGCCCATCCTCCTGGGAGATTTTACTTTCCACTTCCCCATCTTCCTCCCCCTCCTTTTTGGGAAGCAGAGCTCCACAATGGAAGAGCCACAACAACTCTGCAGGGGACAATGAATGGCAGCACTAATACCCAGTGTGTCCTGCTGTTTCTATAAGAGCAGAAACTTTCCTCATCAGCTCTGCTGGAAACAGTGATAAATATTGCTCCCAGCCTAAGGTGCTCTCACCACCCACCCCTGGACTCACCAGGGTACAGGCACCTTACCAGTAGAAAGACCACTAGGTGGAAATTCTATGCTTCACCCACTTCGGAATATAATACCCTCTCCTCCATGGAGAGGGTCTTCAAGGTCTGGAACTATCAGGATTCAGATCACCTCTACCCTGGACCTAGTGCTGTACCAAGGGAGAGCGGCAAACTCAATCCAGTGTCAGAGGGCAACATTACAGGCTGGCTCTGGCTGGCCAATGGCTCCTGCTGTGAGCCTGTCTCTGAGCCAATGAGGAGGGAGAGAGCAGAGAGAGAGACAGAGACTCTGCTCTTGTGCACAGCTCTGGATCGAGAGGTAAGTATAAGGGGTGGCTGCATGCAGAAGGCTTTTTAACTTACAGTGGAACTTCACTCTCCCAATCAACATTGATTATTTTTTATTATTCCTCATGCTACTGGTAAATATAGTAGATACTTCCTGGTTTCCTGCCTAGGCAAATGATGCCATACATCCCAGGAGTCTTCAGGAGGGGAGGGGGAGGAGAAGAGGAGGGTTTTTCTTAGCTTAGCACACTTTCCTGTATGAATACTTGAGTTAAAGGCAAAAAGTAAATACTACATGAATCATTTGCCCTTACTCAAGATGGTCATGACCAGAAATGCTAGGGGGGTGTTTTTCAAGGAGATTTCTCAGCAAAACAAACCATGGAGACATGGATGGATGGGGGAGTTTGCTTTGGATAATAAATATGAAATAAATAGCATTTTTGGTTTCTGGTGCTCAGATGCAGTCAAGATCCACTTTAAATGTCTTCAAGTAAAAAAACCTTCAACCTTTACAACCATTAACTGTCCGCTGAATACCTTATTTAACCGGAGCAGTAAAAGTTGGTAATAATATCTCTCCATGTAATACTATCTAATGTAATTATAGTTTAGTGAGCCTTACCTCCAAGTCCCTTTGAGTTGGTTTCCCACATCGTCTTTCTATTTCCGCTTCATGCTTCAGCATTATCTGTAACTGCTCCTCTGGAGTTAATGGTGTTATGTTTAAATGGGAAATGGAGTCTGTCTGTAGAAGGTTTTCTATCACAGGCAATGGTTCTTTAGCGTTATCCTTGATCACTATACACCTGGGTAGTAATAAAACAACAATTATTTATCCACTGCTTAATAAAATCTATGAATATTTTCCCTGGAATATGGGGTGAAGCAGTATTGTTTTTTGGTTTTATAGAGGTTTGCGAAATGCTAAGAACAGTGGTGTTAAAACAAAATGATAGCACAGATTACTGGGATCAAAGGATTTTGTCACCATATCTGATGCTCAAGAATTGTATACAGTTACTGTAATTTTAAACTAAGTTGTAAGTTCCTCATAGGGAGAAGATGTATCTCAGAGCATGTTTGGACATTGGCAAGAGGGGGTCTATAGGCCTTTTAGCACATTGCTGCTGTTCTTGAAATCATTAGGAAAATAGTGAGGCTCCCCATGTATAGAAAAGGTGGGCCCTTAAACTTAAAGCTAAGTCCACACTAGCTACGTTCACGCCTCGCAGCAGGGGGTCCGGTGCATCCCTGTTCTCTGTTTCAGGTGTGAATTTGGTCCGAATGTTTGCCTGAATTCGGACTTTAAACGGAACCAAAGACGCACAGGATCCTTTTCCAGTGTGGACTGCAGCCACCCTGGAGCTGTGTGAACCAGCTACATTGAGAGCTGGTCACAGTCTCCTGTCATGCAAATTGGATGCGGAGAAACCAGCATCCAATTCCCATAAGTGTGAAACCAGCCTCTGGTGGCTGCATTTGTTTCCTTTTTTTTTCATTTTGACTTTTTTACTTCTGTTTGATGGTGATCCAGCCAGTAACACACCTCCTATATTAGAGTGCCCCTATTCTGGGTGAAGAAGCACACGGGCATCTTTGGACAGCATCATAGTCAGTCTGCGGGGAGGGAAGTGTTAGTCTAATTCTGCTGGTACATCTAACAAACTTACACAAGCAGTTACAGCGACATTTTTTTTCTTTTTGGGATAAAAGCATTAAACAAATAAATTAAAGCTGATCATTGTAAACACCCCTGTCGGTGGTAAAGGTTTTGTCTCAACACACTTAACTGCTACATTTGCAGGAGATCTTGTTCTGTTGAAAAACAACAGACTTACTGGCCATATCACCAATGAAAATAAAGGAAAGAAAGCCTAAAAAAGAAAAAGAAAACTAATGAAGCCATCACATCTAAGAATTGGCTGAAATAGAATAAATGTTTGCTTTTGGGTTTAATACTGCTTTAAATTTGCTTGTAAGAGAGGTGCTCATTGTTCTATAGCCTTAGGGCATCATTCCATCCACTGACACCAACAATGGGGCATAATTCCTGTTGCTGACACCAACAATGGGGCACTATTCCACAAAGGATTCAAACAGGAGACAGCAATCTGCCTAAACTGAGGCACCTGATAGTAGAATTTCTCTTGCGTTTGCAACATTTTGCACTTCAAGCAAGGAAAGCTTAGCTCTAATAAAAGGAAAAACCTTGAGCAATAATGAACTGCTGGAAACAAAATAAGTTGAAATGTCTGAAGGGAACTATGTCACAGTAGGCAATGAGTATTGACGGGAGGGTGCTAGCGCACACTGAATGAAAGGAAGTAGTTTTCAGTGCTACGCCCACATAGCCTATTCATTTATGAGTCTTCAGAGACTGGGTCACACCAAAGACTGTTTCACAGATCTGGACCTTAAGAGTGCTTTGCAGCTAACACTGAACACAGTGGTCTGGAAAGCACTACAAGCAGAGTCCAGTGCCTGAAGATCACATTCCAGGCAGGCCCACGATTGTCCAGTCCAGTGGGATCCAGGTACAGCCTCCAAAGCTGTTTCAGAGGATACACCATAAAGGTTTGTTGCATAAGAGACCAACTGAAGCAGTGTATAGATAAATTATTGATAACAAAAAAGAAAATCCTGAAAAAAAGAAAAATAGCTAGTAATAAACAGTTAAAGCAGTATCAAACTTTAAAACATTACATTTCTCTATTGTCCATATCACATATTTCTTTAGAAGAATATGTAGATGCTTAGGGTTTGTTTGAGTGGCAAAGTTTTTTTTACCTGTCATGGTTATTTTTATTCCTGGGAGACGGCTTTGGCTTTTTCTGAACGTCTGATGCATCCTTTGAAGCTGAACCAACTAGTTAAGGAAACTGACAGATATCTTTGCTACTACAAAAGAATGAATACCTAGAGGATACTGTATGTGTCAGAATTATTGCTGTGAACACAGGAAATGTTTTAAATGCAGGAAAATAACATTTAAAGTCAACACTTTCTCTAACATTAGATTTTAATTAGAATCTTTTATAATGTGTTAATGTTATAAATGTTAACTGACGATCTCCTAACAGGGTCATCTGGAGTCCTTCCAAGGGTCACTCAGAATGCAGGGAGTTAAATGACAAATATCTGGTGCAGCTGTGCATGGTAGTCAATCAGCTTCTAACCCTAAATTTTTCAATTAGGCTTTGCCAATAAAACCTGGAAACTGATTGGTTTCTCTGCAAAAGTGCACCTGATTTTGCATTATCCAGCTTTAGTAAATAAACACCATTGTGTAATTAGAAAATATATAGGGGGTTGATTAAAAAGAACTATCAGCCCAAGACCATCTGAATGGAACACGCATGGCATGCTGAAACAAAATGGACCTAGAGTTTACGTAAACTATAATTCTTGACCCTCTAAGCTAATGCTTCAAAGACAATGTAATAGTAGTGCCCCTCATTTCTCCATTTTTCCAAATACATGTCTTCTTTTTGAATTTGGAACAAAGTACATGGGGATGAACAGATCACCCTATGATAATGTACCATCCCAGAATCAAGTAATAAGATCGGTATGAGGGAATTGACAATTTGATATGGATAATACTAAAATGTTTTCTTTGGTTGCAGTGAACCTGACTACACACAAACACACCATACACTCTCTATACATCTATCACCACGATAAGGCAAGGTATGACTACTATGGGTTGTTTCATATATTGACTCTTTAGCAACTAGATTTCAGGTTTCTTTAAAACTCAAGCCAAAGCATATAATTTATTCTTGTGTAGAGTGGGGGAAATAGAGCTTCTGTGTTTTTTAGTGCGGTCGGTAACCCCCATAGGGGAGATTTTCCCACTTCATTTCCCAGTGATTCCAGGACAAGACATGAGTGGAACAGGCTTCTTCAGGACAGAATGATACAGACAGAAACATAAAACTGACAGGTGTTGTAGCTAGCTATCTACATTTAACTAGACCAGTTCTTTATTATTGAAGATGTATCTTCTTTAAGCCACTTCTTCTGTTCTAGTGCATGTCAGGTAGATGATGCAGCTTGGATAAAGCTGTGAAAACAGAACTATATGTGGAAGCCAAATAGTGTCAAAGGCCCCCACCTCTTTTTCCAAATCTCTTGTGAACCAGTTGTCCTCTCTCACCAAGATGTGCAGTCCACTATCCTCAAAATTATTTCCCTTTCCCTAAGGTGTAGAAAACTGTTAAGTCTTGACCTTTAGAATTTGCCATTTTAGGTTAGGCCATTTTTTGGTGAAATGCTATTTTGTCTCCCATTGTACAGGTCTTTGCATTCCTCACTTTACTGCACTGCATATATTAGGTTACTTTTCCTGTGTTTGGCTATTGGGTCTGTTGAATGTACAAGCTTCTCTTGCGCTATTTTGCTGGGCTTAAATTACACATGGGGGGGGGGGGGGGTTTACTAAAACTGGTGCACACAGAATCTGGTGCAGCTGTGCATAGAAACCAATCAGCTTCTAGGTCGTATTGCCAAAGCTTAATTAAACAAGCTTAAGTTAGAAGATGATCAGTTTCTATGCACAGCTGCGGCAGATTCTGTTGTGCACCAGTTTTAATAAATCTTGCTTACAGATTTGATGTTTGTTAAAGATTATCATTTTTTTTTCTATTTGGCATCCAGCTACATGGGATGATGGGGCATTCTCTGTATTCTGCTTTTCCTTTCTGTTCCCATATTTATTTGCCGGACTTGTGGATGTTTTAATGAGGGTAGTCAAAAGCTTTCATAGCATTCCTAAACAGTCTGTGTTATTTATCTTTAGACTCTGTTAGTTGTTGCCATCTTATCCTGATGTTGCAGATTTCTAATAGCCACCAGTTTGTGTTCCAGTGGGTGGTGGAAGTCAAAAAGCAGGTACTGGTCTGTGTAGATGCATGTAAAACACAGTCTAAAAGGGTAATTTGTTACCTCTTGCCATGTAAACTTTATGTATTTTGCCACTGTGTTTATGTGTTCACTAAAAGCTTGTATTTCTGATGTTCTAATGTTGACCTATGTTGTCCACCTACCTGAAACAACGACTTTGTGTTATTCCCCCTGAAAGAGCTCAGGATTCCACCTTCTTCATATACAGGTTAGCTACAATGGGAGATATAGGTGATCCCATAGCACAGCCATGTCTCTGTCTGTAGAAGTTATCATTAGAGAAGTTACACAACATCTTCAGTATCACACACTATGTCCTTTAAATGTGACTAAGGACCACTAGCTACTGCTATATCATGATCGGGATAACAAATATCTTCACAGATAGGTGTTCTAACCTTTCTCCAAGCTATTGGTTTTGTTGCTGTATCTGTCCCCATTGGTAAGATTTTTTCATCACTTTCTGTTCCTGTAGTTCACTGCCACTAGGATAGGAAGATCTAGTGCACTAGGATTATGTATGTTGTTAAAGTGTAAGCCCAACAAAAACCTAGTTGTGCATTAACTTTAGAAGACTGCAGATTGGCTAAAAATAAAAAAATCTCCCTATAGGAAGCCTCTCTCTGGACTTTAAACGGCAAGATCATGAGCTGCCCTACAACCCTAACATTTTTTGGCTTTGTAGTCATTGTACACTTTTTTTTCTCACAAAAGTGAGTACAGTATCTCACAAAAGTGAGTACATCCCTCACATTTTTGTAAATATTTTATTATATCTTTTCATGTAACAACACGGAAGAAATGACACTTTGCTTCAATGTACAGTAGTGAGTGTACAGCTTGCATAACAGTGTAAATTTGCTGTCCCTCAAAAGAACTCAACACACAGCCATTAATGTCTAAACCGCTGGCAACAATAGTGGAAATGTCCAAACTGGGTCCAAAGTGTCAATATTTTGTGGGGCCACCATTATTTTCCAGCACTGCCTTAACCCTCCTGGGCTTGGAGTTTCCCAGAGCTTCACAGGTTGCCACTGTAGTCCTCTTTCACTCCTCTATGATGACATCACAGAGCTGGCGGATGTTAAAGACCTTTTGTTTGAGGATACCCCATAGATGCTCAATAGGGTTTAGGTCTAGAGACATGCTTGGCCAGTCCATCTCCTTTACCTTCAGCTTCTTTAGCAAAGCAGTGGTGGTCTTTGAGGTGTGTTTGGGGTCATTATGTTGGAATACTGCCCTGCGGCCCAATAACCGAAGGGAGTGGATCATGCTCTGCTTCAGTATGTCACAGTACATGTTGGCATTCATGGTTCCCTCAAAAAACTGTAGCTCCCCAGTGCCAGCAGCACTTATGCAGCCCCAGACCATGACACTCCCACCACCATACTTGACTGTAGGCAAGACACACTTGTCTTTGAACTCCTCACCTGGTTGCCGCCACACACGCTTGACACCATCTGAACTAAATACGTTTATCATGCTCTTTTAGACCACAGGACATTGTTCCAGTAATCCATGTCCTTAGTCTGCTTGTCTTCAGCAAACTGATTGCTGGCTTTCTTGTGCATCATCTTTAGAAAGGGCTTCCTTCTGGGACGACAGCCATGCAGACCAATTTGATGCAGTGTGCGGCATATGGTCTGAGCACTGACAGGCGGATCCCTTACTCCTTCAACCTCTGCAGCAATGCCAGGGGCACTCATACCTCTATTTCCCAAAGACTCAAATTTCTCAACTTCTTTGGTCAACCATGGAGAGGACTGTTCTGAGTGGAACCTGTCCTTTTAAACCACTGAATAGTCTTGGCCACCGTGCTGCAGCTCAGTTTCAGGGTCTTGGCAATCTTCTTATAGCCTAGGCCATCTTTATGTAGAGCAACAATTCTTTTTTTCAGATCCTCAGAGAGTTCTTTGCCATGTTGAACTTCCAGTGACCAATATGAGAGCGATAAAACCAAATTTAACATACCTGCTCCCCATTCACACCTGAGACCTTGTAACACTAATGAGTCACATGACACCGGGGAGGGAAAATGGCTAATTAGGCCCAATTTGGACATTTTCACTTACTGTACTCACTGTTGTTGCCAGCAGTTTAGACATCATTGGCTGTGTTTTGAGTTATTTTGAGGGGACAGCAAATTTATAGTGTTATACAAGCTGTACACTCACTACTTTACATTGTAGCAAAGTGTAATTTCTTCAGTGTTGTCACATGAAAAGATATAATAAAATATTTGCAAAAATGTGAGGGTGTACTCACTTTTGTGAGATACTGTAATTGTTTTTATATTGGACTGATAAGAAAATACAATCCATGTGCATAATGCTTCTGGTTTTCCAAATTAGGCTATTCTGTATATTTTCTTTGATCTTAGTTTGTAACTTGCCAACCGCCCGCAGTGTTTTTACTGCGACAATATGGTGCTATTGCGCAAATCTGCACGTCGTTTTGTTTAATAGCCACTAGATGGCGCAATTGGACCGCCGGAGGTGCTATTGCCTCGTGATCGGCTAGCAGGGATGTCAATTAACAGGTCAGGTGGACCCAATGTTCGCCGGCCACCTGTGGTCACCCTCGGGAGAGGCAGAACGGCCATTCTGTCAGAGATGAACACAATGATCTTGTGTTCCTGCTAAGCAGGAACATAGATCTATGTGTTCATCCAGTGAGTTCACCCCCCACAAAGTTAGCATGCACCTCCTAGGGATGCACTTAACCCTTTGATCGCCCCTGCTGTTAACCCCTGCCAGTGTCATTAGTTCTGTGACAGTGCATTTGTTTTAGCACTGATCACTGTAATAATGTCACAGGTCCCCAAAAAGTGTTAAAAGTGTCAGTTAAATGTTTAATTTGTCCATGTCGCAGTCCCATGACTAGTAAAATAAATAGATAAATATGCTATAAAAATTTTGCATTGGTTGTAGACGCTATAACTTTTGCGCAAACCAATCTATATACATTTATTGGGATTTTTTTTACAAAAAATATGTAGCAGAATACATATTGGCCTAAATTAATGGAAAAATTGATTTTTTACATTTTTTTTATTTAAAATATTGTTTTATTTTTTCAAAATTGTTGCTCTTTTTTTGTTTATAGCGCAAAAAAATAAAAAACGGCATAGGTGATCAAATACCACCAAAATAAAGCTCTATTTGTTGTAAAAAAAAAGGATATTTTATTTGAGCACAGTGTTGCACGACTGCGCAATTGTCAGTTAAAATAACACAGTGCAGTATCGGAAAAAATGGCCTGGTCGTTAAAGGGGTAAAACCAAAAGTGGTTAAGATTCACTTTTTCTTTCACAGGATATTGCATGAAGGAAATATTCTTTCAAAACAACATTTTGCTTTAACAGGTGATAGCAGGAGATTTAGAAAAAAAAAAAACTCACAACACAGTGTTATATAAGTGAAGATGTCTAAGGCTTGCAGCAGATATTTTTTGTTTCTTTCATGAAAAAACACCTTGTGGCAGATAAGCCAGAATTGCATTTGAAGAGATACTTAAACAGTTGTTCACTTTTCTACCTGATGATTCAATGACGTGGTCTGAGAACTCAATATTAAAACAAAAACGTCTTCAATGCAAACTAACATGAACAAACATGGTATTTCTCTCTCCCCTCCCCCTAACTCTCACCCCCTCTCTCTTATCAACCCACTCACGCCCCACCCCTTCCCCTCTCAGCCCTCTCTCTCCATAGTCCTTCCTAGTCCTGACCAAAAGTGTTGATTGCCTCAACAGCTGCTTTTTGAGAGGTTGTTCACACTTGTAAATGCACCCGCAGTCTGATTACCTGTTAGAACCCCAGAGGAGGTTCCCTTGATTAGCTGCGAGAGGCGACCCAATTGAAAGCAAGGGCTTTGGCATATGCGTACATTGTTGGCCTGTGTTACCTACTCCTGACTCTTGAACCCAGGACCTTAATTACTCTTGACCCCTGCACACTGTGCATTACTTACTCCTGATCTCTGTGCATTATTTACTCCTGACCACTGTGCTCTGTGCATTACTGACTTCTGTACAGTGTAGGCTCAGGTTATATTTAATCATACTCTTTTATGTCTCTTCCACTGTTAGCACAATTTTGGCCATACCCACTGTGTGCGGCATCATCACTCTTCTCGGGGTGCCAAGGTGCATCCTTGAAAGTGTTCAATGTCGAAGAGTCTTATGGAGGCTATGGCACTTGAACAGAGTAAAGGCAGGAGAGGTGTGTATACTATCTTTTTTCCTACAAGGACCTGCCATTGGAAATTGAGATCTGATAGGGTCTCTTTATCATGCTCCATTATACCTTTGCACACTGCAAACTATGCAAAAACATAGGGTTACTTGATTTCTATATTGTGCAATTCATGCAGTAAACTTTTTGTCAAAAAACATTAATCCACAGTAATAAAATGGTGTAACATTAAGCCACAGTGATAAAGTGATGTATTACTATCAACAGAAGGATACAGTTTAAGGCTTTGTGCCTGGGAGATGTTTTAGCTGTGCCTGGTCTTGGAGAGGTCGTCTTCTTGTATATTTCCCCAAGCTTTAGATCACGCGCCATGGGTGAGTAGTTGTTAGCTATGGAGTTGCTGGGGTTGCGGTGAAAACGCTGCTCTTTGAAAGGGGCTGCCAAAGTCCAAGACTGGCTTTGCATCAGTGGAGGGTAGTTACTGTGCTTGAGGATTAACTGCAAAAGATTATATAACAAATTAAAAACACTTTCTTCAAGTTTATGTAATGATCTTGGATATGATTACACATGTTACCCACACTAATTTGAAAGAAAGGATTTAGTTAGTTTTGCATATGTTAAGCAATGTTTATTTAAATATTATCAATCTTTAGGCTTCATGTATACATAGCCTACTTTGACAGCCGGCCGTGTGAAAACGCAAAACGCTGCAAAATTGTTGCATGGTTTTACCATAATTTAGCTGTGTTTTGCGGTCGGCGGTCGAAACATTCCTATACTGAACATGATTCAGTATAGGATGAACCGTAGCAGCTCCTAAACAATCCTAAAAGCCTATGTGTACATGGACACATTGGGGTTTATTTACTAAACGCAAATCACTGTGCACTGTAATTGCACTGCAAGTGCACTTGGAAGTACACTTGGAAATGCAGTTGCTGTACATCTGAGGGGAAGATCTGAAATGAGAGTAGGTCTGCTGATTTCTATCATCCAATCATGTGCAAGAAAAAATGCTGTTTTTTATTTTCCTTGCATGTCCCCCTCAGATCTACAGCAATTGCACTTCCAAGTGCACTTGTAGTGCACAGTTGATTTGCCTTTAGTAAATAAACCCCACAGGCTTTTATGGAGTCGAGTTTAGGAACTGTAGTGTACATGAATGCTTACAAGCACAGGTTTATGTCTTGTCTTTTGTTTATAAATGTGTGAAACATTGACAAGTGAAATAGAATATATAAGGTATTATTATTATATTATATTATAGTTTTAATATGATATTCTATTCTTCACAAGTTGTGAGGTTTCTCCAATGTAAGAAAAAGCCACAGGAAAAACTTAATGGACAAAGCAAACATTAAAAGAAAATGTGCAGCCATTTTGTTACATTACTCACATATCTATATACAGTAATAATACTTGAAAGTGTCAAAAACATATATAACAATAATTAATATAATAATTAACCTTTAATTTAAAAGAAACAAATACCCTTAGTGAAAAAATACCCATGAAAAGTCTCTAATATTTCAAAGTGTCCAGAGATCATTCCTTTTTATCTTCAACCTTTTGTGAGTGTGACAAACATCAGCACCAACTTTGTCCACCACCTAGGCTTGATTTTACATTCACCAGAAGTATAAGACCCTACTAGTATTTCAGATCACATTTTATGCACTTTGTATTGTATCAATGCCCTAATTCTTGCTCCACCTCCAGCTCACCAGCATATAATCCACATTGAATAGTTTTTGGAAGTTTAATAATATAACATAGATTACAAAATCTTCAGTTTTACTCTAATTAATTGATGCAAAACAAAAACTACATCTAGTATTTTGTATGACCTCCATGATTTCTAAGCACAGCACCAAGTCTTCTAGGCATGGAATGAACAAGTTGGCGACATATTGCAATATTTATCTTTTTCCATTCTTCAAGAATTACCTCTTTTAGAGCCTGGATGCTGGATGGAGAGTGATGCTCAAATTGTCTCTTCAGAAATCCCCATATGTTCAATTGGGTTGACATCGGAAGACATAATTGGCAACTGAATTACTTTTGCCCTGTTCTTCTTTAGAAATGCAACAGTGGCCTTAGATGTGTATTTTGGATCCTTGTGTAAGAGAACGTTTGCTGTACAAAGACATGTTCCTGTCAGAAACCGGACAATGGCCAATGCGCATGCGCGAACTCGCGCAACCGCGCACGCACGTTCGCGAGTACACGAACGTGCACTGCGCACGCACGTTCGCGGGTATGCGAACGTACGTTAGACATTGGCGCCAAAGGGACTATTTAAACCCAGCCATTGCACTGCTCCAGTGCTGCTTTGTCTTCAGCCTTGGATACCTGTTACCTGTTTACCTGCATCTTGTTCCTAGTTCCAGACCCGGCTTGTCCTGACGATTCTCTTATCTCCACCTGCACCGACCTTGGCTTGTTCCGTGACCTCTCTTCTTGTCTCCTCCTACTGGCTTCTACGTTAACGATTGGCTCCTGACCCGGCTTGTCTTACCACGTTTCTGTCATTCCCAGATCCGTCCATCCTGCATAGGAAGCTCCTCCTGTTACCCAGGAACCCCTGCTTCCAGCACCTGCTGCCTGCTCAACATCCTCCTCATCAGACTTTTCTGGCAACCTGCACCAGTAGCCATCGTCCGCTCCAAGCAAGTCTCCAGGCACTCGTGCTACTCTACACTCAGGTGTCCCCTGTCTGCACTATCAGGGGTCCCGAGTCGGAGGCGCAAGGGAGGCCTTCCTCACAGTTTCAGGCTTATCTCCAGGTACGTGATACCTTGTCATGTTGGAAAAGTGCACGAAGACCATGGGCACGGAGTGATGGTAGCACCTTCTCTTTCAATTTAGAGCAGTATATCTGTGAATTCATGATACCATCAATGAAATGCAGCTCCCCGACACCAACAGCAGTCATGCAGCACCACAAAAGGATACTGCCACCACCATGTTTCACGGTAGGCACCATGCATTTTTATTTGTACTCCTCACCTTTACGAAGCCATACAGTTTTGAAGCCATTAGTTCCAAAAACATTTATCTTGGTCTCATCACTCCAGAGTACAGAGTCCCCGTAGTCTTCTTCTTTTTCAGCATGGGCTCTGGCAAATTCTAGGTGGGCTTTTTTGTGTATGGGCTTTAGGAGAGGCTTCTTTCGTGGACGTCACCCATGCATGACATTCCTCTGCAGTGTACGCTGTATTGTATCACCGGAAACAATCACCCCAGTCTGGCTTTCTACTTCTTTAGCTAACTGTAGTGAACTTGCTTGGCAATTTCCTTCAACCCTTCTCATTAGAAGATGCTCCTGTCGAGGTGTTAACTTCCGGGGATGGCCTGGACGTCTCAGTAAGATGGTTGCAGCTCCATCTTTGTTAAATTTTTGTATCACTTTTGCTACATTATTCTGACTTTATAAGTAAAGTTTTGCTGATCTTCCTGTAGCCTTCACCTTTCTTGTGTAAAGAAATTATTTTCTTTCTCAGGTCTTGTGACATATCTCTTCCACATTGTGCCATTGCTGACAGCATGAAATGGGAAGGAGTTTTCTTTGTTAAAGAGGAAGTAAACCCTCCTCTGACACTTTTACCTATAGGTAAGCCTATGATAAGGCTTACCTATAGGTACTGTAAATATCTCCTAAACATGTACCGTTTAGGAGATATTTACCTTACATGCAGCCAGTGACGTCACTGGCGCATGCGCTCTGAAGAAACGGCCGCTGGTGCCGTTTCTTCAGAGCCCCGTGCCGCGACTGTCGGCTCCCGCGCGCGTGCGGGAGTGACGTCACCGTGGAAGACGGGCGACTGGACATGTTGCCCGTCATACAGATGAGCGGGCGGCTCGGCGGGGGCTCGTTCTAAGGTAAGTATTTCATAATGAGCTAGTATGTGATGCATACTAGCTCATTAGGTGTTTCTCTTACAGGTTACAAAAAAAAAAGTAATATGGGTTTACAACCTCTTTAAGTAACGCCCTTTTATAATCATCTGTCTGCTGGACACCTGTTTAATGAATAGTTAGACTCACCTGTAGTTTAATTCTTGTTAATCAGGATTCTGTTGTCAATGTGAATAATTGTAAGTGACTGTACTTTTGTATATGAAGATGCTTCTTTGTATTGACTTTTACCTGCACATACAGAGAAGCACCAGCATTTTCAAGCACATGGCCGTGTGCAGCTGATCACTTGACTTGTATGGTAGGCTATATGCGGCATGTAAGGGCCTGCCAACATTAGAAAGCACAGAGAAACTATTCTAGGCATCTAAAATGCCTGTGTAACCTTGGCGTATAAACCCCCTAGTTTTAAGACACCGGAAGTGCACATATTTTTTTCAGAAGGAACTCAAGAGAAAAAGTAAATGTTTCAGGGTAATGCTTAGGCTCATTTGACATTTCTAGAACTCCCTTATAACAACAATTCTACACTTTTTTTAATTCAGGCCCACTTTAGGCCCCTGTGGTATCTTTTGTTATCACTCAACTGAGCTATAAAAAGATAAAAGTAGACTATTGATCAAAACAGTACATTCGGAAGGCAAAGGAGCAGAAAAGATCTGAATGAAATACAATGTGGTTTACTTTTCACTTTGATTAAACTTCACCCATTGCTCTTACTGTCCTTTAGAGACCAATTTGAAGATAAGTAATTTTAAACGTCTTCATTGTAGATCACCTAAGGCTACAGCTGTAAAGAGTTACTCTGGGGTACAAATAAAGTAATTGCCTTTTTTATTATTAAAGGTACTTGTTACTGTATAGTGACATGTCTCTGAGAAACAGACAAGGCTTTGCAAAGTTCCATCTTCAACATTATTCTGATGTAAAAGCAAACAGAAGATGCTTTGATTAGATCAAATAAAGAAAAAAAAATACTACTTACCCATTACCCTGATCCAGAATATTAAAGGATAAGCTCATCTATTTTTCCAAATTCCAGCTTTCCCTATGTACCAATATACCATTAATGTACTCTAGCGTCCCATATACTGTAGCTACTGATTGTGACATTTAGCTTTTAGCCTCTTTGTAACCAGGGAGAGCAATAATTGATTAGTTAGTCTGCTCTAAGCTCTGTAGGTATGGGCTCAATTACTTCCCCCTGTCTCCCAGGGGACCCTGGGACATAGTGTATGGGAGAATATGATCCCAGCCTGCATGTTATTATCTCCCCAGTCAATCCCTGATCAATATGGCAGATGACCAGCAGGGGGCTAAGGTGGGTAAAAATGGGCTACAGCAGAAGGCTCTTAATCCTGTGAGGGTAGGACCCAGCCTGAGGGCTGTGGCACCCCTGCAAAATGTGTCTGGAGCTGCAGGGGTGCCACAGTTGCTGGGGTCCCAGCTACTGTTCGCCTGGAGGACCTCTATTCTATCCTCCTGGAGCATTTACAGAAAGCCTCACAAGGATCCAGGACACAGGCAATTGGAGTACAGAAGTTGACTGACCTTGCATGTTGTTGCACAGTGATCTGGAAACAGGAGTACTAGCCTTCTGGACCTAAAGGCTTTCTTTGACCTTTCTGGGAGATCAGCAGCTACTATTTATACCCTTGTAGCACCCTCCTAGTTAGGTGCTAGAGAGTGAGTATAGTTTTGGATCTGTCTGCCTATCAGAGGAGCAGCAGGTAAAATCTATATTGCACTCTGCTTATCAGGGAGCAGATTCTGTGAGTTAGGTCTGCTCAGTGTGCTCAGTGTGTGATTCATCTGGTCTAAGGAAGTGTCCCCAGCTGATCCAATAGAGAGGCACATTGGATACTGGAGGAAACCTGGCCAATGACACACAGGTTTTTGATACAGCCCCAGGGATTGGCACAGACTGTTTGTCTCGGTGCATTGTGGGGCAGAGTATAAAAAGCCAGGGGCACATGAGGTAGAGGTCTTTAGCGGGAAGCAGAGTCCCAGAAGGAGGGTGGCGGCTGCCTCCTCTTCTGCAGCAGTTGGTGTTGGTCACAGGCAGTTGGCCTGGTGAGCCAGTGGTGTGAGGCTGAACCCAGAGGTCCAGGGGAGCTGACTGGAGGAGTTGGGGCACTGTGAGAATATTGAAAGCAGTATCGTGAGTACGGAGGATCTTGCCCAGGGGCCTGCCCAGGAAGGGGGCCACTCCGGAGTGAATAGTCAGTGGACAGGTGTCAGCTAGTACAGAGAAAGGGGTACTGGGGGAGTAGAGAGAAGTAGAAGAGAAACACAAATAGGAACATTTACCACGACTTCATTCAAGTGGCAGGATGAAGTAGCGGCCTTGCCGCATCCTTAAGATAGAAGTTTTTAGGATTGTGAATAATTCAAAGTTGGAGTATCCCACTCATCCCTTCTCCCATCCCAATATAAATAAAACAACAAAAACATCCACCCCTAGACTGATCATTGACTGAGCCAAGAACATAAAGTGTTAAGATTTCTGCAAGCAGTTGCTACCGGTAACCCAGGGGAATCCTTAAAGTGTAAAAATCCAGCAGTCCTCTAGGGGGCAGTACTACACCCTCTAGACTGTATTCTAGTTGAGGAGTCCCTGTTTTGTACTGTTCATCTATACACTTCAAAGGGGGTGCCTTCACCCTTAAGTCTTAGTGTAGAGTGTCCTCATTTTCAGGTTTACAGTTATTAGAGTATCCCTAGGCTCACCCTCACCATATCCAAGTTCTACCCAAACACTAAAAGAAAAAAAGAGCTGCACAGCCTATTTACTGACTCAAGTGGGTGGGAAATGTTGTGTGCCTGGCTGCCGTGTCCCTATCAGGGAATGGAACCCAGGATCAAACTGCCAGACCATTCCAATCTGTGCGCTACAGAACCTTGGTTGCAAAAAAGAAAAATATTTCTCTATATTCTAGAGCAGGTATAATCTCAGCCTCCAAAGTCTCCAATAGAAACTCCTCCATTACTTACTGGTATACGTCTTTAGGACATGAAAACCATGAGAAGGAAGTACTTCAGCAGCTAACCTTTTTTAATAATAATAATGCCATTAAAACACACCCTGTATCTGCTCTCCCCCTCTCGGAGATTGTGCCCACCCACCTCTGTAGTTTCATGCTTCTCCAGAGCTTCTTCCCTTCTTCTTCAGAGCTGGATTTGGAATGCAGGTAGCTGGTCTTTCTATAATCAAAAACCATGTGACCTCTATTGAACATAATGTACATTATAATATTTTTTTAGATATAATATGTCTCTATTACATAATGCTTTGTGATGTAAGGCCTATTGCAGGGAATTCACATGTGTATGTTTGCTTGTGTGTGTATATATATATATATATATACATATACACATATATATATACACACATACATATATATATATATATATATATATATATATATATATATATATATATATATATATATATACACACATATATACACACACACACACACACACACACACACATTTTTGTTTACCTACTCATATGACTTCTCATCAGCCCGCCCATTGTGGGAGGGGCTTATAATAGAGTTCACATGTTTTTTTGATTATATAGAGACCAGCTACCTGCATTCCAAATCCAGCTCTGAAGAAGAAGGGACACCCCTCGAAACGCACCAGCTTTATTTGGATGTTTCCATTCCACAACTGTCACTAACCAGCAGACCATGCTGAGTGGAGCATCTAGTGGAGTTTTTTATACATATTTCGCTTGACATTTCATCCTGTTTGGGAGTATGATGTGTATACATTTTTAAAAAATAAATTGTCGCAAAGGTAATGTGATAGGCTGGTGCGCCCTCCGTTTTTTTTTCTCTTTAGAGTTCCACTTGGGTTTTCCCTGACCTGTTGGGAGTGGCAGCACAGCCGATGTGGTGGCTGAACCATTGGAGACGCATGTTTCAAATCACCTGCACACCAACTTCTTAAGCGCAGGAGCAATCATTTCTTTTTTACAGGTCTATACATTCATGTCTAAATACTTATATTATCTTCTCCAGTGAAATAGTATTTGAATGTGAAAAACACAACCTCTTTATTTCTTGCTTTACAGCTTTTCTGCTCTTCCCCTGATAGAAGCCCGATTTGTGGCATCACTAAGGTTAAGTTCCTCCTGTTAAGTTAAGTGAGGGGAACTGAGCTTCATGCAGTTCCCCTCTTTCATCACCTCTGATTTTTTTATTTGTTGCTAGGACACAGGTGGCTCCTGCCACCTAGTGTACTTGCTTGCTAAGATGCAGCAGGTGGCTCCAATAGCCTAGCAGCCTTTGTGTCCTAGCAATGAACACTGTGCTCCAATGTTCCTCTGCATACTGGTAACCAATATAAAGACAGAGAGGATGGAACAAAGGAACATACATGCCCCTCTCTCTGCATACTGCTGACCACGCATTAAAACAAGCTAGAAAGATGTAACAAATTGCTACATGCACTTTGTCGCCTGGGAGACAGGAACAAAAAAAGTGTGGTAATACTTCCTCTTCACGTACCCTTCTAATAACCCTACATTTATATACCGCATCTTAAATTTGAATTTTGAACTTCATCTAAAAAGGCACACAAAATCATTAATATAAGTAATGGCATTAGAAAATAGTAACAGCAATGATAATAAATACTGTAACTTATTTGTAAACAGTAGGCTATAACAACTTTAGAGTGCACTCTATATATGAATGACAGCAATGAAATTTAAGACTCCCTAAAGAGGCCCCTCTTACTATGGACACATGGCAAAGTTCTTGTGAAGCAGCTAAGTGGGCAGTCTTTAGCCCTAGTTCTTCAGCCGGCAAGCATTGGGACATATTCTTTATGGTGGTGCACATGAATACAGTCCCACTAAAGTCTGCATGCAGTAAAAAATGCTGCTAGTTAGATGGCCAGTCCCTATGTACTCAGTCTCTGCTAGCATTATTGGCAGCTGTGTCCTTCCACCAGTCCCAGTGTTGCAGCAACAGGGCTACTGCTGTTCATATGTCAGCTCACTTATGGATCTGTCTAGAGAGACTTCAGTCCTCTGCACATGACCACAGGCTTGTAGCAGGTCAATGTGCACATAGGAGCAGCGATGTGAAAATACAGTGCTCTCTCTCTTTATACCGGTCTTTAATTGGGAATTGTAGTTCTATAGTCTATTGACCCCCAAAGAATGATCCTTCCCCTGCACTACATCTGCCATGATTCAGTGCTGCCCACCATCAAGTTTCTTAAACTCCCTCTGCTTGTTAGCTCTCCCTGATGGATGCAGGTGAGGTAGTTTTAACCCATTTAGCCTGAAGTCTAGTGAAGACATAGAAAGCACTGCAGCATAGTGTTCTTCATAGCTCACTTTCTCTAGCCAAGCACCTGGCTACACACAAATTACATTTTTGCAATTAACAGCAGTAAAGATTTGTTTATTTCATAGGAGGATTTGCATAATATGCATAATGCTGTGAAGAGAAGGGGGAGGATAACAAATACTGGCCCTTCTTTCTTATAGTGATAACTTTGTGTATTTTAAAAGTTATTCCATATACTTTCTAGTGAGCCCAGGACATCAAGGACAGACCTGCCAGGGACTTCTCATTAAGCTGCCCTGGATTAGCAGTAGTATGTGAGGCACACATGCATGAAGTTCCCCATCACTTACGTCTTTGTTGCTGTCTTATTTAGATGTTGTGACATGTAGGGGCTGCAACACACATTTAAGCAGGTGCCGTTTACCCTTTCCTCTGTGGTGCTCACCACTGTACAGAGGTAATTGAGGATGAGAGGAGCATTGTTCCTCTGCAAGCTCTGTAGGTGTCGCAAGGAGAGCAGTGGTCTGATTGGATGCTGCAACACTGGTTGGCCACAGCAGCCATCTTTAGTGAGGGCAATGCTTATAAAAAGGACCG
Organism: Pelophylax lessonae; assembly: GCF_965119305.1. Lineage (NCBI taxonomy): Eukaryota > Metazoa > Chordata > Amphibia > Anura > Ranidae > Pelophylax > Pelophylax lessonae. The sequence goes on along the minus strand of NC_138773.1, from coordinate 111,347,870 downwards.
CCCTGCTGCAGTTGGAGTGCAGTTGCAAAGTGGAAAGCCTAGGGAGAGGTTCCTGATGAGAAGGGACAAAATAGGGCACTGCTGCCAGCACTGAACTCAGAACTCCTGAGCTGTGATTTGTTAACACCAGTCTGCAGTTTACCTATACCCTGCTACTAGCCTACAGCCACCCCTCTACTCAGATGCTGCTTTGGTCACGTAAGCTTGCTAAAGTAATAACCTGTTATTTTTTGGAGTCTTGCCAATGTGAAGCAAACATTGGGGAAACTTCTGCAACTGTGTTCTTCTGGGTTTGTGCTCCTGGTGTTATATATTAAGTTATTATGTTAAGTCAAGAATTATGTTAAGTCAAGAATTTTGGCGCTGTACTGCACTTGTTGTTTGCTTACCTACAATTTAACCAAATAATAATTATGTCAATTTCTTATTGTCTTTGTGTGCCATTCTTTTACATTTGGTATCAACTTTTTGGTCCTGCTCACACACACACACACACACACGTACAAGTATATATATATTTATAACAGCTTTGCATTATCATAAAAAAAGGTCCATAAACAGTATGAAACACATTTTCGTCAATTACCCAGCTCTTATTGCAAGTAGTGATGAGCAGGGGGGCATCCCAATGCTTCCCATGAGTTGTAGAAGCTAATTTCCAAGGTCGTTTTTTAATATTTTTAATTAAATGCTGTATTTTTTGCTGCTGTTTATGTACCTGGTGCAAGGCTATCAGCTAAGCTGATTTTCTATTTTCATGGGAGTTCCACCTAATTATATAGTCAATCAGCCTGAAATGAATGTGGAGAGAGAGATTGTGAGGTTAGCAGGGTGCATGGTTTAATTGTAATGGTCAGTTGGTAAAAATACAGTGATCTAATTTATTTTGCTTTAATGGTATAGTAGCTACCACAGTTAATAGTTAAAGCAGCCAACAAATGCAAAATCAAATTCCACATTGCTTTCAATGAATACACATGAGGAAAACTCATATTGCCATGTTTTTATAAACATATTATAGCAAATCACATTTTTAGCAGAAGTAATTCCAGTGGAATTGGTAACGGTGCCTTCATAACATGTGTTAAGAAAACTGCTGCTGGAAAATTCAACCTGAGAGAGATGGTCCACTTCAGGGAATGGGTGAAACAGAGAGTTATAATTACTACGAAGATTTACAAATTGTATGTTGATGTACAATTACTATGTCTTTGTAAACAAGCCTAGGGATGTGTGTGAGCTTGAGTGATGCACCATTAAACAGACAATGACTGCTGGTCGATTATTGGTAGCTATATTTTCTTATATACTCACATAGACATTAATGGCACTACAAGGCATTTATATGGAAATAAGGTACCAGGAGTATATACATACAAAATGAATTACAACAGAGACTTTGGGACATACCAATTTAACTTTTACTGCACATTTGACCTATGCACATCTCCTGTATTATGACAGCTTTGGCATTTATTGGGTTTATTTTAACTTTTTCACTTTATACATTGTACAGGGAAAGGCTAGTAACTTCCTTAATTGCTATAGTGATATACAGGAGGTACTTTAACCCCCCATGTCAGCACCCCTGTTTTTGGAATTAGTGATCATGAAAAGCCAGGTGCCCCTCAGCATCAGTCACCATTGCTTGGGGGGGGGGGGGCTACTCCATTTTTAGACCTAATGATGAAAGGAATTGTATTATCCGTTAAAAAAAAAAAAAGATCCCAAAAAACAACTGGAACTTCCAAGCGCTGCAGGGACTTCCTTTCTTAGCTTGGTGAATGTGCTATTTAAAAAATATGTATCTGGAAGGTTAAGCGCCGGTTCACACTGCAGCGACACTACTTTGCACCGCGACCTCGGAGGTCGCGGAGCGAGCAGCGCGCCGCTACCTCGGAGCGGCCGCCACGGACTTCATAACATTGAAGTCTATGGCGGTCGCCTCCGGGTCGCCCCAAAGAAGCTCCGGACCCTTTTTCTAGGTCGGAGCGACTTGTGTCGCTCCTATTAGAACGGGTCCACAGCTTCCCTATGGGAGGCGACCTGTGGCGACCTGTGAGGCGACCAGGTCGCCTCACAGGTCGCCCTAGTGTGAACCGGCACTTAAGATGTTGTTCACTTTCAAATATTTGTGTTGTTTTAACCACTTGACCTCTGGAAATATTTTATCCTCTTTATGACCAGAGCATTTATTGCTATGCGGCACAGTGCTACCCTAAATAGCAATTGCGTGATCAAACAACAAAAAAAATTAAAAAAATAATATTTTTTGTGATAAAACATATCCAATATAAAATTTAAAAAAAAAAGTGTTTCATGAATTTAGGTCAAAATGTATTCTGCTACATGTCTTTAGTAAAAAAAATCCTGATAAGTGTATTTTATTTGATTTGAGTGAAAGTTATAGCGTCTAGTATAGATACTAGAACTTTTATTCATTTATTTTTTTTTTTTTCAAATTCTTCTTTATTATGAAAACGTAAAAGAGAAAACATGAGTACAAGTGGTATACAATTTTGTGGATACAGATGTGTTGTAGCATACAGAGTCAATACACACAACAGTTTGGGTGAGAAAGGTGAATGTAAAATGTCAACAAACCCGAGTAACATAAAACAGAGTAAATAGACAGTAGGTCCATTCGTAATATATAAGAGCATGTAGAGATCTACCAGAAAAAACTGGCCAACATTCAGCGTAGTACCGGTTTGCAAGTAGTGGAGAACATCGTGCCTCAAAGTATTATCAGAGAAGGTGAGCATACAACACATTAGGGAGGGGTACAAGGATATAAGGGGGGCAATGATGGGGTGGGGCAGAAAGGAGGGGAAAATTGACAGAAGGGGAAGGGAAAAGAAGAGGGGCCAGGGCGGGAGTAGCAGGGGATAATAGACTCTAAAACGTAGAACCTGCTCAGCGTCCGTCGCTGAGCTCTTAGAGAAGAAATATACAGCAGACCAGATAAGGGGGGAGAAAGGGGGGAAAGGAGGATGGGCCAAGGTCAATGGTCAGCGGGCCCCATGCGAGGCATTGGCCATGAGGGTTAGTAGGAATGGTCAGTGGGAGTCCAGGAGCGCTCTGCCCTCGTCCGACAGGACAAACATGTTCCAATATCCCCACGTAGCTGTGTAGAGTTCCCTCCTGCCCTGCGAGGTCAGCACTAGGTCCTCGAAGTCACAAATCTGCTTGACTTTGGATAGCCAGAGCCGCAAGGACGGCGGGGCGGTGGATTTCCAACAGGCCCCAATGCAGGCCTTTGCTGCGTTGAAGAGGTGGCGGAGGATGGACTTCTTATAGTGATCAGGCTTGATGGAGGAGCAGTGGAGGAGAAAGAGTGCAGGGTCATCGCTGAGTACAAAGTCGGTCATGCGCTGGGATATCTCTCTGACCTGCCTCCAAAAATCGCTCAGAACCGGACAGCTCCAGAAGACATGGAGCATCGTCCCACGGTCCGCGCGGCATCGCCAGCACCTGTCCGATGCTTCCGGGAAGAAACTCGCTATCCGCGACGGAGTATAATACCAGCGCATCAGGATCTTATAGTTAACCTCCTGGAGGCGTGTACAGATAGATGACTTCAGAGAGAAGCGAACGATATTCCGACGCTGAGTCAGCGTGAAAGTCCTCTGCAGCTCCTGTTCCCATTTCAGGATGCCGGGGAGAACAAAGTTTACCGGGGTTCTGAAAGCAGGGCATAGATCAGGGATAAAGCATGCGGAAGGGGGTGTCGCGAGTAAAGAGGGCCTCCAGAGCCGTCAAAGGCTTCTCAAAGGCGGACCGGGGGCCCAGGTCCCGGAGGAAGTGCAACAACTGGAGAGCCTGCCACCGGGTGAGCTCAAAATGGCCCCCCGGTGCCGTCAGCTGGGTGAGGGAAGGCCAAGAGCCTCCAGAACCGAAGTGTGACACTCGGAAGTTCCCCAGCTCCAGCAAGGCCTGGAATCGGCCGCCGCCACATCCCGATGGAAAGGCCCGGTTACCTAAAACCGGGAACATGGGCGATGCTATCCTCCGGGAGTCACCCACCGCCAGGGCTGCGGCACAGACCTTAAGAGTCGGGCCGATCACAGGATGACGTCGGACGGCAAGCGGCACGGACGCTATGTGCCACGGGGCTCCCGGAAGATGTATCGAGCATTGGGATGCCTCAAGAGTCACCCAGAGTTTCAGGTGGGGATGTCTGCACCAGTCCACCAGACGGTTCAGATGAGCCGCCTGATAGTACCTTTTGACGTCGGGGGCCGCCACCCCTCCATATGACTTTGGCATCGTGAGTATCAATCCCCGGAGTCTGGGATGGCGTCCAGCCCAAATGAATTCGGTAAAGACTGCGTTCACTTGCTTAACCACTTCCATACAGAGCAGTTAGACACCCTTCCTGCCCAGACCAATTTTCAGCTTTCAGCACTCTCACACTTTGAATGACAATTGCTCAGTCATGCTACACTGTAACCAAACAAAATTTTTATCATTTTTTTCACACAAATAGAGCTTTCTTTTGGTGGTATTTGATCACAACTGGGTTTTTTTTTTCGTGATATATGCAAAAAAAGAGCAATAATTTTGAAAAAAAAACACTTTTTTTTAGTTTCAATTATAAAATTTTGCAAAAAATTAATTTTTCTTCATACATTTGGGCCAAAATGTATACTGCTACATGTCTCTGGTAAAATTAACCCAAATTAGTGTATATTATTTAGTCTATGTGAAAGTTATTGAGTCTAGAAGCTATGGAACCAATTACTGAAAATTGATCACACCAGATGTACTGACGGCCTATCTCCTTTCTTGAGGCCCTGAAATGTCAGGACAGTACAAATACCGCCCAAATGACCCCTTTTTGTAAAGTAGACAGTCCAAGGTATTTAGTAAGAGGCATGGTGGGTTTTTTGAAGTTGTAATTTTTTCCCACAATTCTTGGGAAAATGAAGAAAAAAAATTGTTTTTCTTTTTTTTCCCACAAAGTTGTCAATTTATAAGCTATTTCTAACACATAGCATGTACACAGCAAAAATTACACCCAAAAATACATTCTGCTACTCCTTCCGAGTATGGCGATACCACATGTGTGAGACTTTTACACAGCCTGGCCACAAAAAGAGACTCCACGTCCAAGAAGCACCTTCAGGCGTTCTAGGAGCATAAATACACATAAAACTTTCTTACTACCTATCACACTTTTCAAGGCCCTAGAGCACCAATACAATGGAAAAGTCCACAAAATGACCCCATTTTGGAAAGCAAACACTCCAAAGTATATTCTATGAGGCATTATGGGTCGTTTGAACATATCATTTTTTTCCACAGGTTTTTGGAAAATGTGGGAAAAAAATGAAAACTTTTTTTTTTTTACACAAAGTTGTCAATTTATAGGATATTCCTAACACATAGCATGTACACAGCAAAAATGACACCCCAAAATACATTCTGCCACTCCTCCTGAGTATGGCAATACCACATGTGTGAGACTTTTTCACAGCCTAGCCATATAGAGGGGCCCAACATCCAAGGCGCACCATCATGCATCCTAGCCACTTGCCTAGGCCTATTTTTGACATTTGGTGTTTACAAGCTAAAATCAGTTGTTTTGCTAGAAAACTGCTTAGAACCCCCAAACATTATATATTTTTTTTTAGCAGAGACCCTAGAGAATAAAATGGAGATTATTGCAATATTTTTTATCACATCGTATTTGCGCAGCGGTCTTCCAAACGCAATTTTTTTTGGAAAAAATTCACTTTTTTTAATTAAAAAATAAGAAACCAGTAAAGTTAGCCCAATTTCTTTCCATAATGTGAAAGATAATGTTACGCCGAGTAAATAGATACCCAACATGTCATGTTTCAAAATTGCGCACACGCTCACGGAATGGCGACAAACTTTGGTACTTAAAAATCCCCATAGTCGACAATTTAAAAATTTCTACAGGTTGCCATCTTTGAGTTACAGAGGAGGTCTAGGGCTCAAATTATTCCCCTTGCTCTAACGATCACGGCGATACCTCACATGTGTAGTTTGAACACCGTTTACATATGTGGGTGGGGTTTCTGTATGCGTTCGCTTCTGCGCGCGAGCTCACGGGGACAGGGCGCTTTAATTTTTTTTTTTTTTTTACTATTTATTTTATTTATTATTTTTTATTTTTACACCGTTTAAAAAAAAAAATGTATCATTTTTATTTCTATTAGAAGGAATGTAAACATTCCTCGTAATAGAAATAGGCACGACAGGACCTCTTTTTTTGTGAGATCTGGGGTCAAAAAGTCCTCAGATCTCACAAGTACACTAAAAGATAGAAAAAAAAAAATTATTATATAAAATGAAAAAAAAAAAAAAAAGGACCTTTAAACCGGTTGCTAGGCAACAACATTTTCCGTAGCTCTGGTCCTCCAAGACCATAGAATCAAGTGAGGGCAAGCTTGCCCTCACTCGACATCCTGTCTGTGAGGATCTGGGACCGGATCGTTTTCCCCGCTGCCGGCGGGTCCGGTAAGCGGGGAAAAGGACCGGAACGTGGCGGGAGGGGACGCCTCTTCCGCCATCCCGGAAGGGTGATCCTACGGCGAATCCGCCGCTGGGACCACCCTTATCGGAAAGCCAACCGTCCACCGTTTAAAAAAATACCAGGGTTATGGCAGCTATCTGCTGCCATAACACCGGTATTTAGGTTTAAACGGAGGACGTATATAAACCTTTTTGGACTTGGACATGGTGGCTGTATGAAGGGTGATAGGTACTCGGGTACTTTGTTGGGCAAGGTGACAGGTACTCTGGTACTGATGAGCAAGTGGCAGGTACTCGAGTACTCCGATAGGCAGGTGACAGGTACTCGGATACTCTGATGGGCAGGTGACAGGCAGGTGATAAGTACTGATGAGTAGTACTGATACTGATAGGTGATACTGTACTGATGGGTACTGATGATCAGTACTGATACGTGATAGGTACTGATGAGTAGTGATGGGTACTGATGAGCAGGCAGCAAGTACTCGGGTACTTCAGGTGTCAGGTACTCTGATGAGCAGGTGACAGGTACTCAGGTACTCTGATGAGGGGTACTCCGTTGACAGGTACTCAAAGTACCCGAGTACCTGTCATCAGAGTACCCGAGTACCAGTCATCCGAGTACCAGTCATCAGAGTACCCGTCATCAGAGTACCCGAGTACCCGTCATCAGAGTACCCGAGTACCCGTCATCAGAGTACCCGAGTACCCGTCATCAGAGTACCCGAGTACCTGTCATCAGAGTACCCGAGTACCCGTCATCAGAGTACCCGAGTACCTGTCATCAGAGTACCCGAGTACCCGTCATCAGAGTACCCGTCATCAGAGTACCTGCGTACCTGTCATCAGAGTACCCGAGTACCTGTCATCAGAGTACCCGAGTACCTGTCATCAGAGTACCCGAATACCTGTCACCAGCCCATCAGAGTACCCGAGTACCTGTCATCTGAGTACCTGATGGGCTAGTGACAGGTACTCGGGTACTTTGATGGGCTAGTGACAGGTGCTCTTTATTGGGGGGGGGGCAATCAGTGTGTTTGGGGTGCACTATGATTGGTAACTAGCTGTTACCACACTCTCTTCCTCACACAGGATCAGTGTGTGAGGAGGAGAACACGGTGACAGCTAGTTACCGTGTTCTCTGTTGACATTTGTGACCGGCTGTGATTGGACACAGCCGGTCACGTGGTAAAGAGCCAATTTCATTGGCTCTTTACCTAGATCGGGGATCGACTCTGTCCGAGGGACGAGCCTCGTCCCCGATCGCTGCTCTGCGCGCCCCACTTACTCAGGAGGGCCCGCACCGTAGCCAGAAGAGGCGGAAAGTTCAGCCGGAAAACGTCAGTTGGATTGGGTGGCAGCCGGGTCCCCAAATATTTCAAGGCTGATGAAGTCCATTTGAAAGAGAAACTGTGGCTGAGAGAGTCCAGCATTCGAGATGGTAAAGAAATCCCCATCGCCTCTGATTTGTGGTAATTGATTTTAAAGTTAGACACCACACCGTAGAGTTCAAATTCGTGGAGCAAGTTCAGCAGGGATACCACAGGGTTGGTCAAGGAAAAGAGGAGGTCGTCCGCATAGGCCGATATTTTATGGGAGACTGCACCCACGGACAGCCCAGCGATGTCAGCATTAAGGCGGACCCTGGAAAGGAAGGGTTCCAGGGAGAGGGCAAACAACAGGGGCGGGAGGGGGCACCCCTGCCTAGTGCCATTGAAGATGGCAAAAGGCGTCGAGAAAACCCCATTCGCCTTCACCCTCGCACGCGGGCAAGTGTAGACGCTCATGATCCAAGCCAACATGCGACGGCCCACACCAAAGCGCTCCAGCACACCAGTCATAAAAGGCCAGCTCACCCTGTCAAAGGCTTTCTCGGCGTCCGTGCTCAGTAACACTGTCGGGACGCCGGTGACCTTAGCATGATGGATTAGGTTCAGGGCTCTGATGGTGTTGTCCCTGGCTTCCCTGGTGGAGATAAACCCGACCTGATCCAAATGGACCAGGCCTGGGAGGAGAGGCTGTAGCCTAGATGCCACCATTTTAGTAAACAGCTTGAGGTCGGTATTCAATAGGGAGATCGGCCTTTAGCTCCCACAGGCCGCAGGGTCCTTACCCTCCTTAGGGATTACAGATATGTGCGCCAGTAGGGAGTCAGCATGGAATGAGGAGGTTTTCCCAATCCCGTTGAACACCTTAAGCATAGGAGTAAGCAAATGTGACTGCAGTAGTTGATAGTAGAGGACCGTCAGACCGTCCGGTCCCGATGCTTTGCCCTTTTTCGCTGACTTAAGGGCCATGGTAAGTTCATCTGCCGTGAACTCCTCCTCCAGAGCCTCACGATCCGGCGAGGAGAATCTGGGCAGGACAACGGAGTCTAGATAGGATGCGACCTCCGCATCGTGGGATCGTTCCTGGGGCAGGTGATACAGAGACGAATAAAAGTCTCCAAATCTCTGCGCAATCTCTCTGGGCATATGCAGCTTACAGCCGTCTCCAGCGGTCAAAAAGGGGATGTAGGAGGCCGCCCGTTGGTCTCTAAGAGCCCTGGCAAGCATACGGCCACATTTATCGCCGGATTCGTAGTGGAACCGCTTGCATTGCTGCAAGGCCGCTTTAGCGCGGTATTGCAACAGTTCCGCCACCTGAGAGCGGAGGCCAGCCAGTTCAGCACCCTCCGCAATCCCCCGGTGTCTCTTGTGCCGATCTTCCAGGCGAGAGATTCATTTATTTTTTATACTAGTAATGGCGGTGATCAGTGACTTATAGTGGGACTGTGATAGTATGGCGGTCAATCTGACACTAGCTGACATTGGCTGGGTGATACACTAACTGACATGGACATCAATAGTGACACTAATCCAGTGATCAGTGCTAATACTATACACTGTCACTTTACTAATGACACTGGCTGGGAAAGGGTTAACATCTAAGGGCTAAATTTGTGCCTAACAATGTTTACTGTGTGCGTGTTATGTACTGCTTTTACTAAGCGATGTTGCAATTTCAGGGAATAAAAAAAATAGCAAGCTCATCTATCAGTGTTGGGAGCTTTGTGTTATTTACAACACAGAGCTTCCTTTCCTGAGTGATGGAGCTGATCGACGGGTGCAATTATTCATTGGCCAGCATCCGCTGAATGGCTTGTGCTGTAACAACTCACAGCACAGTCGGGGCGGCGTGCATGTGCGCCACCCTGCTCAGAAGAACTGATCACGTATCAGATACATGATCCAGTGCAGAACGGCCACCCTGCAGCAGTACATCTGCGTGGAATGGTAAGCAAATGGCTAAATGGGTATTAGTGTAATTATATTCCCTGTGTTGTTAGTTTGCCTTACTTTATACTGATTGGCTCACATGTTGTGGCTGCAGTTTGTAGAGTCATGGCCAATCATATCCCCCATGTCCATGTATTCACCTAGCTTGTTCATATTTGCTAAAGGGACAGGCAACCTCTAGTCCCGGACCACATAGAGTCCAATCTATGCCTTGCCATTTCCTCTGCGTTGCTTCACAAATATGATGAAAACAACATCTATTCCAGCATAGTGATCTCTCTGTGAATGCTCTGCCTGTTTGTGTCAGATCTAATTATTGCACCTGCACCAGCGCTAGTTTAACCACATACTACCCGCCCACCGTCAAATGACGGGGAGCGGTGTAGCTATTGTTCTAGGATGCCGTCATATGACGGCTCACCAGATCAGCCTCTCTCGTGCACCCCCGGGGGCGCGCGGAGCGGCGATCGTGACCGCGCCGTGTTGCTAGGAAACGGCGTGATCCCGATCTCGGTAAAAAGTCAATGACATGACTCTTTACCCATGTGATCAGCTTTGTCCAATCACAGCTGGTCACATGGAAATGAGGAAGTGCCATTATTCGGCTCTCCTCGCCTCACACTGTCAGTGTGTGAGGCGAGTAGAGCCGATCAGCGGCTCCTCCTCACAGGGGAGATAAAGACATGTAATCAGGACACTGATTATCAGTGCCCTGATTACCCAAAATGTAAATAAAGTGCCAATTACAATTAACAATGCCATTCTTTATGATTATCCACAAGCTAAGCTACATAGGACTTTTTTAATAATTTCAAAAAACACAACTTCATCAGATATTACAGGTTTCTAACTCCTATTACAACTGCCTTTGCACTCCTTAAAGTGCAGTCATTTATTTTCCATCTTTCCATCTATTAAATCCTCTGCCCTTGTTGTTTTAACTTTAAATAGTAAAACATTTTTTTTTCTGCCAGTAAATACCCTATACAGCCCACTTCCTCTTTCTTGTCTGGTACAAAGCCTAGGCTAATGACATCATGCACAGCTCTCACTTTAACTTCCGTGAGAGTTTGCCAGCAAGGGAGGGGGAGATTAGTCATAAGAAAGCCAAGGAGAGCTGCAGAGCTGGAGGGGGCTGGATGAGGGCAAAGATAACAGGAGACTGCAGAGATTCATGAGTATTCATAAAGAGAGGAGAAATGTGCAGGGGCAAGCAGTGTTGTGATTGTGTATGTCTGTATATATGTGTGTGTGTGTACATATGTGTATGTATATATATTATGTCTGTATATATATATATATATATATATATATATATATATATATATATAATACTGTATATGTGTATTACCATAGTTATGCTTTACTCTGTTTCACATGATAATCTGCTGTGTTGTGTGACATGGATCAGTCCTATTTCCCTTCCCTACTGTTATTGTTATCTGTATGTTATATATCGATTCTATGTTTTAGGCTTCTTATCATATGTCTATGCTTTTCCCCTGCACTGTCTGAAATATCAATAAAAACTATTGGAACCAAAAAACACAACTTCAAATAGTAAAAATAGCAGATTTTACTTTATTCGCTATGATATGAGATGTTTTATAAATAATCAATTGCAGATAATTGGCAATTAAACATAAAAATAAAGTCACTGTCTGCAGTCAATTGTGGTTTGATTTTAAAATGATAGTTGTAGTTCAGTCCTAATAGATGCACTGCAATAATAGAAAAAAAGGCTCTGATCATGTGGGTTAGAAACCATAGAGTATTCTGGTGCTTTGAACACACCAAAATTACATTTGCACATTTTTAAAGGTAGAACAATGTTTCTTTCTAATCAAATAAATGTGTTACTTCATAAAGCAAAACCACCACACTTCTCAGATTTAATAAAAAAATAACAAACATTGTTAAATTCGTATTGTCATTTGGAGCGTCTTAGGTATTTTCATATTTCTGGTACTGTGTATCTATATGTTACCTTTGGGATGATCTGTAGCTATTGTGCTAACTCCAGTTGTCTGCATGTTTTTAACTGTCACTTGGCAGTTTCTAGAAAGCGCTTCTTTTCCACAATCATCTCTAAAAGGCATAGTTATCCAGTATGCATCACTGCCACCATTGCCTAGCATGATTCAAATAAACCTTCATCCTAAGTACTGTTGAGATAGGTAGCAATAGCTTCATTTTGGTTTATTGGGTGAATAATAAACACATCAGCTTCAATGAATTATTTAATGCAGTCGTTTTGACTTCTCATTCAGGAGAGTTGCAACTGAATTTCTCCTGAAATATGGATAGATAGTGTTTGTTGATGACAGAACCAAGTGATATTCAGCATATTTATAACTTCTGTGCATTGTAATGCTTCAAACACTGCTTCAGACACTGAACGTATCAAATACAAATCAGTTAGCAGATAAATATTTTACCTGGGAATACATGTCTTAACTGTCATTGTGCTGCTGTTTTGGCAATGTGTTTATAAGCTACTTAACCACTTAAGCCCCGGAAGATTTTCCCCCCTTCCTGACCAGGGGGTTTTTTGCGATTTTTTACTGCGTGAATTTAACGGAAAATTGCGCGGTCGTGCAACGCTGTACCTAAACAAATTTGACATCCTTTTTTCCCCACAAACAGAGCTTTCTTTTGGTGGTATTTGATCACCTGTGCGATTTTTTGATCATGCGCTATAAACAAAAAAAGAGCGTCAAATTTGCAAAAATAACAATATTTTTCACATTTATGAAATTCCCCCAAAAAAATGTAACAATCAAAATTTTTTAACATTTTCGGCCAATTTGTTTTATGCTACATATGTTTGGTAAAAAAAAAAAAAAAAAAAAAAAATCGCAAAAAGCGTATTTTGATTGGTTTGCGCAAAAGTTACTAACAAAAGGGAAAGATTTTTGTAATTTTTGATGTTTTTTTTTTTAACGCGTAATGGTGGGATCTGCATTTTTTTTTGCGGAACTGTGACATTGCGGCGGACAGATCGGACCCTTGACTGATATTTTTGACACTTTTGGGGTTACCAGTGACATTACTACAGTAATCAGTGCTATACATATGCACTGTTACTGTAAAAATGACACTGGCAGGGAAGGGGTTAACTGTATTGAGAGGGAGGGGTTAAGTGTGTCCTAGGGGCGTGTTTCTAACTGTGATGGAACATGGCTACTAGTGTAAAAACAGAGATCAACGGTCCTACATAGTAAAACCGTCTGATCTCTATTTTTACACAGGGGAGAATGACAGGCGGCTTGTTTACATTAGCCGCCTGCCTTTCAGTATATGTACTTGCGGTAGTCGGCAAGTGGTTAACAAACAAGGTCGGCATCCTAAAATGCATGTGCCAAGTTAGGCATGCAGAGCCATTTTAGTGGCGCTCAGAAGATGGATAGTCACATGTCTACAAAATCATTTTCATAAAACATAACTGTAAATATAAGTTAGAAATACAGGGCTCATAACCCGAACCCTTCAAATACAAGAGAACTAAGGAATTTCAAAATATCCCTGTACTCCACAGGTGTCAAACACTAGGCCGCGGGCCGAATGCGGCCCTCCAGGCCATTTCATGTGGCCCTCGCACCTCTCCTGCAGCTGCGGCACCCCCTTGTCTCTGCCCCCACCTTGTCTCTGTAGTCGGCAGCAGAGAGGACAGAACTCTTTTACCAGATCCTGCACTCCTCTGTGCAGCTGCAGAAAGGCTCGTCTTTGCCCACCCCCCTTCTCAGCAGTCCGCAGCAGAGAGGAGGACAAAACTCCTCCTATAGATCCTGCACCTCTCTGTGAAGCCGCAACACCACCTTGCCTCTCCCACCCCTGGTCTCAGCATTCAGCAGACTCTGGAAGCTGACTCCAGCCATCCTTTGGTTTTCCTCCAGACCCTGCACTTCTTCCCAGATCCACCCGCATCTTCTCCCTGGCAGCAGCAAGGGAGTGCATTGTGATCTAAGGAAGGGTGCAAGACTCTTGACTTCTGATGGTGGGGGGGGGGGCTCTTGACATCTCATGTAAGGGTGTAAGGGGGCCTGGGGTGCTCTGGAAATCTAATCCTATAGATATAACCGGCCCTTTGAGGGCAACCATAATGCTGATGTGGCCCGCGATAAAATTGAGTTTGAAACCCCTGCTGTACTCCAAAGTATAAAAGCAGAAAAGTGCATACTATCTATAATACCTCATCTAAATCATAACAAATAAAGTGGTTCTAAAGTCAAAAATGTTTTGCATTCTTTCACTAGCACACCCCCTTCCCCCCGCAAATCCTTTATCGATGAGGCACTATGCCCATCTAAAGCAGAGGGAGCCATTGGCTCTTGCTGCTGTCAGTCAAATCTATAAGGGAGGGAGGGAGCAGGGGGTGGGGCCAAACCATGCTGTGTGTGTCCATGGACACACACACACAGCACTACTCAGAAGCTCGCCTGCATGGACAGAGGCTGCTTTTACCTAAGTGACTGTTGGGCATGCTGGTGTGCGGCACTCAGGACAATTCTCTTGCTGGCTCTAGTGCACTGAGCCAGGATGGGCTCTCCCAGGCCAGCACCCTTAGTGCAAGCCACCGGACGGGACCAATGGTGAAGGAATCTAGAGCAGAACCTCAAATTTTCTTAATCTTGCTATGGGGGCACACGCAGAAGAGGAGAAGCAGAGAGCGCTGATGGGAGACCCCAGAAAAGGAGGTAAGGGGTCGCTCTGTGCAGTATCATTTCAAAGGGAAGATGCAATACATGGGTGGAATAACAGCATAGTAACATCATCATGTATGGGACATGCATTAGCACACTGTTTGGTGGGGTGGGCTAGGACCAGTGCTGTATTTTGGCCTAGGCCAACAAGGCCCAGGCCTAGGGCGGCACTTTGCAGGGGGGGACAGCAAACCCCCCCCTCCACCTGAGACTCCATTGGCCACTTCTCGCACCCCCCCCTCGCTCTCCCTCACTCACCCCCTCTCACACTCTCACCCCCCTCCTCTCTCTTTCTCACCCCCCCTCTCTCCCTCTGTCCCACCCCCTCTCCCCCCCTTGTGAGATCTCGGGGGTTCATGCTGGGACTTGACTTCAATTTTGGAGGGAGTCACATCTGGTAAAAAGGAAGGAGTGGGGCAAATTTACTTTGGAGGGGGTCCAATTTTAGTCTTGCCTAGGGCAGCACAAAACCAAAATACACCACTGGCTAGGACCCTGAAAAGGCTAAACAAATACTGTATTCCTGCAGTGCTGGAGGTGCAATCAGCAAATGTGAGTTTAAAACTGAATTATTTTTATGGAATGAAGATGTTTTTCGTGTAATGAAAATCTCTTTCTTTTATGTTAGGTTAACGTATATATGCTGGGAAAGCTAGAGTGTTGGTGGAACGTGAAGTGGATAATGACCTACATCATCTATTTTGGAGATATCCATACAGTTTTGCGACCTACATATTAAATTAGGAGGTCAGTATTTTTTTGTGAGTTTATCCCTGAAAGGGCAATAGTGTACAGGCAGAAGTCCCAAGTTTGAATTTGAAATGGAAGCACTAATATATTGAAGAAGAGTTTTTATGTTTTACACAGGAAAGGTTTATTGCACTTGATGGACTTGGCACTTTATATGGACTGTACTAATTATAAACTTTATTTATTATTATTATTATTATTGTTTAATATACCATTTTAGACTGCACTAATGCTTTTTATTGCACTTTATAAGTATTAATATGTTCTAATTTATTGAAGAAATCATATATGCAGATTTGTGCATTTGCGCTTAATAGAAGGATAATTTATAGTCACTAGTTATTTTGTATTTGAAGGGTTTAGGTTATGAGCGCTGTATTTGTGACATATATTTTAATATCTTTGGATAATATTACAGCAGCTGAAGATAGAGTCAAGGAATAGTAGAGCAGAACACTAGTATATATATATATTGTATAACTGTAGTAAAGTTTGTTAAAATGATCTAATCAGTAGTGTTATCAAAGTTTAACATAGTAATAATTAAGTATTTTGCAGAGCGTTATTCCAGGTTTACTGCAGTATATTTCAGTGCGTTATTGCATGTTTACCGCAGTATATTGCAGTGCATTACTGCATGTTATTCCAGGATTACCGCAGTATTTTTCAGTGTGTTATTGCAGGCTTACTGCAGTATATTGCAGTACATTAGTACACGTTTAACGCAGTACATTTCAGTGCATCCTTGCAGGTTTACCGCAGTATTTTGCAGTGCATTAGTGCACATTTATCGCAGTATATTTCAGTGCGTTACTTTACGTTTATTGCAGTATATTTCAGTACAATGGTGCACGTTTACCACAGTATACTGCAGCGTGTTACTGCATGTTTAACGCATTATATTGTAAAACAACTTTGGACACATAAAGTCGCATGACAAGTCACAGCCCATTGATTTCAATGGCACCCGTTCCAATCTATACAACTTAAAGTTGCATCGACTTTGAAAAGGTGCCTGCTCTACTTTGATGTGACTTTGAGTCAGGGAGTGTAAATTCAGATCAAAATTGCACTAAAAGTTGCATCAAAGTTGCACTGCAAAGTCCCACTCCATTTTGCACTAGTGGAAACATAGTCTGAGTGCATTACTGCATGTTTAACACATTATATTTCAGTGCACTATTGCAGATTTACCGCAGTATATTGCAGTGCGTTAGTGCACGTTTAACTTAATATATTTCAGTGCATTATTGCACATTTAGCGCAGTATATTTTAGTGCGTTACTGCCCGTTTAACACAGTATATTTCAGCACGTTATTGCAGATTTACCGCTGCATATTGCAGTGCGTTAGTGCACATTTAACGCAGTATATTTCAGTGTGTTACTTTAGGTTTGCTGCAGTATATTTCAGTTTGTTGATGCACCTTTATCACAGTATATTACATTATGTTACTGCACGTTTAACGCAGTATATTTCAATGCATAATTGCAGGTTTACTGCAGTATATAGCAGTGCGTTAGTGCACATTTAATGTAGTATATTTCAGTGCATTATTGTACGTTTACTGCAGTGTATTGCAGTGCGTTACTGCACATTTACCCAGTAAATTTTAGTGCATTACGATTAATGCAGTATATTTCAGTGTGTTATTGCAGTTTTACTGCGGTATATTGCAGTGCGTTAGTGCCCGTTTAAAACAGTATATTTCAGAGCATTATTACACGTTTAACACAGTATATTTCAGTGCAGTATATTTCAGTGCGTTAGTGCATGCTTACCGAAGTATATTGCAGTGCGTCAGTGCAGTTTTACTGCAGTATAAAGTAGTGTGTAAGAGGAGTGTGTCTGTGTAGCGAGCACTCAAGTTAAAGTGCACCAAACACCACTTTCTATTGATTAAAGTGCATGGGGTTCGTTATTTGGTTCCAAACATTTGTGATGTTCGAAAATTCTGCCGCAAACCAAACTGGGGGTCGTTCTGCCCATCTCTATTTAGTACATGTTACCAGTAAACATAAACATGTTTTGGGTGTGTTTAATTTGTCATTAAAATAAAAATTAAAAATAAACTATATGGGTAAGCTATGATTAACTGGCAGACCATGTGTCTAATGATAAATGACACTTAGGATGGAGTTGACTTAATAAAGGCACCTTGAAAAGGAATTTTCACTTTGCAAGGAAATAATTTCTTAGCTTAGTGAATGAGGTGAAGCTCTGCGGACATACTGTATATCATGCACACTGGGTGGTTAGCACTGATGCAGGCGGCTCTGGTGTTTATCTGCAGGTGGTATGCACAGGTGCTCCTGGCAGCCTCCCCAACTCTATGAGAAGCAGACAGCTGCTGGAGTTGGACGGTGCACCTAGCGGGCTTCCAGCATTTGTCCCTGAGCACATACTGCCCCATACGTAAGTCGCAGCTCCAATTAGCCGCAGAAGCTTGTCAGCCTCTTACAGAGTTTTAGAGGATGTCAGCTGCAGGGCTGGATGGTGTACCAATGCCTTCCAACCGCACATAAAACGGCAGAGTCTCATGCACCAGGTCTAAATGGCCAGTGTGCATTAAGCCAATCATATGCGAGCAAAAAATCCTGTTTTTGTTCTATGATTTTCCTTGCGCAAGATTAGGTATACATAGTGAATACATAGTGAACACAGCTTCAGCTCTTTAACTAAGCTAGGTCAAAGAAAAAAATCACTTTACAAAATTTATGTGCAAGGAAAAAAACTGTTTTTATCTTGTTTTCGTGCGATGGAGTATTCTTTGCAAAGTGAGATCGCTGTATTAATTAAGCAATTTTAGGGCAGCAATCTCCCTGTGCCTCATTATGGAGATTTCCCTCCACTTCCTGTCCCATAGTCAAACAGGAAGAGAGAGGAATTCCCTGCAAGTTAGGGCAATTCCTTGGGGACCCCCAGGTCACCAGAACCAGTGTTTCCATTGGAAGATGTCCCCTTTACTTTTCTGGGGGTAACCCAAAATTTGGGATTTTCTTTTACTTTCACTTTCATTGATAATAGTAAACAAGACAAATAGAGAGGGTGAATCTCTTTAACAGGGGCACAGAATGCAATAAAAACTGACAAACATTCTGCACTCTATCCCAAACTAAGAAAAACTAAGAAAAACTAAGAAAAAACTTAGCTATTAGTTATACTTTAAGTCCTGCCAACTGCCCAAAAGGGCACTCTCAATGGACAGATGGATAACGGTTGGTGACGTTTAAGGGGAACTAAAGGTGGCTTTTATACTCACTTTCTCCAGTGGTCCAGTCCCTTGCTGGTGGCTTCTCCTGTTTGGCAGTTTTCATCCATCTTCATTGGACAGCACAGGATGTCGCCACTCTTGCGCATGCGCAGGAGACCATCATTCTGGCACACTGGGGATTGGACTGGCCACTGTAAACAGAGCTGTGCATGTGCAGCTCTGTTATTATAGTTCATAAATATTTGGGGTTAGCACCACATAATTATTAAGCTATAGATAATTTTTTGGGAATTTAATTGATCACTAGTTTTTTTATAGATTTTATCAATGAAATTTCAAATATAATATTTATTATGTTTATGTACAATGGAACAGCTTCTGTCACCTAAAGCAGTGTAAAAGATAAGTATTTAAAGTGTTTGTTACCCCAACATTTCATATTCCTGATATGTGCCTGCTGTTACAATGTACTTGTATGAAAAAGTATTCTGTTCTCTTTGTATCGCATCCTTTGTGTGAAATCTCTGGTGTTCCTGGCAGTCCCTCTGCTTTTTAAAAAAAAAAAAAAAAATGACAACGCTAAACAGGAGAGCAAAGCATGGTCAGTTATTTAGCTGTGCTGGGAACTCAGCCTGCTCTCCTCCAATGATCAGACTTGTCCTAATATGCCTCCCTTACACAGCCTTTAACTGGGAAGCTCAGTGTACTGTTGCTGCTCTTTCCCCAGCTCTTATGCAGCTGAGAACAGAGGGAACAGAGGGAATGTGTACGCTTATAAAAGGGGAAAATAGGTATTGATAATGTTTTTTTTAATATCTATACACAAGTGTTTTGCCTTTCATTTCTATTTTAGGCTGAATGGATTGTTTTACAAGATGAACGTTTACTATCACTTTAAGTTAGGCAAGTTATTTGTAGAGGTAATATTAAGGTAAATCGAATCTGACACTTTGACTATTCAGGGAAAAGGTTTTCTTGTATGTAAAAACTCCCTGCCTCTGATATTCTTGTCTCTTCTACTCTCCTCTGCACCCCCCAGTAGCTCAGCAAGATCCCATGTTGGACTACCTAGTGACATCATGCTTTGAAATGATGTTCTGAACCTGCATGGTTCTGAACATCTGGCAAGTTATCCTGTGACTTTACTGAAGATAAGCTCTGATTCCTCTAATATTACCTGCATTCTCCTGGCTCTGTGATAGCATATTTCTGTGTTGTTTTAAGTTCCCCGTAGGGAGGTTTTAATTCATTTCGATAAAATAAATAATACTGCACAATAAGCATGTCCTGTTTTTATTGAGAATATATTAGATTTCTGAAAAAGCTCTAATTACCTTTATTTTGTTTCTATTTTTGGTGAAGTTAATGAAACATTTTTTTTGTCCCCAGTGCAAAATTCTGGGCTTTTCCTTCCACTATTCTAGCTAAAAATAATTAGGACCTCAACAATGCAATTCAAAACATTCAAAATTCTTTAGTAATTATTAATACAGGAATATGTGGCTGAATGGTTGGGCTGTGAATGTAATACCTAAATGCACATACTGAGTTGGGGAGTTAGTTTGAATTTTAATAGGTGAAGGAAAGGATTTTAGCAGGTAGTTGAGTCTAAAACAGACAGAATACACACAATACAGAAATAATGCCACGTTGTTTGCTAGAAATGAAAATTATAAACCTACAGAGGGCTGAATTTAAAAGACACCCCTAAAAATCAAAGTGAAAAAATTATGCAGCAGTCTAGTCTATTTTGCTGAAATTTCATCTTTTCTGACTGTTTTTCACTAGTTTTGCAATTGCCTAGGGTCAGTATCACTACTGGTAGCATGAGGTGATACCTGGACCCTATAGAGGTTGCACAGGCAGTCCAACTCCTCCAGGATAGCACATCAATAAGTGCCATTGCCAGAAGGTTTGCTGTGTCTCCCAGTACAGTCTCAAGACCACAGAGGAGATTCCATAAGCAGGCAATTACTCTAGGAGAGCTGAACAGGGCCGTATAATGTCTTTAACCCATCAGCAGGACCGGTATCTGCTCCTTTGTGCAAAGAGGAACAGGATGAATACTGCCAGAACCCTACAAAATGACCTCCAGCAGGCCACTGTTGTGAATGTCTCTGACCAATCAATCAGAAACAGACTTCATGTGGGTGACCTGAGGGCCCAATGCCCTCTAGCGGGCCCTGTGCTCACTCCCTGGCACTGTGGAGCTTGATTGGCTATTGCTGTTAATAACCAGAATTGGCAGGTCCGCCACTGGCGCCCTGTGCTTTTTACAGATGAGAGCAGGTTCACCCTGAGATCATGTGACAGACGGTGGGTGGGTGGAGTAATGGAGGTGCAGGCATCAGAGCAGAGTAGAGGGGTGACAGTTAGGAGGGGTAGAAGGGGACAAGGCAAGGACGCCGGTCCTGGGCTGGAGCACCCCAATAGATACGCCCCGTTGAGTGATGTTGGGGAAACCAGTCAGGGACCAGCATTGCTGGAGCAGAGCGACGCCCCTAGCTGCCAGGGAAAAAACTCCTCCAGTGAGGCCGGGAGAAAGGGAAAGGAAAGACAGGTGCTGGTGGTAGGGGACTCAATCATTAAAAGGACAATCTGTCACAAAGAACGTGGGCGCCGAACAGTCTGTTGTTTACCGGGCGCTCGGGTTCGGCACATCGTGGATCTGGTGGACAGATTATTGGGTGGGGCTGGGGAAGACCCAGCTGTCATGGTACACATGGGTACCAATGACATGGGTAGAGGAAGATGGAGAGTCCTAAACGATTTCAGGGACTTAGGCGCTAAGTTGAGGAGTAGGACCTCCAAGGTAGTATTTTCAGAAATGTACCTCGAGCCACACAAGAGAGGCAGCGGGAGATTAGGGACGTTAACAAGTGGCTGAGGAGCTGGTGTAGTAAGGAGGGTTTTGGGTTCCTGGAGAACTGGGCTGACTTCTCAGTCGGCCACCAGCTCTATTGTAGGGGCGGATTGCACCTAAATGGGGAGGGTGCAGCCGTACTGGGTGAGAAGATGGCCGAAAAGTTAGAGGGGCTTTTAAACTAGGTGATGGGGGGGAGGGTACAGATGTAGAATTAGCCAGTGGAAAGCAAGATTCAGAGGGCACAAATGGGGACATTAGCGGTAGGGTCTTCGGAGCTCTTAAACCCAGGGTGGGTATGGGGAAAAATCACAAGAGCAGCCTAAAAACATCTTATGAGGATATATGTAAACGGCCAAAATTATGAGGGTTGTATACCAATGCCAGAAGCCTGGCCAACAAGATGGGAGACCTGGAGCTGCTGATGTTTGAGGAGGACTTAGATTTTGTGGGAATAACTGAGACTTGGTTCGACAGCTCTCATGACTGGATGGCAACCATTCAGGGGTATTCCCTTTATCGCAGGGATAGAGAAGGTAAAGAAGGGGGAGGGGTATGTCTGTATATTAAGAACAGTGTACAGGTAAATATGAGGGATGATATTAATAATGGAGCTATGGACGAGGCAGAATCCCTATGGGTAGAACTTCAAAGGGAAGGCACTGTGGGAAGGTAATATTGGGCATATGCTATAGGCCCCCCAATCTGAGGGAGGAGGGGGGAGGTGGACCTCCTTTTACAGATAGGATTGGCAGCAAGGATGGGTAATGTCATTATAATGGGGGACTTTAATTATCCAGATATAGACTCGGCAGAAGGAACCGCGCATTCAGCCAAGGCTCGGCAGTTCCTAAATGTTTTGCAGCACAATTTCATGGGTCAGATGGCGAATGCACCGACAAGAAATAATGCGGTACTTGACCTACTGATTACCAACAATACAGACCTGCTCACGGATATAGAAATACGGGGCAACTTAGGAAACAGTGACCATAGGTCAATTCGTTTCAGTATTAATCATAGTAATAGGAAACATAAGGGTAATGTAAGGACACTGAATTTCAAAAGAGCCAATTTCCCAAAACTGCACTCTCTGCTAGAAAATATCAAATGGGATAGAACCCTGGGAAAAAAGAACTAGGAGTAAAAATGGGAGTGCTTCAAGAGCATACTAAACAAAGGGATTGACCAGTGCATTCCAAAAGGAAATAAAATTAAAAGAGCAAAACTAAACCCTGGGTGGCTAAACTCCAACTTAAAAATGCATATTAATGCTAAAGAAAAGGCCTTCAAAAAATACAAGACTGAGGGGTCATTGGCAGCATTCAAACATTACAAAGAGTGTAAAAAGAAATGTAAAGATGAAATCAGGGCGGCTAAAATAGAACACGAGGGACATATGTGGAAGAGAGTAAAAAGAACCCCAAGGAATTCTTTAAGTATATAAACAGTAAGAAAGCGAGGCCAGAACACATTGGCCCCATAAAAGACGACAAGGGAGATTTGGCCACAGAGGACAGGGAAAAGGCGGTAGTGTTAAATAATTTCTTCTCTTCAGTCTTCACAAAAGAATTGGGGGGCTACACTAACCCAGCTTGTAGGGCAAAACTAAACAACACACCTCAGGAAGTACCGCCATGGCTAACAGAAGATAGACTTAGAACTAAACTAGAGAAACTTAACATAAATAAATCACCGGATGGCTTGCACCCAAGGGTTCTTAAAGAGCTCAGCCAGGTGATTGCCAGACCATTATTCATGATTTTTAAGGATAGTTTACAGACGGGTATGGTGCCAGCTGATTGGAAAAAAGCCAACGTGGTACCAATATTTAAAAAAGGGCCGAGATATATCCCGGGTAACTATAGGCTGGTCAGCCTAACATCAGTAGTCTGCAAGATTTTGGAGGGGATGTTAAGGGACCACATACAAGACTTTAGTAATGAAAATGGTATTATTAGTAGTAATCAGCATGGATTCATGAAAAATCGTTCTTGCCAAACCAATCTATTAACCTTCTATGATGAAGTGAGCTGCCACCTAGATAAAGGTAAGCCTGTGGATGTGGTGTATCTGGACTTTGCAAAGGCCTTTGACATAGTTCCTCACAAACGCTTACTGTTCAAATTAAGGAAGGTAGGTATGGACCATAAGGTGAGTACCTGGATAGAGAACTGGCTCCAGGGGAGAGTGCAAAGGGTGGTGATTAATGGGGAGTACTCGGATTGGGCGGGTGTGGAAAGTGGGGTCCCCCAGGATTCTGTCCTGGAACCAATCCTGTTTAATTTATTCATAAATGATCTAGAGGAGGGGATATCTAGTACAATCTCAGTATTTGCGGATGATACTAAACTAAGCATGCCAATATCTTCTATGCAGGATGTGGAAACCTTACAAGCGGACCTGAACAAAATAATGGGGTGGGCAACTACATGGCAGATGAGGTTTAATGTTGAAAAATGTAAAGTAATGCGCTTGGGTGCCAGAAACCAGAAAGCAAGCTACTCACTAGGGGGGGGGGGACCTCTGGGTGAATCTAAGATGGAAAAGGACCTGGGGGTACTGGTAGACAATAGGCTAGGCAGTGGCATGCAATGCCAAGCCGCTGCAAGCAAAGCCAACAGAATACTGGGATGTATAAAAAAGGGGATTCACTCCAGAAATAAAGAGATTATTCTCCCTCTCTACAAGACTCTGGTCCAGCCACATCTGGAGTATGCTGTCCAGTTCTGGGCACCGGTCCTCAGGAAGGATGTGCTGGAACTGGAAAGAGTCCTGAGAAGGGCAACAAAAATAATTAGGGGAATGGAGGACATCAGCTATGAGGAAAGACTAGAAGCACTGAACTTATTCTCTCTGGAGAAGAGACGATTAAGGGGGGATATGATATCAATGTACAAATACTGTACTGGCGACCCTAGCATAAGGAACAAACTATTCAGAGAAAGGGAATACAATAAGACACATGGCCACTCATTAAAACTAGAGGAAAGGTAGTTTAACCTTAAAGTACGTAGGGGGTTCTTTACTGTCAGAGCACTAAGGATGTGGAATTCTCTTCCGCAAACAGTCGTATCAGCAGGGAGCATCGATAGTTTCAAAAAACTATTAGATGGGCACCTTAAAGACCACAACATAGAGGGGTATACAATGTACAAGTAATCAAAGAGAAAGTTTGACCACACTCAGGAGTAGATAAACTGGAAGTGTTTATTCCCATAAACTTGAATACATAGGTGCATCACACAGACATGGGGCAGGTTTTTCTGGATGCTTGTGTATACAATGTACGGTTAACAGCAAACACACACACACACATCATAGGTTGAACTGGATGGACTGGTGTCTTTTTTCAACCTCACTAACTATGTAACTATGTAAGATCTGATGTGTTTGCAAAGTGTTCCTTTAATTTTTTTGGAGCAGTGTATATCTAAATATCTACTTTTGACTGGGCTTTAAGTTGGAAAAAGCATAAAATAGTTTAAGTTCTTATTTTACAAATAAAATATAACCTAGATTTGCTTTACAAACCTGATATAAATCTGATGGCTCTCTAGTAGATATTTCAGGCAATGGAGGTAGCCCTGGAAGTCCTTTGTTGTGGCTCATGTTGTGTTCTGAGTCCATCTTTGGCTGAAAAAAATAAAATGTTTATTTATATTACCACACTATCAGCAAGCTCAAAGAATAATAATGCAAACATTTTTTTTTTAAATGAAATAGAACACTGTACCCTGGAACAACATAAAAGGCATATATGAAAAGAATATGTCATAGGAAAATAATAAAGGTTTATAAAATATAGTTTAATATCATGGGCAAGTGTTATGATGTAATTAGAGAAAAAACAAATCCAATATAAAGAGAATTAAAAAAAACTACAGACTAGCTTTATCTACTTATAGAGGAACTTGACCTATTATAAAAAAAAAATGTAGTCAGCAGCTACAAATAATATAGCTGCTGACTTTTAACAATTAGGTTCTTACTAGTCCCTGGAGTCCAGTGCTGCCTTCTAGTAGCTGGTTCTTTTCACTTCTGAGACCCGGTTCACACTGATGCGAGTGCCGGGTTCGCATGTAATGTCGGAGCGCACTGCTCCGACATGACATGCGATCAGCTGTGCGGTGCGAGTTTAGCCATACAGTTTGTATGGCTAAATTCGCATCGCACCCGGTGCAAACACGCACAGGAGGCATTTTTGCAGCCGCATCAGGATCGGATCGCACAGCAGTTCACACTTGTGCGATCCCATCCTGTGCGAACTGCACGATCGCACTGCGATATGCGATCAAACTGGGGGTGTCGTTAAGATTACATTGACACCCCCAGCGTATCGCATATGGCAGTGTGAACTGCCGGGGGTGCGTGTGCGATGCGGGAACAGGCTGCGAATTCGCAGCCTTCCCGCATCGCAATAGTGTGACCCGAGCCTGAAGGTCCACAGTGCCACCATCTTGAAGTTTGCTGTGACATCCTGAGAAATCACAGTTGGCACTCTACCACGCATGCATGAGATCACAAAGCACAGGGGGACTGGTCTTTCAACCTCCTGGGGCAGGTGATTTGTCCCAGGAGGCTGTGGGTGGGGAAGAGGGCGCATGGCAGGATTTTTGCTGAAATTATGAAGTGAGAGGGAGTCAAAAAAGGCACCCCCCCACCATAAAAAATAAAACCAGTTACGGACAGGGTTGAGATGGAGTATGCGTGGGCACTCTCACTTTTGACTCAAGGTCCATTTTAAGTGTGCAGTAGGTGAAGAGAAGTAATCTGTAATTCAATTTAAACAGAATGCTTGCGTTCAATCTTTACAGACAAGAAATAGGACATGCAATACTAGGTAGGATGCCAAAGGGCATATCGACTATCAGCTATCCAGGATGAAACCCTAAAGGGCCTAGGAGAAAAGGGGTCTCATAACCTAATATATGTATTATTAATCCCCACTGTATTACTATCAATCATGTTTTATTATGAATTTTCTATTTATGATTTTTGTTTAAGTAGAGACATTTATTGGACATCTGACAAAGTTATACATATCAATGCTTGGAAACATTTAGTAGATAAGATGCTACTGCTTCATATAATCACTTATGAAGATTGCGGTTACACACAATACTGTAAAAAACAGAATACTCCTTGTTACATAGAAAAAAGGATTAAAGAAGCACAGTCAAAGCTTGTTTGGCTGTACTTCCGTGGATCACAAGAATGCAATTCATTCTGCACTCCTTTGACCCATGACAGAGCCAGTCATCAAGCATGATAAACTTATTTAGTTCAGATGGTGTCAAGCGTGTGTGGCGGCAACCAGGTGAGGAGTTCAAAGACAAGTGTGTCTTGCCTACAGTCAAGCATGGTGGTGGGAGTGTCATGGTCTGGGGCTGCATGAGTACTGCGGGCATTGGGGAGCTACAGTTTATTGAGGGAACCATGAATGCCAACATGTACTGTGACATACTGAAGCAGAACATGATCCCCTCCCTTTAGACACTGGGCCGCAGGGCAGTATTCCAACATAACGACCCCAAACACACCTCCAAGACGACCACTGCCTTGCTAGAGAAGCTGAGGGTAAAGGTGATGGACTGGCCAAGCATGTCTCCAGACCTAAACCCTATTGAGCATCTGTGGGGCATCCTCAAACGGAAGGTGGAGGAGAGCAAGGTCTCTAACATCCACCAGCTCCGTGATGTCGTCTTGGAGGAGTGGAAGAGGACTCCATTGGCAACTTGTGAAGCTTTGGTGAACTCCATGCCCATGAGGGTTAAGGCAGTGCTGGAAAATAATGGTGGCCACACAAATTATTGACACTTTGGGCCCAATTTGGACTTTTTCACTTAGGGATGTACACACTTTTGTTGCCAGCGGTTTAGACATTAATGGCTGTGTGTTGAGTTATTTTGAGGGACAGCAAATTTACACTGTTATACAAGCTGTACACTCACTACTTTACATTGTAGTAAAGAGTAATTTCTTCAGTGTTGTCACATGAAAAGACATAATAAAACATTTACAAAAATGTGAGGGGTGTACTCACTTTTGTGAGATACTTTATATATATATATATATATATATATATATATATATACACACACACACACACACACGTGATCCTGTGCACAGCGGCTGCCCTGTAGCAGAAAAACTGCTATAGGGCGATGGCAAGTGGTTAATGAACACAATGTACAGGGATATGGAAAATGGTAGTGACAAACACATACACAATCAGGTTGAACTGGATGGACCGGTGCCAAAGATGTTATTCATATCCTAAATATTTCATGCAAATTAATCGATTAATGTGCAATCCATGTATTTCACTTGTGATTGTTCCACTAACTACAGTGCCCTTCCCTTCCCCGACAAATATATATACCCTCACCTCCAGTATTTGACCCAAATTAACTTTAGGTCAAATAACGCTTTTCCCTTTAATCCAGGTAGGTGTAAGTTCAGATGTTTCTGCAGATCCAATTATCTCAGGAATTCAGTCCATCTCCATCCTCCATCATATCATATTTCTTCCACCAAAACTCATATGAAGATAGCGTATCATAGCGTTTTCTGATAGTATTTATTAAAAAGTAAATTTAAAAGTGCATATTGAATGCACTGCAGACAACTAGCCTCTTTCCCTGTAAGAGTCCTGGTCTCCAGAAATGTACAAGATGGCGTATATAAATATATATATATATATATATATATATATATATATATATATATATAGTGAGATACTACATATATATATATATATATATATATATATATTGGCACTAATTCTTTGAGCCGCACAGACTACATAGGAGGACTATGCAGCCCTTACTGATTGATTAACCACTTGCCGTTCGCCCCAAAGCAGATTGACTGCTACAGGGCTGCCGCGCTGTGCTAAATCATGTGTACATACTTGATTTTGCACTTTTGAGTGCAAGTACGCACCACTGGCAGCTCGGGTGTGTATGATTTTACACAGTGGGAGCTAATCAGCAGGTCCAATGGCAGATTGTCATTTTGTCAGTACAGAAGACATGGATCCTGTGTTTCTGTAAAGTAGAAACACTGATCCATGTCTTCCACTAGTAAAATCACCTTCCCCACTACACTGAAACATTAGCTAGGCACAAAGTTAACCCTTTGATTGCCCCTGATGTTAACCCCTTCCCTGCCAGTGTCATTAGTACAGTGACAGTGCATATTTTTAGCACTGATCATTTTAATAATGTCACTGGTCCCCAAAAAGGTGTCAAAAGTGTCCGTTAGGCGTCCAATTTGTCGCTCACAATATCGCAGTCCCGCTATAAGTTGCTGATCGCTGCCATTACCAGTAAAAATAAATAAATAAATAAAAATATCCCATAGTTTGTAAACGCTCTAACTTTTGCACAAACCAATCTATATACACTTATTGGGATTTTTTTTACCAAAAATATGTAGCAGAATGCATATTAACCTAAATTGATGAAGAAATTTCATTTTTTTACATTTTTTTATTGGATGTGTTTTAGAGCAGTAAGTAACAAATACTTCTTTTTTTTTTTTTTTTCAAAATTGTCAGTCGTTCTTTGTTTCTTTCCCAATAAATAAAAAACCGAGAGGTAATAAGATACTGCCAAAAGAAAGCATTATTTGTAGGAAAAAAAAGGACATACATTTTATTTGGGTACAGTGTCACACGGTCGCGCAATTGTCAGTTAAAATAACGCAGTGCCAAGTGCAAAAAATGGCCTGGTCGGGAAGGGGGGTAAACCCTCTGGAGGTGAAGTGGATAATGACATTAGTTTTTTTTTATAGAAAGACATTATGCTTGTTATTTAAGTGAATATTTTATTGATGGAATTTGTTATTTTGATGTTTATTTTGTCACACATGTTATGGTTCGAGCACATTTGATCACATATCATAAGACAGCACTGCACTAAGATAACAGTATATTTTTCATCCCGTTATCAGTCCATATTTTGCACCCCAGCTATGCTTGTATCGCAGATGTTATACTATTTTTCTGATTGTTTACTGTTCTTTTATCGTAGCCCTGAAGAATGGGAAGGCCACATCCCCTAAAACATGTTAGCTGTTTACTATGTTCCTAACCAATAAATGCTATAAAATAAATTGCCAAGTCACATAACTGTTTGTAGTCGCCCCTCTCTACACAACCAGAAATCATACCCTGGACAAAACTCCACGATTATGTACCAGCACAGATATCATCAACATGCATAAAATATCACCAGGGAAGTTTCAGAACTTTAGAATGCAATAAACATTTGTTAACGCAGCAGAAAGCAACATAAGCAATTTCCTGGATTATGGGTTTAAATATATGTTTCAATAAAATCTCAGGAAGTCAGCAAATTAATATTTATGAATCTCCTAGTAATAAGTAAGCTATTAAATGTAAATACTGTATTCGGTGGGTCCTGTAAAAAGATAGGCTTGTAATTACTCATGTAGGTGCAGAATCAGAATGTTGTCTCCTACGATACATAAAATTATTAAACTACAAGAACAATTTATCAACTCATAGGAACTTCTGGAATTTTACAGATAATACCTGTGTAAAAAGCAAAAATCGACCAAACCAAAGATACTTTGACTTTAAGTATATTGTTCTTTTTCAGATATATGCAATTAGTAAAAAGCTTTAATTGCCTTTATATTGGTTTTGCTATTCTTGGTGAAATTAATTAATATTTTTTTGTGTCCAGTGCAAAATGCTCTGATTTTGCCTGTTGCCAATCTAACAAAAAGTAATTAAAGCCTCAGCTGTCCAATTATAACAGGCAAAATGCCAAGTACTGTAGTCATTACTGATATTGCTGTTTTGTATATTCTTCATCAAATAAACCACAGGCTAGATCCATCAGTTTATTTTTTATTCTTTTTTTTTGCATGCATCAAGAGTTGAATTTAAAGCGGAGTTCCACCCTGGATTTTTTTTTTTTTTTTTTAATACCCCCGGGACAGTCAGGGCTAGTACATTCCACAATGGCTAGCCTCTGATCTGTCCCGGGTTGCACTTACCTGTTAGGACAAATACTTACCTTGCAAACGTCTTGTCCAGCGCTGCCATCTCAGATGTGGGCAGCTTGAAGCCAGCGAGATCCCCTTCGGCGTCTTCTTCCGCCTTCTTTGGTCCCACGATGCTCTGCGCCGGCCCCGACGTCACTTCCGGGTCGTGCGCGTCATCCCTCTACAGCTTCTGGGCATGCCCAGAAGCTGTTTAGAAGGGGATGACGCGCGCGAACCGGAACTGACGTCGGGGCCGGTGCAGGCGCAATGATTCCTGGGAGCTATGACGTTCAGCTCCCAGGAATCATTGCAGAGCCAGGAAGTGACGACGGGCCACGGCCGAGGAAGGAGGAAGAAGGAAGTAAGGTAAGTATTTTTTCTTCGCTACGAGGTAAGTAAAAAAAAAAAAAAATATGCGATTATCCTTTTCTTTTTCAGGTGACCCGGAGCGAGAAGATGGAGGTAAGTATAAAAATAGGGTGGAACTCCACTTTAAGATTCATTATGTTTTAAAAAGATGAACAGAAAATGAAACAAGTTGGTAGTAAATGTTTTCCAGAATACAGGTAATCATAGCGATGCAGAAACCAGTTAGTATGGTTTGCTTAGGAAGCAATCAATCAAGCAACAGGCTGCTTTCCAAGTCCTTGGGTCTTGATACACCACTTGTCATTGGTATTTGCATTATTTAGAGACTCATCGCTGCTATCTGACTGTACTGACACATGTCAAAGCAATGAGGTGGTTAATACTGCAAAGGAAGAAAAACATTCAAACTGCATTCACACATGGCACAGATGACTTGGGTACAGAAATCCTGACATAATAAAGAAATTAACGGAGAATGATTATGCAAGTGGAATAAAAATGAGTCAATGTGATCAAACAATCAAATGCACCAGCTGTATATAATGTAACTAAATATACAGGTGATAACACACCCGTGATTCTCAGAAAGCATGCCATAATATTTCAAACTACGCTACCGTACAACACAGAACAAAACGGGTTTGCAGAAAGAACCGTACTCTATGTGAGAGTGGAAGAACCATGCTGTTTGATGCATATATGCCAACCACATACCCATTACAGCATGCTTTCATCCACCAAAATCAATTACCAGGAAAATCAACTGAGAAAACTATTTGAACTGTGGAATGGAAGGGTCCAGGATTTGAACCATCTAAACATGTTTGGAAGCAAAGTCTATGCGCACACCCCAAAAGAAAAACGTACATAAAATGGGATGCTTGCGCAAAGGAAAGTGTACTTGTGGGGTACAATGAATCTCAAAAGGGATACAGAATTATACACCAAGACACAAACAAGGTAACCATCAGTAGAAACCATCAGTAGAAGTGTAATTGTCAATGAAACTTCAGTGTGTTCAAAATTTTATGAACTAGCACAAACACTTTCAAACTGAGGGAAATTTCACATCAGTGTCACGTGAAGATAAGAAACAAAGTGACACAGAAAACACCAGAATAAAGTACAGAGGGTTGACCAGCTCTAGACATTACAAGTAAATGTTACAAAGAGCATATTAAAGTGTCACTGGTCTTAGGGCTCCCAAAGCATGCAAGAAGACTTTTAAATGTGTGCGCAGGCACCACTAAGGGTCAGCTTAATAAAACTATATACACAAGTGTTCTTTAAAATGTATAAAATAGATTTTATTTATTTATTTCAGGTACTTATATAGCGCTGTCAATTTACGCAGCGCTTTACATATACATTGTACATTCACATCAGTCCCTGCCCTCAAGGAGCTTACAATCTAAGGACCCTAACTCACATACATACACAGTAGGGCCAATTTTTTTTTTTTTATACAGGATCCAATTAACCTACCAGCATGTCTTTGGAGTGTGGGAGGAAGCCGGAGCACCCGGAGGAAACCCATGCAGGCACATGGAGAACATGCAAACTCCAGGCAGGTAGTGTCGTGGTTGGGATTCGAATCAGCGACCCTCTTGCTGCTAGGTGAAAGTGCTAACCACTAGACCACTGTGCCGCCCAATGCATATTTATATCAAACAGTGCCACACAATATCTCAAATATATCTACTGAAACATTTATAAAAATATAAAAACCCCATAAGCACAAAATAAAATATTATTGATACAATTACACAGAAAACACTCTTCATAAATCATGCAATACATATCCTTACATGCAATATAATTAATTTGTGCCCGTGAATATAAGTCCACACTGTGTGAATTCAATTTGTATACAATTTATGTGCTCATGCTATTCCATCAATAACACTCCTCTGCTCTCACCTTCTTATTTTGACCCAAAATTAATCAGGTCTAATGCGCCTTCATCTTTAAAGGGGTCTATTAGTTTTAGCTGATCTCTCCTGTATTCATTTCTGGAAACTCCATCTACCGCTATCCTTAGCCATTAATGAGGATAAGATCACAATCCACCCAAAACAGAATAATATTGAAAGTGTTCACTGTATTTCCACCTTTATGTTTTCTTTAAATATTTTAAAATTTCACTCACATAATCTTGTGCACAAATCTGGTGCACTTCAGAAATAACAGCTTGTATTTCCCCTTTAGGCTCGGTTTCCACTGGTGCGACTTGCTGTGCGACTTGACATATGTCAAGTCGCACAGCAAGTCAAAAGCCATTCGTTTCAATTCGGCCCATACCCACTGCCGCGACTTCAGTTGCGGCGACTTCAAAAGTAGTTCGTGCACTACTTTTGGGCCGACTTCAGTGCGACATACCTCTATAATGAGGGACAAGTCACACTGAAAGCCGCAAACAACTTTCTCTACGAAGTCGCGCTAGAAGTAGCACGACTTCGTAGCCGCGGTAGTGGAAACGGAGCCTTAATGTAAAACCTGTTGGTAGTTCTCCAAGATGATGTTATACTATCTTCCAGTTGTTGAATGATGCCATCGGCTTCTCCCTATGCGTTACGTCAATCGATCATGTGCCTTTGTCGTGGACATATTTGCACTGGCATTTTTTGGTTGATTAATATATAAAATGTACATGCTGAAAGTGCATATAAAATATACACAGGTGTAAATGGTCTTTAAGCACAGGCATAAATTTATAAATTTTTCGTATTTTTCATTACCATATTTTGCTGTATTTTACCCTATCCCATTACAATCAGATAATGTCCTCAAGAGCGGACATGTGCAGAAAACAATTACCAGTCAGTATTATAGTTGAGCGAACACCTGGATGTTCAGGTTCGGCGGGTTCAACAGAACTTTGTCCCGATCCCGAACCCCATTGAAGTCAATGGAGACCCAAACTTTTGAGCACTAAAATGGCTCTAAAACAAACATGGAAAGGGCTAGAGGGCTGCAAATGGCAGCAAAATAATCTTAAGAGCATGGCAAGTGCTCTGCAAACAAATGACCATAGGGAAATAACTTAAAATAGCAGAAAAAAACAGAAAAATAAAAAATAATGAATGATGTAGGAGGAGGACGAGGCCCATATGGAGTAGAAGGTTGAGGTGGCGGTGGATATGGTGGTGTAGGTGGAAGCGGCAGTGGAGGAGGACGAGGTAGCAAACACTGGTTTAGGGAAATAACTTTGACACCGTTCCCCACAAACGCTTACTGTACAAACTAGGGAAGGTAGGTATGGACCATAGGGTGAGTACCAGGATAGAGAACTGGCTCCAGGGGAGAGTCCAGAGGGTGATGATTAATGGGGAATACTCGGATTGGGCGGGTGTGGAAAGTGGGGTCCCCCAAGGTTGTGTCCTGGGACCAATTGTGTTTAATTTATTCATAAATGATCTAGAAGAGGGGATATCTAGTACAATCTCAGTATTTGCGGATGATACTAAACTAAGCATGCCAATATCTTCTATGCAGGATGTGGAAACCTTACAAGCGGACCTGAACAAAATAATGGGATGGGCAACTACATTGCAGATGAGGTTTAATGTTGAAAAATGTAAAGTAATGCACTTGGGCACCAGAAACACGAAAGCAAGTTACTCACTAGGGGGGGGAACTTCTGGGTCAATCTAAGATGGAAAAGGACCTGGGAGTACTAGTGGACAACAGGCTTGGCAGTGGCAAGCAAAGACAAGCCGCTGCAAGCAAAACCAACAGAATACTGGCATGTATAAAAAAGGGGATTCACTGCAGAAATAAAGAAATTATTCTCCCACTCTACAAGACTCTGGTCCGGCCACATCTGGAGTATGCCGTCCAGTTCTGGGCACCGGTCCTCCGGAAGGATGTGCTGGAACTGGAAAGAGTCCAGAGAAGGGCAACAAAAATAATTAGGGGAATGGAGGACATCAGCTATGAGGAAAGACTACAAGCACTGAACCTATTCTCTCTGGAGAAGAGACGACTGAGGGGGGATATGATATCAATGTTCAAATACTGTACTGGCGACCCTAGCATAAGGAACAAACTTTTTAGAGAAAGGTAATACAATACTCACTAAAACTAGAGGAAAAACGGTTTAACCTTAAAATACGTAAGGGGTTCTTCACTGTGAGAGCAGTAAGGATGTGGAATTCGCTTCCACAAGCTGTTGTATCAGCAGGGAGCATCGATAGTTTAAAAAAAACTATTAGATGGGCACCTTAAAGACCACAACATACAGGGGTATACAATGTACGGTTAACAGCAAACACACACACACATCATAGGTTGAACTGGATGGACTAATGTCTTTTTTCAAGCTCACAAACTATGTAACTATGTAACATCAGAGTTCCAGTCTAGGAATTCATGCCAATGCAACCTCATAAGTTTGGTATTGTTATTAGGCAATGCACAACATCCAGGGCCTTTCAGGGAAGGAAAACTGTTGAGTCCATTATATTTTATACCAACTAGAATTATTATTATGTTCTTTTCTCTGTGGCTCTACACCTTTTTATTCCATGGTGTACACTATAAAGCCCATCTCCAGGCAAAACGTAAGTCCCACCTCAATCCTCACATTTTTTTTTAATACCTTTGAAGCACTGCTTTGCTCACCTAAGTCTATTAACCATGTCCCTTGTTGGCATTGTTTCTGGTTGCCAGGCAGCTGTAATCCAATGATGTGGATGTGCTGGTGCCATTT
This sequence comes from Pelophylax lessonae, assembly GCF_965119305.1. NCBI lineage: Eukaryota > Metazoa > Chordata > Amphibia > Anura > Ranidae > Pelophylax > Pelophylax lessonae. The sequence goes on along the minus strand of NC_138773.1, from coordinate 111,312,457 downwards.
TTGGTGACATTGTTGCTGCAGGCTCCTCTTCTGGATCCTGAGGAAAACCAAAGGAAGTGCCCACATAATTCAGGCACCCAAAGAAGGACCCTGCTTCCTATACACAGATAAAGAGAGCAGGCTCTGGACCTATATGTCAGGTGACTGCAGATCTAGGTGGTAAAAATGACATCTGGATATTCTTTTTTCTATCCTAGTGATTAGTTAGAAAAGTTTGGGAGAGGGAGTGGGGGAGGTCTGCTGGAGTCTGGAGATTAGCTTTAATCCTTATCTAGCCCATTTTAGTACCCTTAACAAACTTGCAGAATTTTTCATTTTAAATGTAGAATTTTTTTCCCCCTATTAAATTCTTCTACATCAGTGTACCCTAAGTGAAGCAGTGGATCTCTTAAAAACCTTGTCCTGAAAAATTAACAGTCAGCACAAATAAAAAGTATCACATACATTACTAAACCATGGTTCAAATCAGCACAGCAGTAGTCTAGATAAGCTTAGGTAGCCAAACAGATTTGTCAATACAAAGCCAAATGGGCTGAAAACTTATCTGGGAATATTGTTCTGGTAAGCAGAAAAAGGGCCATCAATAACCAGGTCATCTGAAGTCCTAGAATTGCTACCTATGTTAAATTTATTCTCGCTGGAGAAGAGATGCTTGGGAGGAGACATGATAGCAATTTACAAATACTTCAATGGTGATCCCAGCATATGAAAAAAGCTATTCAGTCTCAGGGAGTGTAAGAGCACATGGGGTCACACAATGAGATTGGGGGAGAAGTGGTTTAACCTTAAGCTGTGCAGGGGTTTTTTCACTGTCAGGGCAATAAGGATGTGAAACTCTCTTCCACAATTGGTGGTGTCAGCAGGGAGTATCGTTTTTTAAAAAAAGAAGATTTAAGACTCTTGGACGTGCATCTAAAAGAACACAACATACAGGGACATGGGGAATGGCACTGACACACGTATACCAACACAGGTTGAACTGGATGGGCTATGGTCTTTATTCAACCTTTATTTCTATTTTTGATTCTGTTTTTGTTTGGAAACCTTCTGTTTTTAAATTGTCAATCAATAAAATTTTACTTTTTAAGCTACTAGTGCCTATGAAGTCCATATTTCCCCAACAATCTCTTTCTAATCAACTCGGATGTGGCACTTCCCCATTTAGTCTGCGCCCAGATTTACTGCGTTCTGGTAGCGCATTCCCCGACTAAATCTTTATTCAACCTCACCTACTATGTAAATGCTTGACCTCACACATCATCTCTTAGACTTGGAGTTTGCCAAAAATGTGGCCCATCCCTGTGCCAATCTATTATTTGAGCACACGTTATACCATTTAAAAACAATAAAACAATGAAATCTATCTTCAGATCGGTCCTATTTATAGTAGGTATGATATACTGTTGGTATATCCCCCGCGCCTATGGGCCTTGTTAAGCTAAAGGGGAAGTTGCAGTTGCTATAGTAAAGTGCAAGTGAATTATGTGTGAATAACCTTAATAGGAAAGGTTACCTTTAGCGCTTGCTTAATATAGAAACTAACAAATAAGGTGCATATAGTACAAGTATGGTTCAATATTAGGTATTGGTGCTTCAAAATAAAGTGCATAAATGTTTTGTGCAAAACAATGCAATATGGTTCAAAACAAATACTCTACCAAAATGAAATGCAAAAAAATATATATATATATCCAATGAAGTGTTGGATTATAACAATTCAATATAAAGTGCACAATGTAAATAAAGTTATTTCATAAGTGCAACAGCTCAAGTTCATATAAAGTTCATGAGACGTGTAAAAGTCTCATAGTAGGTGCTTCACACAGTTCATATATATATATATATAAGTGTATGTATATATATAAAAGTGACTTCTTGTGAGATTGTTCAAAAAACATATACTGCATCTCTGTGCAATACTAGAGATAAAGTGCAGGTGCTCTGTGTCAGGCTTCCCAATCAGATTTGGTGTCACTCCTTATTCCACTGTGGTTAATAGTAAAATGGCTCACTCACCGGAACATATGGGTCTTATTTGCCTTATGGCATTAAGACCAAAAATGCTTAGTTGGCCACCAGGGCCAGGTTGGGTCCCCCTCCGGGTAGGTACCTCCGCTTGCTCCAATAGCAGCTATCCCTCCTTTCTTGCCCTCATCCAGCAGGGTATGTTAAAAGAAGGAAGAGCTCCAAATAGTGCAGTATCGTTTTAAAGGTTTTATTTGCACATAAGTAAAGCCAAAATGTTGTACGGTCAAAGACATGTACAATAGAAGTAAAAACGCCGTCACATATGGAGCTATGGAGTGGAGAGCAGAAACTACCGGTTTGCATTCCACTCAGCTCCTGTGACGTCACGACGTGCGTTCCACCTTATGTGTTTCGTCACTGTGTTGACGTCTTCCTAAGAGGTGAACTTAGTCTTTAAAATGGTAATCTGCAGTTTAAAAAAAGTTAAGTCTCATAAATTGTTCAGTATATCACTTTAAGTATCACTGTTCAACTTTGCTTTCTTCAATAGTCACACATTAATTGAGGCTGGATAGCAAAGCTCCCGCTATATCACCGGCACTATGACTATGCAAGCTGTGGCTTTTTTATATACAGAAGCCATGCTGTCATTTGTCTGTCCATCCTTTCACCCTTGTCCATTCACAGAATACTTGGTATGCTTGGAAGCGATAGTATTTGACCTCAATAAAAGTGTAGTTATTAGAGACAGTACAATGATACTTAAAGTGCCATACACCTCATAAGACATTTTTTTTTTTTTTTACACTACAGATTTAAAATAAAATAAAAAATCAGGATTTCTACTTTAAATGTGACAATTATGTTTTAATTCACTAATGTGATAATGAAATACACAATGTGATAAAAAGCCTAAAACATGGCTTTTTAGAGTCCATTTTATTTACTTGCTCTTCATAATAAGTAAAATGATTGCTTCAAAGCAGAACTTTTTAATAGTCTTTGCACATGTGTGTTTTATTAGCAGGCTGCAAACAAACACTAGCTCCATTATGTTGTAGATAGCAAGTTTATGAAAATGCATCCATTTAGGAATCCAAAGTACAAATCCAATATAACAGAAAACAAAGCAATGTTTTTGTTATGCTAGGTCTTCTGATGAAATAGATCTTTATCATTCTATCTTGGTACAATGACTAGATGAGTCAATAGCAGTTTCCCTACTGTTGTGTAATTATTATTATCCACTTACATTTGTTACATGTTGCTAACGAGGACATTTTTACATTTTTTCATTAAAGTGTAACTAAAGGCAAAACTTTTTTTCTTCATTTTGGATAGAGCGAGGGAGGGTGATAACCCCTGTAAGGTTTTTTTTTTGTGCCTGTGTCTGTGCCCCATCGAGGAGATTTCCCTTCCCTTTCTGTCCCACAGCCAAAGCAGGAAGTGAAAGGAAATACCTCCAAAGTGAGGACATTGGGGTGTTCACCAGGGTCACCAGAACTAGTGTCTCCATTTGAAGACTTCCTCTCTATTACTGTTCTGATGTTGACCCAAAATTTGGTATTGTCTTTTACTTTCTTTTTTGATGATAGCAGTAAAATAGGACAAACAGAGAGTGAATCTCCCCAACGGGGGTAGACGTAGCAGTAAAAACTGACAGGGGTTCTAAATCTCCAAAACTCTATCCAAAACTACAAAAAAAAAAGTTTTGTCTTTAGTTACACTTTAAATATACATATTTTATTGCTCACAGAAATAATGTAGCCTCTCTTTAAAGCTGAACTCTAAGCAAACAGCTAAATGCATGACATTGAAATACACATAAGTGAACTGTGTTATCTGCCAAAGGTTTCGTAATTCTGTTTGGCCATTTCTATAATTCGTATGCCATTACCAGATAGCATAGTCGGAAATGGCACACAATTTCCTCAGTAAGGGCTCGTTCTCTCATGCGGCAGCCCTTGCTGCCTCTCTGAAAAATTATTTGTGCAACAGGGAGGCGATATCATGAAAACACTGCCTGTTTAACCCTAAAAAGCTTGAACCACCGTGTCACAAGCGTGTGGATTGCATGTGGTTGCAAGGCAGTTGTTATGCATGTAGAAAGAAAGTGGCACTTCCAGTCTCAGGAAAGTAGAAACTTGAGTTTTATTTCTTCAAATCAAAAAGTCCAACATCGACATGTGCAAGACAAACAGGATAGCAGCAAACGCGTTTGCTGTGAAAGGCGTTTGCTGCTATCCTGTTTGTCTTGCACATGTCGATGTTGGACTTTTTGATTTGAAGAAATAAAACTCAAGTTTCTACTTTCCTGAGACTGGAAGTGCCACTTTCTTTCTACATGCATATGGACTTCTCAGGTTGCAGACCTTGGTGAGCATCCAGTCTTGCAGGACTACTACAGTTTACTTGGGAATCCTACTGGCCCAGCTGTCAGCACTTTGAGCGGTGATTTGTTTCTTTGCTTCTTTGCAAGGCAGTTGTGGTATGGCAGCCACAAGCAAAGCACTGTAGCCTTATCATGGGCAGCTGCATGTCTTTGTTTAGGTTGGTCAAAACCATAGCTCATTCGCCTGCTTCTACCTCCCCTCAGCTGCCCACGTGAGCAAGCCCTAAGAATTAGGGACCACAGTGGTGTCACCTATCAGCACCCAGCCTGCTGACTGAACAATGTGATTGTCCCACAATGCTAAATCTGCTCTCTTCTAAGAGTCTCATTGGCTCAATGTGCTCCCTTTTTTTTTTAGACTTAATACTGGTGTACAAATAATGACAGACATTGATATAAAGACATATAATGGCCGTTATGCTTGCTTTATGTAAAATACATTTTTTTACATAAATTTTACAAAAATACATAATTTTTAAGGGAATAAACAGTTGTATTAAATGATTATATATATATATATATATATATATATATATATATATATATATATATATATATATATATATATATATACACACATACACACACACACAAGAGAGTATCAAAAAGTTGTGCCGTATCTGTTGTTCGTGTGAATTTAAAATAAGATGCCTGATATTTGCCATACATATGCTGTAACTCAACCATTCTGTGCTTTTGTTTTCAGATTGAACCAAGTGAACCATGGATAAGAGGTTGAAACAAAGAGCAGTAACTCACTGTTGAGAGTCATTCAAACCCAAAGACAGGTGAAGTAGTAATCAACATGAGTAATGTTAGGCGTTGGGTTTAAAAAGGGAGAAACTGAAATTGTTGAGCCCACTTGAGCAATCACGCCATTAAGCTGTCATCTGTGTTGGGGCAATCACAAGTGGCTAAGTAATTTCCCGGCCAACAGCCACAATTATACATGCATGTAAGATTGGCCAAGTACAATGACAGCTTGCTGGCAGGATCACTCAAGTGGGTTTGGACTAGGATCCAAGCATGCTTGAGCTCATCCCTTTTAAAGAGCTCATTTGAGGAGACAGATGCATCACCATTAAAGAAATTTCTTATGCACTGCACATGTCTTATGGATCAGCACAGGCAATGGTAAAGAGTTTAGTATATCACAAAGTATGTATGAAGTGGATTCCAAAGCAGTTAACACCAGAAAAATAAAAATAAACCAGATAAATGTTGTACAGCTGCATCATGATAATGTATGGCCATGCACCTCTTAAAACACCAGTCAGGTGAATGGCAAAAGGGGCTGGTCAGTGGTCCCTTATCCATTGTACAGCCCAATAGGCACCATCTGAATTTTACCTGTTTGGGCCAATGAAGGATTGCATCCAGGGGTGCAAGATTTGAGGACCCGCAGAAAGTTAAAACAACGGAGCAAAGGGTGCTCTGTAGATTTTTTTAAACTGGATTTGAGGTCTGGGCAAAATGATGGTGCAAATTCATTTAACAGGTGGTGACTATGTAGATGGGTAGCTCTGAGAAGAGGATTTTACAGCTTAGGGATTTATAGTCAATTCATTGTTTTCATCTATGCATAGTTAAACATTCCATAATTAAACAGGCATTACCATATGGGCACTCAATCCCCAGTGCCCCCCCCCCCCCCACCTCTCCACTGCCCAGTAGGTGTTAAAATAACAGGGTACGACACAAAAGAGCAGATTATTAAAATCCAAAGAAAGGAAAAAGATAGCAAAAGTATAGGTAAATTGGTTGACATCAAGCTAATCTCTGAAGAGAGGAGCTTTATCTTTGAATTACACCATTTGGCTGAGTACACTGCTGGTTCTTCTTTTTCTGGATAAGCTGGTACATCTATGACAATGCATATTGACCATCTTGTGAATGTTTTTCCATGCACTATAGTGGTTCTAATATACATTAGTAGTGATTGTGATTTGTGAACACTATTCTGCAATTTCTCTCCTCTTTTATAAGTAGTGCTATCCCTGGAGCGATATGATGTTAACATTTATTGCATCTGAGCCCAGCTGTGAATGGATTTAACGCATGTATTAACCAAGCACTAATAGACCTCCTGAAATTGAAGGGGGTCTATTTTTAAGGTGAACAGTTTGAGTGCCCCACGGTTTAATCTGGAGCTTTTTTACACATGAAGAGACTGCCGTAACACTTAAAGCACATTTGTGTGTTTGGATGGCCCTATGTTGTGCTGGACATTGCAATACTTGATTTGCACTGTATTATTTGAACACACAACGTCCACATAGTTTTTTTAAGAGTGTATACTTTTTGATTAGGTAGTCTTGTGATAAGATCTTATATAATTTTATATAGCGTTGCCCTTTTTAATTTTTGTTTACGTTCATTAGTGTGAAAAAAGTTGTTTATATTTATTAGTGTTTAAAAGAGAAGTATGTTTTTTTTTTTTTCAGAATCATACTTGCCTAGGTGCATCTGTCCCCCGCCAGCTCTAAGACTGAGAACTGAGCGATCAGACACCGCCGATCGCTTTGTTCCCAGGGCTCCCTGAGCAGAGAGCTGGTGACTGTCTGCTCTGTCCACCCCCACCCCATGCGCTAACTGTAGCGCTGGGCTGTGGAGGGGACGAGAGCGGCTTGTTCAGGCTCTCTGTGGTTTGCTGAGAGGAAAGGATCCCATGTTGTCCTCACCCAAACCGGTTTGTCACTGGTGGGCAGCTGGCTGTTCACTCCGCATGCTCATTAATCCATTTTTATGAATCAGATCAAGAGATTTGCATTGTAAAAGGGAAACAGTAACCACTGAATATTTTTACTCCCAAGCAAGAAAGTCACATTGCAAATAACAGTCAGGTACCCCTTGTAATATAACCTTACTATTATGTGAGTACGTTATGTTATCATATAATATGTTTAATATAGATAACTCCTATATGTGCAACAGCTTCTAGACATATTTTGCATTTGTAATGTTCCATTAGCTTATTAGTTAACTCGTTTTTCAATAAATCCCATTTCTGCTTCTAACCCTAGTGCCTGGTGAACAAACAAGAAATTTTTGATGAGTTTTTGGCGATAATAGAATAATTGCATTCTTCAATAAATCATTCAGCAGCTGCATCTCATTTCTCAGTATTAGCATAACATAGGTATGTATTTATTTTGGAATCACAGAAGTTGCTTGTTTTCATATGCATAATAAAACTGCCGGCAAACTACGTTTACTCAACCAGTTACAAGTAACACAATAAACATAATGCCAGAAGCATAAAAACTACCAGGAAAGAAGAAACCAATCAGATTTCAACAGCTGGATGTTAGCTTCCAATTTTATCTGCCTTTAGAAATGTATTTGGTTGCCTGTAATTAACTAAGCAACAAGACATAGCCCGATGTGAAAATAACATTTTCTTCTATGTCAGGATTAGAATATCCTACAATATATATGTATAAAATTGGCCCTACTATGTATGTATGAATGTGAGTTAGGGATCTTAGATTGTACGCTCCTTGAGGGCAAGGACTGATGTGAATGTGTAATGTATATGTAAAGCGCTGCGTAAATTGACAGCGCTATATAAGAACCTGAAATAAATAAGTAATAAAAAATATATAAAAAGAGGCCAGTGTGCAGCGGGAATACGTCACTCTACAGATGTAATAGAGATTGGTGGAAGCTATGAATTGAAAAAAAGCTATGGTTTAAATGATCCAATTCTCATTTTTCAAACTCTGGGAAGTACAGGAATTATGTTTTTATTCATCTGTTGTGAGATTATGCTTGTGCCCATACCTGTATTTCAATGACATATTCCTTGGGAAACTTCCCTCCCCTATTCTTTCCAGCAATGGTTGCAGCGATTAGTGGGCTCCATTCACAAAAGGAACTTGCATGCGATATTTAGGTGTCCGGACACATTTTGCTTAAATATGTGATCCTGTAACTGTCAATTCACTATACTATTTTGCAGTATTTACCACAAAACGCTGAAACCGCTCAGTAAATACCGCATGAAAAGGTGATCAACTCCATTCACAAAAGGAAAAAATAATTAAATGCATGCAGTAATTATGTAGTGATTGAGGCCTGCGGTAATGATGGAATGTGTACTGGTTGTTGAGAAGCGGACGGCCACCGGCATCCTTGACAACCAGTAACTGCGTCCTTAACAATCGATGTGTCATCAGCTTTCAGCGGGGATCCCCTCATTGGGATCTAGAAGCCCCCATTGACAAGGTGCCCCCCCCCCATCCTGGACCCCCCTAAGTGAATGAATATGGGGTGCATAGTACCCGTACTCACTCACCAAAAAAAGTGTAGTGTAAAAAAAAGACAGTAGGCAGCTTTTGACAAATGTCCTCGGTGTAGATTCATCATTAATCATTATGCCCGCTCCCAACGAAGGCTCCCACTGTCTGCCAGCTCTGCTGTCCAACAGTTCTTAACCACTTGCAGACTGGGCCATAGCCAAATGAGGGCTACAGCGTGGCACAATGACGTCCTCCCAGAATCACGCTTCCCTGCTCATCCGTGCCACATCCATGCCATGTCAGTGCTCACACACATCAGGTGTTCGTGTGTTCGCTGAAAACACGAACACCCGGGGCGCTCAGCGGGAAGTTCACCCGCCGCCAAGCAAACCCATAATGCTCTGCGCAATTGCAGTGCATTAAGTGCTTGTGACTGGCCAAAGCATGCATCTAACCTGTATGCTTTGGCCAATCACAGCACAATGTCCTGTCAGAGCCATGATTGGTCAAAGGCAGGGTGCCTTTAGCCAATCATGGCTCAGGGGCTAAGTCCACGCCCCACACTATATAAGGCTGCTTACACGGCAGCCCTGTGTAGTGTGTCAGGAGTGGAGATTAAGTAGTTAGTGGATTGTGCTTTCAGTCAGTTTAATGCAGTCAGTGCAGTTTAGTGTAGGGCTGATTCTTGTGTAACACAGTGTAGTGCAGTCAGTGTAGTGTAGTCTGTGTAGTATAGTCTGTGTAGTATAGTCAGTGTAGTGCAGTCAGTGTAGTATAGTCTGTGTAGTATAGTCAGTGTAGTGCAGTCAGTGTAGTGCAGTCAGTGTAGTGCAGTCAGTGTAGTGCAGTCAGTGTAGTGCAGTCAGTGTAGTGCAGTCAGTGTAGTGCAGTCAGTGTAGTGCTGTGCTAGTTCTTGTGTAATACAGTGTAGTGGTGCCACTGAAGTGTTGGTGTATACAACACTGATTTTTTTTTCAGTGCGATAAATATATATATATTTTTTTTTTTTTTTATTTTGCAGCATTAGGTTCTGTTGCTTCAAAATTAGTTCTCCCCCCTTCTGTATCACAGGTGCTATTCCTTCTGCATCAGCAGTGAATTTTCTCTTTTTTTTTTTGTGGCGCAGCAGCACTAATATTATTTAGGGCATAACTGCTGTCCCCCCTTCTGCATCACAGGTGCAATTCCTTTTGCGTCAGCAGGGGTTTTCTTTATTTTGGCTTTATTACGTTTTTCTTTATTGAAAAAAAAAAAACTATATTAAAATGGATTATAGTGCACCAAGTATAAAAGTATTACACCCAAGCACCAGATTCCCTTCCTACACTCTATAATAAAAAGTTATAAAAACCTCCCCCAAAAAAATAAAAAACAATAATAAAATGGTTTAGAGTGCACCAAGCACAAAAGTTTTGCACCCAAGCACCATATTTCCATCCCACATTCTATGATACAAAGTTATAAAAACCCCCCTAAAAAATCCCCATCATGTCCAAAAGGCCAACAAGATGAGGCAGACACTCACAGGCCACGAAAAGAGGGCAAGCAGCCTCTGTGTTCACAGTGAAAAGTGGTGGTCGAGGACATGGTGCATCATCTACAGGTGGGGCACGCCTGTCGTTTTTTTCCGGTGCCGGCTGTGTTATTGAACCACAACATGCAGAAGAGTTGGTGGAATGGATAACTAAGCCATCCTCATCTTCCTCATTCTCTGTCACCCAGGCTCATACTAGTTTGCCTTCCACTGCAGCTGCCAAAGCGGCCTATTCCACAGGCTCCTTGTCAACAGCTACTCCTTCCTTAGCCCCACCATCATGCACGGAGGAGTCACCTGAATTATTTGATCACAGTGTAAGTTACATGATGCTGGAGGATGCGCAGCAATTTGAATGCTCCAATGTTGGTTCCCAGGTTGAGGAACGGAATAACGTGAGCCTAGGGAGAGGGGGTGATGACGGACAAAAAAACTAGCAGTCATGTTCCCCCAGCTGCAGCAGTCTGGTATAGAGTTGAAGGGAAACTCCATGCCAAAATAAAAAAAAATGGCGTTAAGTCCCCCCCTAAAATCTATACCAGACTCTTATCTGTGCATGCAGACTGTGAATATTGCTGCAGCAGACTCCATACATTGTACAGATGTGGCACATTAAGGGGACCCCTCAGACACGATATCTAAAGGAATTGTTTCATTTTTGTTGTTTCACTTTAAGCATCATTAAAATTACTGCTCTTTTAAAAACGATTGTTTTAAAAACACTTTTTATTGCATTGATACACGTCCCCCAAGGCAGTACCCAGGTCCCCATACACTTTTATAAGACTTTAAAATGAGGACTTGATTTTTCATGTTCATGTCCCATAGACTTTAATAGGGTTCGCATGTTCGCTAGAACCTTTTCCCTGTTCGAGATGTTCTTGTGTGAATGAACATGGGGGTGTTCGGCCTATCACTACCCAGCACCACCCTGCTCTTCTGTGCTTCACATTTGATCCGAAAGTGGATGGAAGTAGATGGTAGTCTGATGCTCTGTTGCCTTGCTTTGACCTGTCAGGGATCCACAGCAAGGTAGTAGAACAGTGTTAAGCTGGCCATACACTATACAATCTTATTGTACTATCGCCTTTAGATCTACCATCTACTATATAGTGCAAGGTCCTGCCTGATACAAATTGAATAGATTGTTTAGGTTTGTCTATATGTTACATAGTTTTGGTAACGTACAATCTGATTTTATAGTGTATGGCCAGCTCTAGGCTGATGTCAGACAGGCGATTCTGCTGCTAGAGACAAACTACCATCAGTCGGTTTACTACAGAGATTGCCTTTCTGTCTCTATGTGATTGCTCCCCCTGTAGTTAGATGTAGTGAAATGTTGCTCTGTCGCTTGCCTGAACACTGCTGAGTCTCGATCGCTAACAATGGGAGCAACATCTCACTGCTTCAGCTAGAGAGAACGATTCCTTAAAGAAAAACAGGCAGCCCTTTAGAAATCTTGCCGCTGGCAGTTTCAATATATCACCAGTGCCAGGATTGCAAGCAGCCGAGTCGTTTGGTTATATTGGACTCGTTCTCACAATGTGCCTGCCATAAAGGGTAGGAAGGAAAATGTGAACAGGAAGCAACAACATTTCAGTTCTGCTGCCTTGCCCGATGCTACTAGAATAATGTAGTTGCCTGGATGCTGACATTGTTGAATGAAGCAATATTCCTGTCTGCTAACCATCCCCTACCTCTCTCTCCTAACCTTCAGCTCGCTATAACAGTGGTGTTGTGACATTTTGCCCATCCACAAAATGCGCCTGCCAAACGGGGTGGTGGGGGGAGAGGAGGTAAGTAGGGAACAACACCACCACTGTTTTGCTGCTTCATTCAGTCCTGTAGAATCATGTAGTTGCCTGATTCCTGCCACATCTTGTTGACAGGTGTAGTGCCCCTTTATTTGTTGCCCATTCTCTGGTGATGTAGATGGTGGTGAATGTGCTCTTTTAACAATAGCTGTGGGTGGGGCCTGGCAGTTCTAGTACGGGAACAGGTCACCCCTGACCAATGCCATGTAGGTCATGTGAACAAGCGAAAGAGACCCCTTTTCATAGCAGAACTGCCAGGAGGATTAGAAATGGACACCCAAGGGAGAAATTGGAAAAATCTTGCCACCCCTGACTTTAACTTAGCAGGTTTGTGGCTTGGTTTAGAACAGCCTTGGGGTCTAGGATTGAGGAGCACCTGGTGTGTTTAACCACCTTCGGGGGACTTATTGGAAACAACTGGGAAGATGACTTTATTCTGAGCTTGAGTTAGCTTCAGTAAAGTTTTCTGCACTGTATAGACTATTGCTCAGTAGGTCGTGTAATAGAGGCAAGGCCGAAACTAGGAGGGGGAACTGGATGGAACTTAATAATACAACTTTCAGAAACATAGAATGTGTCGGCAGATAAGAACCATTTGGCCCATCTAGTCTGCCCAATATATCTGAATCCTATGAATAGTCCCTGGCCCTATCTTATATGAAGAATAGCCTTATGCCTATCCCATGCATGCTTAAACTCCTTCACTGTATTTGCAGCTACCACTTCTGCAGGAAGGTTATTCCATGCATCCACTACTCTCTCAGTAAAGTAATACTTCCTCATATTACTTTTAAACCTTTGCCCCTCTAATTTAAAACTGTGTCCTCTTGTGGTAGTTTTTCTTCTTTTAAATATGCTCTCCTCCTTTACCGAGTTGATTCCCTTTATGTATTTAAAAGTTTCTATCATATCCCCTCTGTCTCTTCTTTCTTCCAAGCTATACATGTTAAGGTCCTTTAACCTTTCCTGGTAAGTTTTTTCCTGCAATCCATGTACTAGTTTAGTAGCTCTTCTCTGAACTCTCTCTAGAGTATCTATATCCTTCTGGAGATATGGCCTCCAGTACTGCGCACAATACTCCAAGTGAGGTCTCACCAGTGTTCTGTACAGCGGCATAAGCACTTCTCTCTTTCTACTGCTTATACCTCTCCCTATACATCCAAGCATTCTGCTGGCATTTCGTGCTGCTCTATTACATTGTCTTCCCACCTTTAAGTCTTCTGAAATAATTACTCCTAAATCCCTTTCCTCAGATACTGAGGTCAGGACTGTGTCAAATATTCTATATTCTGCCCTTGGCAGAACAGTGTCTTTACAGTGCAGGACCTCCTTTACATGACCTACCGAGCAATAGTCTTTACAATGCAGAATGTATGTGTTGTGTTCTTCAGTTGATGACACTCATTTCCCTAGTTGTGCGCCAGGTTTAACCCCCCTCTTTCTTTTTCAGTTGATGCAGTCAATCTTAGAAAAAGCATCTAGACTGGACATTCTTTATTTCAGGTAACATGCCTTAGGCAGGGAAGGCAGGCCTCAAGCCCAGGAGACTGAGTGGTAAAAATCTCAATATCCCATCTTAAGAAGAAGCAGGGCAGGGTGGGACCTGGGTCAGCTTGGCGGAAACCACTAACCAGTCCAGGTCCCTTTTAAGCTGAACAGAGTAATAGAATAGTAGTATTGTGCCTGGCTTATCATCTCTACATTGAGCTTGTTATACAGGGGTACAGGGTTGGTTTTGCAATAGGACACAGTTTACATTTAAATAACAACAAGGTGCTGCATTGATGAAAGGGAAGTTCTCTTTCCCTCGTTACACAGGAACAAGCTCAGTGAAGTGCCAAATTAATTAAAGAGTTAGAGAGCACTTTGATGTCTTTGCCTTGGGTGCCAGAAGACCTTGTCCTGGCAATGCTGTCTCTGCCCACAGTCCAGCTCTTACTGGCTCTATAGGGTGCCTTACATGTACAGAAAGACATGCTGGGCACCCCTGCAGCATTTCCCACTGACTCCAGCTAATGTAATTCAGTCGGAGATCAGGTAATGGTGTTACAGGGATTAGATCTTCAAATATTTCTGTAAAGGAGCAACAGATGATTTTTTGCTTCCATTATTAGAGTCAGATCTAAAATAATAGATTTGCTGCTGTTGTTGCCTGGAGTTCAGCTTTAAGCAACAACATCACTGACATACAGAGTAAAAATGATTACGTCTCTAGAGACAACATTCAAAGAAACACTGATTGGATGGGCAGGAAAGCTTTGTCTATTTTCCCATAATTCGTAACGGATAATAGAGAGATAAGCCTACACCAAATTTTACTGTCTAGCATGAGCTCACTCAAATTGCACAACACAGCATGCATGAATGTTATCTGAAAGAAGGAGTCTGACTGTTCATATGACAAACAATCATTCTTTCTTTTCTATGTTTTCAGATTTAGCGTATTAGTTGCTTAAAGCAATTTTACACGCATAAAGGCTCTAAAACAGAACAATTTTCTGCAACTGTAACCTCTTTCCAATCACTAACATCAACTGATCAATTATTCAGTCATGATTTTCATACATTATTTTCATCCTTGGTTTCGAACTCCTGTGAAACAACAAGGAAAACCGGATGATTGTCAGCCCAATGTTCTTACAATATGTACCCACCTTTAGCTTCAACAACCAGAAGTATGGGATGCTTGGCAAAGCTGTGTTTCTTAGACTGAAATGGCTTCAAGGCCACTTAGTGCATGATTTCACTCTTTAAATCTCTCTGTAATCAATATTTTTGCATGAATTAATATAAGGCCCTTTTCACACTAGCGGACCGTTCAGATCCACCTGTCAGTTTTTCAGGCGGATCTGAACGGATGCCCCAAGCATCTCTATGGGGCATTCGATGTCAGCGGAGACATGTCCGCACACAGCATGGAGACAGAGCTGCCATCCGCCTGCTCAGCGGGGGATCGGCAGATCGGTTCCCCGCTGAGAAAAACGGAGTCTGCTGATGGACTCCCATGTGTGAAAGGGGCCTAACTGTGTAATGCAATGCATGGGAATTCGTAAGGCCTTTGTCTTAAATTGGTATAGAAAAGTGCTAATTAATTAAAAAAAATAAAAAACCATCCAAGTTGACAAGATACATTGGGGATTATTTACTAAAGTTGGAGTGTGAAAATATCAGGTGCAACTCTGCATAGAAACCAATCAGCTTTCAGGTTTTATTGCCAAAGCCTAATTGAAAAAGCTGAAGTTAGAAGCTGATTGGCTACCATGCACAGCTGTACCAAATTCTGAGTGCTTCAGTTTTAGTAAATTTCCCCCAGTATCTCTAATGCCCCATACACACGTGCAGATTATCTGCAGACTTTTGTCTGCAGACTTACCTTTTCTATGTAGTGCAAGGGCCTGCCGGATTGCATACAAATTGAAAGTGTTTAGGTTTGACCTCATATTATATGGTTTTGGTAAGTCTGCAGACAAAAGTCTGCAGATAATCTGCACGTGTGTATGGGGCATAAGGCCCCTTTCACACATGGTAGTCTGTCAGCGGACTCCGTTTTTTTCAGCGGGGGATCAATCCGCCAATCCCCCGCTAAGCAGGCGGATGGCAGCTCTGTCTCCACGCTGTGTGCGGAGACAGAGTTATCAGGTTCCCATTCTTCTCTATGGGGGAATCGGATGAGAATGAACAGTCTGTCCGTTCTCATCAGATCCGATCCGCCAGATGGATGGAAAATAGGGTTTCCATCCGTCAAGATTTGACGGATCGGATGTCAGCGGACATGTCTCTGCTGACATCCGATGCCCCATAGAGATGCATGGGGGATCCGTTAACATCCGCCTGAAAAAACGGACAGGCAGATCTGAACGGTCCGCTTGTGTGAAAGGGGCCTAATATCTAAAACTATTAAAAACAGGCTTCTGCTCATTGCTGTGAGTTCATCCTCATCTAATGCAAATTCTATATAACTAACATTGTTGTGTTAAAAGGTCATCTGGCTAATTTCACTAGAGTCCAGTGATGTTTATTTTCCAACCCATGGCATGCAACCTTGGGATGCTGGATCTGACAATGTGGGGCCTGAACTTTTGATTGATGGGTTTTTATTTTAGCCTGAGCTTTAGCTTTTAGCAAATCAAATTCTAGAAGTGCTCCAAATTCCATTTGAAACAGAACTGTGTTTCAGTGCTAGATATTCATCTTAGAAAAAAATACATTACCTCACTTTTCTAACTAAAGATAAAAGCACTTCTAAACTGTACATATTACACAAAGATAATAAAGGGAAGCATACCTGTTGTCTAAATTAGGGCATAGTGGTACTTTAACCACTTGCCGACCGCCTAACGTACTTTTGCTGCGGCAAGTCGGCTCCCCTGCGTAAAATCATGTACCTCTATGTCATTTCATGCAGGGGCTCCAGGAGGTGCACGCCACTGGAGGCGCGATCGCACACTGATTGCCTAGAGGGGGAGCCTCTAGGACAGACCCGGTATTCGTCAGCCACCCACGATCATTCCCTAGAGACACAAAACGGCTGTCTGCCTATGTAAACAAGGCAGATCACCGTTCTGACAGGGAGGAAGACAGAGATCTTGTGTTCCTGCTAAACAGGAACACTGATATCTGTCTTCCCCCAGTCAGATCTTCCCCCACACAGTTAGAAAGCACTGTTAACTCCTTCCCTGCCAGTGTCATTAGTACAATAACAGTGCATATTTATTGGTACTGATCACTGTCATAATGTCACTGGTCCCCAAAAAAGTGTCAGTGTCAGTTAGGTGTCCAATTTGTCCGCCCCAATGTCGCAGTCCCACTATAAGTCGCTGATCACTAGAACTAAAAATTCCATCAAAATATCCCATCGTTTGTAGACGCTATAGCTTTTGCGCAAACCAATGAACATACGCTTTTTGGAATTTTTTTTTCCAAAAATATGTAGCAGAATATATATTGGCCTACATTTATGAAGAAATTCGATTTTTTTATTGGATATGTGTAGTGTTGAGCGAACACGGACTGTATTATTCGTGTTCGTACCGAATAATTGGATTTTTTGTACCCGAACACGGACACGGACACTTTACTGTATGTTTGGGTAAAAATCCGTGTTCGGTCGTTTTATTTCCGGGTTTTGCATGCTTTGGCGCTCTTTTCATGGCGGGCTTTCAACAGCCAATCAACAATCGTTTAACTGGTGTGCCTTAAGCCATCCCAGCCATGCCTGCAAATGTCTCAGTAGCTGTGATTGGCCGTCTGAAGCATGTGACCAAGTCTTTATAAGTTCGAGGCAGCCGCAGCGGCGTCATTATGCTGCTTAGATTCAGGGACAGAGCACACATCAACGTGCTGGCTGCTGATTAGGGAAAGATAGGCAGGAAAAAACCATTTGTGTCCGGATAGAATTGAGGGACAGGTCGGAGTGTTTAGGCAGGGCGAGTTGTAGGCATTTTAGGGATAGAGTCTGCTGAATTATAGGGTCAGTGTCTTCTACAAACTACAATCGATATTGCTGTGTGGGGGGTGGGGTGAATCTGCACTCAATCCTGATCTACGATCTCTTCTCAATCCTGTTAGGGACAGAGTCTGCTGAATTTTAGGGAAACTGTGTTCTACAAACTACAATCGATATTGCTGTGTGGTGTGGGATTGGAGATAGGCAGGTGTCAGTGATCCACATCCATTTTTCTGTGTGTGAGCTGCAGTGAACACAATCTTTTTGGGCTGCAGTGAACACAATCTTTTTGGGCTGCAGTGAACACAATCTTTTTGGGCTGCAGTGAACACAATCTTTTTGGGCTGCAGTGAACACAATCTTTTTGGGCTGCAGTGAACACAATCTTTTTGGGGTGCAGTGAACAAAATCTTTTTGGGGTGCAGTGAACACAATCCTTTTTGGTGTGCAGTGAACACAATCTTTGTGGGGTGCAGTGAACAAAATCCTTTGTGGGGTGCAGTGAACACAATCTTTTTGGGGTGCAGTGAACAAAATCCTTTTTGGGGTGCAGTGAACAACATCCTTTTTGGGGTGCAGTGAACACAATCTTTTTGGGGTGCAGTGAACAAAATCCTTTGTGGGGTGCAGTGAACACAATCTTTTTGGGGTGGAGTGAACAACATCCTTTTTGGGGTGCAGTGAACAAAATCCTTTTTGGGGTGCAGTGAACAAAATCATTTTTGGGGTGCAGTGAACACAATCTTTTTGGGGTGCAGTGAACACAATCTTTGTGGGGTGCAGTGAACACAATCTTTTTGGGGTGGAGTGAACAACATCCTTTTTGGGGTGCAGTGAACAACATCCTTTTTGGGGTGCAGTGAACACAATCTTTTTGGGGTGCAGTGAACACAATCTTTGTGGGGTACAGTGAACAGAATCTTTGTGGGGTGCAGTGAACACAATCTTTGGGGGGTACAGTGAACACAATCTTTGTGAGGTGCAGTGAACACAATCTTTGTGGGGTGCAGTGAACACAATCATTGTGGGGTGCAGTGAACTCAATCTTTGTGGGGTACAGTGAACACAATCTCATACTTCTGAAGGTTTGAGGGTGCTGCCTGTTCCATACTCCCCCTACTCCTCATCTAGCCTTTTAGGGGTACAAACAATAGTAATTGGGGCCTAGTGTGGTTGTGTACGTGTGATATACATACACTTTTTTGGGATCATATTTTCTATTCCGCTATTTAATCAAAAACCTTTGGGGATCAGTTAAATTGGGGGATAGTCTGTGTTGGTACGTGTGAGAGAGATCCACCTTTCCAAGTTGTTGGGGTTCATCTCATACTTCTGAAGGTTTGAGGGTGCTGCCTGTTCCATACTCCCCCTACTCCTAGCCTTTTAGGAGTACAAACAATAGTAATTGGGGCCTAGTGTGGTTGTGTACGTGTGATATACATACACTTTTTTGGGATCATATTTTCTATTCCGCTATTTAATCAAAAACCTTTGGGGATCAGTTAAATTGGGGGATAGTCTGTGTTGGTACGTGTGAGAGAGATCCACCTTTCCAAGTTGTTGGGGTTCATCTCATACTTCTGAAGGTTTGAGGGTGCTGCCTGTTCCATACTCCCCCTACTCCTAGCCTTTTAGGGGTACAAACAATAGTAATTGGGGCCTAGTGTGGTTGTGTACGTGTGATATACATACACTTTTTTGGGATCATATTTTCTATTCCGCTATTTAATCAAAAACCTTTGGGGATCAGTTAAATTGGGGGATAGTCTGTGTTGGTACGTGTGAGAGAGATCCACCTTTCCAAGTTGTTGGGGTTCATCTCATACTTCTGAAGGTTTGAGGGTGCTGCCTGTTCCATACTCCCCCTACTCCTAGCCTTTTAGGGGTACAAACAATAGTAATTGGGGCCTAGTGTGGTTGTGTACGTGTGATATACATACACTTTTTTGGGATCATATTTTCTATTCCGCTATTTAATCAAAAACCTTTGGGGATCAGTTAAATTGGGGGATAGTCTGTGTTGGTACGTGTGAGAGAGATCCACCTTTCCAAGTTGTTGGGGTTCATCTCATACTTCTGAAGGTTTGAGGGTGCTGCCTGTTCCATACTCCCCCTACTCCTAGCCTTTTAGGGGTACAAACAATAGTAATTGGGGCCTAGTGTGGTTGTGTACGTGTGATATACATACACTTTTTTGGGATCATATTTTCTATTCCGCTATTTAATCAAAAACCTTTGGGGATCAGTTAAATTGGGGGATAGTCTGTGTTGGTACGTGTGAGAGAGATCCACCTTTCCAAGTTGTTGGGGTTCATCTCATACTTCTGAAGGTTTGAGGGTGCTGCCTGTTCCATACTCCCCCTACTCCTAGCCTTTTAGGGGTACAAACAATAGTAATTGGGGCCTAGTGTGGTTGTGTACGTGTGATATACATACACTTTTTTTGGATCATATTTTCTATTCCGCTATTTAATCAAAAACCTTTGGGGATCAGTTAAATTGGGGGATAGTCTGTGTTGGTACGTGTGAGAGAGATCCACCTTTCCAAGTTGTTGGGGTTCATCTCATACTTCTGAAGGTTTGAGGGTGCTGCCTGTTCCATACTCCCCCTACTCCTCATCTAGCCTTTTAGGGGTACAAACAATAGTAATTGGGGCCCAGTGTGGTTGTGTACGTGTGATATACATACACTTTTTTGGGATCATATTTTCTATTCCGCTATTTAATCAAAAACCTTTGGGGATCAGTTAAATTGGGGGATAGTCTGTGTCGGTACGTGTGAGAGAGATCCACCTTTCCAAGTTGTTGGGGTTCATCTCATACTTCTGAAGGTTTGAGGGTGCTGCCTGTTCCATACCCCCCCTACTCCTCATCTAGCCTTTTAGGGGTACAAACAATAGTAATTGGGGCCTAGTGTGGTTGTGTACGTGCGAGATACATACACTTTTTTTGATCATATTTCCTATTCCGCTATTCAATAAAAACCTTTGAGGATCAATTGAATTGCGGGATAGTCTGTGTCGGTACGTGTGAGAGAGATCCACCTTTCCAAGTTGTTGGGGTTCATCTCATACTTCTGAAGGTTTGAGGGTGCTGCCTGTTCCATACTCCCCCTACTCCTCATCTAGCCTTTTAGGGGTACAAACAATAGTAATTGGGGCCCAGTGTGGTTGTGTACGTGTGATATACATACACTTTTTTTGGATCATATTTTCTATTCCGCTATTTAATTTAACTGGGCCTCCATGCGAGACCTGTGTGCCTTGTTGCGCTGTTTTGAGTACTCCACCAACATGGCCAGTGGCAATGACGCCGTTCTCAGCTTAACTATCCCACTTCTATGCCTCCTTGAAAAAACAATTCGGGCGATGATGGAAGAGGATGTGGCACAGGATGAGGAGGAGGAGGAGGATGAAGAGGTAACATTTCCAAGGCTTTCAGGGCAGTCATTCGCAAGGGGCTCCGAGGGTGGGTTCCTGCACACGCAAACGCCAGGGACGCAATTGTCCAGCAGGGGCACAGTTCTGGAGGATGAGGAGGATGAGGAGGAGGAGGAGCTGGAGGAGGAGATGGAACCATGTTCACAGCAGGGTGGCACCCAGGCCAGCTCATGGCCATCACTGGTGCGTGGCTGGGGGGATACAGAGGACACGGACGATACACCTCCCACAGAGGACAGCCTTTCGTCGCCTCTGGGCAGCCTGGCACACATGAGCGATTACATGCTGCAGTGTCTCCACAACGACCGCCGAGTTGCCCACATTCTAACTTGTGCTGATTACTGGGTGGCCACGCTGCTGGATCCCCGTTACAAGGACAACGTACCGTCCTTAATTCACTCACTGGAGCGCGATCGCAAGATGCGCGAGTACAAGCGCACGCTGGTAGACGCCATGCTGCTGGCATTCCCATCTGACAGCGGGGCCACAGTGGAAGCACAAGGCAGAGGAGGAGGAGGAGGAGGTCGCCAACGCAACCAGGGCACCGCCAGCACCTCAGAAGGCAGGGTTAGCATGGCCGAAATGTGGAAAAGCTTTGTCAGCACGCCACAACAAACAGCAGCACCAGCAGCTCAGATGGAACGTCTTAGCAGGAGGCAGCATTTTACCAACATGGTGGAGCAGTATGTGTGCACACGCCTACATGTAGTGAATGACGGGTCTGCCCCCTTCAACTTCTGGGTCTCCAAATTGGGCACATGGCTTGAGCTTGCCCTTTACGCCTTGGAGGTGCTGGCGTGCCCTGCAGCCAGTGTATTATCTGAACGGGTATTTAGCACGGCTGGGGGCGTTATAACAGACAAGCGCAGCCGCCTGTCCAGAGACAATGTGGACAAGCTCACGTTCATTAAAATGAACCAGGCATGGATCCCACGGGACTTTTCCGTACCTTATGCAGAATAGCAATGGATACCGACCTTACCCACCCATTGTTCCATTTTTGCTCTTTCTCACTCTTTTGGGGTGTACCCTCATTTAAAATTTTTGAAAAGAAGCAGTGTTGGCTACCTCGTCCTCCTCCTCAGGGCCAGATTAATGTAGGGGCTATTGGAGCTGCAGCTCCAGGCCCCTACCTTTTATATAGGCCCCGGGTTGGCCATATTCACTGTTACCGCTCTTCTGTCACTTGTAAACACAGAAGTCTGGCTTCTATGCTCGCTTCCCCAGGCAGCACCCTCAGAACCTCCCCACACAGCGTGAAGGCCGGACAAGGAGGGACAGTTGGCGATGCATGGATGTGTTTATGGGCTTCAGAGACAGCATCCCATGTTGAATTAGGCATGCATGGCTGCACCCTTCCTCCTCTGGGTGCATGGCAAGGCACGGCCCTTAAGGCCCTTCAAAACCCTCAGCACCAAGCCCATGATGCTGTTAATCCGGCCCTGGTCCTCCTCCACCGCCGCTTCCACCTACACCGCCCATAGGTGTGCGCAGCCTATTGCATTAAGGTGTGCACCCCAAAGTTGAAATACACATGCATGTGTTTGCCAGCAGGGAGAGTAATGTATCGGGGCCATGTACCTGTAGGCAAGGAGAAATAGAGCAGAGCAGGTCCCAGGGAGATCTTTCCCATCTCCTCACTGGCAATGCTATGTGCCCTAGGTGATTAGGGTGTGCCCAGGCACACCCAGCACACCCTGTGCGCACGCCTATGTCACCGCCACATCCACCACCACCTCAACCTCCCTCCTACTCCATATGGGCCTCGTCCTTCAGAGATGAAGAAGAACATTGTTTTATTTTTCTGTTTTTTTTTTGTTGTTTTAAGTTATTTCCCTATCCACATTTGTTTGCAGAGCACTTGCCATGCTCTTAATTACGTTTTGCTGCCATTTGCAGCACTCTAGCCCTTTCCTTTGGTGTTTTAGAGCCATTTTAGTGCCTTAAAGTTCGGGTCCCCATTGACTTCAATGGGGTTCGGTGTCCGGGAAAAGTTCGGTAAAAGTCCGGGACACGGACCCGGACTTTTTTTTAAAGTTCGGCCGAACCCGTCGAACACGGACATCTAGGTGTTCGCTCAACCCTAGATATGTGTAATAGCAGAAAGTAGAAAATATTGTTTTTTTTTTTGTTTTTTTTTTTAATTGTCGCTCTTTTTTTGTTTATAGCACAAACAATAAAAACTGCAGAGGTGATAAAATACCACCAAAAGAAAGCTCTATTTGTGGGGAAAAAAGGAATTTTTTTTGGTTACAGCATTACACGAGCGTGCAATTGTCAGTTAAAGTAATGTAGTGCCATATCGCAAAAAATCATTCAAAGGTCATTAAGGGGGTAAAACCTTCTGGGGCTGAAGTGGTTAAGAGGCAAAAAGCCTTTAATACCATAATGTGTTTTAAGTGATATATTGAGAATTCTAGTGTGGAGCTCCTTGTGGAAGGAGGTCTTAAAGGAAGGATTCCTGCATTGATAATGATTAGTGTCTCTGCCAAATTGGGCCTGGGGTAAAAACCCCTGTTCCATTTCACAATTTTTACTAAATACTTTAACTGAATCTGCTAAGGGACTTTGTTTACTTTTCTATCATCTTAGTGAATCCATTTATGGATGCAGGTCACAAAATGTACCATATATGTGACAGGTAACAAACAAGGGTTGTCATTTTGAGTCCTTAGCAGTATAGTAAAACTTGCACTTTTTTTGTACAGTTTAACCTCCCTGGCGGTATGATTCTTTCGGATTTTAGGTGCTGAAAGCAGTACCATTATTTTGCATGTAATTCTTAAGAATGAGCAGCCCAAACCAACTATTTCCATATGATTTTTTTTTTCTGTGCGTTCTTCTTTATAACTTTTGGGGTATGATAAAGTTTGAAACACAAAATCATAAATTATAATATAATAAAAAACTATAAATAAGTTAAAGTATGTATGTATGTATGTATGTATATATATATATATATATATATATATATATATATATATATATATATATATATACACATACATACATACATATACACACACACACACACATAAAAAGTACAGTAAAACTGCAGGAAAGGGCACTGGGGGGCAAACTAATGTGAATTTATTTTATTTTGAATGGTATCAGTGTGTTTGGTGTGTTTTACATTTGAATTTGCCGCCGGTTCCACCCCCCTGCGAGCTTCACGTCGCAGGAGACGGAAGCCAGGGCACACAGAGCATCGGGAGGAAGATCCGCCGCCACACACCGCCGGGATACATCGCTGGATCCCGGTGACAAGGTAAGTAACCCCTCTACCAGGATCTAGCGATCTTCCTAGCGGTACCCCGAGTGTGGCTGGGGGTTACCGCTTTTGGCACTGAAATTTAACCCCGAGCCACACTCTGGAATACCGCTAGGAAGGTTAAAACAGTAAATTTTTGGCAAGATGTTTTGGCCAAAATAGGGCTCCATTCACGCTTTAAGAAATGCAGTATAATAAATCATAACCTTTTTCAAAAATGTTTTTGGCATTCACTTAAAAATGCTTTTAAAATACCACATGCGGTACTTTTCAAAAATATGCAATATTTATCTCATGAAACCATGCTGTATTTTATCTCATGTGATATCCAGTGGAATGGATACAGTGAAGACGAGTTAGAACCCATGTCAATTTTTATTGCTAATAAAGAGGTAAATTGTTTAAACAATAGAAATATTCCAACTCACTAAGTCAGTGCACTCCCTGCAGCATATGTATTAATACAAAAGATAAACGGTGACTACAATACCAGTGAAAGGGAAGCTGCTTTTACAGGGCACGCATGGTGTTTCAAAAAAAAAATATCTATATAAATGTCAAATATTGAATGAAAATAGTATCAAACATCACACACATATAAAAATACAATTTTCCATCAATACAAAATACAACATTGTTTTTTATTGGTGGTATCACGGTATTTAGATATGTGTCATTTTTTATACTATTTTCTTTCAATATTAGACATTTATAAAGTTATTCTGTATTTACTTAAAGTACAGTCAGGTCCATAAATATTGGCACATCAACACAATTCTAATCTTTTTGGCTCTATACACCACCACCATGGATTTGAAATGAAACAAACAAGATGTGCTTTAACTGCGGACTTTCAGCTTTAATTTGAGGGTATTTACATCCAAATCAGGTGAAAGGTGTAGGAATTACAACAGTTTGTATATGTGCCTCCCATTTTTTAAGGGACCAAAAGTAATGGGACAATTGGCTGCTCAGCTGTTCCATGGCCAGGTGTGTGTTATTCCCTCATTATCCCATTTACAAGGAGCAGATAAAAGGTCCAGAGTTCATTGCAAGTGTGCTATTTGCATTTGGAATCCAAAAAGCTGTCACTATCAGTGAAGCATGCCATCATTAGGCTGAAAAAACAAAACAAACCCATCAGAGAGATAGCAAAAACATTAGGTGTGGCCAAATCAACTGTTTGGAACATCCTTAAAAAGAAAGAACGCACCGGTGAGCTCAGCAACACCAAAAGACCCGGAAGACCATGGAAAACAACTGTGGTGGATGACCGAAGAATTCTTTCCCTAGTGAAGAAAACACCCTTCACAACAGTTGGCCAGATCAAGAACACTCTCCAGGAGGTAGGTGTATGTGTGTCAAAGTCAAAAATCAAGAGAAGACTTCACCAGAGTGAATACAGAGGATTCACCACAAGATGTAAACCATTGGTGAGCCTCAAAACCAGATAGGCCAGATTAAGAGTTTGCCAAACAACATCTAAAAAAGCCTTCACAGTTCTGGAACAACATCCTATGGACAGATGAGACCAAGATCAACTTGTACCAGAGTGATGGGAGGAGAAGAGTATGGAGAAAGAAAGAAACATAGAAACATAGAATGTGTCGGCAGATAAGAACCATTTGGCCCATCTAGTCTGCCCAATATATCTGAATCCTATGAATAGTCCCTGGCCCTATCTTATATGAAGGATAGCCTTATGCCTATCCCATGCATGCTTAAACTCCTTCACTGTATTTGCAGCTACCACTTCTGCAGGAAGGTTATTCCATGCATCCACTACTCTCTCAGTAAAGTAATACTTCCTCATATTACTTTTAAACCTTTGCCCCTCTAATTTAAAACTGTGTCCTCTTGTGGTAGTTTTTCTTCTTTTAAATATGCTCTCCTCCTTTACCGAGTTGATTCCCTTTATGTATTTAAAAGTTTCTATCATATCCCCTCTGTCTCTTCTTTCTTCCAAGCTATACATGTTAAGGTCCTTTAACCTTTTCTGGTAAGTTTTTTCCTGCAATCCATGTACTAGTTTAGTAGCTCTTCTCTGAACTCTCTCTAGAGTATCTATATCCTTCTGGAGATATGGCCTCCAGTACTGCGCACAATACTCCAAGTGAGGTCTCACCAGTGTTCTGTACAGCGGCATAAGCACTTCTCTCTTTCTACTGCTTATACCTCTCCCTATACATCCAAGCATTCTGCTGGCATTTCGTGCTGCTCTATTACATTGTCTTCCCACCTTTAAGTCTTCTGAAATAATTACTCCTAAATCCCTTTCCTCAGATACTGAGGTCAGGACTGTGTCAAATATTCAATATTCTGCCCTTGGGTTTTTACGTCCCAGGTGCATTATCTTGCACTTATCCACATTAAATTTCAGTTGCCAGAGTTCTGACCATTCTTCTAGTTTTCCTAAATCCTTTTCCATTTGGCGTTTCCCTCCAGGAACATCAACCCTGTTACATATCTTTGTGTCATCAGCAAAAAGACAAACCTTACCATCGAGGCTTTTTGCAATATCAGATATTAAACAAAATTGGTCCCAGTACAGATCCCTGAGGTACCCCACTGGTAACATGACCTTGTTCTGAATGTTCTCCATTGACTACAACCCTCTGTTGTCTGTCACTCAGCCACTGCCTAATCCACTCAACAATATGGGAGTCCATGCTCAATGACTGCAGTTTATTGATAAGTCTTCTATGTGGGACAGTGTCAAAAGCCTTACTAAAATCTAGATATGCAATGTCTACTGCACCTCCACCGTCTATTATTTTAGTCACCTAGTCAAAAAAATCTATAAGATTTGTTTGACATGATCTCCCTGAAGTAAACCCATGTTGTTTTTCATCTTGCAATCCATGGGATTTAAGATGTTCCACAATCCTATCCTTTAATAGGGTTTCCATTAATTTGCCTACTATTGATGTCAGACTCACTGGTCTATAGTTGCTCGATTCCTCCCTACTACCTTTCTTGTGAATGGGCACGACATTTGCCAATTTCCAATCTTCCGGGACGACTCCTGTTACTAATGATTGGTTAAATAAATCTGTTAATGGTTTTGCCAGCCAAGGAACTGCTCATGATCCGAAGCATACCACCTCATCACTGAAGCATGGTGGTGGTAGTGTCATGGCGTAGGCATGTATGGCTGCCAATGGAACTGGTTCTCTTGTATTTATTGATGATGTGACTGCTGACAAAAGCAGCAGGATGAATTCTGAAGTGTTTCGGGCAATATTATCTGCTCATATTCAGCCAAATGCTTCAGAACCCATTGGACGGCGCTTCACAGTGCAGATGGACAATGACCCGAAGCATACTGCGAAAGCAACCAAAGAGTTTTTTAAGGGAAAGAAGTGGAATGTTATGCAATGGCCAAGTCAATCACCTGACCTGAATCTGATTGAGCATGCATTTCACTTGCTGAAGACAAAACTGAAGGGAAAATGCCCCAAGAACAAGCAGGAACTGAAGACAGTTGCAGTAGAGGTCTGGCAGAGCATCACCAGGGATGAAACTCAGCGTCTGGTGATGTCTATGCATTCTAGACTTCAGGCTGTAATTGACTGCAAAGGATTTGCAACCAAGTATTAAAAAGTGAAAGTTTGATTTATGATTGTTAATCTGTCCCATTACTTTTGGTCCCTTAAAAAGTGGGAGGCACATATACAAACTGTTGTAATTCCCACACCGTTCACCTGATTTGGATGTAAAAACCCTCAAATTAAAGCTGAAAGTCTGCAGTTAAAGCGCATTGTGTTTGTTTCATTTCAAATCCATTGTGGTGGTGTATAGAGCCAAAAAGATTAGAATTGTGTCTATATCCCAATATTTATGGACCTGACTGTATAACTAAATGAAAACCCTTTTATTAGTTTTGGATAGGGTGGAGAGGTATTAGAATACCTATTTTTTACGGTTGTCTGTGCCAGTATTAGGGAGAATTACCCTCTCTATTAGTCCTGTTTACCATTATCATTGAAAGTAAAATGAAAAGTAATAGAGGGGAAATCTTCCAATAGTTTTGGTGACCTGGGGGACCCCAAGTTATTCCCCTAATTTGCAAGGATTTCCTCCCACTTCCTGCTTTGGCAACGGGACAGGAAAATCTCCCCAATGGGACACAGATGGCAAAAATTACAAGAAGAAACTGACAGGGGTTATAACCCTCCATTACTCTATCCAAAATTATAAAAAAGAAAGTTGTACCTTTATTTACACTTTCAAGCAGCCTTTCTCAACCTTTTCAACACAGAGGAACCCTTAAAATATTGTTCAAGTCTCAGGAACCTCCTGCTAAAAATGACTATATCTCCAACTTATGATGCCCTAGTGTGATGGTCACTGGGAAGAATGTTCTTTACATTTGTGTTCACTGGAAAGAATTGCCCTCTTAAAGATAGCTAAAAAGATCAATGGTGTCAGTGGAAAGATAATTGTGAAAAAGTAATGTATCCCAACTACATATGACATGTGTTCTAACAAGGGATTAGACCAATGTAATATTCATGTACATTGAATTATGTTTGGAGTGATCGGGAGTTGTATGCAGCAAATTATGTATTTGCTTGTATATTCAGAAAAAAAGTATCTAAAAATCTGGTGAAATGACAGAAGAAAAAAAAGTATATTTTACCACATGTAATGGGGTGGATATACTAAATGTAATGGGGTTGATTTACTGAAGTCACATAGACTGAGTACTTTGCAAGTGAAGTTGTTCAGAGCTTAGTAAATGAGGGGGAGCTCTGCGAACTTCCATCATCCAATCATGTGCAAGCAAAAATGCGTTTTTTTTTTTTTGTTTTTTTTTTACTTGTATGTGATTGGGTATTCTTTGTAAAGTGAAGTTTTACCTCATGTACATGTAGCTCTGTAGCAACTTGCAAATTGCACAGTCTATGTGCCCTAAAGTAGAACTATAGGTAAAACTTTTTTTTTTTTTCCAATCTGTGTTCCCATTGGAAGATGTCCCCTCTATTATTTTTTTGGGGACACCTAAAATTTGTGATTTTTACTTTCACTTTCAAGGAAAATGGTAAACAGGACAAATACAGAGGGCGAATCTCCCTAATGGGGGCACAGGCGAAAATACAAACCTGACAGGTGTTCTAATCCACCACCACTCAATCCAAAATTAAAACAAAGAAAAAAATAAAAGGTTTTTCCTTTAGAAATACTTTAAGGAAATCAACCCAAAATATTCCCATATTTAGGTTTCTATGCATTATTTTTTGCATAGAAACCTAAACTGATCCAAAAAGGCAGAGAATACCTAAAACTGGCTATTATATTTTTACATGCCTTACCACATGTCTGGGCCACTAGCTAATTACTGCATGCATTTACCGTATTTTTCGCCGTATAAGACGCACTTTTTCTTCCCCAAAACTGGGGGGGGAAAGTTGGTGCGTCTTATACGGCAAATACACATTTTTCCTGCTGCCTGTGCCGAGTCCTGACGTCCAATGGGGGCGGTGCTGGTGCGTGCGTCAGTCACGCACCGTCAACGCCCGATCTCCTTCCCGCCGGACTGAGAGAGCCGCCGTCAAAGAAGAAAGAAGAGTACGAGAGGAGCAGCGCCGTGGACGGTTCCAGGAATCCCGCCACCGTCAGAAGAAGAGGACGAGAGGAGCAGCGCCGTGGACGTCTTGCAGGCAGCCCAGGAGAGCAGGTAAGTGATTGAAGCCGACCTGTGCCATGCCTAAACCACCACCTGTGCCATGCCTAAACCACCACCTGTGCCATGCCTAAACCACCACCTATGCCATGCCTAAACCACCACCTGTGCCATGCCTAAACCACCACCTGTGCCATGCCTAAACCACCACCTGTGCCAAGCCTAAACCACCACCTGTGCCATGCCTAAACCACCACCTGTGCCATGCCTAAACCACCACCTGTGCCATGCCTATACCCTCACCTGTGCCATGCCTGTACCCTCACCTGTGCCATGCCTGTACCCTCACCTGTGCCATGCCTGTACCATGCCTATACCATCACCTGTGCCATGCCTGTACCCTCACCTGTGCCATGCCTGTACCATGCCTATACCATCACCTGTTGATATAAAATATTTTACTGCAGTATTTGGTTCAGAATCTTTTTTTTTTTTAGATTTTCCTCCTTTAAAATTGGGTGCGTCTTATATGCCGGTGCGTCTTATATGGCGAAAAATACGGTAATTATTTTCTTCTGTGAATTAAGTTTTAATGCCTTTTCAAGTGGTATTTAGTGAGTGCTTTCAGTATTTGGCTGTAAATACCGCAAAACAGCATAGTGAATTGACAGTTTTAGAATCTTATGCGATATTTAGGAAAATGTGCTGGGACACCTAAATACTGCATGCGATCTGCTTTAGTGAATGGAGCCCATAGTCCTTTGTTAAGAAATTCTGCTTTATGCTCTTCCAACTGGCATGAAACCAATCAAATATAACAAAAATCATGAATTATTAGTACAATAGTTCTCAGTGTTTTTCATTAACACTAGTTAAATCAAAAGGCAGACCAAAGATTTCACAAGTCGTGTCCTAAGGATGTCATATAATGTACCTAAAATTTGCCGTTAGGATGTTCCTTCAAGATTCTGTATTGTGATTATTACCAAACCACAGTGTTCTGATTCCAGGAAATAATGGAGCTCTGAAAACAGAATTTGAAGCTGCTCATAGATACGTACTATAGGGTGGTCAGACTTAAAAGGAAGATCGGACAGCTCTTGGGGCAGGAAATCTGAAAAGCACAGAACACACAAAAAACATGAAATAGCTGCAAATCATTTTTATCTTCTTGTCTAAAAAGCATTAGAACCTCTAACTGTGTTCTGGTTGGGAAGCTTCACTCTCCTATTGACCTTTGTCAGAAATATAGAAAGTGATGGGAAACATAAAATTTCACAATTGTCTTGGGGGCAGGGGAAACTGATTCAGAGACAGCTATCCAAGGTGCAATTTCCTTTCACATTGAGGAGATTTCTTTTAATTTTCTGCTGTTATGAAATAAGCATCTGTTAGGACACAGAGCAAAAAAAAACAGACAAAGGTTGTAATTAATCCTCCTGACCTGAACTTCTTCTGGGTGTCAGCCTCCAGCCCTCTTATTTGACAAGCATGGGATAATAACACACAGGCAGTTGGGCGGAATGTAAACGAAGCTGTACATGTGTAGCTCAGTGTACATTTAAAAGAAGACTGCAAGCATGTCTTTTCTGCAATACAAAGCCAGCCTATTGCTTGCACTTTTTTTTTTAATTGTATACTTTAGTTACACTTTAGTTCCAGAAAAATAAAATGTGCTGAACATTCACCTTATTTTAGGTTTGAAGGCACACCTAAAAGAAACCAGGAAAAACACTGCTTGGAAAAGCTGAAATGTAAGTTGTAAGCTTTAAGGTCCGGTTCACACTTATGCGATGCGGGAAGGCTGCGAATCCGTAGCCTGTTCCCGCATCGCACACGCACCCCCGGCAGTTCACACTGCCATATGCGATACGCTGGGGGTGTCAATGTAATCTTAACGACACCCCCAGTTTGATCGCATATCGCAGTGCGATCTTGCAGTTCGCACAGGATCGGATCGCACAAGTGTGAACCGCTGTGCGATCCGATCCTGATGCGGCTGCAAAAAAGGGTCCTGTGCGAGTTTGCTGCGGGTGCGGTGCGAATTTAGCCATATAAAGTGTATGGCTAAACTCGCACCGCACAGCCGATCGCATGTAATGAAGGAGCAGTGCGCTCCGACATTACATGCGAACCCCGCACTCGCATAAGTGTGAACCGGGGCAAAGTGTAAGGCTAAACTCGCACCGCACAGCCGATCGCATGTAATGAAGGAGCAGTGCACTCCGACATTACATGCGAACCCCGCACTCGCATAAGTGTGAACCGGGGCTTATAATGAGTAACCTATCCCTGTATTCACAATTTATGAAGCAATTATAGTTATAACACCAAAACAAAAAAATAAATAATGCAGAACATAAGAGACCTAAGTTTGGATAATGGTCTGCCTTTGGCGGTTGGACTGAGAAGCCAGTGTAGCCTTTCAGGATCCATGCGAAATACAAAAGGAATCAGTCAGGGGATGTAATCTTTCACAGCTCGAAACACATCCAGACAATGGAAAGAATTCTCCTTTAGGTAAACTGGAGCCAGATAAAAGGATGTAAGAATGCTGTCTTGTTGAAGTGAAAGGCAGAACTACATTAAGAAGAATTCCTGGGCCTCAACACCCCCTTGTCCCAATGCAAAGTCAGAACGGGTTCTGGACAGGAAAAGGCCAACAGTTCAGCCAATTGCCCCTTAGAGGTGATGGCTAGAAATTAGTGCTGCAACGATGCGTCGACGTAATCGATTACGTTGACTACAGAAATACGTCGACGTGCATGAAAGGCTTTGACGCGTCACACGCCGGGCCGCTCTAAGATACGGCCAGCCCGCAGCGCCGCTTAAAGCATTGCCGGCCGGGCCGATGCATTGATTGGGGCTCCAGAGTGTCTGTCTCTTCTACATCAGCCGCTGTGAGCGGCATGACGTCCCGGGGCGGCTGCGCCTGCGCGGCAGTGCATCAACTGAGCTGACTCTCTGTGGCTGCAGACTGTCGCCAACGCCGATGATCCCTCCCACTGCCCCACACAGACGAGACGTCACGCGCCACTCCAGCAGCAGCATGTGATCGCAGGTGAGCCAGAGGGGTCTGCACTGGGAGGGGGGGCTTACTAAGTGGTCTGTACTAGGTGGGAGGACTAACTGAGGAGTCTGTGCTGGAAGGGGGCTTACTGAGGGGTCTGTACTGGGAGGGGGCTTACTGAGGGGTCTGTGCTGGAAGGGCCAATGTGGTGTGGGGGTGGAGGGACGAGAATATCCCTCCTGGAATGGTTGCAATGAAGGGGGCTCACAGGGATATTGGTGCAGACAAAAAAGACTTTATTGGTGAAGATGCACACACAAAAAAAGACATAAAAATCTCATCAATAAAAAGGTGTGGAAACTCATCAGGTAAACTGATTGACCCTGAAGACCCCTGCGGGTGTCAGGATGACACAGACAGCAAATAAACACGCTAATGTCCCCGCCTACCCAGTCCCATATAGGCACTGTTGTATGCAGGCTTAGTGTGATTGGTCTGAAAATAAACACCTGGGCCGGCCAGGAGATGAGACTTTCACCATTGGAAGTATGCCCTTTGTTTTATACTTCATGAGACTATGATGCTACACCTTGTCTTACATATGTGATGCCCAGATGACATTTGATGACATTCCGTCACACACTCAGCTATTCATCATACTGGTTCCAATTACTGGACGGGCATGCCCAGGTGTTCTCTCCTTAGGGCACCCATTCATTTTCTGCCTGGCCTACAGCACAGTTGCTCGGGCTTTTAGAGTGATACAAGGTCCTTTTCAGACCAATCACACTAAGCCTGCATACAACAGTGCCTATATGGGACTGGGTGGGCGGGGACATTAGCGTGTTTATTTGCTGTCTGTGTCATCCTGACACCCGCAGGGGTCTTCAGGGTCAATCAGTTTACCTGATGAGTTTCCACACCTTTTTATTGATGAGATTTTTATGTCTTTTTTTGTGTGTGCATCTTCACCAATAAAGTCTTTTTTGTCTGCACCAATATCCCTGTGAGCCCCCTTCATTGCAACCATTCCAAGAGGGATATTCTCGTCCCTCCACCCCCACACCACATTGGTACTTGTATTCCAGGTTGCGTAGGGCTCCCGGTCACTACTGACCGTGCGGTACGTTCCCCACTTGATTCTCGCCGGCTGATTTAGTCTGGCTTGAGAACACCTTCCAGCTACTCAGTTTTTTATGTGTTTTTTTCTCTGTGCTGGAAGGGGGATTACTGAGGGGTCTGTACTGGGAGGGGGGCTTACTGGGGGGTCTGTACTGGGAGGGGGCTTACTGGGGGGTTTGTACTGGGAGGGGGGCTTACTGAGGGGTCTGTCCTGGGAGGAGGGCTTACTGAGGGGTCTGTACTGGGAGGAGGGCTTAGCTAATCAAAAAAAGAACACTCAATTAAGCAAAATAATAAAATAAAAATAATCGTTAGATTAGTCGACTAATCGGAAAAATAATCGCTAGATTAGTCGACAGACAGAATAATCGTTAGTTGCAGCCCTACTAGAAATAAACACTGCCTTGGGGGTTAGTAGACAGAAATGCCTCTAATTGCTTCGCACAATGGTCTTTGAAGCGAAGAGAGAACCTTGGAGAGATCCCATGGAGTAACAGTGGAAAAAAGCAGGGGGAGATACATAGGAACTGTCCTGTACAAATGCCTAATATAAGAAATGGAAGACCAACAGCCTCTGAAACAATATAGACTGAGCTGAAATCTGACCCTTGAAAGTGCTAAGAGACAAATACTGGTGCAGAATCAGCTGCACTGAGAAACTCTAAGGGTGCAAGCTCAGAGAATCACACTAAGTGAGGTATGTCTTTTGATGGACCTTACAGGAAAAGTAGCCTTTGTAGCTACTAATATTATAGCCAACACCTCTTGTTAAAAAAAAAAAAAGCACAACATTTTATGTAAGCAATCCTTGCCATCTGAAAGAGCCTAGGAGTCTTACTAGGCTGGCGTACCACATCTACCTGGGTCAGTCTGAAGCAATTTGGATTATTAGAATGCCCTTCATCTCAATCCTGTGAAGCAGACATGGTAGAAGTTTCAGGAGAGAAAAAGTATAGATCAGGATGTGTTGATCCCATGTAGCCACTAGAACATCCACTGCTTCTGCTAGAGGATGCTTGAACCTGGAGACAAACCTGTCCAGTTTGTTGTTGAATTTGGAGGTGGACATCTGCCACCCCAAACCTGGTAAACAGGTCTTGGAAGAACACCTCCAGATGTACACAGTGCTTGGACTACTGTGGGTCCAAGCACTATCTTCTGATGACGTCTGCATGCTAATTGTCTATGTCCAGGATATACATGGAGAACAAGGTGGGAATGTGAATTTCCGCCCAGGACAAATCCAATCTAGCTTCTGGATTCCCCCACATTGTTAATGTAAGCCACCATATTATATTTTCCAACTGAATTCAAATTAGATTACCTTCCATTAAGATGGTCCAGTGCTACAGAAACAGCCAAATGGCTCAAAGGTCCAGGATGTTGAACGGGAGATGAGGCTTCCACAATAGGGTGCCTAGGCCTCTAAATCAGGCTGACATCTGTAGAGAGTTTCCTCCAAAAGATGGGAATGAAGGACTTCTGACTTCCAGAGCTAAATTCCCGAGCACAAGGCCAGGGACAACCAGGTCTGTGGTACCAAACTAATTGGTTTGTTCAAGGATTCATTAAGCTTGCCCAGGGGATAACAGAATTTTGTGCGTTGGTGGTCTGGATTGATATTGGGTAAATGGAGCTACTTGGAGGAGGGCCAAGACTCTAATGCCAAAAGAGAGTGTTGGATTACAAGAGGAGTGTAAAGCTTGAATCTGACATCACAGAATTAGAATTTTCTCTTGTTAAGAAACATTCTTGCTTCAGCTGTGTCTAGAACTAGACCCAAAGTAGTTCCAGCAATGATTTCTGAAATTTCAGGTTCCATTCAAAATGCTTTAATGTCTGGATAATCAAAGCCACATTGACCTACTGAGCCCACAATTTTTCTCTTCAACAGAAGGCTGTCAAAGTATCCCAAAATGGGGATGTTTGACAGCGCAGCAGGGCTAATACTTAGGCCATCTCCCTAGTAAACACTGGAGGTGTAGATGAGAGGTAGAAGGGCAGAGTAAAGATCAGGCAGCAAAGCATAGGAAACACTGATGTGTTGGAAAAATAAAACTGGGACATGCACATGTAGATTAGTGTCCTTGATGTTCACAGAAGGCAGAAAGTTTGTCTGGTGAAGGGAGGTAATGGCAGACATGATGAATTCCATATGGAATTTCTGAACTCGCATAAAGACATTCAGAGCCTAGAATTCCAAGATGGGGGTGAATGCTCCCTTAGGGTTTAGGCACTGTGGAAAAGCTTGAGTAAAAGCCCTGAATCCATTTTGCCACAGCAGCTGGGATCAAAAACACCTTGATACAGAAGTCCTACGAGGATCTGTGATTGGGGTCTGTAAGAATCACAGATGGTATAATAATTTTGTGGGCCTAACTGATATTTAAACATGTTGCAAAAGTGGTACTAAAGCCCCGTACACATGTACCGATTGTCGGCCGTAAATATTCGGCCGACGACCGATCGGCCGATTGTAGGCTTGTTAGTATGATGCTTCCGAGAGCCGACAGCGCATTTTCGGCCGAACAGAATCTGTCGTGCAGGCATTAAAATTTTTGTTGGCCAACACCAGAACGGCCGATTGTTCGCCAGTCAGTACAGATTTCGGCCGACAGACAGCAGATTAGCAAGACTGGGCATGCTCAGAAAAGAAAAAAGACAAGGAAAGTTAACCATCACATGACATCACTTCTGCAGTCGGCTGTTGTTGGCCGACAAAATTCGTGTGCAGTCTTTTGCAGTTTTCAACAGACACGACAGCCCTGGACAAAAGACCGACGATCAGTACGTGTGTACGGGGCTTTAGTCTGCAGTTTGTCTGTGGCCGCTCTAATTTTTGGGGCAGGCACGTAGCAGAAGCCAAGAAAAAAAAACTCCACTCAAGTATACAGAAATGCAGGAACCGCTGAGCAGAATCTCTGAATCGAAGGTGCACAGAGAGGAATGGTTGTGTGACCAAATGTCATTGCAGTCAGAGGACAGGAAAACTCCTGGATGTTGGAATGCAACTGAAAAAGCAGGGTGCAAGCAATGTCAGGAGGGAGAGCTGAATAAAGATGTCCTGCATGTGAACAAACCACTGGAGAAGGGAAGAGATCAGTTTGTGTGTGTGCATGCACCATCTCTGTGACGTCACCCATTGAGAAAACAGACTTCAGCTGCTTTTAGTGAATTTGGTCTTCCGGTATATTGTTGGACTTTTTAAGAAGGATTGATATAAGCATACCTACTTTCAATGTTTTGTTGCTCAGATTAAAGTTAGGTACCACACTTTAGAGAAGTGCCGTGACATGCCGGTGTGACTTTACATGTGATTGAACAAGTAAAAACCATGAAACCACACTTTCCCTAGGGCCATCATATTTCTAGCAAAAAATGGTAACTAACGTAAATATGAAAGGATTTGAGTCAGGTTAAAAATCTTCCTTTAGATTATGGGTAAAATCTTTTTAAACAGGGGACCACCAGTCAAAATAAAATCAAAGTTTTTTCTAGTTTTCAAAATGGCTATTGTGTGATCCTAATATTTTTTGGTCATTGGTTCCATCAATTTCCACAATTAATTTATAGCTGTTCCTCAGCTGACACGTTAACCCAACCTACCCTACCTGTATACAGACTTTACATCTATCTGTCCTTTCTGTATGATAAATCAGGGATTATCAGAGCAGACACTGCAGGCAGCAGTTTATCAATCCTGCTCTCTGTCTTTCAGTTGCTGCGCAAAAGATTTATGACAAGGATGATATGTGGTAACAAATAGCACACTATAAAGCAAAATACAATGTATTTTCAGTGAGCACATCTTTTCAGCTATTTCAGTGTTTCACTTAAAGCGATAATAGATGCGACTCCCCTATGACTCCAGACACCTGAAAGATGCATAGCATCAAATAAATGTGCAAGCCACAGGTTAAAGACACAAATAAAGAATGCCAAAATAGCCCTGATGTGCAAAACACACCAAATGTACAACTTTAAATGGGAAAACACACAAGATGCATTACACACAGACATCAATAAAACCTAGCAGATTTTCTAACTGTTCTCCACTCTATTCAAAATTAAATCAGAACTGAATAAGAAAATGCAATTTATTTATGGATTTATTTTTTAGGAGAATGAGGTTATTTTACATGTGCACCCAGCTCTTCTGTATAAATGACTGCTCAAGAATACAGCTAGTAGGAATGAGTCACTGTTTAACATAAAAGTAAAATTAGGTCAAACACAAAATTTGTGATTCATTCAGTACTGTGGGGATTTGAGCAGCTTCACTCGAAGTGAGGTAAAAGACAGAAAGATTTAAGAGAATTTCTGAATAATGAAATATGCATCAATATTACAAATATACTTAAATGTGTCAGATAAAGAGCCAAGTTTTTTTCTCAGGTGGGTAATATGCACTGTGCCCCACTGGTACCACCTAAATGCACAACCAACATGCATAAGTGGCTCTGCCACTCTGCTCATTCATACAGCGATTGTTCTTTATGTGATGTTGCAGCAAGGGTCATGTATTCATGGAATTAATCCCAGTAAGGCCGGCCATACATGTTCAGTTTTCTTGTACAATTTTCTGTTAGATTTACCACAAACCACATAATATGGAGGTCAAAGCTAAACAACACTTTCACTTGTATCCAATTAGGTAGGCCTTTGTTCTACATAGTTGAAGGTAAATTTCAAGACAATTGTACAGAAAATTGTAAGAAAATTGTATAATGTATGGCCAGCCTTAGACAGCCTAATGTACAGATAACATTCAGTTGATTGCCAGTTGTATTTTATTTATTTATTTATTTATTGGGAGGGATACCAGCTTTATGATCTGTGTTTCCTACTAATAACATTGGCTAAAAGTCCTAATTTTAGCAGGTAGGACAATAAAAACCAGCCAGGCAGCCACCCTAATTGCTGCTCTAGAAGCCATTTTGGGGAAGTATGTATCTCAGAGAGATGCCGTGGTCTCTCCCAGAACAGCTAATCCAGCATGCCAGGGCATCCCTGGCAGGAAACCCTTTCAGCTGCACTGCACTCTGATCTTTCACTAACAAATACAATATTTGTGTGATACCATTTTCCATACCATTTTCCATACCATTTTCATTGCCACAATAAACATATAAAACAACCCTAAACTTCCTTTTTTTTTTGTAAATTCAATATTTATTGAAAGAGGAACAGGCATACAATACATGTAAGAGCAATGGTACAGGTCCAAACACATGAGATAAACAGATAACAAATCAAACAGCAAAAACAAATCATAGGACATATGATCTCACAGTGAAAAATATTATATGAGAAGTAGGGATGCACCGAAATGAAAATTTTGGGCCGAAACCGAAAATGCAGGATGCCATTGACCGAAAACCGAAAATTACTTTTTCCCCCCAAATAATTTTAAAATAGATAGAACAGGGGCAAACACCAAAAACAGGCAGCGACGTACACCTGTCGCTGCCACCCTGTCACAGTATACAGTGGGTACGGAAAGTATTCAGACCCCCTTAAATTTTTCACTCTTTGTTATATTGTAGCCATTTGCTAAAATCATTTAAGTTCATTCTTCTTCCTCATGAATGTACACATAGCACCCCATACTGACAGAAAAACACAGAATTGTTGACATTGTTGCAGATTTATTAAAAAAGAAAAACTGAAATATCACATGGTCCTAAGTATTCAGACCCTTTGCTGTGACACTCATATATTTAACCCAGGTGCTTTCCATTTCTTCTGATCATCCTTGAGATGGTTATACACCTTCATTTGAGTCCAGCTGTGTTTGATTATACTGATTGGACTTGATTAGGAAAGCCACACACCTGTCTATATAAGACCTTCCAGATCACAATGCATGTCAGAGCAAATGAGAATCATGAGGTCAAAGGAACTGCCTGAAGAGCTCAGAGACAGAATTGTGGCAAGGCACAGATCTGGTCAAGGTTACAAAAAGATTTCTGCTGCACTTAAGGTTCCTAAGAGCACAGTGGCCTCCATAATCCTCAAATGGAAGACGTTTGGGACGACCAGAACCCTTCCTAGAGCTGGCCGTCCGGCCAAACTGAGCTATCGGGGGAGAAGAGCCTTGGTGAGAGAGGTAAAGAAGAACCCAAAGATCACTGTGGCTGAGCTCCAGAGATGCAGTCAGGAGATGGGAGAAAGTTGTAGAAAGTCAACCATCACTGCAGCCCTCCACCAGTCGGGGCTTTATGGCAGAGTGGCCCGACGGAAGCCTCTCCTCAGTGTAAGACACATGAAAGCCCGCATGGAGTTTGCTAAAAAAACACCTGAAGGACTCCAAGATGGTGAGAAATAAGATTCTCTGGTCTGATGAGACCAAAATAGAACTTTTTGGCCTTAATTCTAAGCGGTATGTGTGGAGAAAACCAGGCACTGCTCATCACCTGTCCAATACAGTCCCAACAGTGAAGCATGGTGGTGGCAGCATCATGCTGTGGGGGTGTTTTTCAGCTGCAGGGACAGGA
The DNA here is from genome assembly GCF_965119305.1 of Pelophylax lessonae. Taxonomy (NCBI): domain Eukaryota; kingdom Metazoa; phylum Chordata; class Amphibia; order Anura; family Ranidae; genus Pelophylax; species Pelophylax lessonae. The sequence continues at coordinate 111,272,096 of NC_138773.1, read as the reverse complement.
CGACTGGTTGCAATCGAGGGAAAGATGAATGCGGCCAAGTACAGAGATATCCTGGACAAAAACCTTCTCCAGAGTGCTCTGGACCTCAGACTGGGCCGAAGGTTTACCTTCCAACAAGACAATGACCCTAAGCACACAGCTAAAATAACGAAGGAGTGGCTTCACAACAACTCCGTGACTGTTCTTGAATGGCCCAGCCAGAGCCCTGACTTAAACCCAATTGAGCATCTCTGGAGAGACCTAAAAATGGCTGTCCACCAACGTTTACCATCCAACCTGACAGAACTGGAGAGGATCTGCAAGGAGGAATGGCAGAGGATCCCCAAATCCAGGTGTGAAAGACTTGTTGCATCTTTCCCAAAAAGACTCCTGGCTGTATTAGATCAAAAGGGGGCTTCTACTAAATACTGAGCAAAGGGTCTGAATACTTAGGACCATGTGATATTTCAGTTTTTCTTTTTTAATAAATCTGCAACAATGTCAACAATTCTGTGTTTTTCTGTCAGTATGGGGTGCTATGTGTACATTCATGAGGAAGAAAAATGAACTTAAATGATTTTAGCAAATGGCTGCAATATAACAAAGAGTGAAAAATTTAAGGGGGTCTGAATACTTTCCGTACCCACTGTATGTACTGTGATGGGTTGGCAATAGGTTAATTTAATTACCAATGGTATTTGTATTATGCAGCATGAGGGGGTTAATGTATTGTCACTGCTGGTCACTCATCTAATGAGAAGTCAAAAGAGATCTGCGGGGCACCAGCCTCCCGGAGAGGTCTCAATCCCCACCGGCATTTAACAAATGGCCGGCAATCAGAGAGGAACAATCCAGGTAACCTGACCCTCCCGCAGTCGTTCAAGAAGTAACTAGCGTACGTATGCCCGGGGGGGGGGGGGAAGGAAATTTTCCAGAAGTAGGGTAGAACGTGTAGAACAAAAAGGGAGAGGAGAGTGCAGAGCATTGAAGGAGGAAGGTAAGAGAGAGAAAGAGAGAGGGAGAAAAAACAAAAAAAAGGGGGGGGGGGGAAAGGGGGGGGTGAGGGAAAGGTAGAGAGGAGGGGGGAGGAGATGGCCAATCAGTCTACCCGTATCAATCTAGGCGACAAGATCTTTGTATTCTGCAGAAAAACTGAACTGCCAGTAGTACCATTGTTTGAGGAACTTCTCTCTAGTGCCCCTTTTGGCGGCCACAAGATCTTCCATTTCATTGATATTTTCCACTTTGCGCAACCACATTGCTACCGTGGGAGGTTGCAACTGTTTCCAGAGAAGAGGGATACAGCTCTTGGCCGCCGTGAAAAGGAGCGGCAGAATTGATTTCAGGTAGGACGATCGCGGAAAGCTATTGTGGTTGAGGAGGAAGAGAGCAGGACTCAAAGTGAGGGCATAGTCCGTGAACTTTTGCACAATGCGTAATACCTCAACCCAAAAGGGCTGCAGGTGGCTACAGGACCAGAAGATGTGGAGAAGGGATCCCCACTCCTCCCCGCAGCTCCAGCAGAGATCAGAACAGGAGGGGAACATCTTGTGTAACCTGACCGGGGTGTAGTACTACCTGGTCAAGAACTTATATCCAGCCTCTTGATATTTGGAGCACGTGTAAGTTTTATGAGTGAAGAAGAAAATACCATCAACCTGGTGGTCCGACAAGGAAAGCCCCAGGTCCCGTTCCCAGCGAGTTAGGTACAGGGGTTTGAAGGAAGGTTCAGGTCCCGTCAGAAGACGATAAAGCAAGGATATGGTATGGCGCAATGGAGAATCCGACGCACATAGGTCTTCGAAGGGTGTGAGGCGTCAAGCAAATGAGGCCGCAGGTGGTAAGGATTGCAGGAAGTGAGCCAGCTGTACCTTTTGCCATTATGACAAAGCGGCAAAGGAGCTGCCTGAGAAGAGAGTCTGCCGAGAAACACATTGTCCTCGGACGATAAAGTGTCTGGCCTGATGGAGACCTCTGGTCTTCAGGGTGTGAAAACCTGGGTCTGTCAAGCCCGGGTTAAAGTCCCGGTTCTCAATCACCGGGAACAAAGGAGAAGGCAAGTTTGCAATCAAGCCATCCCTGCACATCCTACGTCCCAACCACAGAGTGGCCCCTATGGTCAGGTGGTCAGATGCCCGTTTTGGCAAGGTGGCAGCGCCCCATAAGAGTGATTTCGGGGGAGAATCCCCGTAGCTCTGTTCAATCCGTACCTGTTTCAGGGGTCCATGGATATGCCAGTCCAGAATCCTAGCAAGGTGACAGGCTGCATAGTACATCATTGCGTCCGGAAAGGCCATGCCTCCACTTAATTTGGGCATACAAAGAACCTTTAGCAACAGGTGGGGGGGCCCTAAGCCAAAGAAACCTACGGAAGGTTTCGTTTATCTTCCGAAGGAAGGCCAGGGGAACGAAGATTGGAAGGGCTTGCAGCACATAGAGCTGACGGGGCATAACATTCATTTTTATAATGTTACAGCGCCCGAACCAAGAAAACATCCCCTTCTGCCACCCCTGCAAATCCTTCCGAATACGGGCTAGAAGAGGAGGGAAGTTGCACTCAAAGATGCGGTCGGGACAATTGGGAAGGAAGACGCCCAGATACTTGATATGAGAGGAGCTCCACTTAAAGGGGAAATCCATTTTGAGAAGGTTCAACAAAGCCGGGGGCACCGCAACTGGTAGAGCTTCGGATTTCTGGTGATTGATTTTGTAAGGGGACAGCGCTTCGTAGGCACGAAACTCCTTCATAAGATTAGGCAGGAATATAAGTGGCTTAGTAAGAAAAAAGAGGAGGTCATCGGTGTAAGCCGCAACCTTCGGAGCGAGCGACAAAGAGACTGACATCCCCCCTATGTCAGCATTGGCCCTGATTGATCTCAAGAAGGGCTCAAGGGTCAGGACGAAAATCTGGGGGGACAAAGGGCAAAATATAGTGGTGGCAGCATCATGGTTTGTGCCTGCTTTTTTTCAGCAGGGACAGGGAAGATGGTTAAAATTGATGGGAAGATGGATGGAGCCAAATACAGGACCATTCTGGAAGAAAACCTGATGGAGTCTGCAAAAGACCTGAGACTGGGACGGAGATTTGTCTTCCAACAAGACAATGATCCAAAACATAAAGCAAAATCTACAATGGAATGGTTCACAAATAAACATATCCAGGTGTTAGAATGGCTAAGTCAAAGTCCAGACCTGAATCCAATCGAGAATCTGTGGAAAGAACTGAAAACTGCTGTTCACAAACGCTCTACATCCAACCTCACTGAGCTTGAGCTGTTTTGCAAGGAGGAATGGGCAAACATTTCAGTCTCTCGATGTGCAAAACTGATAGAGACATACCTTAAGCGACTTACAGCTGTAATCGCAGCAAAAGGTGGCGCTACAAAGTATTAACTTAAGGGGGCTGAATAATTTTGCACGCCCAATTTTTCAGTTTTTTATTTGTTAAAAAAGTTTGAAATATCCAATAAATTTCGTTCCACTTCATGATTGTGTCCCACTTGTTGTTGATTCTTCACAAAAAATTACAGTTTTATATCTTTATGTTTGAAGCCTGAAATGTGGCAAAAGGTCGCAAAGTTCAAGGGGGCCGAATACTTTTGCAAGGCACTGTATGACTCGAAATGACTTTACTTTTTTAAGTTATTAAATATTTGCATTTTCTCAAGATGTGTTAAAGCAAAATGAATGTGCCTGTTAGGTTTCTGACACCACAGTCACTTAAAATACCTCAGTGTGTTCTGATTTTTAGGACACTGGCTGTTTAACAATGGAAATACTTAACATGTTTTTAGTGACTGTGGTGTTGTAACATGACCGGACAAAGGAGTTTGACCTCAGCAGTGTTAGTCCCCCCATATCAAAATTTTTGAACAAAACATATGCAGTTGGTTAGATCAATTGTTTTTTGCGTTAGATCTCACACAGAAGTAGAGATATTAATAGTTATTTGCAGGGGGGCTAACCCGTCATCAGCACCCCCTTATCAAAAAATTGACCAAACAATGAGCTATTTTGGAACACATTTGTTAGATCCGGTATGATCAACTAGTTGTTTTGTTAGATCTCACATAATTACAGACTTATTAAGTGATTAATGAGGGGGGATAACTCCCCCGCGTGCAATTTTCAGGTAAAATTTGATTCAGGCTAATAGGCCTTTGTTAGATCAAGTAAAATCAAGTGGTTTCAACATTAGATCTCATATAATAATATAAGGCTAGCCCCCCCCCCCCCTTATGTAATACCAAATATTCATAATATCTCTGTAATTATATGAGATCTAATGTTAAAACCACTTGATCTTACCTGATCTAACGAAGGCCTATTAGTCTGAATTAAATTTTACCAGAAAATTGCATGTGGGGGGCTAGCCCCTCTATTTAATACTACCTAATATCTGTGTTTTCATGTGAAATATCTCTGTAATTATATGAGATCTAACGTTGAAACCACTTGATCTTACCAGATCTAATGAAGGCCTATTAGCCTGAATCAAATTTTACCTGAAAATTGCATGTGGGGGGGGGGGGGCTAGCTCCCCCTCATTAATCACTTAATAAGTCTAATTATGTGAGATCTAAAAAAACAACTAGTTGATCATACCGGATCTAACAAATGTGTTCCAAAATAGCTAATTGTTTGGTCAATTTTTTGATAAGGGGGGGCTGATGATGGGTTAGCCCCCCCTGCAAATAACTGTTAATATCTCTACTTCTGTGTGAGATCTAACACAGACAACAATTCATCTAACCTGATCTAACAAAGATCCAACCAACTGCATAGGTTTTGTTCAAAAATTTTGATATGGGGGGGGCTAACACGGCTGAGGTAGGATTTTGAGCTGTTTGGGCATTCAAAGTGTTTCTTTAATATGCCAAGAAAAAAACACTAAGCAGTTTTGTTAATGTTGAAAATAAAACAAAACCTTTCCTGACCCTGACTTTTAACTGATTTAAAGGTGAAAATTGGGGTAGATCAGTATTTTGACTTGATTTGTGACTTGACCAAAAAAAATGACTTGACTTGACTTGCTTGATTTCTAGCAGGGACTAGACTTGACTTGCTTGCTTTTCGCCACAGTAACTTGGGACTTGCTTGAGACTTGAAGGTTAAGGCTTGAGACTTGCTTGTGACTTGCACATGTGTTACTTACTCCCATGTCTGAATGTTAGCATGGCCGGTGTGACCTTACACTTTTATTGTGAGGGGTTGGCTTATCCAAAAGTCCCTTTAGTGGCCCTTCTAACCAAGCTGACCCAATTTTTAAGCTCAGATAAATGCATTATGGTTACAAACAATTTGATTTGGCAAATTTCCTCATTTTGCCAGGATTGTGAATTTCGAACCTGCTGGATCCGCCACAAATTCATTGGTAGCAGCAAACATGATTCAAACTCTTATTAAAATCATAGGACCATACAGTGTACCAGGGCCTTTTGTTTTATGTTTTTGGAGCAGCATGGTGCTGCATGCAGGCAGCCTATATTCATCAATGAAGGAGCTATGGCTGTATGGACACCCAAGTTTGACAGATATGCAGGGAAGGGTGCAGTGAGTTTGGGGCTGTTTGAATGAGCAGAGCTAAAGATTTTTTTTTTAATGCAAAAACACTGAAATGTTAACACACTGCAAAATAAAAATTGTGTATGCCTGCGTACTTGCAAATTTGTGTTACCTGTTTTACTATCAATATTTGTTATTATCTATTTGCCATCTTGCCTGGTGTGTTGTTCAGCATTAATAGGAAGTGATAAAGGGGTGCTACTATGCGAGGGAAGTGAGTAATCCTTCCCTCTAAGGAAGTTTACTACTTGTTCACACATAGTGGGTGACCTACCTTTTTCCACACTGAACCAATGCAGGTAACTATCAGGGCACATAGAAAATGATTCATTTCTACATGCCCTATTCACACTGCAATGCAGCCAAGAGGTGCAGTGTTCTCCAGTACAATGCAGTTATGTAGCATTTTACTGAGGCGCACTGAAGACACCACATATCACTGCGCTACTATACAGAGAAGTGTATAAAGTGTCACTTTGTGCACTTCAAATAAACCTATGACCTCTAGCTTGTGAAGCTGGAAGAGCCGGAGCAAATATTTGGATTTTTTCTACAGCTTCCCTGTAAAATCTATTTCTTGGAGTACATCATGGGACACAGAACCATTTATTACTATATGGGTTATAGGCGACCCCTTAGGTGAATGGACACTGGCAACCAATCAGACAGGAAGTCCCCCTATATAACCCCTCCTACACAGGAAGAACCTCAGTTTTGTAGCAAGCAATAAATACCTCATACAAGAGGTACTCCAAGAAATTGATTTTTCAGGTAAACTGTAGAAAAAAAATCCATATTCCTTTATCGTACATCATGGGACACAGAGCCATATTCATTACTATATGTCCCATAGCAATGCATCTGAGGGGAGGTGGACACCATAACTATTGCCATCAGACCACAAAAGATCTATATAGCTGCCTGCAGAACACTGCGGCCAAATGCAGACTCCTCCTTAGTCCCAACATCCACTTGATATAATCTAGTGAACGTATGCATCGTCGCAAGTCGCGGCTTTGCAAATCTGAGCCATAGAAGCTTGATGGCGAACTGCCTCCTCTGGTAGAGTGCTCCTTTACCAGAAAAGGTGGAACCTTCCCTTTAAAATCATACGCCTGGATAATAACCTGGCAAATCCAAGACAATAAATCATAAACTTGGACTCAGCCTGCCCTTTCCTGGGATCTTCTGGTAGCATAAACAAAAGATCGGTCTTACGAAGCTGAGCCAACCTTTTCAAGTAAATCTTAAGTGCACATACTACATCAAGAAAATGTAATAACTTTTCCTCCTCTGTTTGAGGATCTTGAAAAAAGAAAGGCAGTATAATGTCCTGATTCAAATGAAAGGCGGACAACACCTTGGGAAAAAAACCTGGGTGTGGACATATGGTCACCCTATCTTGATGTAAAATCAAGAATGGCTCTTTACAAGAAAGAGCTGCTAGTTCTGATACTCTTCTGGCTGAAGTTACTCTTCTCGCTGAAGTTATCGCAATCAAAAAGACCAATTCGCTGGTCAAAAGAGCCAGGGGAATATGCCCTGTAGGCTCAAAATGCTGTTTCTGTAAAACTGCCAACACCAAATTTAGGTCCCAGGAACACAATGGTGGCTTCACTGGTGGAAGCATACGTAACATTCCTTGAACAAAGGTTTGAACAAAGGAATGCGAAGCGATCCGTCTCTGGAATAAGACCGACAAGGCTGAAATGTGACCATTTATAGTTCCTAAGGCTAATTTCATATTGTCTACCCCTACTTGCAAGAAGGCTAAAATTATCCCAATGATATATTTGCAGTGATGCAATTTCCTGGCCTCACATCAGGTAATGTAAGATTTCCAGACTCTGTAATAAATGCTTCTAAAGATTGTTTTTTTTAGCATTTATCAGGGTAGAAAATGCAAGACCAGATATACCCCGCTCCTTCAAAATCAAGGCTTCAATAGCCAAGCCATCAAATTTAGAGATTGTAAAGCAGGGTAAAATATCGGCCCTTGAGAGAGCAGGTTTGGACTCCATGGAAGAACCCAAGGCCTTGTCACTGCCAATTTTTGAATTTGTGCATACCAAAACCTCCTCGGCCATGCTGAAGCTTAAGGATTACTGGTTTCCCCTCTACCTGGATTCTGTGTAACAGATGTGGCAGCAGCTGAACCGAAGGAAAGGCATAGATCAGAGAAAATTCCTCCTAAAGAGTCACCAAGGCATCCACCGCAATTGTGTGTGGATCTCTGGTCCTGCAGACAAATCTTTTCAACTTGTTGTTGAACCTGGATGCCAACAGATCTACATCTGGGATCCCCCAGCATTGCCAGATCAATGCAAAGATCTCAGGGTGTAAGGACCATTCCCCCGAAACCATCTGTTGATGACTCAGAAAGTCTGCCTGCCAGTTTTCTATTCCTGGAATGAAAACCACTGATAGGCATGGAACAAATGTTTCTGCCCAGGATAGGATGATATCCACCTACTTCTGGGCTGACTGACTTTTGGTGTCACCCTGATGGTTGATATAAGCCACAGCAGTAGCATTGTTGGATTGTACCCTGACAGGGTAACCCCAAAGTCTGGGCGTCCAGTACTTTAAAGCCCGACAAACTGCTCAGGTTTCCAAGACATTGATGGGAAGACTTTTCTCTGCCCAAGACCACTTTCCCTGGACAGTGGCTTCCTCCAGAACCACTCCCCAACCAGAGAGACTGGCATCTGTAGTCACTATTTTCCAAACTACTGGAAGAAAGGATTTCCCTTTCCCTTTCTCCAAATTCTGGTTAACAACCACCAATGTAGTCTCTGGCATACTCTTGATACCAGAGACATGCACCAGTCTGGGGACTGGACCTTTCTGGTCCACGCTGCCAGAATGTTGTTCTGTAAGGGTCTGGCATGGAATTGAGCATAGGGAACTGCTCCAAATGAGGACACCATCTTCCCTAGTAACTTCATGCAAAGATGGCCTTCTTACGGATCAAAACAGATCGTCTGTGACCTTTCTTGATGGTAAGAATACCTTTGCCTGTATCGTGTCCACAAGGAAACCCAGATATTCCAGACGCTGAACCGGCTGTAATGCAGACTTTGCCAAGTTCAGAATCGAACCCAGACGTTCTAAGAACTGTACTGTCTGGAAAGCAAACTGTACTGTCTGGAAAATCTATTAGCAATAGATCATCTAAATATCATAGTACTGATATCTCTTGAGACCTTAGAGCAGCCAATTCTGGAGCTAGGATCTTTGTGAACACTCTTGGAGCCGTGGATAACCCAAAGGGCAGGGCCATAAACTGAAAATTACCATTTTCTACTGGAAAGCGTAAAAACCTTTGATAGGCCTGAAAAATAGACACTTGAAGGTATGTATCCTTGTATACGGATGGAAGAAATTCCTCTCCCTGCAGGGAGGTCATGACTGATTGAATTGACTCCATGTAATGTTCTGGTACCTTTGGTACCCTAATTCCACTTTTCCTAAGTGTATGCGCCCCACCATTCTCTTTTGGTAAGGTGCGCATACACCTTTAAGACCGATGCTGTCATCACTGAGCGCCGCTGGAGCGGCTATTTCAACCTCCGGTGGTCTCACTCACATGTTCGTTCAACGCCGCATAATCTGCCTTGAAGCTCTCATGCTTGCAAGCATACCTCGCTATCGGAACCACGCTGCTGATCCCTGTATCCCGTTACCGGATCATCCGCTCTTGCCGAACCTCTCCTCTACTACATTGCTACTAGTGATAAGTACCCCACAGGGGAAACCTCTATAACCTTCATACTAAAGCTTACACTATCTAGCTCTGCATACTAAGGACTATTACTACATCTGCATTAACTAAGATTGCTAGCTCTTGAGCCTAATACCATCTGCTCTTGCACTGGGTTGGTCTATCCTGTATGTTCACCTGCTACTCTATCATCTGCTACCATACATGATTTCTAAACCTATCTGCATCCCATCTGCTACTATCTTACTTTCAAGAACATTCCTTTCAAGTGTCTGTCATCTACCATCTCTACCCAACCTGTCTCTGCAGCCTATCATCACTATATTACTATACATATAAGTCACTCTAGGAACATCTTATTGAGTGTGTGTATTTACTTGCTGAATTGAGACTATCCACACATGATGAGTCTTGGGAGTTGGGATTGGTGTCTCAGCGTTTCTCTACATGACTACTGAAGTGGAATATTTCTGCAGCTGTAAATCCACATTATACATAAAACGCAGGAGCGTTACACTCCATAAGGAAAGTACAAATGTTCAGAAACTGGTTCAGAGCTTTGAGATCCAGAATAGGTCTTACATCTCCGTTCGGCTTAGGGACTATGAAAAGGTTTGAGTAAAAACCCTGAATCTTTCTCCGTCTGGAACCTCTGTAATCACTCTTTGGGACCTTAAATGGTCCAGAGCCAGAAAGAGAGATCTTATTTTTAGAGGATCCGCAGGTATGTTTGACTTTATAAACCGAGGATGCAGGAACACCCAGAATTACAGTTTGTATCCCTGCGAGATAGTGGAAATAACCCAGTTGTCCTGGAACCATAGCAGCCTTGCAACCACCTGGTTGAGTGGGGGCACCCCTTCACAAGGTAGGCTTAGAGGTAGACTTGGTAGATCTCTGGGCCCAGGGTTTCCTCTGCCCTTGCCCTGAAGGCTTGGTTCTGGATCCAGACGTCTGGGACCAACGCAACTGCCTGGGAATAGTCAGCAACTTTTTACACGGTAATTCCGCAAACCAGCTCTTTAGCCATAGGATTCTGTGCATATGCACTGTCAAGAGGGCAAACCATGACATTTGCTGTATGTATACATTTGCTGTATGAAGTCTTTAAGAGCATCCAATGTCTGGACCCCCTGAAAACATTCCGAAGTCAGAGCCGGGACCATCACCCTTTAAAGTAAAAGGTCCTGCACCGCCCCAAAAAGAGCCTGTAAGCTGACTGTGGACAGCCGCACATTGGAAGGAAGAACCTTACCGGAGGGTAAGGACGAAATTCAATCTTTTAGCCGGACCAAATTACCTCGTGAACCCACCTGACATGTACTAGGGGAGTCCACGGGTCCTAGAACCAGCAAAGATGTCCCCCCACCCCAGATTTGGGGGAGGGCGCACCTTCATGCTGAAGGGGCCTTGTCCACAGCTCTGGAGAAGCCTGCTCTTGACTTGCCAGACCAAGTTCACTTGGATCCTCCAGAGGAGGCCCCGAAGGGCTCCAATCCCTTGTCAGTCGACCCTGAGGAACGAAAAAACTTCTTACGAGCCGAGAAGGAGGGCCCACATCTAAAACAAAGGTCCCTGCCTTTAGTAGCCTACGCAAGAATGGTACTCTTCCCCCCTGTGAGACCTTTATTGATGTCATCCAGGGTAGCACCAAACAGGCAATCTCCTTGAAAAGGAAGTTCAGTCAAGGCCTTTTTAGAAGTCTGGTCTGCAGACCAGCATTTGAGCCAAAAAACATGCTGAAGGACCACTGCCGAAACAAAGAGCCGACCCAACAGGGGAGCCGCATCCAAAGAGACATGGCAGATAAACGGCAGCCCCTGGACCAGCTGGTCCGCCAGCTCAGCAATGGCAGAGGGGAGCTACTGCCCCTCCATGTCACGGCGCAAAAGCCTAGCCCATTCGGTCAGAGTTTGCGACACCATGGCAATGGTGAATATCGGCCTCAGTGCCGATTCAGCCAGGGTGTACATATTGCGGGCCACAGCCACCGCCTTCCTATCAGCCAGGTTATTAAGAGCCAGGGATTATTCAACCAGAATCATGATTGCCTTGTTAATCTGGAAAATGGAGGGTCCACCACCAGTGGAACAGTCCACTTCTAAAGAAGGGACTACTCATAGGGGTATCACCTAGCAAAATCGCTTAGGAACCCCAAGGGGATGCTTTGGTCATCCCCACTATTTAGTAACAATTCATAGGAGGGGGAAAGAGAACACCTTTTCCACTCTGGATGGGTTGTGAATGCCAAAGGGAACCTGCGCCCCTGCCGCAGCTGCAACTTCCATCTTTAAGGTCTTATGCAAAGCTAAAATCAGTGCGTCCACCAGCGCCTTTTCGTACGCAGTTGCAAAAGTGGATGAATCCTCCTCACTATCTGAGGATTCAGGACGCGTGGTCGCAGACCCAGCAGGGTGACCAACGTCAGCGACGACTGAATCAGATTCAGGATCTGATGAGACAGATAAGGCAGGGGAAGGCGGGGGGCGCTTTTTGCAAGCCCGTTGCCCAAAAGCCACCTCCACCAAGGACACCAAGGACCCTAGGACTGCCATCAGGGTATCGATGGTATCAATGGATGGATTGGACCTGGAGGGCCCCACAGCCTCAGAGGGGATCAGGTGGGGAGATGTGCTCCATAGACTCCATGAGTCACCAGGGGGACCCCGCAAAAAAGTGTAAAACATTGCTAAGGGTCAACCCCCACTGCTCTGGCAGCCCACCCGGCTGCCAGCCACAGAGCACCAATCGATCCTCAGTAGAGAGGGAGACCGGCGATCAGGAAATAAAAGTGATCCAGGAGTCAGCACCAGGGGATGAGGAGGGGCTCCCACAGTTGAAATCGCTGCCCAGGAAGGCTCTACTGTCATGGCCATTGCTATTTCCAATGCTGGACTACTGGAAAATGGCCACTGGGCTACACAAAACATGGCCGTCGTGCATTACAGCACACAGGTTACAAAAAAATGGCAGCCCTGTGCGGCACCACGAGGCTCCCAGGGACCCAGGAGGGGTTTCCTAGGCCTCAGAAAATGGCACGGGTAGGAAGAGGGGGGCCCGGTCATGAGCCCCCACCAGGTACAGCCCCCCAGCCGATCACCTGGTCACCAGCGGTGCACCCCCCCCAGCCCCAACTGCCAGCACAACACCCTGCCCCCACCCTAGGTGGTGGACCAGGCCACTTCACAGCCCCAGCGTCAGTGAAGGGGGGGGCGGATGGGGGGAGAGATGGCCAACAGGGGACACCAGACTGATTAGGAGGATGCCTAACGGGAAGGAGGGGAACCGTCCTATGGAGGGACCCACGTCCACCCCAAAACCCTCCAGGGGGAGAGGGGGACAGTTAATTACCATACCAGAAACCAGGCGGGCACCACTTTAGACAGAACCTCCTCTTCATCGAAATGGGGGGCTATCGGCCAGGAGGAACGCTGCAATTCGAGCCGAGACCCGGGCGTATGTGACCTCACGAGGCGTTTAACTCCCAGGCCAGCCCCCGTCCTAGCACAGAGCTGAGGTCTGCGCGCGCTCGCTGGCCAGACTGGGATGACCATTGGATCTAGATTATCCAGCCCGTTGCCCGGTCCGGCAGTTCATTGTAGAAAAATATTCTATCTAAAAAGAAAAAATTGCCAGGACCAGAGATCCCAGCAAGGAACTAGGACTATGCAGAAAAAACTGAGTACCTATAGCAGAGAGAGGGGGTATACCCCCTAGGACTGCCCATAGGCATAGCCAGACTTTATTCTGCCTAGTGTTCTAACCCTGTAGAGGGCAGTATAACACAATGGTTAAGAAGATCAGGAGCTGTGTCCGTCAATGAACGAAAGAGAAATAATAGTTCTGCTTTATTGATTTTTTTAATGCATATGTATTTTTTGTGTGTGTGCCTGCCTGTAGTAAAGCTTTAAAAAACGTATTGTTCTGCTTTTCTTTTCCTTGTTGTTTGTCCCAGCTAAACTACATGGGACATTGAATTCATTTGCTAATGAGCACTTGTCAGCGGTCACTTTATTTTCAATACACTAATTTCATTGTGCTGTAAATTACATGATTGCAGACAAGAGGTTGAATTACACTGTAGCAAGTGACTAAAATGTCTGGGTCACTGGGGCACTACGGCTGGACTTACATGGTTGGCAAACGAAAGTGCTTGGCAGACAGTTCTGAATCTTGCCTCCTGAACAATGGGGCTGAAATTAACCACACCGCATAGTTCAGGCTTGCATTACAGGGAGCAGCACAGTGCAGTGGGCCACCTAAATTATTTATATTACAAACCCGATTCCAAAAAAGTTGGGACACTGTACAAATTGTGAATAAAAACAGAATGCAATGATGTGGAAGTTTCAAATTTCAATATTTTATTCAGAATACAACATAGATGACATATCAAATGTTTAAACTGAGAAAATGTATAATTTTAAGGGAAAAATACATTGATTTTAAATTTTATGGCATCAACACATCTCAAAAAAGTTGGGACAAGGCCATGTTTACCACTGTGTGGCACCCCCTCTTCATTTTTTAACAGTCTGCAAATGTCCTGCAAATGTCTGGGGACTGAGGAGACAAGTTGCCCAAGTTTAGGAATAGGAATGTTGTCCCATTCTTGTCTAATACAGGTTTTTAGTTGCTCAACTGTCTTAGGTCTTCTTTGTTGCATCTTCCTCTTTATGATGCGCCAATTTTTTCTATGGGGGAAAGATCTGGACTGCAGGCTGGCCATTTCAGTACCCAGATCCTCCTTCTACACAGCCATGATGTTGTAATTGATGCAGTATGTGGTCTGGCATTGTCATGTTGGAAAATGAAAGGTCTTCCCTGCAAGAGACAACATCTGGATGGGAGCATATGTTGTTCTAGAACTTGGATATACCTTCAGCATTGATGGTGCCTTTCCAGATGTGTAAGCTGCCCATACCACACGCACTCATGCAACCCCATAACATCAGAGATGCAGGCTTCTAAACTGAGCGCTGAGAACAACTTGGGTTGTCCTTGTCCTCTTTAGTCCGGATGACAAGGCATCCCAGTTTTCCAAAAAGAACTTCAAATTTTGATTCGTCTGACCACAGAACAGTTTTCCACTTTGCCACAGTCCATTTTAAATGAGCCTTGGCCCAGAGAAAACACCTGCGCTTCTGGATCATGTTTAGATTTGGCTTCTTTTTTGGCCTATAGAGTTTTAGCTGGCAACAGCGAATGGCACGGTGGATTGTGTTCACCGATAATGTTTTCTGGAAGTATTCCTGAGCCCATGTTGTGATTTCCATTACAGTAGCATTCCTGTATGTGATGCAGTGCCGTCTAAGGGCCCGAAGATCACGGGCATCCAATATGGTTTTTCAGCCTTGACCCTTACGCACAGAAATTGTTCCAGATTCTCTAAATCTTTGGAGGATATTATGCACTGTAGATGATGATAACTTCAAACTCTTTGCAATTTTTCTCTGAGTAACCCCTTTCTGATATTGCTCCACTATTTTTCGCCGCATCATTGGGGGAATTGGTGATCCTCTGCCCATCTTGACTTCTGAGGGACACTGCCACTCTGAGAGGCTCTTTTTATACCCAATAGGTTGAAAATTGGTCCTCCAGCTGTTCCTTATATGTACATTTAACTTTTCCGGCCTCTTATTGCTACCTGTCCCAACTTTTTTGGAATGTGTAGCTCTCATGAAATCCAAAATGAGCCAATATTTGGCATGACATTTCAAAATGTCTCACTTTCAACATTTGATATGTTATCTATATTATATTGTGAATAAAATATACGTTTATGAGATTTGTAAATTAGTCCATTCCTTTTTTACTCACAATTGGTACAGTGTCCCAACTTTTTTGGATTTGGGTTTGTAGATTACATTGCTCCCCTTGTTGGTGTCCCCCACCAGTAGAGTGATTTGAAAGCCAAAAGAATGCTGCCTGATAACAAACATGGTCTTCTGCTGTTTAGCACCTCTGTGAATCCCTGTTGACTTGGCTACATTTTGATCCATGTAAAGTATGTATGGCCACCCTTAATCTTGTAAAGACTTGCCTGAGGGGCATGGTGTACAGCAAGCATTTCTACCCGTTAGAAGGAATATTCACCAATGTCTGCCTTTGCTGGCTGGTTCAATCCTCCCCACACTGTGGGAGGGGGGGGTTCAAAAATATTAATATATAAAAAAATAAAGTACCCATCATACACATAAACACCTACATGCATACACATACATACAGTTTGGATGCACATGCATATGTAAACACCTATTAAACAGCACATATTAGTTATCCCCAAATGCATGGGGCAGAAGAATTAATTTAGGGCCCTGCTTTGGGTTTCATGTTAAATTCATGAGCTTTAAGGTCTGGATCACATTTTTATATGTACTTAGAAATGCATAAAATAAATGTATAAAAAAATACAAACAGGCAGTTGAACCCATCTAAAAAAATATTATGTAGTAACTTGGGGCTGTGCATATGCGGCTGCTATGACTGAAAAGCAAAATTATATCCTCCTCCCCCTGCATTCTGCAAATATGTTTTATCCGCTAAGTGAATGGGATCGTACTGCAATCATGAACAAAAGACATATTTACAATAAAAAATCCTCATTCAACTGCCAAAATAAAAGGGGTATTCAGAAAGGGGCAGTATTGTCTCCTAAATGCCTGAAGCCGCTCTCTACCACTTCACTACCACTCTGTTTCAGAGAGGCAGCAAGGGTTGTCATCCATGTGAACAAGCCCCGAAGCACTCATCAGGGAGGCTCATAGTCTCCCCTACCTCTATGATCCTTCCCATTCTCATTCAACTGCCAAAATAAGAGGGGTATTCAGAAAGTGGCAGTATTGTCTCCTAAATGCCTGGAGCTGCTGCTCTACCACTTTGCTACCACTCTGTTTTAGAGGGGCTGCAAGGGAAGCCATCCATGTGAACATGCCCTGAAGCACTCATCAGGGAGGCTCATAGTCTCCCCTACCTCTATGATCCTTACCATCGCTACTAGAAAGATCAAGAGAGATGCAGAAGAGGCTGCTGCTGCTGAGATGATGAGGCGTATAAAAAGCACTTGTGGCAGCTGCAAACAGCACTATGAAATCAGCCATGCTTCCTCAACACAAGACACAAAACCAGGAAGCATATTCATTGATGTCACTACAGGAAAATAATCCTTATTTGCTAAAACCAAAAAAGCATCACACATGAAAACACATGTGAAAAGCGATTCGACATGCAAAAACGTTCATAAAAATAATAATATAAAACGCACCAAGGAGGACATGGAGAGATGTGAATAAAAGTGTTGCAATTGGTCACCTATTTACAATTTAGAGCAAACTTTATCAACCTTTTAATACCCTTGAAATCATTTTCATGCCTTGGGGAACCCCTGCTAAATTTTTCATTATTGAAAAAAGAATGCAGTGTATCTAGCATATTTGACACAGAGAGCAGATTGTTTTTAACACTCCCTTACTCTATAAGAAAAAAATGTTTCAGTAACAATCATAAAATTAAATAAATATTAATAATGGCCAGAAAGGAAACCCCGACAATGAAAACTGTAGTGCCTCTTACATTGGTGGTCAGTGAAAAAGTTCCTATTTAAATTAGTAGTCGATGAAGTGGTCCCACACATTAGTGACCAATGTGAGATGGAACCCTTATATTAGGCCCCTTTCACACATACCGTCCGTTCAGTTCATCAGTTCAGTCACGTCAAAATGTATCAGTTTTCCATCCGTTTTTCGTCAGTTGTTATCCGTTTTTCATCAGTTGTTATCCGTTTTTCATCCGTTTTTCGTCAGTTGTTATCCGTTTTTCATCCGTTTTTCGTCAGTTAACTGTTTTTCATCCATTGTCATCCGTTTTTCATCCGTTGTCATCCGTTTTTCGTCCGATCCGTTTTTTTGACGGATGAAAAATAGGGCATTCATACGTTCAAAAAAACGGACATTGATGGAAGTGGATGAAAACGGATGTTAACGGATGATCATCTGTTGTCATCCGTTTTTACATAGAGATACATTGATGTCCGTTTTTCATCCGTCAACGGATGGATGAAAAACGGACAAACGGACAGCATGTGTGAAAGGGGCCTTAGTGGTCAGTGGGAAAAGGACACGCTTAATTAGTTGATTAGTGGGAAAACTGCCCCCGTACTCACGGTTGAAAAGAGAATTGATATCAGTGGTTATTGAGAGGTAGGAACTCTTTAGGCCCCTTTCACACAGGCGGACCGTTCAGATCCGCCTGTCCGTTTTTTTGGCGGATCTGAACGGTCCCCCCATGCATTCCTATGGGGCATCGGATGTCAGCGGAGACATGTCCGCTGACATCCGACCCGATCCGATCCGTCAAATCTGGACGGATGGAAACCCTATTTTCCATCCGTCCAGCGGATCGGATCGAATGGGATCGGGTGAGAACGGACTGACGGTCCGTTGACATCCGATTTCCCCCATAGAAATGCATGGGGAACTGTCAGCTGTGTCTCCACACACAGCGCGGAGACACAGCTGTCCTCCTGCTGCTCAGCGGGGGATCGGCGGCTCGTTCCCCCGCTGAGAAAAACGGACTCCGTCCAGCGGACGGAGTGTGTGAAAGAGCCCTTATTGCTCAAGGAACCTCAGGGTTACAAAGAACCTTGGTTTAGAAACCCTTTAGATGTATTTGCTGCTGTTTTGCAGACAATTTTGAGTTGCAAATGATTAACTAAAAATAGTCTAATCTTTAATATTTAAAGACAAACCTGGAAATTACCCTGCGTTTATGAAAAATTAAAAAGAAATTTAATACATTTTCTTCTAAAAATATAGAATTATTACAAATTTGCGCAAAATCAGATCTGCCAAAAATGTGCTTCTCTCATACAGCACCACTATACTGCCCCTTTCTTTAGCATCCCCCTGGTATTGATCCTCATATCTGTCTCTGCTTCCCGTGAATTTCTTCCCCCCTCTGTCTCCAGCACCAACCATACTGTTCCTTATGTCTCCGGTACTCCCTCATTATATTACCCTTTTCCTCCACCACAGTACTGCTTCTCCTATCTGCCTACAGATTTCCATTGTGTCTTTCCCCTCATATAGCGCCACTGTCTCCCTTGCACTCTTGTCCCCTCCGAATCAACCATCCCTCTGTGCTGCCTCTTTCCTCCATCTCCAGCAACCCTCTATACAGCTCCTCCTCTGCCTCCAGTGCCCAATGTCTTACCTGCAAGTAGGCAACATTCTAACCACATGCCAGTGTAATTGGGAGATTTGTTTAGTAGCTAGGGGGACGTTTAATGGAAAATATTTAAATCACAAATCAATGTCAGAAAACAAAATGATATCATGGCCTTCAATTAAAGTAAATGATACCTGGAGGCAAAAAAAGGGAATTTTAGAAGACACAGTCAAGTGATTTTGCTGAATATATAAGCTGATAAACCAATTGAGGCATGAACATTAATGTTATGTACATTTTCCATAAAGCCTTGAGGCTGCATCACTACATGATCTTGTAGTTCTTCGGCTGCTTGTAGTTCTGCACCATAAGCTAAAAACTTACATCACTGTAGAGAGTTAGAATGGCTGCATGAGCAACATCACCCTCATACAAAAAGCTCAATCTCCCTCATTTACTGGCAGGATCAACTGGTATGTTTAGCAGTAAAGCAATGAAAATAGAAAGCAATATGCTATTTAAGTTTGCAGCGCTTTCTATTTTACATTGCATAAATGTTACCACTACATACACTTGAAAGTAACGCTCTTGCTTAAATAGAATTCCAAATAAAGATGCTTCCTGTAAGGATCCTTTCACATGGGTTTTCTCCACTCCACAAGAATCCATAAACAGATCCCTTGCTGATTAACAGAACGGGACTGATGTCACTTTTGTGACATCCATGCCCATTCAGTTTTTTGTCCACATTTTGACAATGTATGTTTGGAGTCCTATGTTGGATCTATGGGGTGCCACATTAATGGAATGGTGTCTGTTTAAACCTCCAAACTGTCATGTTTAGGTACTAACCGTACTAAGAAACTAAAAATGACCTGGACAGACTCAGAGGTAGGTGGATGTAAACAATGTAAGTAACAGGAAAAAGCCGCTCAGGTGAGGTATATTGCTCCGGTGCAGGTCGGATCCGTCATCCAATGGTCCAATAAATCAAAGAAAATGTGACCGCACTCAGGAGAAGTTGAAGAACGAAGTGTTTAATTCCCCATACACATGAATGCACACAATGCTTACATAGACACGGGACAGGTAAACGCGTTTCCGCGATTCCACAGATCGCTTAATCATTACCAATCATCATCCTGGAATCATTTCCTGGAAATCTTTGTTTCTGAAGAAACTTTGCAGGGAAAATTTCTCTGCAATGATTCGGTGCTTAACATCATGGTCAGGTCTAGATTCCAATCATCAATGACAGTGACAGCCAAAATATGGAGCTAGAAGCTCTTTTTTAAAGGGAAAGATG
Organism: Pelophylax lessonae; assembly: GCF_965119305.1. Classification (NCBI taxonomy): domain Eukaryota; kingdom Metazoa; phylum Chordata; class Amphibia; order Anura; family Ranidae; genus Pelophylax; species Pelophylax lessonae. The sequence goes on along the minus strand of NC_138773.1, from coordinate 111,252,357 downwards.
TTTGTTAAGATGTTCCTGACACACTGGCTGGGTACAGTTAATAAAGAGATAGAGGACTGGAAAGAGTCAATAAAACTGACCACGATCTAGTAAAATTTTGTTAAAAATATTCATTTTAAGAACATTCGTTCAATTTTTTAGTTATCAGTGAGGTCAGGTCGACATAAGTTTTCTAATACAGTGACAAAAAATTCAAAGAAGCGGGAACTTTTTCTCGAATGAACATATTTCGAACAGTGCATTTCGCTCATTAAAGTCCATTCTTTTCAAAATCTTTTCTTTAAAAGCAGACAAATTTTTTAAGTATTTTCAAATGACATTTGGCAAGTCATCTGATGTATTGAGAAGTTTCGTAGGAAAGTTTGTAGAAACTTTAGTTCAAAAATCTACAAATCTAAGTTGGCACAAAGTGAAATGATGTGTTGTAACCCACAGGCACCCACAGAAACTTCCCCTAATCAATTTCAATCAATTTGAAAAAATCAGAGCTATGAATTATTTTTGCTGAATGATTCCTGGATGGCTAGATATACACGTTATTACATGGGTTATCACTCATTAAAATAACTGTGAGTCTCAAAAAGGTGTGAGAAGAGATCAGGAAAGCATCATTTGAGATTCCAATAAAATAATGATGGTGAGAAATAAAGGTTCGCATACTAATGATTTCACACCCAAGCTAAATTTATGGCTTGACAGCTAAAGAGCACTGTGCAGATTTGCAAACCCTTGCATACTTGAAAAGCTGACATTTTTTATTTTGGGGGGGGGGGGGGGTTGTTCCACCCTGTCCCCTGCCTCTATTTTTGCCTAGCCCTGCTCCAGCAGCCTCCTGGGAGGTCTTTATCAGATACAGTATCTCAGGAGGCATTGGCTTCCACCCAGCAGCTGGAGCGGGAAGGATCCAGTGTCTTGTCATCAGAGGAGCAGCTGCAAAGACCTAGAAGTGACAGCTGGCTCATAATGGCATGCGCTGGTGGAGCTGCGGATCACAGCAGGACAATGCTGGATTTTCTTGGCATATTAGTACGTTGAGCGCAACCCAGCAAAAAGGGTAAGAGGGGTAAAGTTCCTCCGTAAACAGTTTTGTAAAGTATCTAAAGTCACCAACACTGCAGAGGAAAGTTTCTTTCACAGTTTATTTAAAACATTTGCATCGTAAAGCCAACAATTTGGCGCCACAAGGGTTCCCTTCTTCAGAAAGCATAGGGTCCTTTCACACGGTCCGTTCGGTTTTTTCCTCCGCTCAGTGACTTTTTTTTTTTTAAATGGACACGGAGTGTGCGTTCTGTTTGTCCTTTTATCATCCCATCCGTTTGCGGATGATAAATGGAGATAATATATGTCAATGGGATTGCGAATGTCAGCAGATGACACCACTGACATCCGTTTTTGCATCCGTTCTGTTTTTTAAATAGAAGAAAAATAGGGTTCTCTTCCGTTCCAAAAAACGGAACTGAACGGAAAGGACGCAAATCGGATGGTCATCCGCTGACATCCGCAATCCCATTGACATGCATTATGTCTGTTTTTCATCCGCAAATGGATGGGAGGAAAAAACAGACATACGGACCGCCCGTGTGAAAGGACCCTTACAAATTGCAGAGAACAATCAAACATGTGCATTCATAAAGTATTCAGACCCCCTTCACTTTTTTCAGTTTTGTTATGTTGCAGCCTGATACTACCGTTGTTTAAATTATTTTTTTTTTCTCATTTAACTACACTGAAATTTAGCTCAGGTGCCTCCCATTTCTCCTGATCATTTCTGAGATGTTTCTATACCTTGCTTGGAGTCCTCCTGTGGTAAAATAAATTGATTGGACATGATTTGGAAAGGCAAACACCTCTCTACAAAACAACTCACAGCTGACAATGCATATGGTATCAGAGCAAAAGCCATGAGGTCAATGGAATTGCCTTCAGAGCTCATAGACAGGAATTTTGCAAGGCACAGATCTGGGGAAAGCAACAAAAAAAATGGCTGCTGCACTAAGCACAATGGCCGCCATAATTCTCAAATGGAAGAAATTTGGCACAACCAGGACTCTTCCAAGAGCTGGTCACTCAGAGCAATCAGGGGAGAAGGGCCTCACTAAGAGAAGTGACCAAGAACCAGATGGTCACTCTGAACTCCAGAGATCCTGTGTGGAGACGGAACAAAATTTGAGAAGGACAACCATCACTGCATCCTTCCACCAATCTGATCTTTACGACAGAGTGGCTAGCTAGACGGAACCCTCTCCTCAGTGCAAAACACATGAAAGCCTGCAAAAGCTCCAATCAAGGTGCAGAAACATCTCAGCAACGATCAAGAGAAATAGGAGAGACCTGGGCTAAATTTCAAGTGTTGTTGCAAAGGGTCTGAAAACTTATGCCAATGTAATATTTCAGTTTTTTTATTTTTAATACATTTATGACATTTCTAAAACTCTGCTTTCGCTTTGTCAATATGGGGTACTTAGTGTAGATTAATGGGGAAAAAAACAAATGTACACAATTCCAGTATCTGGCTGCAACATAATATAATTGAAAAAAGTGAAGGGGTCTAAATAATTTATGAATGCTATACAGTGAGGTAAGCTATAGTAACACAGTGCAACACCCTTATGACATCTCTGGAATGTTATATTACCACCAAAACCATCACATGAGCAAACAAAAAAAATAACGTGCAGAAATTATATAATGTATATACATACAGCCCTACCGGCTGTCAAAATATCCAAATAGTAGTTGCATCTGATGCAGGCGATGTTAGGCTGACAATATTCCATGCAGCTCTTTCGATTTTTTAGTGGATGGATGTCGTTTGGGGGGCACCCAACAGGGTCACCAAATGTGTTCATCAGGAACCGGCTGATATTTAAACAGTTTATGGCCAACACTGACCCTCTAGGACTGGAAGATAAGAATCTGGCAATATTACTGTTGGAACGAGTATAGAGTAACAGTAACTTAAAGCGGAGTTCCACCCCAAAGTGGAACTTCCGCTCATTTGCTCCCCCCCCCCTGGTGCCACATTTGGCACCTTTCAGGGGGGAAGGGGTACCTGTTTTTGACAGGTGCCCTTCCCCACTTATGGGAAATGGTGTCGCGGCAAAGTTTGGCCCCCTCCTCCTACCCCCCCCGCCACTGATCCAATCCGAATGCGTGCGCAGTAGGGACCCGCCCGTGAAGCCACAAGTCGGTGCCCTTACCGGCAATGGCGGAGGCAGCACCCGACAGCCGATGGAAACAGGTAAGAGTCCTAAGTGTCCTGATATTAAAAGTCAGCAGCTACACATACTCACTTTTAATTTTTGGAGGGGGGGGCGGAGCTCCGCTTTAAGGCCCAGGATACACAGGATAAGAAAATCAGAAGAAAAATTTTAGTCCGACAAACGATCTGCCGATATTCAGATCCTTAGTCTGGTGCTTTCGACAGCCGATTACAAATTTTCACAGGACAAAAGCTGAATGTTTAGGCTGTAAAATTTTTATCTTACGTGAACACAACGTCCAGTTTTCGGATGAAAAATAATCGTAAGAGCAAGACTACGCATGCTCGGAAATGAACGAATGCATACAAAAATGTGTCCGATAATCTGATTGTGTGTACGAGGCTTTACTATTTTTGGAGTTTTTATTTTTAGCTTTAGGCTGTGTTCACACTTATGCGAATTGGATGCGGGTTTCCCAGCCTGACATGACAACAGATGTGACCGGCTCTCAAGGGAGCGGATTCACACATCTCCGGGCTGGCTGCACAGCGAATTGCATAGGGGTCCAGTGCGTCTTTGGCTCAGTTTCAGGTCTGAATTTAGGCAAAAATTTGGGCCTGATTCGCCCATGAAACAGAGAACAGGGACGCACCGGACCCCTGCTGTCATTCGTTTCAAGTGTGCACCCAGCCTTAGTAGCCGTATTACCCATTTGACTGAGCTAAAGCTATGATGTTATTTAGGCTTTATTTACCCTGGCAACGATATACAAACTGTATAGGACATTTCTCAGTGCATATTAATGCATATAACAATATTAAATGTTACAGTTCCCACTGTACATTTACCTTTAGGTACATTCAGTTTAGCGGAAATAGAATTATGTGCGTCCAGGAGCAGATAAGATACTTTGATGCATCTAAATGTATGTAAACACATACAGTATTAAAAGCTCATATAGTGTGAAATATGTCTATATTTCAGCTTGCGTAAATACGTCTACGGATGTATGTATGGCCCTAATTTAGATTCCAGAGGCTTACGCACATATAAGAATATGCCTGCATACAGCTGTATCCTGTAATATTTTACACTATATGGCCAATACACCCATGGGCATGAGCTCCTAAATACAGAAGAACTCGATATGGAAAGCATAATGTGTGTTTATTCTTCCCAGATATTTCTCCTGTATTTAAAGTGGGTACGGAAAGTATTCAGACCCCCTTAAATTTTTCACTCTTTGTTATATTGCAGCCATTTGCTAAAATCATTTAAGTTCATTCTTCTTCCTCATGAATGTACACATAGCACCCCATACTGACAGAAAAACACAGAATTGTTGACATTGTTGCAGATTTATTAAAAGAGAAAAAAACTGAAATATCACATGGTCCTAAGTATTCAGACCCTTTGCTGTGACACTCATATATTTAACTCAGGTGCTTTCCATTTCTTCTGATCATCCTTGAGATGGTTCTACACCTTCATTTGAGTCCAGCTGTGTTTGATTATACTGATTGGACTTGATTAGGAAAGCCACACACCTGTCTATATAAGACCTTCCAGATCACAATGCATGTCAGAGCAAATGAGAATCATGAGGTCAAAGGAACTGCCTGAAGAGCTCAGAGACAGAATTGTGGCAAGGCACAGATCTGGCCAAGGTTACAAAAAGATTTCTGCTGCACTTAAGGTTCCTAAGAGCACAGTGGCCTCCATAATCCTCAAATGGAAGATGTTTGGGACGACCAGAACCCTTCCTAGAGCTGGCCGTCCGGCCAAACTGAGCTATCGGGGGAGAAGAGCCTTGGTGAGAGAGGTAAAGAAGAACCCAAAGATCACTGTGGCTGAGCTCCAGAGATGCAGTCAGGAGATGGGAGAAAGTTGTAGAAAGTCAACCATCACTGCAGCCCTCCACCAGTCGGGGCTTTATGGCAGAGTGGCCCGACGGAAGCCTCTCCTCAGTGTAAGACACATGAAAGCCTGCATGGAGTTTGCTAAAAAAAACACCTGAAGGACTCCAAGATGGTGAGAAATAAGATTCTCTGGTCTGATGAGACCAAAATAGAACTTTTTGGCCTTAATTCTAAGCGGTATGTGTGGAGAAAACCAGGCACTGCTCATCACCTGTCCAATACAGTCCCAACAGTGAAGCATGGTGGTGGCAGCATCATGCTGTGGGGGTGTTTTTCAGCTGCAGGGACAGGACGACTGGTTGCAATCGAGGGAAAGATGAATGCGGCCAAGTACAGGGATATCCTGGACAAAAACCTTCTCCAGAGTGCTCTGGACCTCAGACTGGGCCGAAGGTTTACCTTCCAACAAGACAATGACCCTAAGCACACAGCTAAAATAACGAAGGAGTGGCTTCACAACAACTCCGTGACTGTTCTTGAATGGCCCAGCCAGAGCCCTGACTTAAACCCAATTGAGCATCTCTGGAGAGACCTAAAAATGGCTGTCCACCAACGTTTACCATCCAACCTGACAGAACTGGAGAGGACCTGCAAGGAGGAATGGCAGAGGATCCCCAAATCCAGGTGTGAAAGACTTGTTGCATCTTTCCCAAAAAGACTCCTGGCTGTATTAGATCAAAAGGGGGCTTCTACTAAATACTGAGCAAAGGGTCTGAATACTTAGGACCATGTGATATTTCAGTTTTTCTTTTTTAATAAATCTGCAACAATGTCAACAATTCTGTGTTTTTCTGTCAGTATGGGGTGCTATGTGTACATTCATGAGGAAGAAGAATGAACTTAAATGATTTTAGCAAATGGCTGCAATATAACAAAGAGTGAAAAATTTAAGGGGGTCTGAATACTTTCCGTACCCACTGTAAGTCCCGGTTCACACTTCTGCGATGCGGGAACGCTGCAAATATATACAGCGTGTTCCCACATCGCATCCGCACCCCTGGCAGTTCACACTGCCATATGCGATACGCAGGGGGTGTCAATTCAAAGTTAACGACACCCCCAGTTTAGTTTGCATATCGCAGTGCGATCTGCAAGTTCGCACAGAATCGGATCGCTCTAGTGTGAACCACCGGCATATGCCATCCGATTCTGCTGCGGATAAAAAAAAAGGGTCATGTGCGTGTTTAGTGCGATGCAAATTCAGCTATACAAACTGTATGGCTGAAATTTGCACCGCACAGAGATCTCATGTAATTTAGGAGCAAAACAGGAGGCTAATGTGAAAATGAATGTTGTTGCTAGAATGAGTGGCAGGTAAGCTACTATTTTAGTTTTTATTTAATATGACTTTTTCATCCTAGAGAGTTGAGGCTATAGTAGTATTTAGGGCACATGTCAGTGGGAGTTGTTTTTTTATGTGATTGAAACGCAGATCAGCAAATTGCCATTGACTTTAGTGGAGAGTACAAGTGACGGCTTAGAGGCTGCACTTGACCTGCTTTGCATTGCACTGCGTTTCTTTGGGCCAATTAAAGCAGAAGTAAATTGAAAATGTAAAGCCGTGCTCTATATACTATGTCTTTTCTTCAATAGACACCTCCTGCTCACAGTCTTCTATTGTATTGCACTGAAATGCGTATGGCCACTCTAACAGGGGCAGACTGGCAGCCTTCGGCCCAAACCAGAAGGCCATGGTGCAGCGAATTGGCCCCACTCCCACTATTCCTCTTCCCGGCCTCCTCCTGACCCCCATTCCAGGCTGAAGCTTCACTCCAGGTACTCTCTACTCATCTGCCAAACTCAGGTTCCTGACCTGGCCAGCAGAGGGCGATTAGGGGGAGCTGGGACAGCTCGATCCCGGGCTGGCCGGGGGGAGGAGAGTCTCTAGAGGTGCATGGAACTGGCTTCTGTTCAGACACAGTTTACACCATCCATGCTGGGGGGGGGGGGGGGGAGGCCTACGCTCTGTCCTTGTCTTTATCCCACACTCAATAGGTCAGCGGTGGAGACTTTTTACCAGGAATCCTTTAGGCATGTCTGTGGCAGAAGCAGTGCAGCCCTTTTACGGGGCATCAGAGTGGCCCGGGGGGCAATTTCCCCCCCTGGCCCAGTCCTCCCCTGCACTCTAAAGGCTCATTCACATGTGTGGCCAGAAAGCGATAAAAGCAGGTGGTTGAGACCTGGTTTTACTTCCCCCTAAGGCCTGGTTCACACCTATGCATTTTTAGTGAGTTTTCGGTTTTACAGAAACACACTACATTCTATTTAACATGGTTTCCTATGGGTCATGTTCACATCTGTTCATTTTATGGAAAGGGCCAGGGCCAGGTTGTGTTTTTGGTTCCATATACTTTAACGGATCAAAAATGTGTATTAAAAACACAAAATGCACCCGGAATATGCATCAAATACAACCTGCATAGGTTTAAACCAGGCCTAACTGCACATCTGAACATCTAAATAGTCGTTTAGATCTGTACAGATGTGGCAACAATAATCCAACAGCATATCACATTTGGCAGGTACTGCAACCCATATAAGCCTATGGAGCTGTGGTGCAACTGCACCGTAACTATGCATGATTGCGGTGCAGTAGTGCGACATTTACATGGTTAAATTAGGCAGTTAGGGAGAGACCCGCCCCTGCTCGTTCACTGCCATCCCAGTGCGAGTGACCGGCGGCTTCGATGTCCGCCGGTCACTCGCGATCTCCCGCTGGAGAGGGAGAAAGGCAGGCGGCTGATGTAAACACAGCTGTCTGTCATTCTCCCTGATCTAACTGCAGAGATCATACGATCCTGCTATGTAGGATCGTATGTCTCTGTGGTTACATCACAAGCCACGCCCCTTTACAGTTAGAAGCACGCCCCTAGGGACACACTTAGTCCCTGGATGTCTAATAAATTAACAATTTCCCTGCAAGTGTCATTTTTACAGTAACAGTGCATATTTATAGCACTGATTACTGTAGTAATGTCACTGGTACCCCCAAAAGTGTAAAAAATGTCAGTCAAGGGTCCGATCTGTCCGCCGCAAAGTAGCAGTCCCGCAAAAAAAAAAAAAAAATTGCAGATCGCCGCCATTACTAGTTAAAAAGAAAAACAATAAAAATGACATAAATCTTTCCCGTAGTTAGTAAACGCAATAACTTTTGCGCAAACCAATCAAAATATGCTTATTGCGATTTTTTTAACCAAAAAAATGTACCGTTGATCTCTGTTCTTACACCTCAAGCCACATCCAATCACAGTTAGAATCACCCCCCTAGGGACACACTTAACCCCTCCCTCTCAAATAAAGTTAACCCCTTCCCTGCCAGTGTTATTTTTACAGTAACAGTGCATATGTATAGCACTGATTACTTTAGTAATGTCACTGGTAACCCCAAAAGTGTCAAAAATGTCAGTCAAGGGTCCGATCTGTCCACCGCAATGTCGCAGTCCCGCAAAAAAAAAAAAAAACAAAACAAAAAAAAAAATCGCAGATCGCCGCCATTACTCATTAAAAAAAAAAAACAACACAAATGACAAAAATCTTTCCCATAGTTAGCAAAAGCAATAACTTTTGCGCAAACCAATCAAAATACGCTTTTTGCGATTTTTTTTTACCAAACATATGTAGCATAAAACAAATTGGCCTAAAATGTTAAAAAATTTTGATTTTTACATTTTTTTGGGGGGGAATTTCATATAAAAAAATGTGAAAAATATTGTTATTTTTGCAAAATTGACACTCTTTTTTTGTTTATAGCACATGATCAAAAAATCGCACAGGTGATCAAATACCACCAAAAGAAAGCTCTGTTTGTGGGAAAAAAAGGACGTCAAATTCGTTTAGGTACAGCGTCGCACGACCGTGCAATTGTCCGTTAAAGTCACGCAGTGCCGAATCGCAAAATAGGCCCTGGTCAGAAAGGGGGTAAAATCTTCCAGGGCTTAAGTAGTTAAATGATGAAAACATTTGATTTTTTTTTTTTTTATTCGGGAATGTTATACAGCAAAAAGTGAAAAATATTGGGTTTTTGTTCAGAATTGTCGCTCTTTTTTGTTTATAGCCAAAATCGCAGAGGTGATCAAATACCACCAAAAGAAAGTTCTATTTGTGGGAAAAAAGGAAATCTATTTTATTTGGGTATAGAATCGCACGACAGCGCAATTATCTGTTAAAATAACACAGTGCCGAATCGCAAAAAATGGCCTGGTCATTAAGGGGGGCAAAACCTTCCGGTCCAGAAGTGGTTAAGGTGCTTTTGAATTGCAGGTAAAGCGGCATTTTCTGGTCAAGCACTACATTTTCCATTTCAGCGCATGCAGCTGCGTTCAAAAGGAAACATCTGCGTATGACCATAACGCACATCGACACAAGCCCTTTTTTTATATGCGATTAAGTCAAGCAGAAAGCGAACAATAAAGCGGTCAGCGACTAATAAAAGGAAGATGGCCTTACCTTGAGCGGCCTCGGAGTCAGTGAAGACTGCATTGTAATGTGAAGGTTTCCTGACTGAAGTGCAAAATCTGAGGAGAAATCAGGAACTTTTCCCCATCCAATGTCCCATCACACGTCTAGATTTATTATTATTAATATTGTCTGCGCTTATACCTAGGCAGCCTGTGCTAGATACAAGTCTGAGCTGACTGAATGGCTTCCAAAGCGTCAGTCTAAAGTTTGGTAACTAAGTAACGTGCTATGGGACGTACAGACCACAAGGTGTGTTTGTGTATCCTTCCCTGCCCTGCAATTAACTCTGTCAATCTCTGTGCTATTCCCCTGACAGAAAACAAAAATGGACACTTTCCATACCTGACAATAGAAATGACTGAGCCCGGTGTGAGTTATAGGGATTATATAAAGACCCCTCTAGCTCCGTTTAGACACAACTCCCCATAGGAATTTCACTAGGAAACTAAAACTTGCTGTGCAGGCAAGGTAACCATAGCAACAGACTGCTTACAACTTCCCCTGACCAACTGATACATCTATTCCATGTGAATAGGAAGCTGTTCGGCCTGCTTGGTGGCCTGATTGCTGGGAGGAGATAGCCCAAGTCTGCCTTAGCCCTCGTTCAGGGTTAGGTCAAATCGCATGACAAGATGCACTCTAGAGTTGACAATGGCCATGTTCAAATCGGTGCGGTATCGTTTTGAAAAAGTAGCTCCTGCACTATTTATTTGGCGTTTTCTGGTGCGACTTGCATAGACATCCGTGCATGAAGCTGCGCAAAAGTCTTCAAAGCCGCACCTGAAGTCACACTGACATGCGGCTTTGAAATCGAGCAATTTCAGATGAAGTTGCAGGATTTCAAAGTCGCATTCAATATGTGTGTGGTGTTACATCAATTTAGGAGGTAATTTTTCAGTCACACATAGATTTAAGCCCCGTACACACGTTCAGATAATCGGACGACTTATCATTCACATTTTGTTGCATGATACTAGCATCGAATTCAACAATGCGTACAAACCGTACGATTTTTGACGTACGATTCGGGAAAAGCTCCCTGGTTGCTTAGCTACGTATCAGATGGTGCAAAACAAAAACAATGGCAGCCAGGCTTTTTCCGTGCTATTTTAGTGTTTTTGATCATGCGCGGTCTTTGTCGATCGATTTTTAGCGGAGGCATAGTGTACTGATTAAAGGATTATCGTTCGCGGGGCTATCGTACGACAGAAGTTTTCCTGTTTGTCCCTTCTGATTTTGTTGGATGAACTGTTGTGATCGGCTGTCGAAAGCTGCGTACTAACGATCAGATTATCGTGCGATCGGGTCGAAAGTGAGTTTTATCGTACGATTATCTGAACGTGTGTACGAGGCATAAAGGTAATCTACCAACAAAAGTTGTATAGTGTGTATCCAGCTTAATGCCCCGTACACACGTTCAGATAATCGGACGACTTATCATTCGCATTTTGTTGCATGATACTAACATCGAATTCAACAATGCGTACAAACCGTATGATTTTTGTCGTACGATTCGGGAAAAGCTCCCTGGTTGCTTATCTACGTATCAGATGGTGCAAAACAAAAACAATGGCAGCCAGGCTTTTTCCGTGCTATTTTAGTGTTTCTGATCATGCGTGGTCTTTGTCAATCGATTTTTAGAGGACGCATAGTGTACTGATTAAACGATTGTCCTTCGTGGGGCTGTCGTACGACAGAAGTTTTCCTGTTTGTCCCTTCGGATTTTGTTGGATGAACTGTCGTGATCGGCTGTCGAAAGCTGTGTACTAACGATCAGATTATCGTGCGATCGGGTCGAAAGCGAGTTTTATCATAGGATTATCGGAACGTGTGTACGGGGCATTAGGCCTTGTTCACACAGGTGTAATACATTGTACACCCGAGTGTTTGTTAACGCAGGGGCTCACAGGTGTTCCCTGCATCCCTGTGCAGGCAGTTCCTGTAAAGACACAGCTTCTGTTTCCAATTTGACAGCCGTGTGGGTGGAAAGCCCCGAATGCAGACAGGACGTGCCCACTACCGCACGGCTGTCGAGTAAGGAGCTACGGCTGTCTCTGTGCACCCACTGCGTCCCCATTGACATGAATGGGATTGGCTGCATAGGGTTGCACAGAACACCTGTACATCCCTATGCTGGTAAGCATGGCTCTCTCTCTCATGGGTATATACTGTAGTACGCCCCTGTGAATGAGCCCTTATCAGTTACAGATGCTGCAGAACCTCCATTGATTCATGGCTCGTTCACACCATTTGCATATGTGACCTGCGTTTTTCCACACTGGAGTGTGATGTGCAGTGAAGTGTGGAAACATGCAGCATGTCTGCATTTCTCTGCACCACACTAGATGGCTAATGCATGTCACCATACAGCAGCACAATGCACCACACTACTGTGCAGTGACATGAAGCAAGTCAAAGGCTGGCCATACATGATACAATTTTCTTACAATTTTCTTGAAATTTACCTTCAACTATGTAGTACAAAGGCCTGCCTAATTGGATACAAGTGAAAGTGTTGTTTAGCTTTGACCTCATATTATATGGTTTGTGGTAAATCTAACAGAAAATTGTACAACAAAAGTTTAACATGTATGGCCAGCCTAATGCCCCGTACACACGTGCAGATCGTCGGCCGAACGATCGGCCGTCTTTTGTCCCCGGGCTGTCGTGTCTGTTGAAAAGTGCAAAAGACTGCACAAGAATTTTGTCTGCCGACTACAGCCGACTGCAGAAGTGATGTCATGTGATGGTTAACTTTCCGTGTGTTTTTTTTTTTTCTGAGCATGCCCAGTCTTGCAAATCTGCGGTCTGTCGGCCGAATTTTCATTCGCTATTGTCACACAATGGGTGGGCTCGGGGCGCACTGCTCTGCGCCCCGGGTCCACCCTTTTTTGAAGCCTATTAGAGCCTCTGGCTCTAATCAGGTGATAAAAAAACCCACTCTGTGACAGCGCCAGGCTGCTGACACACTCACTGCTAAACTGACTGAGCAGTGAGTAGAGGCGGCATAGGCGGGGCTTGGCTTGCAACGCCACCCCACCCTACACCAATGGACAGGTGAGGCATAGTCCAGCCCCGCCCTGACCCACCATTTTCAGCCATAGGGTGGCCACGCTGGACATTTCCTAAAGATGGAGGCAGCCACAGACAGTGTGTGAACTGTGTATGTCAGAGCCAGACAGACAGAGTGACACTGCAGATGCGCCCCCCCAGATGTTGCGCCCGGTGCGGCCGGCCCCCCCTGCACCCCCCACGCTACGCCACTGCATCACACTCCAGTGTGGAAAAACGTAGGTCACATATGCAAATGGTGTCAACGAGCCATGAATCAATGGAGGTTCTGCAGCATCTGTAACTGATAAGGACTCATTCACAGGGGCGTACTACAGTATATACCCATGAGAGAGAGAGCCACGCTTACCAGCATAGGAATGTACAGGTGTTCTGTGCAACCCTATGAAGCCAATCCCATTCATGTCAATGGGGACACAGTGGGAGCTCCTAACCCGACAGCCATGTGGGTGTTGGTACATCATTATCCACGGTTCCCAGCCTATGGTCATTACAGCAACCAGCATTACTTAACAGCCAGTTTTCTTGAATGTGTGCGTGGGGAATGTTGCATTTGAAATCGCATGACAAGTCGCATCCTACTGCCAGCAATGGCAGTATTCAAATGAGGGCTTTTTGTCATGCTTATTTGAATAAGCTGAAGTTAGAAGCTGGTTGGTTACTATGCGCGGCTGTACCAGATTCTGTGTGAACCAAGTTTAATAAATCTCCCCCAATGTGACAGCGCAAATAAATTTAAAGAAAAACAAAAAAAGACGTGTGATACGCTGGTACGCACATGGCACAGCTCCACGCTGTTGCTGACAGACTCATGGGAATAGACTGCATTTCACAGTGCAGGCTAGTTTGAACATAGCCTTAAAGTGACACTCAACTCTGGTTTAAAAAAAAAATTGTTACATTTTAAGCGGAGTTCTGGCATGCCCAGAAGCTGTGCAGGCATGACGCTGCAGCCCCGGAAGTGACGGCGGGGCCGGCGCAGTGCATCGTGGGACAGAAGAGGACGGAAGAGGACGCAGAAGAGGATTGCGCTGGCTTCAGCTGCCCACACCTGAGATGGCAACGCTGGAGAAGAAATTTTAAAAGTGAGTATTTCTTATAAAAGGTAAGTGCAACCCGGGACAGATCAGAGGCTATCCATTGTGGAATGTACTAGCCCTGACTGTCCCGGGGGTATTTTCATTGAAACATTTTTTTTGTGGCCGGAACTCCGCTTTAAGTATGTATTCTTGCTTCTGAAATGTACCTTCTATTGCTCTCAGCCTCTTCCAAAGCTCTAAACGATATATATTTTTTTTTTAGCATAAATAAAGGCGCCTTCAAACCAGTTATGCTGCCCCCATTAAAGTAAAAATAAAACACTCTATTAGCAATATAAAGGGAAAGATAAGGCACTAGCACAAATCAGCACAAAAAGCAATAATTTTATAAAAAGTGAAACACAAATGAAAATTAAATAAATAAATGAAAGGCCTCTTTCACACGGGCGCTCCGTATGTCCTTATATCACCCCATCCATTTGCGGGTGATATACGGACATAATGCATGTCAATGGGATTGCGGATGTCAGCGGATGACCATCCGCTGACATCTGATTTGCGTCCTTTCAGTTCTGTTCCGTTTTTTGGAACGGAACAGAACCCTATTTTTCTTCCGTTTAAAAAACGGAAAGGAAGCAAAATCGGATGTCAGTGGTGTCATCCGCTGACATCCGCAATCCCCATAGACATACATTATGTCCGTATATCATCCGCAAACAAATGGGATGATATGCGGACATACGGACCGGATGACACAAGTGTCATCCGTGTTCGTGAAAAAAAAAAAAAAAGTGCCGCAGCGGAGGAAAAAAAAACTGAACGCCTGTGTGAAAGAGGCCAAAAAAAAAATTAGGTCCATAAACAGGGCCGGCCTTAGGTGATCAGGCGCCCTGTGCGAGCTAATCCCGTGGCGCCCCCCCCCCCCGCGCGAATTTTCTTGCACCTTTTTTGCACTTTATTTGACTTTTCTTTTTTATGATCACTAATAACTTAGCCCCCCTTACATAAGAGCCCCCCTTACATCAGAGACCCCCCACACAAAGCCCCCCTTAAATCAGAGACCCCACACACAGAGCCCCCCTCACATCAGAGACCCCCATCACAAAGCCCCCCTCACATCATAGACCCCCGACACAAAGTCCCCCTCACATCATAGACCCCCGACACAAAGCCCCCCTTACATCAGAGACCCCCCACACAAAGCCCCCCTCACATCAGAGACCCCCCACACAGAGCCCCCCTCACATCAGAGACCCCCGACACAAAGCCCCCCTCACATCAGAGACCCCCCACACAGAGCCCCCCCACACAGAGCCCCCCTCACATCAGAGACCCCCGAAACAAAGCCCCCCTCACATCAGAGACCCCCCGCACAGAGCCCCCCTCACATCAGAGACCCCCCACACAGAGCCCCCCTCACATCAGAGACCCCCGACACAAAGCCCCCCTCACATCAGAGACCCCCCACACAGAGCCCCCCTCACATCAGAGACCCCCTACACAGAGCCCCCCTCACATCAGAGACCCCCCACACAAAGCCCCCCTCACATCAGAGACCTCCCACACAGAGTCCCCGTCACATCAGAGACCCCCGACACAAAGCCCCCTCACATCAGAGACCCCCGACACAAAGCCCCCCTTACATCAGACCCCCCCTCCCCACGGAGCCCCCCACATCAGGGAGCCCCCCGCACATCAGAGACCCCTACACAAAGCCCCCCTAACATCAGAGACCCCCTACACACACACACACAAAGCCCCCTCACATCAGAGACCCCCCCCACAAAAAGCCCCCCTTACATCAGACCCCCCCTCCCCACGGAGCCCCCCACATCAGAGAGCCCCCCTTACATCACAGACCCCCCACAAAAAGCCCCCCCCACACAGAGCCCCCCCCCCACACATAGCCCCCCACATCAGAGAGCCCCCCCTTACATCACAGACCCCCACACATAGCCCCCTCACACAGAGCCCCCCCCCCCACACATAGAGCCCCCCCTTACATCACAGACCCCCCCCCTTACATTTTTTGAAGGAGAGAGATGTCACTTACTTTACTTTGTCTGCAGCTTTTTTTTTTCTTTAAACTTCCCGCCCACACATCCCCGGGAGTGTGGGCGGGCGGGAGGAGGAGAAGGGGCGGGGCGAGGAGGAGCTGACGATCTCTCCTCCCTCCCTGCACTGACGCCAGAGGAGAGATCGTCAGCTCCTCCTCGCCCCGCCCCTTCTCCTCCTCCCGCCCGCCCACACTCCCGGGGATGTGTGGGCACTGGGCAGGAAGTCAGCGTGGATTCCGTGGAAGGATCGGAGGCTGAGCTGTGTGAGAGATACACAGCTCGCCTCACTGCAGCAATAGGAAATCGAGGCACGGCTGCACAGCGGGAGGTAAGCGGCGGCCGCGGCCTGTGTTAACCCTGTCCAGGCCGCAGTCGCCGCTCACCTCCCGCTGTGCAGCCGTGCCTCGATCACCTATTGTTGCAGTGAGGCGAGCTGTGTATCTCTCACACAGCTCAGACTGATCCTCTGCGAGCTGTGATGGCCGCACGGCGCCCTTGTTGCCCATGGCGCCCTGTGCGGCCGCACAGCTCGCACACCCCAAAGGCCGGCCCTGTCCATAAACATGCGTTATGATGCTGGCTTAAAGGTGAGTGCGCACTTTTCACAGTGGTTGGTTACTTATGGTGGCAGGATTGGAAGATAATTTATTGGCACACAGAAGACCTGAATGCATGGTGGTAGAATCATAAAGCATGTTTATGGACTTTTTTTTATATTTATTTAATTTTTATTTGTGTTTCACTTTTATGAATTATTGCTTTTTTTGCTGATTCGTGCTAAGGCCTTATTCTTTCCTTTATTTATATATATAAATATATATATATAGATTTTTTTTTTTTTTTGCTGCTGTGGTCTGATGGCTAGAGGGTGGCTACATACGTTCTCCACGGTAGCTTTTTATGTAGGAATATAGCCACCCTTTCTTCCTCCTTCCCAAGATGGACTATGGACTAAGGGATTTGTACTGTGCATGGAACAGTGCACATGACTGAAACTAACACGCATTCCTCGTTCCAAAAAAACGAATGTAAAGGCCCTTTCACACAGGCTTTCCGATGAGGTCCGCCTATCAGTTTTTCAGGTGGACCTGATCGGATGCTCCATGTTCCCCTATGGAGCAGCGGATGTCAGCGGTGACATGTCCGCTGACACCCACTGCTATCTGATCCAATCCTGTCCGTGAAATCTAGATGGATGGAAACCCTACTTTCCATCCGTCTGGAGGATCGTATTGGATAAGATCGGATGAAAACGGACAGGCAGTCTGCTATCATCCAATCTCCCATAGAGGAAGGCGGGGATCTGACAGGTCTGTCTCTCCACAGAGAGCAGAGACGGAGCTGTCATCCGCCTGCTCAGCTGGGATCGGTGGATCGATCCCCGCTGAGCAAAACAGAGTACACCGGGCGGAAAGCCCGTGTCAAAGGACCCTTAGGGGAAAAAGGAGAGGTTTGGTAGTTCACAAAGGATATTAAAAGGAGGCAGAAAACCACAATAAGGGAGGGAGAGTGATAAAAATGTAATAGTTTGGTCTATGCCACCATAGATTTACTGCAGGCTTGTATCTGTTGCTTTTGATACTGCTGGCCTCATCCTCTTGTCTCTTTTCAATGCTTGATAAGGTAGCACTGTGTGTCAGTGTTTGAGCTGAACATATGTTTTACGAAGGCCTCTTTCACACGGGCGTTCCGTATGTCCGTATATCACCCCATCCGTTTGCGGGTGATATACGGACATTATGCATATCAATGGGATTGCGGATGTCAGCGGATGACCATCCGCTGACATCCGATTTGCGTCCTTTCAGCTCTGTTCCGTTTTTTGGAATGGAACAGAACCCTATATTTTTCTGTTTAAAAAACGGTAAGGAAACAGATTGGATGTCAGCGGTGTCATCCGCTAACATCGGCAATCCCCATAGACATACATTATGTCCGTATATTTTCCGCAAATGGATGGGATGATATGCGGACATATGGACCGGATGACACAAGTGTCATCCGTGCCCGTGAAAAAAAAAAAAAAAAGTGCCGCAGCGGAGGAAAAAACTATAACCCACATGAAATGCATTTGCATGCATTTAACCTGAATTTCCTTCATTTTAATTTTAATCATTTACTTATAATGCATATTGTTTGTCCTGTGTTTTCAGTGCATTGCTATTGAATATAGTAACATACATTTATGCAAAAATGTACAAAAGATGCTGCAAGCAGGATTTAGAAAAACACACTGCCCTCTAACACAATGCACTCATATGAAGAGCTTTATTGATTACAATTGTAACTCATTTTCCTGTGCTTTTAGTACCTTGTGAGCCTCTACTATAATGGACATAAGGGTCCTTTGGGCTCAATCACACCTTATGGCACTGTACTGAATAGGCTGCAGGGCAGCTCAGTACACAAACAATAGGTCTTCCTGCTTTTTTTGGAGGGCAGCACAACGTACATGTGCATTGTGTTGTATATTGTTGGCGGATATGCATTGGAATGCCATTCACAGAAAACAATCTCTCTTGATCACTCCATGAGCTGCCATGTGTTTCAGCTGCTGCAGACTGGCAGTTGAAAGATGACAGAGTCCATTCTGTTAAAGACCTCTGCAACACTCACCTTTTTCCATTACTGGTCCTTATCTTTTGTTCAGGACTGTCAATGTGCAGCCAATCTCCTGCCAGGCAATGTTTTAAAGAGTCAGAGCATGTGCTGCTCAGTGTTTGAACAATATGTTGGTATGCTAGCTGCTGAGCCCCCTGTGTCTTGAGAGGTTGTCTCTTGATCCTGTAAATCCTTGTGCTCCCATTAGGCTCCCAGTATTTGTACACCAGTGTTCCCTGTGTACTTCAAAATATCTTTTACAGTTTCTGTACCTGTATACCTTGTTTATTCAAAGAGACAGCTTCCTGGCGTTCCTGTACCTGTGTGCCCTGTGGACATCAAGAAAACTTTCAGTATTCCTGCACTTGTGTGCTCTGTGTTCTCCAAGAGAGCTTCCAGCATTCCTGTACCTGTGTGCCCTGTGTACCCAAAGTGAGTTTCCAGTGTTCCTGCACCTGTGTCTCCTGTGTACTTCAAGAGAACCTCCAGCGTTCCTGTACCTGTGTGCCCTGTGTACCCCTAAGTAAGTTTCCAGTATTCCTACACTTGTTTGCCCTGTGTACTTCAAGAGAACATCCAGCGTTCCTGTACCTGTGTACCCTGTGTACTTCAAGAGAACTTCCAGCATTCCTGCACCCGTATGCCCTATATACTTCAAGAGAGCTTCCAATGTTCCTGTACCTGTGAGTCCTATTCACCCCAAGAGAGCTTCCAGCGTTCCTGTACCTCTGTGCCCTGTGTGCCCCCAAGTGTTCTTTCAGTATTCCTGCACCTGTGTGCCCTGTGTACTTCAAGAGAACTTTCAGCGCTCCTGAACCAGTGTGCCCTATGTACTCCAACAGAACGTCTAGTAATTCTGCACCTGTGTACTCCCAATAAGCTCTCAACATTACTACACTCTGTAATTTCATAGACTTTCATGCCAGTGTCCTGTGTTGCCAGCAATCTGGTGCTACGAAAGACTCTTCCATTAACCACTTTATCACCGGAGGATTTTGCTGTCTTACGTCCAGGCCACTGTGTGACTTTAAATGACAATTGCGCGGTCGTGCGACACTAATACCCAACGAAATTTACGTCCTTTTTTTCCCACAAACAGAGCTTTCTTTTGGTGGTATTTGATCACCTGTACGATTTTTACTTTTTGCGCTATAAACAAAAAAAGAGCGTAAATTTTGAAAAAATAACAATATTTCTCACATTTTTTTATATGAAATTCCCCCAAAAAGATGTAAAAATCTAAATTTTTTTACATTTTTGGCCAATTTGTTTTCTGCTATTTATTTTTGGTAAAAAGAATCACAATAAGCATATTTTGATTGGTTTGCGCAAAAGTTATTGCGTTTACTAACTAAGGGAAAGATTTCTGTCATTTTTGGTGGGTTTTTTTTTAACGAGTAATGGCGGCGATCTGCGTTTTTTTTTTTTGCAGGACTGGGACATTGCAGCGGACAGATCGGACCCTTGACTGACATTTTTGACACTTTTGGGGGTACCAGTGACATTACTACAGTAATCAGTGCTATACATATGCACTGTTACTGTAAAAATGACACTGGCAGGGAAGGGGTTAATTTTATTGGAGAGGGAGGGGTTAATGTCTGCCTGGTGCTTAATAACGTGTGTGGGGGGAGGTGACTGAGTGACACAGGGACAGATCGCAGGTTCAGCTCTGCTGAACCCTGCAATCTGACCATGTCTGTCACTTAGGCGATCCGCCCGCTTTGTTTACACAAGCGGGCGGATCTCCAGACTCGATTCCCAGACGATCGGGGAAGAGCAGCGGCGATCGCCGCCGCTCCTCCCCTGGCCCGACTCCCGCTGTAACTGAATACAGCGGGAGCGAGCCTCCGGCGGTGAGCGCGCCGTCCACAAGGGGAGGAGTCCAGCGACGTAGGTCTATGTTATGTGTTCCCAGCAACCCAGTGCTGTAAAAGACATCAGTGATCTGTGATCCAAGCACACCAATGCTCCCAGATTCTTATTCCCATGTTCCCATACTCAAGATGTTCCTTTTTGGGTGAGTCAGGGGTTCTCAATCTGAGAGTCATCAGCACCAAAGTTCATCACTCCTTGTGGGGTGCTCTTACATATAGCATATGACTTCTTAATTCATGTCTCGGCCCTTCTTAGGACTCTTATTTATCATCACATATATAACATAGAACCCAGTAACTGATTGCGGCCATTATGGCACCCACCTCAAACTTTTTCTACAGTGTTAGAGCTGAAATGCACCCCTGGGGCTGCACCCACACTGCAGGGGTTAACTAATTGTTTCTGCCAATAAGACTGGGTAAAGCAGTTTTACTTTCCTGATTCTCCTTTAACATGCTCCTCCACACTGCTAGACTGGTCCCTGCAGTGTCTTCTCCTGTGCCATGGTTGTCTAAGATCCTCTGATGTCATCAAGACCAAAGCAGAGCCATGAATTCGACATGAGGACATCACGTGGCAGTTTAGCACCAGAATAAAGGAGAGCGCTGTTTACTAGGGGGGCGGAGGATTGGTGCTGTAAGAGACTCTCACGTAAGTATTCTGTGATCCCAACCCATCAATGCTTCCAGATTCTATTACTCCCATACTTACTACTCAAGAGGTTCCTTTTTGGGTGAGTCAGAGGAACATAACTTTGGAGACATCTGCAACAAAGTCCATCACTCCTTGCACTGCATGCTGGGTAGGACTTCTTACTTTTAGGGAGTTAAGCTTTTCAATTACATGTTTGATGGTTTATTCTATACAGACTTTACTTTCCTTTTTTTCTTGCTTATACAACTTGATAAGTCTGCACTTTCTTCTATTACTAGCTCAGAAGAAAATGCTGTAAATGTTTTATATAGCTACAAATGCTATCATGAATATGTATGCCTCTGTGGGCACAGTCATTTTTTAAGATATTCAGAGAACATACTTGTCAATATGCTTTCTAGTTTAAAATGTTCTCAAAAATATTTTAATAAGAATTTCGAAGTGTGCCTAACTATGCTGACTCCTTGGGCAAGGACTCATGTACAAATCAGCAGTCTTTTAAATGTTGTGCATTAC
The DNA here is from genome assembly GCF_965119305.1 of Pelophylax lessonae. Classification (NCBI taxonomy): domain Eukaryota; kingdom Metazoa; phylum Chordata; class Amphibia; order Anura; family Ranidae; genus Pelophylax; species Pelophylax lessonae. Next base: position 111,230,959 of record NC_138773.1, on the reverse strand, counting down.
AAAGGATTGCTTTGATCATTGTTGGATCTGCAAATAAAAAATATTCTGTAGCTTGTACAAATTTTCAATTCAGCAAATAATAAAATAAAATTACTATATAGGTTTGATTTTCATGCACCTCCTGTGGGAAAGGTGACAAATACTTGGCCTTATATAGGCTTCATTTACATGGGTGCCGTGGCCCATACAATGTGAATGACTGATTTGTTTATGTGGCTGGAGGCACCTGAAGCTGTGTGCTGGCAGCCTATGTTACTCTATGGAGACACAGCAGGTGTATGGAACCAGCTGCACATCCTTACATAGTTACATAGTTACATAGTTAGTGAGGTTGAAAAAAGACATCCGTCCGTCCAGTTCAACCTATGATGTTTGTGTGTGTTTGCTGTTAACCGTACATTGTATACCCCTGTATGTTGTTGTCTTTAAGGTGCCCATCTAATAGTTTTTTGAAACTATCAATGCTCCCTGCTGATATGACTGCTTGTGGAAGAGAATTCCACATCCTTACCGCTCTTACAGTGAAGAACCCCTTACGCACTTTAAGGTTAAACCGCTTTTCCTCTAGTTTTAGTGAGTGGCCACGTGTCTTATTGAATCTCCTTTCTCTGAATAGTTTGTTCCTTATGCTAGGGTCGCCAGTACAGTATTTGTACATTGATATCATATCCCCCCTCAATCGTCTCTTCTCCAGAGAGAATAGGTTCAGTGCTTGTAGTCTTTCCTCATAGCTGATGTCCTCCATTCCCCTAATTATTTTTGTTGCCCTTCTCTGGATTCTTTCCAGTTCCAGCACATCCTTCCTGAGGACCGGTGCCCAGAACTGGACAGCATACTCCAGATGTGGCAGGGCCAGAGTCTTGTAGAGCGGGAGAATAATCTCTTTATTTCATGAGTGAATCCCCTTTTTTATACATCCCAGTATTCTGTTGGCTTTTCTTGCGGCGGCTTGGCATTGCATGCCACTGCCAAGGCTGTTGTCTACCAGTACCCCCAGGTCCTTTTCCATCCTAGACTCACCCAGAGGTTCCCCCCCTAGTGAGTAGCTTGCTTTCTGGTTTCTGGCCCCCAAGTGCATTACTTTACATTTTTCAACATTAAACCTCATCAGCCACGTAGTTGCCCACCCCATTATTTTGCTCAGGTCCTCTTGTAAGGTTTCCACATCCTGCATAGAAGATATTGGCATGCTTAGTTTAGTATCATCTGCAAATACTGAGATTGTACTAGATATCCCCTCCTCTAGATCATTTATGAATAAATTAAACAGGATTGGTCCCAGGATCCTAATTTTTTTGTAAAAACATTTTATTGAATATTTCAAATAAAACAAAAACAATAACAGTGTGAATATAGCCAAAGAGGAACAATCCAAAGTCACATCAGGTAATACATGGCCGTTGAAAGTACATAAGGTAGCCAGTATGGTACAGTGGTAACAGACAGTGGGAATACCATTTGAACGATAAGCAATGAATCAAATATAGGAAAACCACCCAGCATCAAATAAGATCCGAGGTAAAAAGATAAGCCAAGTGCATTGGCGAACCGGTCTGGGCCCTGACACCCCCTCAAGGGAACTTGCTGTGTCGGAGGCCAGATAGTGTTCACCTATCAGTAAAGCGAGCATTATAAAGAATGGAAGTATGGCTGGGGGTGGCGTTAAGTACCTTTTACATGACCGATGTGGCAGGTATTAGTATTCATATGAGGCAGTTGAGGGGGGGTAGGATAAGGGGGGGAGAAAAAAAAAGGGGGTGGGGGGAGGAATAAGCCTAAACTTGAACCAGATGAAAAGGAACTCAACACAGTATGACCTGAGATGGGGGTTTCAATGAGAGAGATCATAGCTGTTGCCTAATCAGTGAACGATATGTTGGGGAGTTCGTAAAGTCGAACCAAGGGGCCCAAATTTTATAGAATTTATCCGGTGAATCTCTAGCTTGAAATATAAGGTCTTCCATATCAGCTACCTTCTCAATGCACATCCTCATTAAACAGGTATGCAGGTGCTGGTGTGTGTGTGACCATTCACTCCCTTCTGGACACCTGTCAAATTGGGACCTGTGGCTGTGTTTGTACAGCCTATGCATCCCCATCCAAGGAGATCCTGAAAATACTGAGGGTCACAAACCTCACAAGAAGATACTTCTGCATTGTGCTGGAATGTCTTCTTCTAAGATTTGGGATACTCAGCTTCCCCGTGTTCTCAGAGGAAGGATTGTGATGTCACCCTCTTTTATGGGAAGCTGAATGTAAGGTAAGCATATATTACAGTATTTCAAATTTTTCTCAAAGGTGTGTTTTAGGAGGGATTTTACATGGCAATGATTTTATGTTGGGGTGAGCTCCCTTTAAAGGCCAGTACACACGATAAGAAAACCTGAAGGGAAATTTTGTCCGACGACTGATCTGCCGATTTTCGAATTGTTAGTATGGTGCTTTGGACAGCCGACTCTGACTTTTTGCCTGACAAAATCCTGATGTGCAGGCTATATAATTTTTGTTGTCCATCAGAACAACGTCAAATTTTCGTCTCATCAGTACAGATTTTGACGGAAAAAAATCTTAAGAGCAAGACTAGGCATGCTCAGAGACGAAAAAACACATACAAAACAATCCAACACATGACATCACTTCTGAAGTAGAATTCTGTCCTACGGGAAAATTCGTATGAAAATAACCTCTTCACTTTCCACATCAGACTAGCATGCCACAAAAAACGGACGACAGATCGTTCGATAATCTGATCGTGTGTACGGGGCTTAAGGCCTTATTCACACAACTGTTTTTACAAATCGGAATGCAACTACATTGTTTTAATGGAGCCATTCACACAGGTGCGTAACCATGTATCATACGTGTCTTTACATGTTTAAACTTATCTATACGCAAGTACCTTACTGATCCTTACGCAGCAACTTTTCTCCTAGAAAACACATGTAATACTGTACATCAGTAACATTTTTAAAGCTGTCAACGAAGCCTACAATTTGATTTTATTTTTAGCGTTTGCAACAGTATTCCTGTTAGTTTTATAGAATTTTTTTCATTCTGGATAGAGTTATACCTCTTGCTATTTTTTTTTTTTTAGCTATGTTTTTCCCATTGGGGAGATTTACCTACAGTTCCTTTTACATGGCCGAAACAGGAAGAGGGAGGAAATCCCTGCAAATGTAGGGAATCCTTTTACCCCCAGGTTACCAGAACTAGTGTCAATATTGTAAAATTTCCCCTCTTTTACTTTTCTGGGAACAAACCAAAATTTGGGATTTTATTTTATTTTAATTTTCAATGATAATGGTAAACAGGACAAATATAGAGAGTGAGTCGGGGACACGGACAGCAATAAAAGCCATGAGTGTTTTAATCCATCTCCACTCAATTCAAAACTAAAAAAAAAAAAAAAAAGTTTAATGTTTAATTATACTTTCCTTGTTCAAATTGTTTATTCAATTTACAAAGAATACAATACAAGACAAGCCCAAGAGAGGCCAAAATGGTGGCTCTTACATTCAACGGTTTCCAAGAATGAACACAGCAGATTGTCTTTTTGTTAAATGTTAATTTTTATTAAATATTTTGCAAGGTTACATTCGGAAATCCCACAGTCTGGGACACAGCCAATATTCAATGCAGGAGATAATACAGTATAACATGAAGGAATCATATAGATAGTACAATGGGCTTCATGAAGCCCTGTAAAAGCACTGCAGGTGATTTACCTAGTGAACTTAAACAACTGGGCTACAGACCATGTGAAAAAAAAAGAGTAACATTTAACCAACTACTGCCCCTCCATCCATTGCGAGCTAGTAGCCAAGATTATACCGGGTGGAGAATAGTAGGATGCAGTGAGGCAATGGGCCTGTGTGTATAGCCCTCAGCAGCTCTCCAGGCTTCTGGGGTGATCCTGACCATATGGTCGTAATCTTTCCCCAGCCGTGACCGCCTCTATGATGTCAGCAGGCTTCAGCTGAAAACGAGTTAAAGGAGTGCAGAATGAACTTTGGCTGTACATCTCCTTTAAAGTGGAAGTAAACCCTCCTATCGTTTTCAGATAAGGAAGCTACCATCTTGGCCTTTGTTTAATCTTCAACTGCCATGATGCTGCACATGTGATCAGTTATGACAACAGCTTTTGGATGGTTTGACAGTTTGGGTGAGAACACAAGCAAATGTGACAGTTAGCAAACATGGCATGCTAGGAATGTAACTGTTTTCTGAACCCATTAAATCAATGGGTTTACTTCCGCTTTAAGGTAGAAGTTCAGGCTAAAACTAAAATCATCATAATTCTACTTGCAGCCACAATCTAAGACTAAACTATTGAGCCCTGTGAAGAAGAAATTGCTATGCATACCTTTTCTAAAGCCACTCTGGTCCGGTCCCACGCTGAGCTGTCAGCAGCGGCTTCTCTGTGTGGAAATGTGCAGAAGAGGCAGCGGACAACAAAAGCTCCATTGTAAGTTGATGGGTGACATCACTTTCCAGCCATTTCCAAGCCGTTGTCAGCTGTCTCTTTCACAGAACTTCTGCCACTGGAGACCGGTCTGGATGGGCTTCAGAAAAGGTATGCATAGCGATTTTTGTTTTCCAGGGTAGATAGGTTAATCTTCTATTGCAGATGGAAATAGATTTAGAGATTTTAGTTTTAGAGTGAATTTCCACTATTTATTGAGCTCCTACTTATTGATGGTATATCAGTTCTAGAGACAACTAACCACATCCAATATATTAAAAGAGACCAAAAGTGAACAGAGAACAACATCGGGGGTCCAAAGGCCCCTCTTGTTTTGAAATGGCACATGTTTCTATCCACAGCCAACATAGTTTGTACTGACACTAATGTTCTTATTTTTACTTATAATCTGGATGTAAAATGTTTTCTTTTAGATTGTAAGCTCTAACGAGCAAGGCCCTCTGATTCCTTTTGTTCCAAATTGTATTGTAACTGTAATGTTTGCCTTCATTTTGTTAAGCGCTGAGCAAACTGTTGGCCCTATATAAACCCTGTATAATAATTTTTAATATATTGTATTTTCAATAAAATTGTATTTTTATATATATGAGTTGTGTAATAAGGTGAGGTAAATTGGCGCTGCCTAACTAGAGGGGAGTGGTATTTAAATAAGTATGGAAGGGGTTAAAATTAATGTGCAATGAATAAAGTGCTAGTGTGCAAACATGTCCTAAAAAGTACAATAAACACTGTGGGTAAAACTGTATATATAAAATATTCGAAAATATAAAAATCGTACAAAGTGTTCAGAACTAAGAAACCAGTGATTGTGAACACAAAGTGATATGTGCAATAAATAAGAATAAAAATAAATATTCAATGTGCCAGTGACAAATGTCAGGTGAAACCACCAGACTTGAAATATATATTAAACCATTAAAAGTCCAAGAAACAGTCCATAATGTGTAAAAAATAAAAAATAGTGCTACAATAATATTGATAGGTGATATTCCGAGTGATCCGGGTGTTAGATACAGGGTAAAAAACCATGCACCCCTCCAATGTATCCCGCACTCACCAGAGATATGCACCTCTGCAGGGGTAATAAGCCTTAGGATAGTAACCTCTATCCACCGATTCCTGTGTGTTGGACTCGTGGGTGAAGGTCCTTTCATTCCTTTCAGCAGGGCAGTGTGTATTCAACAGACTGGATAAACTCTGGTTATTCATAAAACAAATGGCAAACAAGTGTTCTAGGCAGTAGGGGCCGCGAATCCCTCGTTGGCGGCTTCTTCCGGGACGCTATACAAACCAGCGACCGGATCTGCGTTCCAGTGGGGCGAAAATAATGTAACCACGCACGACGCGTTTCATCACAGCTGGCGTCATCAGCTGTGACGAAAGCACTTTATTCATTGCACATTAATTTTACCCCCTTCCATACTTATTTAAATACCACTCCTCTCTAGTTAGGCAGCGCCAATTCACCTCACCTTATTACACAATTCGTGATATAGCCATCTGGACTATATTTTGAGGTCGGCTGCAGCCTAGTTCTTGTCCACAAGCGTGGAAATTTTTACATTTTTATTTTTATATATATGAGTGCTCATCCGTATATGACAACTCCACACCCTTTAAAGTCCTGTTGTTTTGGAGTACAACGCGAAGAAGCTTTTGGACCCCCAATGTTGTTCTCTGTTCTCTTATTGGTCTTATTGAGCTCCCACTTCTGCGTGGGAACTCTGCTTCTTCTCCAGAATTCTCTGTACGTTTTCCCCACATAGTAGGCGCCACACTCATACGTCATAAGATATACTACCTAGGGGAACTCCCTCAGGGGAAAGAGTTGCACCCCCAAGAGGAGGAAGGGTTCTTTCTTTTCCATGTTAATTACATTAACCATTAGAACAGTTGACTGGACTTAGTGGAACATTTATTGGTTATATGAGAGGACCCTGATTAACTGTAAGTTGTTGATTCAAATGGGTGGCTCCCTTCCCACCTCCCCCCTATTTTTTTTGTCTTTGTTTTATGTTTGTTTTTTTCTGATCTTAGACTCATATCTGTGTTTCTTCTGATGCAGCGAACTACAGATTTCATGAAACGCATTGAGATGGATACAGCACAGTATATTGATATTGATATAGCACAGAATGTTGGAAATAGATGAAGTCATATTTTATATGAATTTATATTACATTTTTTGCTTTGTTTCTATTGATGAATTTATATTGTAAAGATTTTTCATGATTCAATTTTATATGTATATTTCTTCATGTAATAAATTTATAAATTTTTAATGTTTGGTGTTTCTCCTAAAAGTCCTGTGGGCCCTTATCTTCTGTCTTTTAATATAAGGAAACTTACCTGTCCAGGGAGCCCACTATGTTGGCACCCAAAGCCGGCCCGTCCATTGGCTCCGGGTGTAGGTGCCGGCATCCTTACTAAGGGAAACAGGAATTAAAGCCTTGTAGGTTCACAGCCTGTTTCCTACTGCGCATGCACAAGTCGCGCTGCTCTTTCTGAATGGTCCTGCGTGTTTCTTCCAGAAGGCAGCAGGGGGAAGGAGGAGGGGCCACAAATGATGCAGGTTACCACAGCGCCCTTACACGGAAGTGGGAGCAGGTACCTGTCTTTAACAAGTATCCGCTCCCCCCCCCCCCCCCCCGAAAGGTGCCAAACGGGGGTGGAACTCTGCTTTAACCACTTTAGCCCCGGAAGATTTTGATGCTCAATGACCAGGCCACTTTTTTCAATTTGGCACTGCGCGACTTTAACTGACAATTGCGCGGTCATGCAATGCTGTATCCAAACAACATTTACTTCCTTTTTTCCCACAAACAGAGCTTTCTTTTGATGGTATTTGATCACTTCTGTGCTTTTTTTTTGCGATATTAATAAAAAAAGAGCGAAAAGTTTGCGAAAAATTGACATTTTCTACTTTTGACTTTGAATATCCAATATATAAAATTTTTGTCCTATATTTAGGCCAAAATGTATTTAGCTACATGTCTTTGACAAAAAAAATTCTCAATGAGCGTATTTTTATTCACTTTAAGACCGGAAGATTTTACCCCCTTCCTGACCAGGCCATATTTTGCAATTCGGCACTGCATTATTTTAACGGACAATTGCGCGGTCGTGCGACGCTGTACCCAGATGAAATTTACGCCCTTTTTTTCCCCACAAATAGAGCTTTCTTTTGGTGGTATTTGATCACCTGTGCCATTTTTAATTTTTGAAAAAAAGAGCGACAGTTTTGAAAAAAAAAAAACAATATTTTTCACATTCTGATATATAACATTCCCAAAAAAATTTAAAAATCTATTTTTTTTTTACATTTTAGGCCAATTTGTTTTCTGCTACATATTTTTGGTAAAAAAAATCACAATAAGCGTATTTTGATTGGTTTGCACAAAAGTTATCGCGTTTACTAACTACGGGAAAGATTTGTCATTTTTATTCTTATTTTTTTTTTACTGTGACATTGCAGTGGACAGATCAGCCCCCTAACTGAAATTTTTGACACTTTTGGAGGGACCAGTGACATTACTACAGTAATCAGTACTATATATGCACTGTTACTGTACTAATGACACTGGCAGGGAAGGGGTTAACACTGTTGGTGATCAAGGGGTTAAATGTATGCCTCATGCTTACTGACGTGTGTGGGGGGTGGGGGGTTCTGTGTCACAGACAGAGATCGCAGGTTCAGCTATGCCAAATCCTGTGATCTCTCCTTGTCTGTCACAGATAAGATCCGCTGTGTCTAAACACTAGGATTCCAGCGACGTAGGTCTACGTCGCTGGACCTAGGGGAGCCGCAGTGCCGCAGTAGCAACACAGTGAGCGGTCTTAAAATGGTTAAGCACAACACTGTCCTTTATAAGGCAGTCTCTCCACTTGTAAGTCCCTGTATGTGCTGATGTATTCACCCTGTCCACCTTGCTTCCATTGCTCTCAGGTAAGAATCCTGTTCAAACAATGATGCTGAATAGATCTTCCTAAGCTGGCCTGAGCCCAGCCTGGAGACAACGTGCCCCCCCCCCCCCCCTCAGACCTAGGAGGCCCTTCCTAGGCCACCCACAGCCTCCTCAGAATTCCATCTTTCACCTGACTCCTATGCTGGCTCCTTCAAATTTAGGGGCTGGCTCAGCCACACTGCCAGGCCCTCTGCCTGGGGATAAGCCAAGTTCCCTCAAGAATGGAGATCAACCCTCCTGGCCTCCACCCACTAACTTCTAGAAGTTTCTCCAAACTTTCAGATTCAGGGGGAGGTACCAGAGGCCTGCATCTGTGAGTCACCCAGCCTGACCTGCATTATCCCCTGACCCAATTTTAGACTCACAAACTTTTCCATGAGTCTAAGCACACAAGAAGGTGCTACATACACTATATTGTCAAAAGTATTAGGACACCTGTCTTTATACGCACATGAAATTTCAAGGCATCCCAGTCTTAGTCCTTAGGAATCAATATTGAGTTGACCCACTCTTTGCAACTATAACAGCTTCAACTCTTCTGGGAAGGCTGTCCACAAGGTTTAGGAGTGTGTCTATGGGAATGTTTCCCATTCGTCCAGAAGCGTATTTGTGAGGTTAGGCAGTGATGTTGGGGATAAGGCCTGACTTGCATTCTGCGCACTAATTCATCTGAAATGTGTTCTATGGGGTTGAGGTCAGGACACTGTGCAGCCAGTCAAGTTCCTCCACATCAAACTCGCTCATCCATGTTTTATGAACCTTGCTCATATACTTTTGACAACATAATGTATTTATACAGTACACATAGACACACACACACTTATAAATAAATGTAAAAAAAATAACATTTTAAAATGTAATAAAAAATGTCTTAAATGACCGTTGCCGCCCAGCCACAGCACATTTGCTGCAGCAGGACGGCACGGGCAGGTAGGAGCACGTACATGCACATGAACCTGCTAAAAACCTGTCTAATCACGTGCACATGATCACGTAGATCTGCCGCAGTAAATTTGCGTGGGGCGGTCGGCACGTGGTTAACATGTCCACGTGATATAACTGTTTAAAGCTGTTTCATATTTCATATCATGGACATGTTATGTTTTTTGTTTTTTCTTAGACACTGTCGTTTATAACATTGGAATATAGATTTAGCTTATGTTTATTTTAGGGCAATCAACAATCTGCACTTTCACTCCACAATACAGCCTTGGGTGAGGTAAAACAGGCTGTCTGATGAAGGCTCAGTTACCTGGAAAGGCGGAGGGCAGCTAAATACCACTCTGCCAGGGGCTGTCAGGCTGCTGCAGCCGCTAGCAGGAACTACAGACAAATTGACGGAAAGTGCAGCTGCCTGCCTGCTTACTTCATGGCCTGCAACAGCAGTCCTGGCAGTGACACAGTCCAATTAAAAAATAGTCCCACTCACAGCGCTGCCAGTGTCCATCTGCAAAGTTCCTGGAAAGGGAGTTCCATGAGTTCCACCAGAAAAAAGCCCTGCCGCCATGAGCACAGGGTGATTGAGGTGTGCCCAGACACACCACGTGCACACTCTTATGAATCTCATTCAAAAGCTCTTGCACCATTTTTACATGTTAAATTAGAGATTAGAAAAAGCTGCCTAGTCACTGCAAGGAGGGGAGCAGGGAGACCTGAGCTGGTTTTGGCCTTGACTTTAGTGCTTCTGCTGTGAATTTTGTGGATGAATTGCTTCACAGTGTCTGCAGCTACAAAGGTGTGTACCACGTATATGTAATCCATAGCCTGGCCATAGTTACAGTTTAAGATGACACTACAGGAGTAAAAAAAGAAAAAAAAAGATTTGTAGCACCCTCCTCTAGTAAGGCTGGTAGGCTAAATTTAGTTTTTGGCGTTTCTGTAATGAGTGGAGCAGTGATCTGTTGATTTGTTGTCTGTTCAGGGTTTCCTAGGTTGGGTGTTTGATTCCTCCCACGTGCTTGTAGAAGAAGTTTCCAGAATATAGGGCAGGGACATTCCAATGATCAGTATGAATTAGTGACCGACCAATATTGTTTTTTATTGCCGATACCGATATTTTGGTCATCGGATATCTGTATCGGCCGATATTTTCATACATTAAAAAAATAATTTTTGTTTTTGTTTTTTGACAGATACTCTTGTGGAGGGATCTGGGGGTCTAAAGACCCCAAACTCCTCCTCTGCTCTTAAAAGCATTCAAAATGCCGAAGGCGGCTTTGATCGGGTCTTTTCTTCAGCAGCCGTGCAGGATGGTTGCCCGGATCTCCCAGTGGGATTGGAGACCCCGGCGAGCCGCGGCGGGAGGCGGGGACGTCCCCTCCCGCTCCTTGTAATGACAGCTGAGCGGCTTCTAAGTCGCATCGGTTGTCATTACGAGACAGCCGACCGTCAGCTATGGACGCCGGTACCGGGGAGATGCCTCTAGCTGCAGGCATCACTCCGGTACAAGCACTTTTCCGAAATATTGGCAATATCAGTAACCTCAGGGGCCAATTCCGATATATCAGGGAAAGTGCATATCAGCCCCCGATATATCCGCTGAATAGTTATCATGCCCGACCAATCCCTGGAAGGAGGCATCCAGAAAGTGGCTTGGGAGATGATGAAGGTTTGGGAGGCCTTATGAGTGTTCTTTCCTCTTCAAGGAGGGTTCCAGTTATACTGGGGCTGTTGGATTTTGCACTGTTCTGAAGTCCTGGTCTGAAAATTTTTATTTTTTCTCTCCCTCCCAGAAGATTTTCCTGTAGATGCTGGGTGGCAGACAGCTCCTGTTACACTGTGAGAAAAGATCTTGCTGTGAACTCATAGTTGTGCAAATGCCAGAAAGGAACTAAGTGGCAAAGGGTGCTATATGGACTAGGGCTGCACTGATAGTCCTAGATGTACTGGCCATTCCCTGTTACCCCTAAGAAAGGATGTTATAGAGAAGATTAGTTTGTCCTCCTATTGATTGCTATTATCATTTGGAGTACCCTGTGACCTGAAACCCCTCTCCTGTTAAGGTTTTTCAGCAATACATTCTAAAAAGACATCCCATAGACTGATCCTTAATCGTGTGAATGGAATCGTGTTTGTGTGACTAGCATCCTCTATACTAGAAAGGTCTCTTTTACACTAGCAAATGGATAGGGTCTGTCTGTCGTTTTTTCAGGCGGACCTGATCAGACCTTCCTGTATGGAGCAGCAGGTTTTAGTGTTTTGGTGAATGGCAGTCTGGTGTAAATGGACAGGCAGTCTGCTTACAACCAAATGCCCATGGAGGAGAGTGGGCTGTGTGTATGCCTGCTCTGTGTAAGCAGAGTGGACACAGATCAGCCATCCCCCTACTCAGCGGGGATCAGATTCCCCACTGAGCAGGTGGACTCAAACAGAGCCTCCCCCGTGTGGAAGTCCCGGTTCACAATACCGCGACTTGTCAGGCGACTTGGCCGCCTGACAAGTCGCGGTCCATTCAGTGCAATTGTAACCGTTCTAATAGGAGCGACTCAAGTCGCTCCGACTTAGAAAATAGTTCCTGCACTACTTTTGACCGAAGTCGGAGCGACTTGCATTGACTTCCATTATGTGAAGTCCGTGCAAGTCGCACCGAAGTCGCGGTGCACGGCGACTTCACTAGTCGCCCCTGAAGTCGTGTCACCATAGTGTGAACCGACTCTAAGGGAGACCTGGGCATATTTCCAGCAGCCCCTATGGGAGTAAGTGCTACAAAATATTTTGAGAAAAGAAATGCTTTTTTGTTTTGTAGTGTTTGAAAATGCTATTTGGAGCTTAAAGCGGAGTTCCACCCGAAAGTTTCGCTTTAAGGACCCCTGACATGCCACATTTGGCATGTCATTTTATTTGGGGCAGAGCGGGTACCTAGTTTTGACAGCCGAGCGAAAGTTCTCCTCTCCCCCTCCCTCCCTGTAATCTTCTGGGACACGTCACAGGTCCCAAAAGATTGCCTGGCTATTCAGGATGTGCAGTGCGACTGGCGCATGCTCAGTGCACACCCGGCTTTGAAGCCGCAAGCTGTCACAGTCGGGTGCCCACATACACTAATGATTCCAGCGCCACGAGAGGAGAAAGAGAGGAGCGAGGCTTCAGGCGGCCGCATCGCTGGATCATGGGACAGATGAGTGTGTATTTATTAAAAGTCAGCAGTTATACTTTTTGTAGCTGCTGACTTTTAATAAACACAAAAACGGCTGGAACTCCGCTTTACTAATAGAACATCCATAATATTTTGTCAGGTTACAGATAGGTGCACAGTATTGTATTCCAAACACAATGGGTTTTACATATTTTATGTCATTTTACATAGATTAGCTTAGCTTGATAAATCTCTAAGCACAATTAATAATACAATAAAATGGCTGAAGTATTTCCAGGCTCAGCTCTGTGAAATTAGCAACTAAAAAAAAGCTCAGAAAATACTAATTAAAAAGATGAAAGGGAACAAGCTTGAGTTTCTGTCATAAAAGCAGTTTCTGAAATTATCCATTCCAAATCTAAATATCTCTGTCATGTTAGACTTAAAGGTTTCTGGTGGCAAAAATAAATTGCTTCTATAGTTGGAAATTTGGAATGGCTAAGTTATACAAGTAATAATAGCAGCCCTTTTGTACATACCATATTCTCATTCTCACTACGTACAATTGACAAAAGCATTGCATATGCCTCAGGGAATAAGGATTTAAAGGAAGATTCCTAAACATTCATCTAAAAATGGCAGTTACTTGACGGCCATGTTCACCTTCTGGCTTGAATGCTTTGTTACAGATCAGGTTTACAGATAAAGACTTCTGTTTCATTTCCTTATCTACATAAAGGATACAGGCCAGTGACTCTAAAAGTGTTAGAGCCAGTGTCTCATTTCTACAGCTAGGTGACAAGCAATTGTAGACAGTTAGCATTGCAAACCCCATGCTCACCCCCCCCCCCCCAATAATTACATTCAGTTTTATGGGTTATGGCAAGGCCTCATTCAACCTGGAAAACTGAAGACATCTTGTTATGAAGAAGAGTTCATCTTTATTAATGTTTTACATGTAGCACTAGTAGCATGGGAGCTACTGGTTACAGGTTCCCCTGGGTTACCCATAGCGACGACTTGACAATATAGCATATTCTAAGTGCTTGGCCCAGTCAGAAAACAGTCCAGGGGTTTTGGTTTTTTGTTGTTCTATTTGAGAACTGGGATGGGAGAAGGGATGAGTGGGATACTCCAACTGAATAATTATGCACAATTGCTGGGACTTCTGGTTAACAATGGATGCGGCAAGTCCGCTGCTTCACCTTGCCACTATAGTGAAGAAGAGTTAAATGAACTATAATGCACTGTGAATCACTCTTCAGGGTCCTACTTGGCACCTCCTTTGTCCCTACTCTTCAGGGTTTTACACAGCACCCCCTTTACTCTGACACTCTGTGTGAACTGACCCCTTGATCCTCTGACTCCACTGGAGTGGACCCCCTTCCTGGGCAGACCCTTTGCAAAGTTCCCTGGTACTCACGGACACTGTTTTTCAAAGAAGAATCTGCCAGCAGCTCCACTGTCAGCTTTACTGGATCCTCTGCAGCTCAGCTCCACACCTGGTTCACTAGGCTGACTGCCGATGACCACTTTCCTCATACAGCAGAAGAAGAGACAGCCGTCAGCCTCCTCCTGGGACTCTGCTTCCCACCAAAGACACCCTGTCACATGTCCCCTCTGCTTTTATGAGCAATCCCAGGATGCACTGAAGGAGTGCCCTCCCACTGGGACTCTCACAAAAGCCTATGTGTCACTGGCTGCGTTTCCTCCACTGTCCAACAGGCTCCCCTATTAGATGCAGTAAATCACATCTGGAAACATGCAACAGGCAACCTAATAGATCAGGCTCCCCTGGTAAGCAGAAGGAGTATAAGATGCTTTTACCTAGCACCTACCTAGGAGGGTGCTACATACATAAAGCCTCCTATACAGATTCAGCTCCCCTGAAGAGTACATACCATTCCTCATTTTCAAATGCTGCACCTATTTCCCATTACATATGCAGCCATGGTGGAAGTTGGGGAGAGGCTCTCTGCAGAAATTGCTGGCCCCTTACTTAAGTCCCCTCCAGCCTGTCATTTGCAAGATGGACTGGAAACTAAAATTGTGCCCCTCTTAGTGGCTGCTCCAGCCCATTCAAACTGCATGAATGCCAGTGCACTCTAACCTTCTCTAGGTGCAGTGGCTGCTCTCTGTATACTGGGATTATGACATACTCCTGAACAATCCACTCTAAGTACATTTTATACTCCCAAAATCTTTCTTTCGGGTGTGCTGTGTGTAGAAAAGCATTTGTAATGAAAGAGTATTATTTTTTAAAATGGATGTGTTGAGATTTGTACATGTCTCTTGCTTGTCGCACAGTAATCAAAGCATATTGAATAGGTACAAGCCATTGCATCCTACATTTGCATAAATAGTAAAGACAATCACTGCACAGAACTGTGTAACCCCTCACAGTCCTGTCCTGTGTCCTCCCATCTTTTATGATTTTCAGCTTCCTTTGGTAAAGCAAATAGCATTTGGCTAATAAAAGAGCAGAAGAAAGGGAGGATTAGCCCACGTTCACATTGGGACGATTTGACATGTAATTTGTCATGTCAGAGCCTATTGCCGGCAATGACACTGTCCGTATCGGTACAGCGCCGCCAAGTAGTTTCTGCACTACTTTTGGCTACTTTGGGGGGGCGATTTCAATAGACATCTGTGCAGAAACCTGCACGTGTCTGTCAAATCGCCCCCAAAGGTGCACTGTAAATGCCAGTTTGGAATTGTGCAAATTCAACTGAACTCTCACAATTTTAAACCTGCCCTCAGTGTGAACCTTTACTTAAAGAGGGATATAACCTCTCTGTTAGGCCTGGTTCACACCTGCCCAACAACAAATTGGCCTAAAAAAAAAAAAAAAGGATAAAAAAAAAAAAAAAAAAAAAAAGGAAAACGCAAATTGCGGCAAGTAGTTTCTGCACTACTTTTGGCTACTTTGGGGGGCGATTTCAATAGACACCTGTGCAGAAACCTGCACATGTGTCTGTCAAATCGCTCCCAAAGGTGCACTGTAAATGCCAGTTTGGAATTGTGCAAATTCAACTGAACACTCATGTGTGCAAAAATGCAAAATGCACTGTAGAACGCACCAATCGCAAACTGCATAGATGTGAATGGAACCTTACACATCTGATTTTGGGTAAAGAATAAAAAGGATTCCTATGGAGAACTTTCTATAAGGGAATGATTAGAACACTTCTCTCAGATGGTAGCAGCATTTTATCACCTCCTACTCGCATATGTATAATATGAATGTGGATAATGCAAAATGAAACACTAATTTGTAAGTACTCATGCATGCACAATTTTTAACTTGCAATCAGAAGTGTTTGCCAAACAAAATATATTATTTAATTATGCTTTAGGTATCTTAAAGAAAACTTGTATTGGGTATGAAACGTGTAACAAATATAATACTTGGACAATAAGCCTGATTGCACCTTTTTGTGAGAACCATCTAGCAGTGTTAGGCTCCATGTACACGGGACATTGTTAAAAGTCCCTTTGAATGCTGGAATTTTTAGGACGTTTGAAACGTCCGTTCGGTCGCGTTTGTACCCGCGTTTAGCGGCGTTTGCGGGCGTTTGCGTTTAGAAGCGTTCCTAGAGGTCAAAAAAATTATTCCTCTTTAAAATGGAAAAACGCGAACGCTAAACGCGGGTCATCGCGTTCAGACGCGTTCGGACGCGATTGTGCGTTTGAAACGCCGGGAAACACACGTTCGAACGCAAATAATTGCGTTCTAAAAAAAGTCCCTGAACGCAACTGCCTGCATGTCTGTAAATGACTGTAAACGACCTGGTGTACATGGACAGATAAGATAAAATGTAGATGGGTTCAGGGGCTTCTGAAAAAAACGCCCAACTGCTCCTAAACGGCCAATTCCAGCGTCCCGTGTACATGGACCCTTACACCGCACAATATTTTCTATGCAAGCTAGGAAAGTTGGTGTCTGTACAGAATAAGGCTCGCCACTTTCCCAACAGAAGTCACGCCTGGTAAAGTCACTAAAGCCCCAAGTCCTGCTTTTGTGGTTAGGGGACAGGTAAGTCTTGTTTCCTAATATCTTGGAAATCAGGGAAAGTTTTTGAAGGCTTCCATGTCTCTCAGAGTGATTGTTTTTTCAAAGAAATATAATAGGGCACTTGATCCTGATACAGTCTTACTGTAAAATAAATCCCATTGATTGGTACTAGGAAAAAATTGGAAAAAATACTTTAAATGAACAGACTGACATCTTTCTAAAGGACGGGTCTTGCTTGGACAACATTTCCACTCTTTAATGTATGAGGACGGAGTGACTGCTGGACCAGAGAACTTTGGAAATCTTATTCCCAGAGGTTTTTGTTCTCTCTGCCAAAGTATAGCAAAGGCCTCTGGTAGAGTCTGCTTAATCTTTAATGGGGCTTTTTATCAGATGAAATGTAGGTCAAGGATATAACTTGTTTTATCCACAGTTCTTTAAAGCTTTCAGAGGATTGTAACCTTTTGTTGGGGACGTTATAAAAAATAAATATGAGATAGCTAGATCTTCCAAACTCTTTTATCACCTTCAGGTAATCTTTTTAGATAGAAGATGTGGAATGCTTCCTTCACACTCTTAAGCAGGGTACACACTAGTAGAAAATCTGCCGAAAATTCCCGCCCGATGTGAAATCGTCCGATTTTCGCCTAGTGTGTACACAACTTTCAGCAGCCGATGCCGACATTTTCAACAAAAAAAAAACGGAGGGACAAACACCAAAATATTTTTCGTCCGTCCCCAGACGACCGATTTTCGTTTAATGTGTATGCAGTACGTCCATGAAAAATCGGATACGAAAGACCGCGCATGATCTGAAGTTGCTGACAACCCGGAAGTCTAGGAACAAATGTGCCAAAAAAAAAGAAAAATCGGACGAGAAATTTCGTGAACATTTATGCACTGTCGACTAAAAACGGTAATGAACGCTGAGAAGACAGAGAAAAATCGGAGGATATTTCGGCAGATTTTCGTCAAGTGTGTACGGCCCTTTACTGCTTATGCCCCATACACACGTGCAGATTATCTGAAGACTTTTGTCTGCAGACTTACCTTTTCTATGTAGTGCAAGGGCCTGCCGGATTGCATACAAATTGAAAGTGTTTAGGTTTGACCTCATATTATATGGTTTTGGTAAGTCTGCAGACAAAAGTCTTCAGATAATCTGCACGTGTGTACGGGGCATTAGTTGCAGAAGGTTTGGAGTACAACCTCTTGAAACCTATAAAATGTAGAGATTATTTTGGGTAGCTAGGATGATTTTAACTAAACATATGGTAGAAAAAGTTATTTGACTGAGATAGGCTCAGACAAAGCATTAGGTTTCTGATTGGCAGAAAATCATATCCACTCTGTTATGTTTGAGGAAGGAGTGACTGCTGGACCAGAGAGCTTTGGAAATCTGATTCTGTGAGGTTTTTGCTCTCTGCCAAAGTAGAGCAAAGGCCTTTAATTTTACCTGATGATCCTGCCAGTAAGTCTGTTATTTTTTAACTTTCCTTCGCAGAACAAGCTGTCTAAAGAAAGCAGCTGTTAGAGGGTTGAGACAAACCATTTACCAATGACAGAGGTGCTTACAATTAGCAAAAGTGTAAAACATTCCCCCAATGTTTTAGGACTTTAATGGCAGAAATGCATAACAATTACATTAATCTTTATTGTATCAAAAAACAATTAAAAGTTAAATAAAAGTTATAATAAAAACGTTTTAACAGCTGTTACGTTTTTTCATACAAATACATTGCAATACTGCTGTAAAACATTCAATTACTTTTTTTTTATGATGACTTGGTCTACAGAGATTATCATGAAATTCCCACTGGGTTTTAGAGTCAAATAGTCTTTCCTATGATTGGAAGCCACTGTCTGTTCTTCCTTCACAAGAATATTATTTTGATGAGACATCCAGAAAATCCTTACACTATTACAGAATACAATCAATGTGCTTTTTGTACATTCCATATAGATGTCTCACAATTCTTGTGAGGATACAATAAAACAGCCATTGGTAGCCTTATGCCTCGTTTCCACTGAGCGGATCGGTTCGGGTCAGTTCGGTACGGTACACTAATTTGAGTGTTTCCATTATGAAAGTGGCCCATACAACCGAACCAAACCGCACCATTCCTGGTCTTGCTTCAGATGTAGGGCCATAGGAAATGGTACGGTACGGTTAGGGCGGAGCTACTGGCGTCACACGATAAATTCCACTGATTGGCGGACAGGAAAACTTCAATGCTCACATCAAATGAAAGAGCAAAACAGACACCTCATTTGGTGTAAACCCTGCATGGTCCCTGGTGGCCCGACTTGCAGTGGAAACGCTCACCTGAATAGACTGGACCATTCTAACCCTTCCAAACTGTACGGACCCGAACCGTTCCGCTCAGTGGAAACGAGGCATTAGTGACTGCTTGGCAGGCCACACGTGGTCTGGATTCTCTTTACAGAGAGAGGAATGGTGGCAAGCTACTTTTATTATATGGCTGATTTTCTATTCCCCATTCGTTCATTATTGTATTACGCTGCACTTCTAGAAGAAGGAGCTTCAATATTTGACTTTGAAACAAGTTGGGTATTTCATAATAATCTCTGTAGACTAAGTATTCATAAAAAACATTCTAATTGAATGTATTACAGTGGTAGCGCATTGTATTTGTATGAAAAAACAACAGCCGTTAAAACTTTCTTTTATAGGAACTTTTAATTGTTTGTTGACACAATAAAGATTGATGTAATTTTATAACAGTTTCTGCTATTAAAGTCCCAAAACATTGGGAGATGTTTTAAGCTTTGGTCAAATTCACCTTAATGTGCTAATGCATCTAACACTACCCTCTACCCAAATTAACAGGGTTCCTGTCCAAAATGTCTTTGTTGCTTCTTTATCCAGAGTGGAGACACCTTAACACAGAAAGTGTGTTACTGGCAGGATCAATAAGTCAAAATAAAGAAAAAATGTAAAAAAAAAAAAAGAAAACAAATACAACCACCTCCTCTAAGGATTGGTAAGCTGCAATATAATACATTCTTGTTCTCTTTTTCTTCTACTCAATGCCCTCCGTCTGATGGC
Organism: Pelophylax lessonae; assembly: GCF_965119305.1. Taxonomy (NCBI): domain Eukaryota; kingdom Metazoa; phylum Chordata; class Amphibia; order Anura; family Ranidae; genus Pelophylax; species Pelophylax lessonae. The sequence continues at coordinate 111,211,354 of NC_138773.1, read as the reverse complement.
CAACATCATTCAACCCACTTGCTCGAAGTCCAGGCCATCTCGGATCCACGGTAACCTGTGTTTGATCAGTGAAATGAGAAGAAGCATAGTGATGAGCTCATCTCTCTGTTATTCTACTTTCTTCTCTTATCAACACGCTTCTTACCAGTAAATAAACTACTTGGGTCCTTGTGCTGCTTCTTCCTCTCACTCTCCAGTTCTGCTCTATAGGGACTGCATAAGACAGACTGTCAAATTTGGGTGCTTACAATGCTTGGGTTTAAATTTTAATTTTATGATGCTTTATTAATTACATAGCTGCATTCATTTGCGTATTTTTTATATTTGCCTGGAGTTCAGGTTTAAATGACAATTCTTCTTTCTGTGAGTTATGATCACTGCTTTTCAATATTTAGAAGGAGTATTCAGCCTGTGGCTCTCCAACTGTTGTTTAATCACAGCTTGCAGCCATCAGTTGAGCAACCAGAGATGAGGTTTAATCTATTACCTCTTCTATGTATCTACAGCTGGCCCTTCATTCACTGAAAATATATGATAAAGCATGTAAATAAAGGTCATCTATCTCATGTGGTTGAACAGGGCAGGTAGAATCCTTGACCAGTCTTATGTGAAATTTTGAATCTGGAACATCAGCTGCATTTTGTCCTGAAATAAAAGTCAACAAAAGGATCGTGTTTCTTTTTTCGGTGTGTTGTGGTACACTGGCAAACCATTAAAACATGAATGCAATACATGTTAACACCAGTGTGGTAATGGACTACAATGCAGCCTCAAATCTTGACTCTAGCCTTAGGATGAATGAAGGGCTGTATCAGTAAAAGGTCATAATGGAAATGTGGAGCTGCTTTAGAAATCAGCCACCCACAGTGCAGTCACACAAAGGTTTTTTACTGTATTGACTGATTTAAAGTCATATTTATTAGATAAAATGCTGATGATGAGTTTATTGTGCAGCCTCCTAAAGGTGCATGCACGTGCCTGCCATTGATTTCAGCACCCCTTCTTTTCCCATTTGTTGCACCATTCTACTCAAGACAAAGCTCCAGCACTTCCAAGTGTGGTCAGAAGTTGGCTGTTCCCACTCCCTATATATTTGTAACACCCTCCTAGGTACTGTAGGTGCTTAAAGAGAGAATATAGTTTTTGGATTCTGTCTACCTATCAGAGATTGCCAGGTACATTTACATTGCTCTCTGCCTACCAGAGAGCAGGATCTGCTAGTGAGGTCTGCTCATGATGCTCAGGTGCAGCTCAGTTTGTCTGAAGTGTTTCACACTGGTCCAAAAGGGAGGCATATTGGACAGTGGGGGGGGGGACCTGACAAATGAGTGCACAGGCATTTAGTAAAACCCTGGTGATTGGCAGAGGAAAGTGCATTGGTGCATTCTGGGACAATGTATAAATACCAAGGGCACATGTGCTCGGGGTCTTTCAGCTGAAGAGCGGGGTTCTGGATGACCTGAGAACAGATCTATGTCATGGGACCTGTTCTGAGAGGGCCACCCCTTCTGTGGAGGAGTCAGTGGACGGGTGTCAATCAAGGATGCTAGAGAGTGTCCTGAAGATATAGTAGTTGCAACAAGTCTGGTGTTAGAGAGAGCAAGACGACTTCATTCTTCCATACAAGTGGCAGTATGGTTAAAGCAGTGTGTCTGCTCCCATGAAAATTCTGGTGAGGCCAAGTTTGAGTTTTCCTTATCAACTGTAAATAGTTCAATTTGGAGTATCCCACTATTCCCTTCTGCCATTCAAATTCCACAATAAATTTAAAACTAAAATCCCTGGACTGTTTATTGCATAATGAGAAACTGGGTGTAAGGATGGATGAGTGAACTGTCCCTAAGTGACTGTCTGCAGATAATCAGAGGAGGCCCAAGAAGTCCTCACACAACAAGCCCTACAGGGAGAGTGCTACATATTCTTAACCCCTTTTCCACTACCGCCTACTGGGCCTACCGCCAACTAGGAGGTTGTAAATGCCGGGAGACGGAGGAGGAGGGCATTCCAATAATGTGAACACTGTAATTGGTAGTCACAGCGGTCACATAATCAGAAAGCTCCCGATCATGAGTATGCATTGGGAGCTTTCCGGGACCCGCCTATAACTGTCCTGGGAGCGTGTTCTCAGCACAAAAAGCCCACCAGTCGAGAGGCCACATATATGCGTTCCTTTGAGGAGAACTAGTAAATGGCCTGTCACCATGATGGGGCTGCCTCATTAGCCAATAGGAATATGTGAAATGTGGGAGGAAGCAGGCAAGTCCTGGCACTATCAGGAAGTGCCAGAGCTATCCCCAATTAGAATGGCACAACAGTCGGGCAAAGTAAAGGGTTCCACCTATTTCTAGATAGCCCCTCTTTAAAGATGAAATACAGTAAGGGTCAGCATTTAGGGCTGAATCATACTAGCAGCAGCTAGTGTGTGGTGCGATCTGGCTGAGATCAGCGCAGTGATGCCACACAGCCTCACACTCCACTGCACTAACAAAAAGTACTGCATGAGTGCAGGCAGTACTTTTTTTAGGTCACTATGCTCTCACACCATGGCAACACAGTGGAGACAAGGCAGTTTGACTTACAGTGGATACGGAAAGTATTCAGACCCCCTTAAATGTTTCACTCTTTGTTATATTGCAGCCATTTGCTAAAATCATTTAAGTTCATTCTTCTTCCTCATGAATGTACACATAGCACCCCATACTGACAGAAAAACACAGAATTGTTGACATTGTTGCAGATTTATTAAAAAAGAAAAACTGAAATATCACATGGTCCTAAGTATTCAGACACTTTGCTCAGCATTTAGTAGAAGCCCCCTTTTGATCTAATACAGCCAGGAGTCTTTTTGGGAAAGATGCAACAAGTCTTTCATACCTGGATTTGGGGATCCTCTGCCATTCCTCCTTGCAGATCCTCTCCAGTTCTGTCAGGTTGGATGGTAAACGTTGGTGGACAGCCATTTTTAGGTCTCTCCAGAGATGCTCAATTGGGTTTAAGTCAGGGCTCTGGCTGGGCCATTCAAGAACAGTCACGGAGTTGTTGTGAAGCCACTCCTTCCTTATTTTAGCTGTGTGCTTAGGGTCATTGTCTTGTTGGAAGGTAAACCTTCGGCCCAGTCTGAGGTCCAGAGCACTCTGGAGAAGGTTTTTGTCCAGGATATCCCTGTACTTGGCCGCATTCATCTTTCCCTCGATTGCAACCAGTCGTCCTGTCCCTGCAGCTGAAAAACACCCCCACAGCATGATGCTGCCACCACCATGCTTCACTGTTGGGACTGTATTGGACAGGTGATGAGCAGTGCCTGGTTTTCTCCACACATACCGCTTAGAATTAAGGCCAAAAAGTTCTATTTTGGTCTCATCAGACCAGAGAATCTTATTTCTCACCATCTTGGAGTCCTTCAGGTGTTTTTTAGCAAACTCCATGCAGGCTTTCATGTGTCTTACACTGAGGAGAGGCTTCCGTCGGGCCACTCTGCCATAAAGCCCCGACTGGTGGAGGGCTGCAGTGATGGTTGACTTTCTACAACTTTCTCCCATCTCCTGACTGCTCTCTGGAGCTCAGCCACAGTGATCTTTGGGTTCTTATTTACCTCTCTCACCAAGGCTCTTCTCCCCCGATAGCTCAGTTTGGCCGGACGGACAGCTCTAGGAAGGGTTCTGGTCGTCCCAAACGTCTTCCATTTGAGGATTACGGAGGGCACTGTGCTCTTAGGAACCTTAAGTGCAGCAGAAATCTTTTTGTAACCTTGGCCAGATCTGTGCCTTGCCACAATTCTGTCTCTGAGCTCTTCAGGCAGTTCCTTTGACCTCATGATTCTCATTTGCTCTGACATGCATTGTGATCTGGAAGGTCTTATATAGACAGGTGTGTGGCTTTCCTAATCAAGTCCAATCAGTATAATCAAACACAGCTGGACTCAAATGAAGGTGATTTCTGCTGCACTTAAGGTTCCTAAGAGCACAGTGGCCTCCATAATCCTCAAATGGAAGACGTTTGGGACAACCAGAACCCTTCCTAGAGCTGGCCGTCCGGCCAAACTGAGCTATCGGGGGGAGAAGAGCCTTGGTGAGAGAGGTAAAGAAGAACCCAAAGATCACTGTGGCTGAGCTCCAGAGATGCAGTCAGGAGATGGGAGAAAGTTGTAGAAAGTCAACCATCACTGCAGCCCTCCACCAGTCGAGGCTTTATGGCAGAGTGGCCCGACGGAAGCCTCTCCTCAGTGTAAGACACATGAAAGCCCGCATGGAGTTTGCTAAAAAACACCTGAAGGACTCCAAGATGGTGAGAAATAAGATTCTCTGGTCTGATGAGACCAAAATCGAACTTTTTGGCCTTAATTCTAAGCGGTATGTGTGGAGAAAACCAGGCACTGCTCATCACCTGTCCAATACAGTCCCAACAGTGAAGCATGGTGGTGGCAGCATCGTGCTGTGGGAGTGTTTTTCAGCTGCAGGGACAGGACGACTGGTTGCAATCGAGGGAAAGATGAATGTGGCCAAGTACAGGGATATCCTGGACAAAAACCTTCTCCAGAGTGCTCTGGACCTCAGACTGGGCCGAAGGTTTACCTTCCAACAAGACAATGACCCTAAGCACACAGCTAAAATAAGGAAGGAGTGGCTTCACAACAACTCCGTGACTGTTCTTGAATGGCCCAGCCAGAGCCCTGACTTAAACCCAATTGAGCATCTCTGGAGAGACCTAAAAATGGCTGTCCACCAACGTTTACCATCCAACCTGACAGAACTGGAGAGGATCTGCAAGTAGGAATGGCAGAGGATCCCCAAATCCAGGTGTGAAAGACTTGTTGCATCTTTCCCAAAAAGACTCCTGGCTGTATTAGATCAAAAGGGGGCTTCTACTAAATACTGAGCAAAGGGTCGGAATACTTAGGATCATGTGATATTTCAGTTTTTCTTTTTTAATAAATCTGCAACAATGTCAACAATTCTGTGTTTTTCCGTCAGTATGGGGTGCTATGTGTACATTCATGAGGAAGAAGAATGAACCTAAATGTTTTTAGCAAATGGCTGCAATATAACAAAGAGTGAAAAATTTAAGGGGGTCTGAATACTTTCCGTACCCACTGTACATTAAAAGTTAAATAATAAATCATTTATTCCTTGATTTAAACTTGAATTTTCCAAGTAATAACCGTTACTATTTGATCTAATCTCAAATTGGTATTGTAAATGATTAAAAACAGTATTTCTATGGCTTTTTTACCACATGGAAGAGGTGAAAAGTGTAAGGTGCACAAACAAATTCTGCTACTCCTTCAACCCAACGTTGCAAAATTACAACGCAGACATAACAAGCTCAAAAGCTAATATTATCAATGTGTTTAACAGTACCTTGATAAATGCATGATCTCGACATCGTATTAATCACAGAAAAAATATTTCAGGCAGTTTACTTACTTTAATCTTCCTTTATCAAGTCCAGTTGTGTGCTTTATGACAACTTCACAGGTTGACTGACTTCATGTCCAGGTAAAATGGCCTTTTTACACATTTTACCATCCAATATCAGTGCTAGGCTAAACAATAGGACCTACTAATTATGTAAATTTAGTCTTTAGTTAAAATTGATGTAATATTACTACAGAGGCCCTTACAGGGTTAAACCAATCGGGGGGTGTCACGCTACATGAAGACGTCAGCACGACAAAATACCACGTCGGGGGGGGGGGGGTCACAATAAGTGACGTCATCCCGCTGTCATGGACAAGGGAAAAGAGATATACCTTAAGCTAGCATTGCAGATCGGTAGTAATGGCAGAGTGGATGGTTCATGTGATTGCATGCCGAAACCCCTAGTGCAAGGCTGTGCACATTTTAATGTGAGTAAGAACTTGTAAGATTTCACAAGTTCTCAATTCACAATAAAGTGAGGATTTTACACTAAGTAAGCTATTTTTCCTTTTGGGCTAACATCTTAATTGGGAGAATCAGTCCTTTTGGAGGAGAAAAGAGTGGTTGATCCTGGGTTCCCCTCCCTGAAAGGGGAAAAGCGCTACATGACCCTCATTGAATAGGTAGGGGGTCATTCTGGTCCGGTGAGTTGCTTGTGTTAAAGGTGGTGGCACAGGGGGAATTTTATTTTCACTGAAGATTTTTTTGTTTTACTGAAAATAACACTGAAAAGGATGGAACATTGCATGAACAGTTTATTGATGGACACTCGATTTACTGCATATTGGTTGATAATATTTACTATATTAATTATGTAGTTTTTAGATTGAAACAGGACTTTTTTCAGCTGGAACTTGGTGGAACTCAGTTCTACCACTTCTGGCTCAGGCCCTCTGCTCAGTGCTCACCATTATCACTTGAAAAACAGAAGTCTGGCTTATGTGTTCACAAGTGATAGCTTGTCTCCCATTGAGTGCAGGATGGGGACAAGGGAGATGCAGATGCCTAGGGTGCAGTGCAAATGCTGACACCAACATCGGATGACCTTCCTGCAAGTAAAAGAGGCAGAGCCACCTCCAGTGTGGGGGGGGGGGGGGTACTAGAGCCAGCTGGGTGCTTCAGCCTAATACAGCAACAAAACTAAGACATGTGGAAGATGGTGGAGCTTTTAAGAGGGAGTGGGGGGAGAAGGGGCAGTTTGCATGCAGGGGTTAACGCTGAAGAGGGGTGAAGGTGAAAATGTGGATGGGGGATGTAGAGATAAGCAGCTGTGGAAAAAGGCTGAACTCTGAGCTCTGTGTGTAGCACCCCCCCCCCCAAACTCTGCACTTTATACGTAATGCACTCCTGGTATATAATGCCCTTTTAACACCCTCCCAATGTTTGTGAAATTGGACCACACCCACTATTTGGTGGGTGTGTGGAGGGTTGAGGTGGGTTTTGGGGGATTGTGGTTGAGTTCATGCACTTATTTTCTGAGAAAAAAAGCCCTTGATTGAAATATATACAGTATATATATATATATATATATATATATATATATATTGTGACAGGAAGTCAGGTAAATCTGTGAATGTTGTCACAGACAGGAGATACATTTCCACCTGGTTTAGAAAATTCACCAATTACTATAGGGTGTCAGCTGCAGAGGTAGCCAGAAAGGTGTAGGGACGTTGAAAAGACTTCAGCTGTTCAGGATGAGGCAATTAAGGCCTCTATAAGTTATCCAGAAGCTGTGTGAGTATAGGAGAGCAGTGAGCTGAATGCCTCCTGAAGCGATGTGCGCTGAGGAGAGCAGTAAGACTGAAGACTTCTCAAGGTGAGGTCATGGATTGTTTCTGTGTGAAGAAAAATAAATGGACATTTTCTGTGTGAAGAGAAAATAAATGGACTATTGATTGTCTGCTGTATGATCAGCAGTGTCTGCCCAGCAGTAGGTTGGGACAGACTCCCTAGGTAGGTACCTGTGTGTGAAGGTAGACGCCCACAGTGGCCAGGGTTTATTTTATTTTATGTTTGTTTTGAATTGATGCTTGCACTTGTGTGAAGAAAATTGCAAGAATAAACCAAAGACTGTTGTTTTCAACTACTCCTCGGCTATCTCCCTGTGTAACGAACCCCCCAAGGGGTCATCCACACCCGCCACCGAGCTAATCCCTCACATATGGTGGAGGAATGCATTGGGCAGAAGCAGAGATCCCTGCAAAGAAATAAGTTCATCTGTTCTATGAACTTTGTCTGGTGCATGAGACTGCACAATCTGTGTGTGCAGGAGAGGAGATCCTGCAAGAGAGAGAAAAGCTACTTGCTTTAAAGAGACAGTGCTCTCAATTTTTGCTGGACTTTGAAAATTTATTGTGGAGTGACTGAAGATGGGGCAGTCAAAGCTCCGGAAAGAAGCAAAGATGGCTGAGACGAGAGACCGAATTCTATGGATGGAGGGGATGTTACCGCCTGAACGAGCCCCATACATGCCTGAACAGAATCTGCTAAGGAGAAAGGCTGTTGTCCCTAGCAACACTAGTGCAAATGGACCAGTTATGGAGATGCAGTGTTCTCAGATGGAAAGTAAACCCAAAATGGAGGAGATGCTGAAACAACTGATTATATCGAATGCAGCTCAACAGCAGGCAAATGCAGCTCAACAGCAGGCAAATGCGGATTTTTAGCGGAGCTTTACAGTTCAACAACAGGCTCACCAAGAGAGCATGGCAGCTTACCGAGAGGACATGGTAGGCTTGGAACAGAGACACCAGCAGCAAATGGAGACCATCGTTTTGGGGGAAACCGAGTCTTTGTGCATGGCTGAGCTGGATGTCTTGAAAAGACAACTGGAAGAAAAGGAAGTCCTGCATGTTGCAGAGACTGAGGTTCTGGAGACAAATTTACAAAATCTACAACAATCCTCTAGGCAGAAGGAACAGGCCCTGGAGTTGCTTAGGATGGAGCAGGAAAAGAGTGAACGACTCAGGTCTCAGGTGTTACAATGGGAAGAATCCACTGCTCTTCTTTTTGTCGAGTTGCAAAAACGTCAAGAGACTATAAGGGAGAAAGATACCCTCCTCATGGAAAAGGAAATTGAAGTTCAGACTTTGCAGGAGAAAAATATGGGTGATATGTTTGAGTTGCGTAATCAGCTGGCACAAAGTCTTCATTCTTTAGAAGCTACCAAAATAGACCTGCAAAATGTACAAGAACAGAATGTCTCTCTGAAAACTACCTTGTCTCTCAGCTCCAAGGAGAAAAATGAGAGGGAGAAAAAACACAAAGCAGAATTAAAAAAGCCCAAGCAGCATCTTAAAGAGTGGAAGGACAAGTCTCAAAAACAGACACAGACTGATATTCAGAATATGACCTCACTGGAAGCTGGATCAAACCTGGCTACTTTGAATGAGCAGGTGAAAGCTGCAGAGCGTCTAGCAAGTGAGAGAGAGGCTAAATTACTGAGTACTGCGTATGAGCTCACCACTTTGAGCAATGTGGTAGATGAATTACGTACAGACTGTGAAAGTTGGAAAGCTGAAGCCCAACGTGTCCAGCAGCAGCTAAAGAAGAAAGAAGCCTGTGTGGCAGAATTACATTAACATTCCCAGAAACTAGCCAATGAGGTGAAGGCTCTTATGCAGGGAAAAGGAGATTCTGAACACAAGAGAAAAAAAGTAGAGGCACAGCTTCAGGAATTGCAAGTCAAAGTATCAGAAGGTGACCGATTGTGTGCTAAGCTGTCAGAGAAGGCAAACCGACTGCAGGTTGAGTTGGACAATGTCACAAGTCTGCTTTCTCAAGCAGCCAAAGATTTTTCTATCTTGGAATCGCAGCTGCAAGACACTCAGGAACTCTTACAGGAAGAGAGATGTCAAAGGCTGAGCTTTAGCACAAAACTCAAACAAATGGAAGATGAGAAAAATGGCGTCCTGGAACAATTAAAAGAGGAGGAGGAAGCAAAGAAAAACCTATCAAAGCAAGTCTCAACACTGCAAGCTCAGATAGGGGATATGAAAAAGCGAATGGAAGAAAACGTTGGTTCATTAAAAAATGTTGAAGAGGTGAAAAAGAAACTGCAGAATGACCTTGAAGCTGCTGATCAACGCTATGAGGAAAAGGCAGCTGCTTATGACAAACTTGAGAAGACCAAGACAAGACTTCAGCAGGAATTGGATGAAATGAGTGTGGATCTTGATCACCAGAGTCAGATTGTGTCCAACCTGGAGAAGAAGCAAAAGAAGTTTGATCAGATGCTTGGTGAGGAGAAGACTGTGTCTGAAAAATATGCAGAAGAACGTGACCGTGCAGAAGCAGAGGCTCGTGAGAAAGTGAGCAAAGCCCTGTTCTTGGCTCACTCCTTGGAGGAGGCTCTAGAGTTTAAGGCAGAGCTAGAAAAGTCTAAGCGAGCCTTAGAACAGCAAGTAGAAGAGATGAAGACTCAGTTGGAAGAACTTGAAGAGGAATTACAGGCAACAGAGGATCTGTCCCAAAGATGGGATAGTGTGCCTGATGCAGTTTATAAAATGATCAGTGTTTTGGGGTCTGTCCTGAGTGAGCATCAGACATTTGATTACATGTTGCTTGAATCATCCCTCTGGATTAAACAGTTCCTTCAAAAACTTCAAGCATTGGAAAATGTATCATTAGAATTTCAGCAAGCAAAGGAGCTGTGTAAGAAAAGTGATGATTTCTCAGTTCAGGCTGAAAGTCTGGTGAAGAAGGCAAGTGATATAAAGCTTGGAGAAAAAAGCAAACACCTAGTGGAGAAAACGAAGGCTGTTGATGAGAACGTGAAGCAAATTAATAAGTGCCTTTCCGAGAATATTATCAAAATGGAACTGGTGAAAGACAGGTGGCAGAAGTTTGATCGTGATCTTCCATGTGGAGTTCAGAGAAAGAAAAGGAACTAGGTGACCTTGAACAGTCAAATAGTTCAGCAGATATGCAATTCAACCAAATCAAGGATATACTAAAGGAGCTACAAGGGAAAAATAATGCAATAGCAGAAAGTGCATTGAAGAAACCTGTAATAGACTGTGTTGTTGCAGTTCCATGCTTCTTCACTGATGCAGAGAGGAGGTCTGTAATGGATACCACACAGATCGCTGGGCTAAACTGTCTACAGCTAATTAATGAAACTACTGCAGTGGCACTTGCATATGGAATCTATAAACAAGATCTGCCTCTAAATATTGAATGTTTTATGAATGATATGGATGTCTCTGGAAAAATGAACAGGGCTCAGTTTGAAGAAATGTGTGACAGCCTGTTGTCGCAAATTGAAGGCCCTCTGCGCAGCATCTTAGAGCAAGCCAAGCGCAAGAAAGAAAATCATTCCCTTTTACAACAAAGAGTCAATGATTGTGTACAGCTGTATGAAGAAGTAACTCAAGTCAGAGAAAGATGTCAAGGATCCCTGTCCAAATTAGGAGACTTCTTAAAAATACATGCGGACTCTCTAGGAGTCCTTCAAACCTTAAAAGAAACAGTAGGGGGAGCAGTCAGCATGGATCAAGACAAAACAGATCCACTAGAAAAAGTACAGACATTACTTGGAACAAAGCTAAGTGAAGCAGAGGTTCTTGAAACTTTGTGGAAACCATTTATTGATTGCAGAGAGAGGCGGCTCAAGACTGTTGAAGACATTAAAGTTAAGACTAGCACAATTGAGTTGCCTATGGATCACAGTCCTCCATGGCGGATAGGACAGACGGTTATGCAGGACAAACTTGAGAAGGAGCGAAATGATGCCAAAAATGCAGTTGAAGGATGTGTATATGAGATGAGGGACAAGCTGTGTGGCATTTATGAGAAATCTGTCAATAAAGATGACGGAAACAGTTTCATCCTGAAGCTTGAAGATACAGAGAATTGGCTATATGAAGATGGAAAGGATCAGCCAAAACAAGTGTATATAGACAAGCTAACGGACTTAAAGAAAGAGCCAACCCTACAAGCATTTGAACAAAGGTTAGCATTTGTTAATGAACTGGAGAGGGAAATTAATTCATATCAGCATGAAAGACAGTGGCTGATGGAAAAAGCAAAGCAGATTGCTCAGAAGGATTTCTCTCCGGCAGCTGAAGCAGACAAAGAATCGAATGGACTGAACATTACTTGGGAAGATACTAGGAGGCTTATTAGTGAGAGACAATAGCAGTGCCTGACACATGCGTGCCTGGCAACCTGTGTTTCAACCCTAGGGTTGAAACAAGAGGGGGGGACAGGAAGTCAGGTAAATCTGTGGATGTTGTCACAGACAGGAGATACATTTCCACCTGGTTTAGAAAATTCACCAATTACTATAGGGTGTCGGCTGCAGAGGTAGCCAGAAAGGTGTAAGGACGTTGAAAAGACTTCAGCTGTTCCGGATGAGGCAATTAAGGCCTCTATAAGTTATCCAGAGGATGATTACTGATCACTGCCTCCTGAAGCTGTGTGAGTATAGGAGAGCAGTGAGCTGAATGCCTCCTGAAGCGATGTGCGCTGAGGAGAGCAGTAAGACTGAAGACTTCTCAAGGTGAGGTCATGGATTGTTTCTGTGTGAAGAAAAACAAATGGACATCTTCTGTGTGAAGAGAAAATAAATGGACGATTGATTGTGTGCTGCAGTGCTTTAAGTGGGCCAGTATGCACTGGTACTCAGTACCGCCACTTCCAAATATGGCTTTTGAGCATACCGCCACCTCTCCGTGCGCCTTAGCGTACCAGTACGCTCATTTTGGACATCTGCGCCCTCAATTGCCCCCCAGAAGAATATTTCCCACTCCAGAGCCAGACCAGTCAACACCAGTGAGTCCCCCTGCTCCGGAGTCCCAGCCTAGGCCAGGGGGGTGCTCTGTGGGGACCCTGATGTGGGGTGGGGGGGGGCGAAAAAAAATATATAGGCTATAATAGAGTACCGGCACCTCTTTTGGGCCACTTAAAGCACTGGTCTGCTGTATGATCAGCAGTGTCTGCCCAGCAGTAGGTTGGGACAGACTCCCTAGGTAGGTTCCTGTGTGTGAAGGTAGACGCCCACAGTGGCCTGGGTTTATTTTATTTTATGTTTGTTTTGAATTATGCTGTTTTTGATGCTTGCACTTGTGTGAAGAACATTGCAAGAATAAACCATAGACTGTTGTTTTCAACTACTCCTCGGCTATCTCCCTGTGTAACGAACCCCCCAATGGGTCATCCACACCCGCCACCGAGCTAATCCCTCACAATATATATATATATATATATAAATCTTTTTTTATATTGCACCCAGCACAGCTATATTGGGGTATGTACTCTAATATAGCACTTAATATTGTTGTGTTGCGTTTGCCCAGTACTGAAAAACGTACAGCATGTACTACTTTTTTTTAGTGCAGCGTAACGCAACCTATTTAAATGCGCACGAAGGTGCAAAAATGCAATGCACCTCAAGGGAAATCAAGGAAAACAAAGCAAAAAAACAAAAAAGACAATGCATGTAAAGCAAGCCTCCCGGTACTCACGGACACTGTTTTTCCCTGGGTTGCTCTGCCTTCAGCTCCACTTGTCAGTATCCTGGACCTCTTGGCTCAGCATCACACACTGGATCCACTAGGCCGACTGCCTGTGACCACCTTTCTTGCTGACAGGAGGAGAGACCTGGCTTCCGGCCCAAAGACGCCCTGTCACATGTGCCCCTGGCTTTTATAGTCTATCCCAGAATGCACCACTCTTGTGCCCCCCCTCTGGGACAGCCACAAAAGCCTGTGTGTCACTGGCTGGGTTTCCTCAACTGTCAAAATGGCTCCCCTATTGGATACAGTGGGGACACTCCCGCAGACCAAGTGAATCACACATGGACACATGTAACAGGCAAAACTACTGATCAGGCTCCCCTGATAAGCAGATGGAGCAAAACAATGCATTTACCTAGGACCTACCTAGGAGGGTGCTATATCCACCCCCCACCAAAAATGAACCATATCCCCATTGGCTCTGGGGCAGCCGTCCCCAACAAAAATCCCTACAAAAAAAACTTTGGAGTATCCCACAAACCTGGAAAGGGGGAAAAGGGAAGAACGAATATACAAGAAATATGTTACATGAAAAAAAATATTTCTCTGCTGTACAATACATGTTAGGCGCATTTAAGGCAATGCAGCCCCCACCAAGCAAACTCTGCACTGGTATATATAGTATATATAGCATCCTAACTAACTGATGCTAATAACTCTACACAACCTGGAAGAAAGAAAGAAAGGTTAGGCACTTTTGTAGATAAATATTCTGCGTAACCATAAATCTGACTTGTGATGATGAGAAGACCCTCCCAGTGGGGGCGGCCTTCTCATCCAACATCCCTAACTAAATGATCAGCTTTCATCCGTCATTCTTGACCCGGCGCTCAGCTCGCTCCTTCAAGGCGACCCTGAATGCTGCCACTGACTACCTATACACAGGTCACCAACTGTCGCCTGCAGTGTCCTTTCCTCAGCGACACTCAGCACCAGTCTCTTCTCCTCCACAGGAACCTCGTTGCCGGGGGCCTGGGCAACCCACCAGTCCTGTGAGAAGTGATAATTTCTTCAGTTGTCCCTGGCACCAGGGCACCCCACACCAAAGACTCTTGGAACACTGTCGTCACTTTCAGAGTTCCATTTCTGGCCCATTGGCCCAAAGTAGTTCGCCTGAAACTCTGTGTAAATTTGTAATCTGTGATCCTGGCCCGGTGGCCCAAAGGATCTCTGAAAACAGCATGAAACAGTCTTTATCTTCTTCTAAGAGGGTCGGCCCTCCGGTATGAGTCCACTATCCAGTGGCATCTCTTGGTTCCCTCAACCCCTTCTGCAAGGATTGAAGGGGAGAGGGTAATGGAAAAGAGGGCATAAGCCTCAGCAACACTGAACTTTAAACTGAGGTAGTGTGTATTTTCTTTTCAGCAGGTATAGGCTCGCCAGCCTTAATTGACTTCTGTACATTCTCCTCAACAATAGAAATCTGGATGGGGGATCCGCACAATCTTCCTTTTCCTGAATATGGATCAACAAGGCCTGGCCAGATCCATCCGGGCGGCGGACTTCTACCCGGTCCAAGTAGATAGCCCGCCCATGGTTCCAATGTGCCTTCACCGACAGGAAGGCCTTCCACAAGTCCAAATTGGATTGATTCCGATATGGCTTGGGGACAAAGAGGAAGTCCCATATAGCTTCATCACACCAGGACTCTCTTTTGGCCTTTATTTCCAGCATGACCTCCCGTGGACCATAGGGATAGTCATACCCATACTCTAAGGTCACCTTTCTCTGTATCCATCTCTGCATCCTGGAAAATCTTGGGAGGGTCTTCCGATTACCTATCCCAGCTTGGGAGTATGGGGTCTCCCCTCTTTTGATGAGGGAGGCGTAGGCCTCATTTTGATCCCAAGCCTGGGCATAGTTCTTGGGTGGGGTTAGGTCTGGGGCCCAATTAGCATAGGCCTTACAGAACCCCAGATTCCTGGTGCACTCTCCTCGCACCACGGAATCCCTAGTCTCCTCATCAGGTGTATCAAAACTGGCTGGACTGCTCCGATCTCCAGATCCCCAGTCCCATTCAGTCTCTTCCTCAGATTTCCAAACATCCAGTCCCTCCTCTAAGGACCCGAACCAATTCTGGAAGCTGGGAGACCCCACATCAATGACCCCGACCTCTTCTTCGCTGCTCACACTCACACTCACACTACTGCATGGACTCCAACTGCATCATGAACCTCAGCACTCCTCTTCTACGGCCCAGGAGAGGCCCCGATTCCTCAGCTGACAGAGCGTAAGTGACCCCAGTCTCCCAAGACACACTCAATATTCTGGGCCAACCTCCACTCTCTTCTGCCCGCAGCAGCAGATTGCCCGCACTGGCCCCAAGCTTGCATACACATGGTCACATTCAGACACTGAGGACATACCAGGCCCAAATGCTCCACGCCTCCTCCGGTGCACAATGCCAGTCTTCCGTCGGGCACCATCGGCACCCCTGTATCCCACAGGGTGGATGTCTTCAGCTCTCCGGTCTGCTCCGCAGGTTCTCTGCCAACATGTGGGATAGCCTCTGCGCTCAGGCTCAATCCGGTACTCACCATCTTGCTCCTCCGGACACATATATCAGGCAAAACTACTGATCAGGCTCCCCTGATAAGCAGGTGGAGCAAAACAATGCCTTTACCTAGCACCTACCTAGGAGGGTGCTACAAACATGTAACACAATATAGTAAAAAAAGGTCGCTGTGAACATTGAATATACGTTAAATCACATAAGCACCACTGTAAAAGCTAAAGTGGTAGGGTATATGACAAATAAAGATAGGTCCATCCTGCAACAGTTCTAAATAAACTTAAAAGTTTAGTCTTTCCACTGTAAATTACAAGTGCTTCCATGCTCAAATAAAGATTAGTCCATCCTGCAATAGTTTTAAATAAACTCATTTCAAAAACGTTCAATCTCTCCATTGTGGATAAAAAGTACCCAAGTCCTCAAGCACCTCTCTACCAGCAGACTAGGACTGAGCAGACAGACCTCTCTTTTTACAGATTGTTATATAACACCTTGCACAGATGACTTTCTAAAATGGCTTCCAGTCCTGTGCCTCCTCTCTTGTGGAGCACTAGCTGGGAAGTGTGCAGAGAAAAAATGTATTTTTGTCCAGAGTTGGGTTTTGTTCAATCGCCCTGTGGCCAATTATATTAAATTATATCATGAGCATCCCTGCTCATTTGAAAACATGTAACTGCAGAGCGGAGAATGCCCTGACTGCAGCTGCCTGGGCCAGTGGAAATGGGATCATGTGACAGCTTCCCATGACTTCTGCCGAACTGACTCAGTTTTAACCAAACCCAGCTCATCACTAGTCCAGAGTTCCCCTCTAACACACAAAGCTTATTCCTGTCGCTCAGTTGAGGGACCATAGCTGCTACACCTGTCTAAGAGAGGGAGTTTTAAATGTTTTACTCTGAGGACCCAAGTTTAAAAGTTTGTTCTGTAGTGGGACCCAGGAAGAGAATTATTATCAAAATTTCAGGCTAAGACCAAAAACAATAAATGCAAAAAAAAAAAAAAAACATATTGCAGGCTCTTTTCACCTTTTCTGTAAGCTTTATTAAAGCCAAGAAAAATAAATTATTTGTTATATTTTCTGTTTCTTTGACTAGCATCAGGGTCTCTCCACCTCACAACCTTTCCTGTGTAATTGCCTCCAGCCCATCTCTTGCATGCACTCTAGTCCCTTATGCGTCGGTGATGTCAGTCATATCAATTTAATTGTTTCACAGGTTTTGACAAGTTTTCATCCCATAAAATGAATGCTCTCTGTGATACAATAATTGCATTGTTCTGTAATATATTTACTGCATTGTTTATAGGCTATTGCTCAGATAAATTATATATGAATTCAATAAGTAAAGAGGGCTTTGTCTCTCGCCACTAACTTTGAACTTGGACAAACTAGGTTTTCAATAGAGTCATATGGTCAGGGTCCATGCAAGGATTTCTGCCGCCCTAGGCAAAATAAAAATTGCCGCCCTCCCATATGCTCGGCCCACGTTTACCTTTAAAAAGCCAGCAGCGACAGGCTATAGACACCAGAACCACCACATTAAACTGTCACACCAGGTACACCAATCAACAATCACATACATCCACAAGGTTAGGATTGTATGGAAGAACAGCGGCTCCCTGCACACAGGACCTGATCAGAGATCCTTTGAGGCAGTGGTGGCTGGTGCTCCATCGGTCGGGGGAGCGACAGACGGACCTGGCCGGACGCATGGATAGGGGGGGCGGTGCCCCTGCACCCCTAATTGAAGAAAAAAAGAAGTAAGAGGAGGGAGCTAATTCTGGGTGCAGGATTCCGGCGCCCCCTGCTAAGTTGCACCCTAGGCGGCTGCATAGGTAATCTTACAGGTAGTGCCGGCCCTGCATATGGTGATCAGAGAAGAGCTCAGGCATTCTCCGAATTAATCTCTAGCTGAGCTTCAAACTTGTGCCCCTTTGTACTCCAATGACCTGGCCTGCAACTCATTGGGGTGAAAAAAAAGCACAAGTTCAGAGTTTGGCTAGAAGTGAGTTTGGAGGATGCCTGGGCGCATTTCTATTGGTGACACATTATAAGCCTGTCCATGACACAATTTGTGTCCCAGTCCATAGCTTAAGAAAATATGGGCTCTGCAATGAAAGTACATTTACTGTACCACCGGTTTTTGGATACATACAAATATACATATTAAATATATACAGTACATGCATTAGACAAAATGCACATACAGTATCTCACAAAAGTAAGTACACCCTCATATCTTTGTAAATATTTTATTATATCTTTTCATGTGACAACACTAAAGAAATTACACTTTGCTACAATGTAAAGTAGTTAGTGTACAGCTTGTATAACAGTGTAAATTTGCTGTCCCCTAAAAATAACTGAACACACAGCCATTCATGTCTAAACCGCTAGCAACAAAAGTGAGTACACCCCTAAGTGGCAATGTCCAAATTGGGCCCAAAGTGTCAATATTTTGTGTGGCCACCATTTTTTATTCAGCACTGCCTTAACCCTCTTGGGCATGGAAGTCACCAGAGCTTTACAGGTTGCCACTGGAGTCCTCTTCCACTCCTCCATGATGACATCACGGAGCTGGTGGATGTTAGAGACCTTGTACTTCTCCACCTTCTGTTTGAGGATGCCCCACAGATGCTCAATAGGGTTTAGGTCTGGTGACATGCTTAGCCAGTCCATCACCTTTACCCTCAGCTTCTTTAGCAAGGCAGTGGTTGTCTTGTAGTTGTGTTTGGGGTCATTATCATGTTGGAATACTGCCCTGCGACCCAGTCTCCGAAGACAGGGGATCCTGCTTTGCTTTAGTATGTCACAGTACATGCTGGCATTCATGGTTCCCTCAATGAACTGTAACACCCCAATGCCGGCAGCACTCATGCAGCCCCAGACCATGACACTCCCACCACCATGCTTGACTGTAGGTATGACACATTTGTCTTTGTACTCCTCACCTGGTTCCTGCCACACACGCTTGACACCATCGGAACCAAATAAGTTTATCTTGGTCTCATCAGACCACAGGACATGGTTCCAGTAATCCATGTCCTTAGACTGCTTGTCTTCAGCAAACTGTTTGGTGGCTTTCTTGAGCATCATCTTTAGAAGAGGGTTTCTACTAGGACAACAGCCATGCATACCAATTTGATGCAGTGTGCAGCGTATGATCTGAGATATGGTCTTCAACCTCTGCAGAAATACTGGCAGCACTAATATGTCTATTTCCCAAAGACAACCTCTGGATATGATGCTGGGCACGTGCACTCAACTTCTTTGGTCAACCATGACAAGGCCTGTTCTGAGTGGAACCTGTCCTGTTGAACCGCTGTATGGTCTTGGCCACCGTGCTAAAGCTCAGTTTCAGGGTCTTGGTAGTCTTTTTATAGCCTAGGCCATCTTTATGTAGAGCAACAATTGTTTTTTTCAGATTCTCAGAGAGTTCTTTGACCTGAGGTTCCATGTTGAACTTCTAGTGACCAGTATGAGAGGACGAGAGCGATAATACACCAAATTTAAGACACCTGGTCCCCATTCACTTGTAACACTAACGAGTCACATGCCACCGGGGAGGTAAAAGGGCTAATTGTAAATATTAAAAGGATGGGCTCCTTACATAACTGTATGTTAACGTCACTTAAATGTACTATCACATAACCCTTGGCAGCTCAAATATTAAAACCCAAAACTGTTGGGTTCCTCCGGAATACTCTTTTACTCAGTGCACACATTGCTGCTGCCGGTCTGTTGTATCTTTCTCTGAATACTAATGCGGTCCATATGTAACGCTACCCCCGTATTACCTGCTGGTAAAAATGGGTATCTCCCACCCTGCACGGCCAAGCACATGAATTTTCCAAGCACACTGTAGTCAGAAAACAGTCCTTGCAGCTTTGTTTTTGTATTTTATTAGGGGAATTGAACTTGGATAGGGTTAAGGGTATAATGGAATGCCAACTTGATCAATGTAGAAAAGTCTTCAGGGACATCCAGTATATACACTCCTCTGCCTCTTGCACAAAATTGCTTGCAGATCTACCCATTCTACTCCAGCGCAACTCTTGCTTGTGGAACTAACTCCCAGGACCAGCTGGCACTGTTTGGATAGTCTAACACAATGCTCAGTTAGACTAGTAGGGGATGGCCTTTACAGGCAGGGACCGCGGGCCCTTTTGGTGTAGCAAAGAAAGTCCTAGTGCACAGCTGTCCTATTTTTGACTTCTGCTCCCAGCATCACCTCTTCATGCACTGCCAGCCCACCTGGCTGCAGCTGCCTTTTCTCCTGCCCATTCCACCACAGTCCTCCTGACTGACTCTGCATCCATCCCAGACTGCTCTTTCCCAGTCCTCTCAGTCATGCCTCTCAGTCCTGACTGTGTGTCACTCACCAGCCCCCATGGCTGTCTTCCTTCTTGGAGATTTGCCCGGCAGTGTCCTACCGCTGTCCTCTCCTTGCTTCTGTGCCTCCTGGTCAGGATCCCTCCGTGTGTCATAAGAAGGGTCCCTTCTGCACCCAAGTCCAGGACTGAGTTCACCCCCCCCCCCCAGATTAGGGAGCTATTCTCAAAGGCCTCCGACAGCCTAACACTACATCTCTGGCTTTCACTCGATCTCCACTGCCCCAGCTGGCTGACCCTGAGTATTTGAGGGGGCCTGTCCCCTGCCAATCTGTTGAGGATTGGTCAGGGCCTTCATTAGGCTATTCCACCTTACGTACCCTCCCATTCTTCTGTAAGTTTCTGGTAAGTTCAAGAAATAGGGGGGGTCTCAGTGATGCTGCCTTTGAGTCATTCATCTCTCCCTGGATCTCTGCCCAATCTAGCAAAACAATAAAAACCTGACTCTAGCTCTCTAGAAACCCTAGGGGCACCACACATTTGTCTTTTTTTGAAAGTTTGAAAAATTACCTGATTTTGCACAGGGCAGCCCCGATCCTCCTCTTCTCTGGTCCCCCGTTGCCACTTTGAGCCCCCCCCCCTTGCCGAGTGCCCCCATAGCAAGCTGCTTGCTGTGGTGGCACTCAAGCGTGCTTGTTCCGGAGCTGGCTCTCTCGGTTGAAATCCTGAGCTGGCTCTCTCGGTTGAATCAGGATGAAAAATATTCCGATTCCACCGCCTACACATTTGAGGTGTATGATGGAATCCTCAACGTAGAGTCATTGTATTCCGACAGCAGATAAAGTAAATGGGCCCAAGTGAATAAACCAATTTCAACCTAGAAAATTATCAAAGCCAATTTACAGCCAAAACATAATGTTTTGGTTGTGATTACAGTGGGAAATGGTTATAATAACATCTTTTGGGTTTTTGTTGCCTACTGTACCTCTGCTTAGAAGATTTTACCTTATGGTCTTCTTTACACAGGCGATTATATGCATTGAGCGGAATTCAGTGGTAAGAATTAACTAAATCTTGTAACTAGGATCACAGCAATATGTGAACAGCTGTGGTTGCTTGTGATGTGGGTAGGGCTTACTATGCTCAAGTGGAGACCTGTAGACAGCATTTGCTAGTGCCCCCCCAGAGGTGGAGTGAGGATGCCATGTTACGCAAGGTTGGAGTTAAGGCAGCGATTTAACTTAATGTAACGCTCCTGCGTTTTATGTATGATGTGGATTTTCAGCTGCAGAAATATTCCACTTCAGTAGTCATGTAGAGAAACGCTGAGACACCAATCCCAACTCCCAATGACTCATCATGTGTGGATGATCTCAATTCAGCAAGTAAATACACACACTCAATAAGATGTTTCCTAGAGTGACTTATGTATATAGTAACACAGTGATGATAGGCTGAAGAGACAGGTTGGGTAGAGATGGTAGATGACAGACACTTGAAAGGAAATGTTCTTGAAAGTAAGATAGTAGCAGATGGGATGCAGATAGGTTTAGCAATCATGTATGGTAGCAGATGACAGAGTAGCAGGTGGACATACAAGAGAGATCAACCCAGTGCAAGAACAGGTGGTAGTAGGCTCAAGAGCTAGCAATCTTAGATAATGCAGATGTAGTAATAGTCCTTAGTATGCAGAGCTAGATAGTGTAAGCTTTAGTATGAAGGTTATAGAGGTTTCCCCTGTGGGGTACTTATCACTAATAGCAATGTAGCAGAGGAGAGGTTCGGCAAGAGCGGATGATCCGGGGGCGGGATACAGGGATCAGCGCAGCGTGGTTCCGACAGCGAGGTATGCTTGCAAGCATGAGAGCTTCAAGACAGGTTAGCATCAAGGCACAAAGCAGTTTGAACGAACACATGTGAGTGAGAGCCGGCGATCTAAATAGCCATCCAGTCCGGCGCTCAGTGATGACAGCATCAGTCTTAAAGGTGTATGCGCACCTTACCAAAAGAGAATGGTGGGGCGCATACACTTATGAAAGAGTAATTAGGGTACCCAAAGGTACCAGAACATTACAGTACCCCCCCCCTTAAGGCCGGCTCCTGAAGGCCTCTGGAGCTGGTTTGTCTGGGTACTTCGCATGAAAATTGCGGATTAATCTAGAGGCATGTATGTCAGAGGTGTTTAGCCAGGTGTCGTCTTGGGGCCCATAGTTCTTCCATCGAACCAAGTACTGAAGTCTTCCTCTGTGGATACGAGAATCCAGAATCACTTTTATCTCATATTCTTCTCCACCTTCAACTTGTACAGGAGGAGGAGGTGGGATAGTAGGCCTTATTCCTTGGTCAGGAACATGGGGCTTCAGTAGCGACACATGGAAAATGGGATGTATTTTGAGGTCTATTGGCAATGTAAGCTGTACTGCAGCTTTTCCAATAAGTTTCTTGATTGGGAAAGGTCCCAAGAACAGAGGTCCAAGCTTTTTGCTAGGGATTTTCAGTCTTAAATTTTTTGTTGAGAGCCAAACGAGGTCCCCGATAGCGTACTGAGGAGAAGGTCTTCTGCGAAGATCATAGTACTTCTTTTGTTGACTATGAGCGTGTGCAATGGTAGTATTAAGCAAACCCAGAGAGTCCTTTATTTGGGTAAGATAGTCTGAGGCTACTGGGTTATTTGAAGGAAGGATGCGTGGTGGAAGAATAGAGGGATGAAACCCATAGTTCAAGTAGAACGGACTCTGCTTGGTCGTACTGTGGGTTGCGTTGTTGTAGGCAAATTCTGCCAGAGGGAGAAGATCCACCCAATCATCCTGTTGGTAAGAAGTGTAACAACGTAAATATTGCTCGATGCATTGGTTGACTCTTTCAGTCTGTCCGTTGGTCTGCGGATGGTAAGGAGAAGTGAGCTTCCGCTCGATCCGTAGTATGTGACATAGTTCTTGCCAGAACTTGGAAATAAATTGTGATCCACGGTCAGACAGAAGAGTTTTTGGGATACCATGTAACTTAAAGACATGTTTCATCAGGAGTTCTGCCGTTTGTTTGGACGAAGGTAGTCTGCGAATAGCAATGAAATGTGCCATTTTTGTCAGATGGTCCACTGACACTAAGATGGTATTAAATCCTTTGGAAGGAGGCAATTCCACTATAAAGTCCAAGGACACAACTTCCAATGGAGTTTGGGGTATTGGTAGACTGCATAGTAGACCGGATGGTCTCGTAGTGTCAATTTTGGACCTGGCACAGACATTGCATGAAGAGACGAATTTTTGTATAGATGTTTTCATGTCAGGCCACCAGAATTGCCTGGTAATCAGATTAAGAGTCTTTGTCATACCCATATGTCCTGCCATAGGCACATCATGCGATAATTCCAAGATCTTGGTGCGTATGGTAGGTGGTATGTAAAGTTTGTCGTTGTAGTAGAGGAAGCTTTCTGCATCAGTATTTAGTTGTGGTGGGGGTGAATACAAACTTATACCATGCAAAACCTCTTCCTTCAAGGAACGGACAACTCCAATAATGCGTT
The DNA here is from genome assembly GCF_965119305.1 of Pelophylax lessonae. Classification (NCBI taxonomy): domain Eukaryota; kingdom Metazoa; phylum Chordata; class Amphibia; order Anura; family Ranidae; genus Pelophylax; species Pelophylax lessonae. Next base: position 111,188,050 of record NC_138773.1, on the reverse strand, counting down.
TGTGAGGTATTATAGGAACGGAAGGGATTTTGAAGTAGTTTTCTTCAGTTAGTCGTGATAGTGCATCCGCCTTTTTGTTCTTATCTGCAGGTGTGTAGGTCACTAGGAAGTTAAACCTTAGAAAGAATAGTGACCATCGTACCTGTCGGTGAGAGAGAGTTTTGTTAGTCTGAAGATATTGGAGATTTTTATGGTCCGTGTATATAAGTATTGGTAATTGGGTGCCTTTGAGTAGATGTCGCCAATTCTCCAGAGCCAATTTTATAGCAAGCAGTTCCTTTTCACCCATGGGGTAATTTATCTCTGGACTGCTTAGGGATTTAGAAAAAAAGGCGACTGGATGAAGTGGTGAAGTGTGAGTTGGTCGTTGGGAGAGTATTGCTCCTACTGCCATGTTTGATGCATCTACTTCCAGAATGTATTGGAGGGATGGGTCTGGATGGCGTAGTATGGGAGCAGAAGTAAACCTTGTCTTTAACAGGTGAAAAGCTTTATTTGCTTCATTTGACCATTTTAATGTTTTTTTAATGCTAGTGAGCTGTGTGAGGGGTCTCACAATGGCAGAGAAGTTTCTGATGAACTTCCTGTAGAAATTTGAAAATCCAAGGAATCGCTGTAGCGCCTTGCGTGTGGTTGGTTTAGGCCAATCCTGAATGCAGGATATCTTACTCATGTCCATCTCGATTCCTGTTTTGGATATGATGTAGCGTAGAAACAGTACCTCTTCTTTATGAAACAAGCATTTTTTCAGTTTCACATAAAGGTTGTGTGTAGTGTTGAGCGAACACGGACTGTATTATTCGTGTTCGTACCGAATAATTGGATTTTTTGTACCCGAACACGGACACGGACACTTTACTGTATGTTCGGGTAAAAATCCGTGTTCGGTCGTTTTATTTCCGGGTTTTGCATGCTTTGGCGCTCTTTTCATGGCGGGCTTTCAACAGCCAATCAACAATCGTTTAACTGGTGTGCCTTAAGCCATCCCAGCCATGCCTGCAAATGTCTCAGTAGCTGTGATTGGCCGTCTGAAGCATGTGACCAAGTCTTTATAAGTTCGAGGCAGCCGCAGCGGCGTCATTATGCTGCTTAGATTCAGGGACAGAGCACACATCAACGTGCTGGCTGCTGATTAGGGAAAGATAGGCAGGAAAAAAACATTTGTGTCCGGATAGAATTGAGGGACAGGTCGGAGTGTTTAGGCAGGGCGAGTTGTAGGCATTTTAGGGATAGAGTCTGCTGAATTATAGGGTCAGTGTCTTCTACAAACTACAATCGATATTGCTGTGTGGGGGGTGGGGTGAATCTGCACTCAATCCTGATCTACGATCTCTTCTCAATCCTGTTAGGGACAGAGTCTGCTGAATTTTAGGGAAACTGTGTTCTACAAACTACAATCAATATTGCTGTGTGGTGTGGGATTGGAGATAGGCAGGTGTCAGTGATCCACATCCATTTTTCTGTGTGTGAGCTGCAGTGAACACAATCTTTTTGGGCTGCAGTGAACACAATCTTTTTGGGCTGCAGTGAACACAATCTTTTTGGGCTGCAGTGAACACAATCTTTTTGGGCTGCAGTGAACACAATCTTTTTGGGCTGCAGTGAACACAATCTTTTTGGGGTGCAGTGAACAAAATCTTTTTGGGGTGCAGTGAACACAATCCTTTTTGGTGTGCAGTGAACACAATCTTTGTGGGGTGCAGTGAACAAAATCCTTTGTGGGGTGCAGTGAACACAATCTTTTTGGGGTGCAGTGAACAAAATCCTTTTTGGGGTGCAGTGAACAACATCCTTTTTGGGGTGCAGTGAACACAATCTTTTTGGGGTGCAGTGAACAAAATCCTTTGTGGGGTGCAGTGAACACAATCTTTTTGGGGTGGAGTGAACAACATCCTTTTTGGGGTGCAGTGAACAAAATCCTTTTTGGGGTGCAGTGAACAAAATCATTTTTGGGGTGCAGTGAACACAATCTTTTTGGGGTGCAGTGAACACGATCTTTGTGGGGTGCAGTGAACACAATCTTTTTGGGGTGGAGTGAACAACATCCTTTTTGGGGTGCAGTGAACACAATCTTTTTGGGGTGCAGTGAACACAATCTTTGTGGGGTACAGTGAACAGAATCTTTGTGGGGTGCAGTGAACACAATCTTTGGGGGGTACAGTGAACACAATCTTTGTGAGGTGCAGTGAACACAATCTTTGTGGGGTGCAGTGAACACAATCATTGTGGGGTGCAGAGAACTCAATCTTTGTGGGGTACAGTGAACACAATCTCATACTTCTGAAGGTTTGAGGGTGCTGCCTGTTCCATACTCCCCCTACTCCTCATCTAGCCTTTTAGGGGTACAAACAATAGTAATTGGGGCCTAGTGTGGTTGTGTACGTGTGATATACATACACTTTTTTGGGATCATATTTTCTATTCCGCTATTTAATCAAAAACCTTTGGGGATCAGTTAAATTGGGGGATAGTCTGTGTTGGTACGTGTGAGAGAGATCCACCTTTCCAAGTTGTTGGGGTTCATCTCATACTTCTGAAGGTTTGAGGGTGCTGCCTGTTCCATACTCCCCCTACTCCTAGCCTTTTAGGGGTACAAACAATAGTAATTGGGGCCTAGTGTGGTTGTGTACGTGTGATATACATACACTTTTTTGGGATCATATTTTCTATTCCGCTATTTGATCAAAAACCTTTGGGGATCAGTTAAATTGGGGGATAGTCTGTGTTGGTACGTGTGAGAGAGATCCACCTTTCCAAGTTGTTGGGGTTCATCTCATACTTCTGAAGGTTTGAGGGTGCTGCCTGTTCCATACTCCCCCTACTCCTAGCCTTTTAGGGGTACAAACAATAGTAATTGGGGCCTAGTGTGGTTGTGTACGTGTGATATACATACACTTTTTTGGGATCATATTTTCTATTCCGCTATTTAATCAAAAACCTTTGGGGATCAGTTAAATTGGGGGATAGTCTGTGTTGGTACGTGTGAGAGAGATCCACCTTTCCAAGTTGTTGGGGTTCATCTCATACTTCTGAAGGTTTGAGGGTGCTGCCTGTTCCATACTCCCCCCTACTCCTAGCCTTTTAGGGGTACAAACAATAGTAATTGGGGCCTAGTGTGGTTGTGTACGTGTGATATACATACACTTTTTTGGGATCATATTTTCTATTCCGCTATTTAATCAAAAACCTTTGGGGATCAGTTAAATTGGGGGATAGTCTGTGTTGGTACGTGTGAGAGAGATCCACCTTTCCAAGTTGTTGGGGTTCATCTCATACTTCTGAAGGTTTGAGGGTGCTGCCTGTTCCATACTCCCCCTACTCCTAGCCTTTTAGGGGTACAAACAATAGTAATTGGGGCCTAGTGTGGTTGTGTACGTGTGATATACATACACTTTTTTGGGATCATATTTTCTATTCCGCTATTTAATCAAAAACCTTTGGGGATCAGTTAAATTGGGGGATAGTCTGTGTTGGTACGTGTGAGAGAGATCCACCTTTCCAAGTTGTTGGGGTTCATCTCATACTTCTGAAGGTTTGAGGGTGCTGCCTGTTCCATACTCCCCCTACTCCTAGCCTTTTAGGGGTACAAACAATAGTAATTGGGGCCTAGTGTGGTTGTGTACGTGTGATATACATACACTTTTTTGGGATCATATTTTCTATTCCGCTATTTAATCAAAAACCTTTGGGGATCAGTTAAATTGGGGGATAGTCTGTGTTGGTACGTGTGAGAGAGATCCACCTTTCCAAGTTGTTGGGGTTCATCTCATACTTCTGAAGGTTTGAGGGTGCTGCCTGTTCCATACTCCCCCTACTCCTAGCCTTTTAGGGGTACAAACAATAGTAATTGGGGCCTAGTGTGGTTGTGTACGTGTGATATACATACACTTTTTTGGGATCATATTTTCTATTCCGCTATTTGATCAAAAACCTTTGGGGATCAGTTAAATTGGGGGATAGTCTGTGTTGGTACGTGTGAGAGAGATCCACCTTTCCAAGTTGTTGGGGTTCATCTCATACTTCTGAAGGTTTGAGGGTGCTGCCTGTTCCATACTCCCCCTACTCCTAGCCTTTTAGGGGTACAAACAATAGTAATTGGGGCCTAGTGTGGTTGTGTACGTGTGATATACATACACTTTTTTGGGATCATATTTTCTATTCCGCTATTTAATCAAAAACCTTTGGGGATCAGTTAAATTGGGGGATAGTCTGTGTTGGTACGTGTGAGAGAGATCCACCTTTCCAAGTTGTTGGGGTTCATCTCATACTTCTGAAGGTTTGAGGGTGCTGCCTGTTCCATACTCCCCCCTACTCCTAGCCTTTTAGGGGTACAAACAATAGTAATTGGGGCCTAGTGTGGTTGTGTACGTGTGATATACATACACTTTTTTGGGATCATATTTTCTATTCCGCTATTTAATCAAAAACCTTTGGGGATCAGTTAAATTGGGGGATAGTCTGTGTTGGTACGTGTGAGAGAGATCCACCTTTCCAAGTTGTTGGGGTTCATCTCATACTTCTGAAGGTTTGAGGGTGCTGCCTGTTCCATACTCCCCCTACTCCTAGCCTTTTAGGGGTACAAACAATAGTAATTGGGGCCTAGTGTGGTTGTGTACGTGTGATATACATACACTTTTTTGGGATCATATTTTCTATTCCGCTATTTAATCAAAAACCTTTGGGGATCAGTTAAATTGGGGGATAGTCTGTGTTGGTACGTGTGAGAGAGATCCACCTTTCCAAGTTGTTGGGGTTCATCTCATACTTCTGAAGGTTTGAGGGTGCTGCCTGTTCCATACTCCCCCTACTCCTAGCCTTTTAGGGGTACAAACAATAGTAATTGGGGCCTAGTGTGGTTGTGTACGTGTGATATACATACACTTTTTTGGGATCATATTTTCTATTCCGCTATTTAATCAAAAACCTTTGGGGATCAGTTAAATTGGGGGATAGTCTGTGTTGGTACGTGTGAGAGAGATCCACCTTTCCAAGTTGTTGGGGTTCATCTCATACTTCTGAAGGTTTGAGGGTGCTGCCTGTTCCATACTCCCCCTACTCCTAGCCTTTTAGGGGTACAAACAATAGTAATTGGGGCCTAGTGTGGTTGTGTACGTGTGATATACATACACTTTTTTGGGATCATATTTTCTATTCCGCTATTTAATCAAAAACCTTTGGGGATCAGTTAAATTGGGGGATAGTCTGTGTTGGTACGTGTGAGAGAGATCCACCTTTCCAAGTTGTTGGGGTTCATCTCATACTTCTGAAGGTTTGAGGGTGCTGCCTGTTCCATACTCCCCCTACTCCTCATCTAGCCTTTTAGGGGTACAAACAATAGTAATTGGGGCCCAGTGTGGTTGTGTACGTGTGATATACATACACTTTTTTGGGATCATATTTTCTATTCCGCTATTTAATCAAAAACCTTTGGGGATCAGTTAAATTGGGGGATAGTCTGTGTTGGTACGTGTGAGAGAGATCCACCTTTCCAAGTTGTTGGGGTTCATCTCATACTTCTGAAGGTTTGAGGGTGCTGCCTGTTCCATACTCCCCCTACTCCTAGCCTTTTAGGGGTACAAACAATAGTAATTGGGGCCTAGTGTGGTTGTGTACGTGTGATATACATACACTTTTTTGGGATCATATTTTCTATTCCGCTATTTAATCAAAAACCTTTGGGGATCAGTTAAATTGGGGGATAGTCTGTGTTGGTACGTGTGAGAGAGATCCACCTTTCCAAGTTGTTGGGGTTCATCTCATACTTCTGAAGGTTTGAGGGTGCTGCCTGTTCCATACTCCCCCTACTCCTAGCCTTTTAGGGGTACAAACAATAGTAATTGGGGCCTAGTGTGGTTGTGTACGTGTGATATACATACACTTTTTTGGGATCATATTTTCTATTCCGCTATTTAATCAAAAACCTTTGGGGATCAGTTAAATTGGGGGATAGTCTGTGTTGGTACGTGTGAGAGAGATCCACCTTTCCAAGTTGTTGGGGTTCATCTCATACTTCTGAAGGTTTGAGGGTGCTGCCTGTTCCATACTCCCCCTACTCCTAGCCTTTTAGGGGTACAAACAATAGTAATTGGGGCCTAGTGTGGTTGTGTACGTGTGATATACATACACTTTTTTGGGATCATATTTTCTATTCCGCTATTTAATCAAAAACCTTTGGGGATCAGTTAAATTGGGGGATAGTCTGTGTTGGTACATGTGAGAGAGATCCACCTTTCCAAGTTGTTGGGGTTCATCTCATACTTCTGAAGGTTTGAGGGTGCTGCCTGTTCCATACTCCCCCTACTCCTAGCCTTTTAGGGGTACAAACAATAGTAATTGGGGCCTAGTGTGGTTGTGTACGTGTGATATACATACACTTTTTTTGGATCATATTTTCTATTCCGCTATTTAATCAAAAACCTTTGGGGATCAGTTAAATTGGGGGATAGTCTGTGTTGGTACGTGTGAGAGAGATCCACCTTTCCAAGTTGTTGGGGTTCATCTCATACTTCTGAAGGTTTGAGGGTGCTGCCTGTTCCATACTCCCCCTACTCCTAGCCTTTTAGGGGTACAAACAATAGTAATTGGGGCCTAGTGTGGTTGTGTACGTGTGATATACATACACTTTTTTGGGATCATATTTTCTATTCCGCTATTTAATCAAAAACCTTTGGGGATCAGTTAAATTGGGGGATAGTCTGTGTTGGTACGTGTGAGAGAGATCCACCTTTCCAAGTTGTTGGGGTTCATCTCATACTTCTGAAGGTTTGAGGGTGCTGCCTGTTCCATACTCCCCCTACTCCTAGCCTTTTAGGGGTACAAACAATAGTAATTGGGGCCTAGTGTGGTTGTGTACGTGTGATATACATACACTTTTTTGGGATCATATTTTCTATTCCGCTATTTAATCAAAAACCTTTGGGGATCAGTTAAATTGGGGGATAGTCTGTGTTGGTACGTGTGAGAGAGATCCACCTTTCCAAGTTGTTGGGGTTCATCTCATACTTCTGAAGGTTTGAGGGTGCTGCCTGTTCCATACTCCCCCTACTCCTAGCCTTTTAGGGGTACAAACAATAGTAATTGGGGCCTAGTGTGGTTGTGTACGTGTGATATACATACACTTTTTTGGGATCATATTTTCTATTCCGCTATTTAATCAAAAACCTTTGGGGATCAGTTAAATTGGGGGATAGTCTGTGTTGGTACGTGTGAGAGAGATCCACCTTTCCAAGTTGTTGGGGTTCATCTCATACTTCTGAAGGTTTGAGGGTGCTGCCTGTTCCATACTCCCCCTACTCCTCATCTAGCCTTTTAGGGGTACAAACAATAGTAATTGGGGCCCAGTGTGGTTGTGTACGTGTGATATACATACACTTTTTTGGGATCATATTTTCTATTCCGCTATTTAATCAAAAACCTTTGGGGATCAGTTAAATTGGGGGATAGTCTGTGTCGGTACGTGTGAGAGAGATCCACCTTTCCAAGTTGTTGGGGTTCATCTCATACTTCTGAAGGTTTGAGGGTGCTGCCTGTTCCATACCCCCCCTACTCCTCATCTAGCCTTTTAGGGGTACAAACAATAGTAATTGGGGCCTAGTGTGGTTGTGTACGTGCGAGATACATACACTTTTTTTGATCATATTTCCTATTCCGCTATTCAATAAAAACCTTTGAGGATCAATTGAATTGCGGGATAGTCTGTGTCGGTACGTGTGAGAGAGATCCACCTTTCCAAGTTGTTGGGGTTCATCTCATACTTCTGAAGGTTTGAGGGTGCTGCCTGTTCCATACTCCCCCTACTCCTCATCTAGCCTTTTAGGGGTACAAACAATAGTAATTGGGGCCTAGTGTGGTTGTGTACGTGTGATATACATACACTTTTTTTGGATCATATTTTCTATTCCGCTATTTAATCAAAAACCTTTGGGGATCAGTTAAATTGGGGGATAGTCTGTGTTGGTACGTGTGAGAGAGATCCACCTTTCCAAGTTGTTGGGGTTCATCTCATACTTCTGAAGGTTTGAGGGTGCTGCCTGTTCCATACTCCCCCTACTCCTCATCTAGCCTTTTAGGGGTACAAACAATAGTAATTGGGGCCCAGTGTGGTTGTGTACGTGTGATATACATACACTTTTTTGGGATCATATTTTCTATTCCGCTATTTAATCAAAAACCTTTGGGGATCAGTTAAATTGGGGGATAGTCTGTGTCGGTACGTGTGAGAGAGATCCACCTTTCCAAGTTGTTGGGGTTCATCTCATACTTCTGAAGGTTTGAGGGTGCTGCCTGTTCCATACCCCCCCTACTCCTCATCTAGCCTTTTAGGGGTACAAACAATAGTAATTGGGGCCTAGTGTGGTTGTGTACGTGCGAGATACATACACTTTTTTTGATCATATTTCCTATTCCGCTATTCAATAAAAACCTTTGAGGATCAATTGAATTGCGGGATAGTCTGTGTCGGTACGTGTGAGAGAGATCCACCTTTCCAAGTTGTTGGGGTTCATCTCATACTTCTGAAGGTTTGAGGGTGCTGCCTGTTCCATACCCCCCCTACTCCTCATCTAGCCTTTTAGGGGTACAAACAATAGTAATTGGGGCCTAGTGTGGTTGTGTACGTGTGATATACATACACTTTTTTTGGATCATATTTTCTATTCCGCTATTTAATCAAAAACCTTTGGGGATCAGTTAAATTGGGGGATAGTCTGTGTCGGTACGTGTGAGAGAGATCCACCTTTCCAAGTTGTTGGGGTTCATCTCATACTTCTGAAGGTTTGAGGGTGCTGCCTGTTCCATACCCCCCCTACTCCTCATCTAGCCTTTTAGCGGTACAAACAATAGTAATTGGGGCCTAGTGTGGTTGTGTACGTGTGATATACATACACTTTTTTGGGATCATATTTTCTATTCCGCTATTTAATCAAAAACCTTTGGGGATCAGTTAAATTGGGGGATAGTCTGTGTCGGTACGTGTGAGAGAGATCCACCTTTCCAAGTTGTTGGGGTTCATCTCATACTTCTGAAGGTTTGAGGGTGCTGCCTGTTCCATACCCCCCCTACTCCTCATCTAGCCTTTTAGGGGTACAAACAATAGTAATTGGGGCCTAGTGTGGTTGTGTACGTGCGAGATACATACACTTTTTTTGATCATATTTCCTATTCCGCTATTCAATAAAAACCTTTGAGGATCAATTGAATTGCGGGATAGTCTGTGTCGGTACGTGTGAGAGAGATCCACCTTTCCAAGTTGTTGGGGTTCATCTCATACTTCTGAAGGTTTGAGGGTGCTGCCTGTTCCATACTCCCCCTACTCCTCATCTAGCCTTTTAGGGGTACAAACAATAGTAATTGGGGCCCAGTGTGGTTGTGTACGTGTGATATACATACACTTTTTTTGGATCATATTTTCTATTCCGCTATTTAATTTAACTGGGCCTCCATGCGAGACCTGTGTGCCTTGTTGCGCTGTTTTGAGTACTCCACCAACATGGCCAGTGGCAATGACGCCGTTCTCAGCTTAACTATCCCACTTCTATGCCTCCTTGAAAAAACAATTCGGGCGATGATGGAAGAGGATGTGGCACAGGATGAGGAGGAGGAGGAGGATGAAGAGGTAACATTTCCAAGGCTTTCAGGGCAGTCATTCGCAAGGGGCTCCGAGGGTGGGTTCCTGCACACGCAAACGCCAGGGACGCAATTGTCCAGCAGGGGCACAGTTCTGGAGGATGAGGAGGATGAGGAGGAGGAGGAGCTGGAGGAGGAGATGGAACCATGTTCACAGCAGGGTGGCACCCAGGCCAGCTCATGGCCATCACTGGTGCGTGGCTGGGGGGATACAGAGGACACGGACGATACACCTCCCACAGAGGACAGCCTTTCGTTGCCTCTGGGCAGCCTGGCACACATGAGCGATTACATGCTGCAGTGTCTCCACAACGACCGCCGAGTTGCCCACATTCTAACTTGTGCTGATTACTGGGTGGCCACGCTGCTGGATCCCCGTTACAAGGACAACGTACCGTCCTTAATTCACTCACTGGAGCGCGATCGCAAGATGCGCGAGTACAAGCGCACGCTGGTAGACGCCATGCTGCTGGCATTCCCATCTGACAGCGGGGCCACAGTGGAAGCACAAGGCAGAGGAGGAGGAGGAGGAGGTCGCCAACGCAACCAGGGCACCGCCAGCACCTCAGAAGGCAGGGTTAGCATGGCCGAAATGTGGAAAAGCTTTGTCAGCACGCCACAACAAACAGCAGCACCAGCAGCTCAGATGGAACGTCTTAGCAGGAGGCAGCATTTTACCAACATGGTGGAGCAGTATGTGTGCACACGCCTACATGTAGTGAATGACGGGTCTGCCCCCTTCAACTTCTGGGTCTCCAAATTGGGCACATGGCTTGAGCTTGCCCTTTACGCCTTGGAGGTGCTGGCGTGCCCTGCAGCCAGTGTATTATCTGAACGGGTATTTAGCACGGCTGGGGGCGTTATAACAGACAAGCGCAGCCGCCTGTCCAGAGACAATGTGGACAAGCTCACGTTCATTAAAATGAACCAGGCATGGATCCCACGGGACTTTTCCGTACCTTATGCAGAATAGCAATGGATACCGACCTTACCCACCCATTGTTCCATTTTTGCTCTTTCTCACTCTTTTGGGGTGTACCCTCATTTAAAATTTTTGAAAAGAAGCAGTGTTGGCTACCTCGTCCTCCTCCTCAGGGCCAGATTAATGTAGGGGCTATTGGAGCTGCAGCTCCAGGCCCCTACCTTTTATATAGGCCCCGGGTTGGCCATATTCACTGTTACCGCTCTTCTGTCACTTGTAAACACAGAAGTCTGGCTTCTATGCTCGCTTCCCCAGGCAGCACCCTCAGAACCTCCCCACACAGCGTGAAGGCCGGACAAGGAGGGACAGTTGGCGATGCATGGATGTGTTTATGGGCTTCAGAGACAGCATCCCATGTTGAATTAGGCATGCATGGCTGCACCCTTCCTCCTCTGGGTGCATGGCAAGGCACGGCCCTTAAGGCCCTTCAAAATCCTCAGCACCAAGCCCATGATGCTGTTAATCCGGCCCTGGTCCTCCTCCACCGCCGCTTCCACCTACACCGCCCATAGGTGTGCGCAGCCTATTGCATTAAGGTGTGCACCCCAAAGTTGAAATACACATGCATGTGTTTGCCAGCAGGGAGAGTAATGTATCGGGGCCATGTACCTGTAGGCAAGGAGAAATAGAGCAGAGCAGGTCCCAGGGAGATCTTTCCCATCTCCTCACTGGCAATGCTATGTGCCCTAGGTGATTAGGGTGTGCCCAGGCACACCCAGCACACCCTGTGCGCACGCCTATGTCACCGCCACATCCACCACCACCTCAACCTCCCTCCTACTCCATATGGGCCTCGTCCTTCAGAGATGAAGAAGAACATTGTTTTATTTTTCTGTTTTTTTTTTGTTGTTTTAAGTTATTTCCCTATCCACATTTGTTTGCAGAGCACTTGCCATGCTCTTAATTACGTTTTGCTGCCATTTGCAGCACTCTAGCCCTTTCCTTTGGTGTTTTAGAGCCATTTTAGTGCCTTAAAGTTCGGGTCCCCATTGACTTCAATGGGGTTCGGTGTCCGGGAAAAGTTCGGTAAAAGTCCGGGACACGGACCCGGACTTTTTTTTAAAGTTCGGCCGAACCCGTCGAACACGGACATCTAGGTGTTCGCTCAACCCTAGTTGTGTGCAAGCAATCTCGATAATACTAGTCTTACATGTCTTATGTGTTCAGACAGGGATCGTGAATATATAAGTATATTGTCCAGATATACCACAACACAGACATCTAGTAAGTCTCTGAAAATATCGTTTATAAATCGTTGAAAAACTGCAGGGGGGCTGCATAGCCCGAATGGCATTACAAGATATTCGAACAATCCGTATCTGGTTCTGAATGCAGTCTTCCACTCGTGTCCATCACGGATTCGAATGAGATTGTATGCTCCTTTCAGGTCCAATTTTGAAAAATAGGTAGCTCCACGCACCTGCTCAATGAGCTCAGGGATAAGCGGTAGAGGATAGCGATCTTTTATTGTAATAACATTCAATTGCCTATAGTCGATGATAGGCCTGAGACTTGAGTCCTTATTGCGGACAAAAAAGAGTCCTGCTGCTGTGGAAGAAGTGGAAGGTCTAATAAAACCTTTCTTCAAATTCTCATCCAAATAGTCTTTGAGATGGGAAAGTTCATCCTGTGAAAGAGGATAAACATGACCGAACGGCAATTTGCTATTTGGGAGTAGATCAATGCTACAATCATAGTCTCGATGGGGAGGTAGTGCTTGAGCATTTTTCTCAAGAAAAACTTTAGAGAGATCCTGATAACATAGTGGTGCAATCTCATCTGTCACCACAGACAGGATCTTCCCGAAAGACGGGAGGTTACACGTACCCTCGCAATAGCAAGAGAGGAAGGCCAGGGTCCGTTCCTTCCAATCTATGGTTGGTTGATGTGTGTGCAACCAGGGAAGTCCCAACACAATGGGAAAGTGGGGTGAAGGTATTAGATGGAAGGTAGTGGTCTCCATATGAGACCCGTTAGTAGTGACTAGGAGTGCCTGTGTCTGATCAGTGATCGGACCAGAGGATAAAGGAACACCGTTAATAAGACTCACTGAGACAGGTTTAAGTTTAGAAATAATAGGAACTTTATTTAAAGCAGCAAAACGTATGTCAATATAATTTCCACAAGATCCTGTGTCAATCATGGCCTTAGTAGTAATCCTGTTCTGGTCCCACTGTAATGTTAAGCAAACAGAAAGGTAAGGGTTAGTGATTGAAGTTGTCAATCCCCCTAGGAGGACATGTGAACACTCACCCTTCTTTTTGTAGACTAGGGGACAGACGTTTATCTTGTGATCCGGGGATGCACAGTACAAGCAGAGATTACCAGATCGTCTTTTGGCTCTTTCCATAGTTGATAGAGGTGGGCGTATGGTTCCTACCTCCATAGGAACTGGGTCAACGGCCGAAATCCGAGAAGAACTGGATAATGGCATTCCCATTTTCTCAGCCTTTCTTTCTCGTAGTCTTCTATCTATGGTGATACTGAGTTTTATCAATGCATCCAGGGTTTTTGGCAGATCCGCTCGGGCGAGCTCGTCCTTAACGGTCTCTGATAGGCCAAGCCTAAATTGGGTTTTCAGAGATGCATCATTTCATTCTGAATCAAGGGTCCATCTCTTGAATTCTGCGACAAAGTCTTCTACAGGTCTCCCACCTTGTTTCAAGGATCTTAATTGAAGATCGGCAGTACTCTGCCTATTGGGATCATCATATAGGCTAGTGAGTTCTGCTAGGAACAAGGCATAGGAGTTGAGAAGCTGGTCGCTTTTCTCAAAAAGAGAGTCTGCCCAGGCCCGAGGATCGCCTGTTAGGTAAGAAATAATAGTACAAACCTTAATGTGATCAGTAAGGTAGGTACGGGGTTTTAGCAAGAAAAGTAACTCACATGCGTTTTTAAATTCGCAAAATTTTTTGCGATCGCCTGTAAATACCAAAGGAGGATTTATTTTGGGTTTAGGGGACTGAGCAGTGGTAAGTTGTGTCAGTCTAATTACCTGCTGCGACAGAGCCTGATTGTCTTCTTTTAATTCAGCAAGTGCGTGTATTAACGCAGTTACTTGCTGTTTTAATTGTGTCATCTGAGTGGTTATTTCTGCTGAATCCATTTGTGGTTCGTTCAATCTGTAACGCTCCTGCGTTTTATGTATGATGTGGATTTTCAGCTGCAGAAATATTCCACTTCAGTAGTCATGTAGAGAAACGCTGAGACACCAATCCCAACTCCCAATGACTCATCATGTGTGGATGATCTCAATTCAGCAAGTAAATACACACACTCAATAAGATGTTTCCTAGAGTGACTTATGTATATAGTAACACAGTGATGATAGGCTGAAGAGACAGGTTGGGTAGAGATGGTAGATGACAGACACTTGAAAGGAAATGTTCTTGAAAGTAAGATAGTAGCAGATGGGATGCAGATAGGTTTAGCAATCATGTATGGTAGCAGATGACAGAGTAGCAGGTGGACATACAAGAGAGATCAACCCAGTGCAAGAACAGGTGGTAGTAGGCTCAAGAGCTAGAAATCTTAGATAATGCAGATGTAGTAATAGTCCTTAGTATGCAGAGCTAGATAGTGTAAGCTTTAGTATGAAGGTTATAGAGGTTTCCCCTGTGGGGTACTTATCACTAATAGCAATGTAGCAGAGGAGAGGTTCGGCAAGAGTGGATGATCCGGTAGCGGGATACAGGGATCAGCGCAGCGTGGTTCCGACAGTGAGGTATGCTTGCAAGCATGAGAGCTTCAAGACAGGTTAGCATCAAGGCACAAAGCAGTTTGAACGAACACATGTGAGTGAGAGCCGGCGATCTAAATAGCCATCCAGTCCGGCGCTCAGTGATGACAGCATCAGTCTTAAAGGTGTATGTGCACCTTACCAAAAGAGAATGGTGGGGCGCATACACTTATGAAAGAGTAATTAGGGTACCCAAAGGTACCAGAACATTACACTTAAAAGCAATGCTTCTCCTTTTGAACATACTGTAGTTAGCTTATTGTAATCTGTGACCCAACTTCTGTACTCTTCACATTGTTCACTTCAGTCTTTTATTCCATTCCTTATGCACTATGGATAACATTTCATCGATACAATTTATATCTTTTCTCTCTTACTTGTGCTGAGACGGTACCGCTGAGCCTGTACCAGACTGCCTCAGCCCAGTTGCTCCTCACTTCACTCCCACTGACATCAATTCAAATGATTCTCATGAATATTAGGAAGTCGAACTCTTAAACTACACCTGTGTTTATTCTTCTCCGGTGGCCTCACTCCATCTCCTGTGAATCTCAGGCTGGGTCCCTGGGACGCCCCATGCCTCAATGTTGGACCCAGTATTGGGGTTTTGATCACTAGGGAAGGAGCCTAAGCACACACGCTTCTTTACTACCAGGGCTTCCGTCACTTTTGCCATATCACTGCTTCTTGACCAGCTGGTTGCTTTTGCATACAGATATAGTGGTCATAGCAATGGCAATATAGACTCCAAATACAACTTTACTACATGCTAGACATTTGTACTGTATTAACTCTTTTATCTTGTTCCTTTATTAAGCCTTGTTCTGTGTGATACACTGTACATGCATTGCACCCCTTTAAGGGTTGTCCTTAAGTAACTTCAGACCAGGCCAAGAGGAATACCAGTAAACATTCTTTACTGAAGATTTTTAAGTGCAACAAATCAACAAGTCAGCAAAAGAGGTCTTCAATATACATTTCTATACATGATCTTCTATTTGCCCACTAGTTTCTCCTGGTGCCCTTAGTTATCCCTTAGGGTAGTCAAACCATAAATAGGTAAGAAAGTTATTTAAAGGCCATTAGTTCTTGTTAAGCAAGAGTCCATACCCTTGAACACTAACTGGGCTCTCACAAGGGGTGGTTTAGTGCAACAGTTATATTTCTAACAACATCCTGAAACTTTGGCCGTGTTACTAACTGCAACACCCCCGAGAGGAGGTTCCTTCTCCTTTTTACCAGGGTGTGCCACTTCAGCCAAGCAACCATAAGTAAACAGTGCAAATACACTCACATTGGAATATAAGGTTTCACAAAGAAATACAAATAAGTACCCAGAATTACAAAAAAAAAAAAACCCTTTCAAACACATAATACAAAGAACTTCTTGGAAGCACCTTCTTACATGCTTACATGTACAAAGCAACGACAGGCTGAGAGTACAGTGGACAATGCTGTTCGCCAGGATCTGCACATCCAGTGGTTACCTGCGCTTAGAAAGAGATTTCCAACCCTGGACCAACATAAACTGATTAGAAGTTTATTAGGCCTCGTTCACACAGGGTGATTACATCCGTGCCCTATGCAGGGTGATGTTTTACCAGCACAGGGATGCACAGGGGTTCCACATATCTCCATTCGGGCAGTCCCTTAGATTTCTATTGGGACACAGCGGCTGCACAGACTCAGCCGCTGTGCCTCATGTGACATACATGCAGATGTATACGCGGACCCAGCGCATACAGGGTGAGTTCAGGGACATGCACCCACATGTATTTCATTTTGGGACAGAGGAGCAGAGTCTTTGCAGCCGCTGAGTCCAAATATAGTCAGGTCCATAAATATTGGGACATCGACACAATTCCAATTTTTTTTGGCTCTATACACCACCACAATGGATTTGAAATGAAACAAACAAGATGTGCTTTAACTGCAAACTTTCAGCTTTAATTTGAGGATATTTACATCCAAATCAGGTAAAAGGTGTAGGAATTACAACAGTTTGTATATGTGCCTCCCACTTTTTAAGGGACCAAAAGTAATGGGACAATTGGCTGCTCAGCTATTCCATGGCCAGGTGTGTGCTATTCCCTCATTATCCCATTTACAAAGAGCAGATAAAAGGTCCAGAGTTCATTTAAAGTGTGCTATTTGCTTTTGGAATCTGTTGCTGTCAACTCTCAATATGAGATCCAAAGAGCTGTCAGTATAAGTGAAGCAAGCCATCATTAGGCTGAAAAAAAAAAAAAACCCATCAGAGAGATAGCAAAAACATTAGGTGTGCCAAATCAACAGTTTGGAACATCCTTAAAAAGAAAGAACGCACCGGTGAGCTCAGCAACACCAAAAGACCCGGAAGACCACAGAAAACAACTGTGGTGGATGACCGAAGAATTCTTTCCCTGGTGAAGAAAACACCCTTCACAACAGTTGGCCAGATCAAGAACACCTACAGGAGGTAGGTGTATGTGTGTCAAAGTCAACAATCAAGAGAAGACTTCACCAGAGTGAATACAGAGGGTTCACCACAAGATGTAAACCATTGGTGAGCCTCAAAAACAGAAAGGCCAGATTAGAGTTTGCCAAACAACATCTAAAAAAGCCTTCACAGTTCTGGAACAACATCCTATGGACAGATGAGACCAAGATCAACTTGTACCAGAGTGATGGGAAAAGAAGAGTATGGAGAAGGAAAGGAACTGCTCATGATCCAAAGCATACCACCTCATCAGTGAAGCATGGTTGTGGCAGTTTCATGGCGTGGGCAGGGCCGGTACAAGGGGTGGGCGGGAGGGAAAGCTGCCCTGGGCGGAGTATGGGAGGAGTGTGGGAGGGGGCGCCAAAACACTGAAGAATCACCTTTATTCTAAGCTCCTGTGTTGCTAAAACATGTCCAAAATCAGAGCCAACAATGCGCCCATATCTTCTGCAGGCTTCCCGCCCCTTGCTGGAAAGGAGAGAAACACTCTCCTGGGCACAGGTTTCGTACAGGCTGGCTGGTTGGATCGGGACCGTGAGAGCTCCTGTACAGGTGGTCGGAGCAAGCAGAGCACACTACACTGCAGCCTCGATCACTGCTTTCTGCTCAACAGACATCGGAGCTCTCCTCTCCTCTTCAAGCTGAAGATAAGAGACAGATAGCAGACTGAATTTTCTCCTCCTGTGAGTCCCCATCTGTCCTGTCCTGTTTTACTGTGCAATGCTGTGCTGTAAACCTGTACTGACCCTTGCAGTGCAGGTTTACTAAAGAGAAAGTAAAATGTTTTGACTAGGTTAGGAATATACTGGGACTTTTCAGGCTCCACATACTGTAAATGTATTCCACATACACACAGGGCCGGCGCTACCTGTAAGGCGAACCAGGCAGTCGCCTAGGGTGCCAACTCAGCAGGGGGCGCCAGCATCCTACCTGCTGCACCCCGGTCCCGGAATCAATATGGACCGGTGGTTGAATGCGGCGCCCCTTCTGTTGTGCTGCACCTGCGCGGCGGCGCCCGCGGCTGCCTGGGCACTTTTGAGACGTGTGCGAGTCTCAGGGCTGACACCGGGCTCCAGCGTCGGAAATCTTCGTAGCAGCGATGCCGCGCATGCGCATTAGGTTTCCCCTGCAGATGACGTCAGCCGGCGGAGGAGATAGGGCGGGGGGAGAACTAATGAGCGAGTCAGGAAGTTTGACTCAGCGCCAGGGTAGGGAAATCTGATAGAGGGAGCTGCTTGTGCTGCCAAGGAGTACTACTGCCGCCTGTCCGGGGAATCTGAGGCCTGCAACTCGGAGATCTGAGGAGACATGGACACCATCAACAAGCCCCTGAGAATCCCCCCACACATGGCTGTGTATGTGGAGGAGCACCAGGTGTTCCAGATCCTCCAGGTGAGGGGGCTGGGGGGGTCACATGACTGACATAGAACCACAACTCTCAGCGAGCCCCAAGCACAGCACACACCTCGGGGGGGGGGGGGTCCAATAGGTTCTGATAAAGACTTCACTATTATAAATAGTTATAGGAGACTTACTCACTGTCTAAAGGGGTTTTAACCCCTCCACCACTGCTATCCATCATAGGTTTTCCCTGCACCACCGCTATCCTTCATCTTAGGCTCCCCTCCATCACCGCTATCCTCCATCATAGGTTTTCCTGCACCACTGCTATCCTCCATCATAGGCTCTCCTCCAGCACCACTATCTTTCATCATAGGCTCTCCTCCAGCACCGCTATCCTTCATCATAGGCTCTCCTCCAGCACCACTATCTTTCATCATAGGCTCTCCTCCAGCACCACTATCCATCATAGGCTCTCCTCCAGCACCGCTATCCTTCATCATAGGCTCTCCTCCAGCACCGCTATCCTTCATCATAGGCTCTCCTCCAGCACCACTATCCTTCATCATAGGCTCTCCTCCAGCACCACTATCCATCATAGGCTCTCCTCCAGCACCGCTATCCTTCATCATAGGCTCTCCTCCAGCACCGCTATCCTCCATCATAGGCTCTCCTCCAGCACCGCTATCCTTCATCATAGGCTCTCCTCCAGCACCGCTATCCTTCATCATAGGCTCTCCTCCAGCACCACTATCCTTCATCATAGGCTCTCCTCCAGCACCATTATCCATCATAGGCTCTCCTCCAGCACCGCTATCCTTCATCATAGGCTCTTCTCCAGCACTGCTATCCTCCATCATAGGCTCTCCTCCAGCACCGCTATCCTTCATCATAGGCTCTCCTCCAGCACCGCTATCCTTCATCATAGGCTCTCCTCCAGCACCGCTATCCTCCATCATAGGCTCTCCTCCAGCACCGCTATTCATCATAGGCTCTCCTCCAGCACCACTATCCATCATAGGCTCTCCTCCAGCACCGCTATCCTTCATCATAGGCTCTCCTCCAGCACCGCTATCCTTCATCATAGGCTCTCCTCCAGCACTGCTCTCCTCCATCATAGGCTCTCCTCCAGCACCGCTATTCATCATAGGCTCTCCTCCACCGCCACTATTTTTCCCCATAGACTCTTCTCCACCACCCCTATTCTTCATTAATAGGCTCTTCTATGGATAGTGGTGCTGGAGGAGAGCCTCTGATGAAGGATAAAGGCCTAAGACAATCTTGCTGCCGAATACAAACAGGGAGCACAGGATTTTTCCCCACATTCACTAAACTAAGGGAAAAGGCTATTGCAAAGTGAAAAGTCTATTTTTCTTATCCAAGAGGTAACAATATTTTTCCCCCTAATAACAACACACAATATATGATTAAAGAAAGAAAAATTTCCCTTCATATTGTAATTCTCTTTTCACATCGTGGGCCAAGCATATGCGGCGGCGGCAATTTTTATTTTGCCTAGGGCGCCAAAAATGCCTTTTAATAAGATAAAGTGTGTTTGTGGAATACATCTACAGTATGTAGAGCCTGAAAAGTCCCAGTATATTCCTAACCTAGTCAAAGATTTCATCATAAACAAGTGATGTGTTGCAGCCCAACTACAGCAAAGTGAAACAGTCCACCCTTGCAGTGCTGGGGGAAATAGCCTCATGTATATTTTCTCCAGCCAGCTACAGTGCTCTCCTCTACCACCCAAAGTCTCATCACATACCATACAGGAACATTAACCCTGTATGGTATGATGAGGCTGGAGTGTGACCCAGTCAGTCACAGTTTACCCAGGAGCTCCCGAGGACCAGTCACAGCACTGGAGAGAGCCTACTGGAGCAAGGAGTAAGGTAAAGCTGGGTACACATGAAACAAAATTTGTTCGGCTCAGCAGGGACCAGCTGAATTTCGATCTATGTGTGGCCTTGCCTGTTAGAAGCAGCCTGTCAGAATGGGAGCTTCTGTAGAATGGGAGCCTGCTGGAAAACCTTGTTCGATCAGCATTGCAGCCAATCGGCTGTAATGCTGATCAGTGTATTCTGACAGAGAAGAGTCCCCGGCGTCAGAATACGTCTCGCGGAGGGGATTTCTTCATCCACCTCTTGTGTGGATGGATGAATCTGTAAGTGTTTTTTTTTCAATTCAGCCCACTGGCTAAACCAAAAAAAAAAACCTATGCATGTGTGCCAGTTTAAGTGCCGAATCACACTATTGCAATGCCAGACATCGCATTTGATTTGCACCACATTGTGGTGCAGATCACATGCGATGTCTGTGCAATGTGATTTCAGCCATACAAACTTTTTGGCTGAAATCGCATCCTATTTGCACAAGAATGGAGCAGGGCCCTTTTTTTGGTTCGCACTGGAATCAGATTGCATGGGTGTTCACACCTATGCGATCCAATTCCTGCACCATTTCACAGTTTGAACTGCGATCTGCGAACCAATCTGAAAGTGTCATCATTACCTTTACATTGACACCCCCCAGAGATTTGCAGGTCTCAGTGTAAACCACTGTGCGATTCTGGTGCAATGCGGGAACCGGCACTGAATAGCAGGGTTTCCCGCATCACACCAGTGTGAACCGGGACTAAGTGGTTTTACCCTAATCCTCTGCTCCTAGAATAAAAAAGTCCCATACACACAATGAGAATATCAAACCATTTTTTTTTTTTTTTACATGCTAGTCTTAGGAATATACTGGGACTTTTCAGGCCCCATTGTAAGGGTTGATTTTTTGTTTTTTTCCTGAAGTTGGGATTTAAACGTTTATTATGAAAAAAATTCAGGGAATACATTTGGGTTAGACAGGTACATTAGTTGGTGGTTTAATGTATATATTGAGTGTTTGTATGTATGTATTCATGCATATATGAAATGCCTCATAGGGGTAAATTATTCAGTCCTGACCTTAGCACTCTATACATAGGTGTAATTATCAAGTGTGGTTATCAGGCATGGGTAAAATGATTGGTCATGCACAACCCGGGGTGGGGTGGGGCGCAGTTTTGCACGTTCGCCCTGGGCACTGGATGACCTTGTCCCAGCACTGGGCGTGGGCATGTATGGCTGCCAATGAAACTGGTTCTCTTGTATTTATTGATGAAGTGACTGCTGACAAAAGCAGCAGTATGAATTCTGAAATGTTTCGGGCAATATTATCTGCTCATATTCAGCCAAATGCTTCAGAACTCATTGGACGGCGCTTCACAGTGCAGATGGACAATGACCCGAAGCATACTGCCAAAGCAACCAAAGAGAAAGAAGTGGAATGCTATGCAATGGCCAAGTCAATCACCTGACCTGAATCCGATTGAACATGCATTTCACTTGCTGAAGACAAAACTGAAGGGAAAATGCCCCAAGAACAAGCAGGAACTGAAGACAGTTGCAGTAGAGGTCTGGCAGAGCATCACCAGGGATGAAACCCAGCGTCTGGTGATTTCTATGCGTTCCAGACTTCAGGCTGTAATTGACTGCAAAGGATTTGCAACCAAGTATTAAAAAGTGAAAGTTTGATTTATGATTGTTAATCTGTCCCATTACTTTTGGTCCCTAAAAGGGGAGGCACATATACAAACTGTTGTAATTCCCACACCGTTCACCTTATTTGGATATAAATACCCTCAAATTAAAGCTGAAAGTCTGCAGTTAAAGCACATCTTCTTTGTTTCATTTTTAAACCCATTGTGGTGGTGCATAGAGCCAAAAAGTTTAGAATTGTGTCAATGTCCCAATATTTATGGACCTGACTGCAATTGGGACTGCCCACAAGGGGATGCAAAAAACACCTGTGCATCCCCATGAGGGTATAACGGATCCTCCATGCATCCCTATGGGGCAGCGGATGTCAACGGTGACATGTCCGCTGACTAGGGATGATCGAACTTTTGAAAAGTTTGGTTCGACCAGAACACCCGAACTTCCCGAAAGTTCGGCCCGGGTTTCAGAACCCCATTGAAATCAATGGGACCCGAACTTCGGTAATCAAAAAACACCATTTTGAAGCCCTAAAACCCAATAAATGCCCCTAAAAAGTGCATAGGGTTCTGGGTCATGCCCCAGGGACTATTAATCACACAAAAAAAGTTCTTAAAAATTGTCATTTTTGATAGAGAGCCAATTATTGAAAAAATTATTGAAAAAAAAAAAAAGAGATTTCTTTGGATTTAGTGTCTGGGGGGACTTAAAAGTGTACCTGTGAAGTTTCAGCTCTGTAGCATGTCCAGAACCAGAAAAAAAAAAAAGTTTGCTTGTATTAGAATTGCATTAGAGCAGGATAGTGGCTCCGCTATTTTCACACCCGGCCGTTTTTGTTGCAGGCGTTTATAGGGCTTTTTTGTGGACGTGTTTGGAGGCAGGCATGACATCTGAACTTCTGTGTAGGGGTATATATACACACACACATGTATGTATATATACACATACACATATATAGGTGTGAAAGTAGCAGAACCCTATGCCTGCGCTAATGAAATAATTTGCAGGCATAGGGCTATGCTCCTATCACACTTATATGTGTGTATGTGTATAAATACATATAAGTGTGTGTGTATATATACCTCTACACAGAAGTTCAGATGTTATGCCTGCCTCCAAAGATGCCCAAAAAATGCCCAAAAAAAACCTGCAACAAAAACGCCTAGTTGTGTTGTTGCAGGCGTTTTTTTGGGGCATCTTTTGGGCGTCTTTGGAGGCAGGCATAACATCTGAACTTCTGTATAGGGGTATATATACACACACTTATATGTATTTATACACATACGCACATATAAGTGTGATAGGAGCGTAGCCCTATGCCTGCAAATTATTTAATTAGCACAAGCATAGGGTTCTGCTACTTTCACACCTATATATGTGTATGTGTATATATACATACATGTGTGTGTGTATATATACCCCTACACAGAAGTTCAGATGTCATGCCTGCCTCCAAAGACGTCCACAAAAAAGCCCAATAAACGCCTGCAACAAAAAAGGACAGGTGTGAAAGTAGCGAAGCCACTATCCTGCTCTACTGCAATTTTAATATAAACTATCTTTTTTCTATGGCGGTCACCCTGAAATGGAAGGGTTTGGTCACCCTGCCATAGCAGTCAGAGTCAATTAACCCTACACTACACTACAGTCCCCTGACACTTAACACTTTCCCTACAGAAACTAGATTATTAAATCTAACTATAGTGGAAAATAGTACCCTAACTACACTAGATATCCCTTTCCTCACTAATTGCTAAATTACACTTTGAAGCAGGAGTAACAGAACTGCTTCCACTCTCTTCCACATCCCTGTATTACAATGCTAGAGATTTGGTGGGGCTATCTTATATACTGGGGGGGCATATTCACTACTGATTGGCCTCTGGACCCCCAAGTCACTCCAATCACATTCCTAGCATCCTCCTGCCCCCTCAATTGGCTTTTACTGATGGTTCTGGTCCAATCACAGGCTTTTAAAGCCTAGTTCCTGTCCCATTGCATTTTGGTCGGTTCTGGTTGCCGAATTCCAAACTTTTTCAGCAAAAAGTTCGAAATTTGGCCGAATTTCGAACAGTCAATGTTCGGGTCAAACCGATGGTCGACCTGAACCGTTCGATCATCCCTACCGCTGACACCCACTGCCATCTGCATCCGATCCTGTCCGTAAAATTCGGACAGATTGAAACCCTATTTTCCATCCTTCCAGGGGATTGGATCGAATGGGACAGGCGGTCCGCTCTCATCCGATTCCCCCATAGAGAACAGCGGGGCTCTGACACCTCCCTCTCCGCACACAGAGCAGAGAGGGAGCTGTCACCTGCCTGCTCAGCGGGGATCGGCGGATCGAACCCCAGCTGAGCAACACGGAGTCCGCCAACAGATGCGGACCGTGTGAAAGAGCACTAACTCAGCGCTCTGCAGCTTTATTAGAAATATAAACTCAGGAGGCCTCACTACTGCCTGCAGCGCAGCTACTGACTGCCTACCATGACCAGTTTTATATATGTTGTTTTTCATTGTTTGAAATACATTCTGAAATATGCACTTATTATAACATCCAGCCTGCTTTTAACTTCAGCACAAATTATACAGCTGACCCATGGGCTATAGGACGTTTGTTTCCATGACTAAGCAGGATAGGAGTTGGCGCATCACACATACCTATATAGCATCAAGGGGTATGCAGTTCATGTATAGTCATTAGTCTAGTGTAGTTGATGGCTGAAATAGATGACACTCAGGGCCAGCTCAGATCCAGAGAGAAGTCAGCTCTGAAAGAAGAAATAAAAACAAAAAGCAGAGCGCCTCTAAAGCTGGATACACACTATACAACTTTTGTTGTCAGATTCCCTTTAGATTTACCTTTTCATGTAGTGCAAGGGCCTGCCTGATTGCATAGAAATTGAAAGGGTATTATATTGTTTTGGTAAGTCTGAAGGAAAAAGTCTAAAGAAAATTGTATAGTGTGTATGGCCCATAAGTGTCTGTTCACACTACCGCGGCAAGACTTCGGGGGCGACCTGTGAAGTCGCGTGCACCATGACTTTGGCGCGACTTGCACTGACTTCACATAATTGAAGTCAACGCAAGTTGCTCTGATGTCGCCCCAAAGTAGTACAGGAACTATTTTCTAAGTCAGAGCGACTTGAGTCGCTCCTATTAGAACGGTTCCCGTAGCACAGAATGGACCGCGACATGTCAGGCTGACAAGTCGCCTTAAAAGTCGCGATAGTGTGAACCGGGACTAAGTGTTATCAGTTTAATTAAAAGGGTAAGGCAGGTACAGGAAAACTGCTCAAATTGAAAACAGTATAAAATAGCTCATCTGTTAGGTGGTCTGCAGGAACACAGGGGTCCACGGCTGGATGTTGTGGCTCCAAGAGGTGGTGCAGGGGATGGTGAAGGAGGGAGATGCCTGGAGGGCCAAGAGACCAGATAGTAGGAAGGCGGCTTCAGGAAGGTGTTCTGTTCCTCAGGGAGACGCCTGGTGAGCTGAGGGACCGTTTGGTAGGATGGCCGGCGGCTTCAGAATGGGGAACAGAACACCTTTCTGAAGCCGCCGGCCTTCCTACTATCTGGTCTCTTGGCCCTCCAGGCATCTCCCTCCTTCACCATCCCCTGCACCACCTCTTGGAGCCACAACATCCAGCCATGGACCCCTGTGTTCCTGCAGACCACCTAACAGATGAGCTATTTTATACTGTTTTAAATGTTAGCAGTTTTCCTGTACCTGCCTTACCCTTTTAATTAAACTGATTACATTTAGAGGCGCTCTGCTTTTTGTTTTTATTTCTTTCCATGACTGGGCAGTTTTATATGGGGTGGAATCCATAGTTCCCTACACTTTGCAAGTTGGGTGTATTTGTGGGGGGAGTAGTAAAACTCTCCCACTTCTTGTTCTCTGGGGTGAGAATGAGATGAAGTTTTGGGCTTTTTTCCCCTCTCTTCAAAATGTACAAGGGCATGTGAATGCAAATACATTTTATCAATAGACTGCTAAGCCATTCTGATATAATTTAGCATGCATATAAATAGAGGCGTTGGCAGTGACTTTAATAACAGCATGTCCCTTCATAGGCGATGGAAAGACAGTGAGCAAAGCCAAATAAACAAAGAAGGAGGATTGATAGGGCAGGCTCTGTAAGGAGTTCCCTTTGTAGACTGAAGGCTGGTCTTGTGTGACTAGGAGTACAGGGCGGGGAGTGAGTAGGAAATGCAGCTTGCTCTGTTGTGCTAATGAGTATGGAGGGATCTGACAGGCAGTGCTGAGAGGTAAGAATAGAAAGGCAGCTCAGAGAACTGGAGCAAACTGTTCATTGCTTGTTACTGTCTGCTGCTTGTATACTGTCGCTGTGCAGGATATATGCTGAACACTGTTGTAGTAGCTGCTAGGCTCGGTTCTGTATGTGATGGTATAGCGATACACATTTAGGATTATGATAAACTCTACAATATACTTATCTTAATAAGGTTTAGTCAGGAATTATGGTAATCTATACATGTAGATTGTTTGCCGCAGGTGCCCAAACTCTAAAATTTGGTAAAAAAATTAAATTCAACGTATTTTAGTGTTTACAGCATTACACCTTCAGGCTTAAATGGCTAATCATGTCTAATGCTGTATGTTAAAGCCGATTCCCTATTTTTTGCACATTTAAGCATTTTTTATTTGATCTGTGCCCCATGCAGGGCCATGTTTTACTGGCACGGGGATGCAGGTAGTGCCATAGAGGGCTATTGGGACACAGCAGCTGCTTTCAATGTGGCATCTGTGCAGGTACGTGTCCCCCAACTCACCCTGACTGTGTTTGGAGCTGTGCACCCTCACAGATGTTACATTGGGAGCAGCGGCTGTGTCCGTGCAGCTGACGCGTCCCAATAGAAAGCTATTGGACTTCCGGTGTTCTATCAGAAAACCCTACCCCATTCGAAATCCATACCCTCGTCATTTCCGGTTCAGATCAGCTGTGGATTCGTCATGCATCAGCTGTAGCACGTCACACGTCCTAGTGCGCATGCGCGCAATAGGTAGGGAAATGTGAAAATATCGCAACGAGTCGGGCACACGTCTTAATGCGCATGCGCGGCAATCGTCGGGTAGCGGGCAGGGAGATCTCTTATAACAAATATCCATCCAATCCTCAAGCCCCGCACTGCACCGACCCAACAATGGGACAATCCGATCGCCATGCCCCACACTGCACCGACCCAACAATGGGACATAGCCATCAAATGGACAGTGGGCATATTGTCCCATTGTTGGGTCGGTGCAGTGTGGGGCATGGAGATCGGATTGTCCCATTGTCGGGTCGGTGCAGTGTGGGGCATGGAGATTGGATGGATATTTGTTATAAGAGATCTCCCTGCCCGCTGCCCGACCCGCATGCACACTAGGACATGTGACGCGGCGACAGCTGAGGCATACAGCTGATGCATGACAAATCCACAGCTGATCTGAACCGGAAACGAAGAGGGTATGGATTTCTGATGGGGTAGGGTTTTCTGATAGAACACAGGCACGGGGATGCACACTACATTGGTATGGCCCTGCAAGGGGCACGGATCAATTTGCCCCATGTGAATGAGGCCTTAAGCTGGATACACACTATACAACTTTTGTTGTTAGATTTCCTTTACTTTCAACTATGTAGTGCAAGGGCCTGTCTGATTGCATGCAGATTGAAAGTGTTTAGATTTGACCTCATATTATATGGTTTTGGTAAATCCAAAGGAAAAAATGTAAAGACAATTGCATAGTGTGTATGGCCCATTAAGCTGGATACACACTATACAATTGTCTTTAGATTTTTTCCTTAAAGGCCCGTGCACACGATACGAAAATCGGAAGTAAAATTTTGTCCGAACGATCTGCTAATTTTCGGATCTTTAGTCGTTAGTATAGTGCTTTCGACAGCCGATTACGAATTTTCAGACGACAAAAACTTGATGTGCAGGCTATAAAATTTTTATCGTACGTCAACACAACGTCCGATTTTCGTTTAATTAGTACAGTCCGAAAAAAATCATAAGAGCAAGACTAGGCATGCTCAGAAACGAAAGAACACATACAAAACAATTCAACACATTACATCACTTCTGAATTTGAGTTCTGTCGTATGAGAATTTTCGTATGAAAGTAACCTCTTTACTTTCCATATGAGACTAGCATGCAACAAAAAACGGACGAAAGATCATTCGATAATCTGATCGTGTGTACGAGGCTTCAGACTTACCAAAACCATATAATATGAGGTCAGACCTAAAAACTTTCAATTTGTATGCAATCAGGCAGGCCCTTGCATAACATAGTTGAAGGTAAATCTAAAGAAAATCTACCAACAAAAGTTGTATCCAGCTTTACAGTTAGGGGTGGGCTCAGGCGTGTTTGGATCCTGTTCCCAACCGACCTGAGCAATCCCGCCAAGAAGCTGTCACTGCACAGCGCCAATCATAGGCAGTGAGGCATTTCCCGGCCCGCAACTGAACATACACATGCCCTGACTAGGCTGCTCATGATTGGCGTTGTGCAGTGTCTTCCTGGCTGGATTGTTCAGGGGGGTTGGGACTAGGATCCAAACATTCCTGAGCCTATCCCTACTCACATTGGTCCAGCTAGGAATAATGCTGGCCATACGCTATACGAAAAATCTCATTTTCGAAAAACAAACATTTGACCGTGAGAGCAGACAATCGTTCCATTATGTAATGACCGAATTTTGATCGATAAACTGTTCAATGGACAATAATCAGTTTTACGTTCCTTTTGTCACATATAACTAGTGCAAAAGTTGGGGCGAGAAACACATTAACCTTTTAATTTATCAGTCGTTCGGCAGAATTTTCCAAACTGTATCTTCAATTTTTCAGCTCTGAAAAGTTAAAATCGTTTTTCTATCTGTGCCCATTAACTGGACGAAAAACGAACGAACGGACCAAATGACAGATTTTCAAATGATTTCTCGGCTAGTGTATGGCCAGCATAAGGTAAGCATGTATACATGAGGGTCTGTTAGAGAAGCTGGCAGTTACTGTAGCAGTTGGTGCTACCACAGTGATAGCAGCGATATTCCAGATCCTGGGCTGAGTGGCTTCCACTCTGCACACTGACCATGGGGAGGGGGTCATGCGTCTGGCACTGTTGCCATTGACTGAACTTCTTGTATTTTTTTTTTTTTGGTGAATACAAGCCATTCCTTTATTGAATGAGATGGAGATCGTGACATCACCACCCCTCTCCTCCATCTAATCGAAGAACACCTTGTACTGATTAAGAGCCAGTTCACAGCTAAATCAAGCAGGAACCTGGTCTGCTTTCTTGTATAATTCAGTGTGGTGCGATTTTCAGCCCATACATTTGAATTGATTGAAAACGAACTGGATGCCACCAAAGTAATACATACACTACTTTTTCAAAAACGCACTGCCCCTGATTGCATAGTACTGTGGTACCATGTGATCCATTGCAGGCAAATGCAGGAGTACATCTGCAGCAGATTGCACACCCAGTTCCAGCAGCACATTCTGATGTGAACGAGCCTCAAAAGAAATACAAAGCGTTCTATGAATGTCAGCAGTGCTGAGTGAGTGACCACAGATGGCCTTGTATATGTATAAGAATGCCTTGTATATCAGTGTGCAGAAGGGAAGCTGCACAGGATCTTGAAGATGGCAGTTATCACTGTAGTAGCGTCAACTGCTACAGTGATTCTCGGCTTCCCAGCAGAAACTGTGGTCAGTGTGCAGAGGGGAAGGGGCTCAGCCAAAGGACATGCAAGATTGCAGCTATTACGTGTAGTAGCGCCGACTACTACAGTGATTGTTACCTTCTCATGCAGACCATCAGGTATGAGATATGTATACTTATATTGGTCCAAGATGGACCAATATAGGTATGCAATAAAGATCACTTCTGAACTTCAGCTTTAAATAATTACTAACTGAATTTTCCTTTTTCTATCAATATATCTATATCCTGTGTTGTACATGTGCTGTAGATAATATACTTTACACGTGTACTTCCCCCCCCACCCCCTCCGCTCGAACCTTGGCCCCTCTGGTGTACTTGGTTGAGCGATAGTTACTGCAAGCCCTTATAAAAACACAAGCTTAGATACCTTAAAATTTGTTGTAAATTAGTACCAGGAAATAGATACTAGACCGTTTAGGGGTGAATGAACACAATAGGGTTAATTTACTGTAGCACCCTACAGGTAGGTGCTAGGTAAATGTATAGTGGGCCTTGTCTGCCTAACAGCAGGGCTGTGATTTACTTGGATAGGGTGTCAGGGCTTCCAGATGTGCCTGCTAAGGGGAGAAGTATCCCCACTGGCTCCTGTGAGAGGCTTCTCATAGGGCAGTGTGGGAAGCCCAATCAGGGGACACATCCCAGCTTGTAAATACCTCAGAAGGCAGATTAGGCTGCAAAGGATTCTAGGAGTGGATATAAGTTTGGGGGGGGGGGGGGGAGTGTGTGGCACTGTGTTTTTGGCGGGAGCAGAGTCCCAGCAGGGAGAGTACGGCTATCTCTCCTCCTGTCTGATGAAGAGGATATCTCGGGGTGTCGCCTGAGTATCCAGAGAATGCTGAGTTGAGCTGAGGGGATCCGGTGTGCCGAGAGCCTACGAAGAGCGAGAGGGGTCCAGTCCCAGGAAAGCCTACACAGGTCGTGAGTACTGAGGATTGCCCCTGGGGGTCTGCCTAGAGTCAGAGGGGACCACTCCGGAAGAGGTTCTGGTATCCAGTGTCAGCTAGCTGCAAAGGGGGTACCTAGGTTGAGGACCCTGAAGTTACCAAGGGGGTACATAGTCAGTGGACCCTGAAGAGTTACAGTCAAGGGGGCACCTGCATCTGGGCCCTGAATTGTAAAGGGTATGTCAGCTGCAAGTACAGATTAGTAGAGTTCTACTTCATACTACCTCAAGCTGGTGTGTTTGGTGTGAACCAAACTAAAGCGAGGGACAGTATTCAGTGAATTGTACAGCCTAAAGCCTCGTACACACGCAACGATTATCGGCCGACCAATCGGCCGTCTTTTGTCCAGTGTTGTTGTGTTGGTTGAAATGTGCTTTAGACTGCACACAAATTTTCTCGACCAACAAAAACCAACTTCAGAAGTGATGTCATGTGCTGGTTTACTTTTCGTGTGTTTTTTCTTCTCTGAGCATGCCCAGTCTTGCTCATCAGATTTTTGTCTGCCGAAATCTGTACTGACTGACGGAAAATCGGCCGTTCTGTTGACGGCCAACAAAAATTTTATAGCCTGCACACCAGATTTTGTTCGGCTGAAAAGTCGGAGTCGGTTGTCGAAAGCATCATACTAACAAGCCGAAAATCGGCCGATCGGACGTTGGCCGAAAATTCACGGCCAACTATCGATGAGTGTGTACGAGGCGTAACTGTGTCAGGAGTTCTACAGTTTCACAGTCCTGGATCTTCTGGACTTTCAGTCGAGGATTCAGCATTTCTATCAAGCTGCAGTGTGTACTCAGTATTAGTGAGCGTTGGCTGGCGTCAAGGAAGTGGCAACTGACATTTTCAGGATCAAAGTCCCAATTGTTATTAGTTTGAGCCTAAAGGAGTATCCCACTCATTCCCTTCTCCCATCCCCTTTAACTTATAATAAAAACCACAAACAAAGATGCCGGAGTTGTTGCTGCTTCAGTTGTCACACACTCAGCTCACATGGGCTGGAGAGGATTCCAGTACTAATGGCAGACCCACATCAGGCCACAGGCCTGGAAACCTTGCCACATTACTAAAACTGTAGAGTGCAAAATCTGGTGTAGTCTGGTGTCTGCTTCCAGTTTTTTTTTTTTTTGTCTAAGCTTAATTGAACAAGCTGAAGTTAGAAGCTAATTGGCTACCATGCACAGCTACACCATATTTTGTATTCTCCAGTTTTAATATGGGTTAGAATAAATGGTGGTTTGAGCATACATGAACACACAGAAGGTAGGTTCAAACACAGTCCACTAGACGGTATACAGTATTCACTATGGCAAAGTTAGAATATTTTTACACCACTAGACTGGAATCAACACATACAGTATATCGGCAAAGTCAGCAATAAACAGTGCATATAAGCATTACATGCAATGTGAATTATAATACTATAACTAGGCTAGAGTGCATGGCTAGGATATGGTGCAATGTCCCCTGAGAGGCTGGGAAAATGGCTAGGATATGGTGCAACATCCCCTGAGAGGTTCCTCTTAACATAAGCAATAGGTAAAGGTCTCTGTGTAGCAGCTGTAAAGGGGTAGCCTTTAATCCTAACCCTTCAGCCGGCTAGCGTTGGGGCCCAGTTATACCATTGCCACACATGAGAATAGTCCCAGTCAATCCTGCAGGCAGCAATAAGGCTACTAGCTAGCTGTATGGTCAGTTCCTAAAGAGCTCAATCTCTCTACCAGCACTTAGTAAATGCTCACAGCTGCAGCTCACCAGTCCTAGCAATATTGCAGCTCACCATCTGTTCACACATAGCAATTAGTCTACTCTTTGCTCTGCAACCAGATGACTCTGTCAGCACAACTGCACTCCACACTTTGGATCCTACCCTGTTATACAGTAGTGATGGTTCACACTGGACAGCGATGTGTACTCTCTGGGCTCACTCATGGCAAGATGAAGCTGTGTTAGGTACAGCCTGAGAAATTTCAGCTCTTTCCCATTCTCCTGGCAATGTCCCTCTGGGAAATGCAGTTCTTGGTTACAGAGATTACAGATTAGAGTTTATTTCCTCTGGACTACAGTTCCCACAGTACAGTACTGCCTGACTCGGCATCTTCCTCCTTTTGCTGATATACAGAAGTTAATAACCATTTCAGCACCACAGGGCAGCAGCTACAGAAAGCAGCTGCAGCCAGTGTTTCCCTCACTCTCCATTCTTAACCAAGCACCCAGTTACAAACTGTTCCAGTTGGCGAATTTGGCTGTAGATTATATACACCACTTATACTGTATGTTACAATGGTAATGACCATAATATTCATCTAATATTTAAAGATGTCTGTATGACTAGGAATTTGTGTGTTCCCCTCACACGTATGCACGTGTTCTTGCATGCATTACTGTGCATTATGATGTACACTAATACACTACTCCACACCACGTAGTCATATGTGCCTTGCCAATTATTCTGAGTGACATTGCAACACACATACTATATACAGTGTAAAGAAAAGGACCTGCCCAGGGGAGTAAGTACGAATCAGGAAGCCCCACAGGAAAATTTTGATGAGGCCCCCAGGCTATCTCTCTCTGTAGCAGCTTGTAGTGTCATCTGTGACAATAAATGTCATTGATCTTAACATAATTATACCTGGGGAAAAAAAAAAAAAAAGGGCAGGCAGCAGGAGAGCTATCCGCATGGTCGATACACTACAAAGGACCAATACTGTGGATAAACGTTATAGTTGTAGGAACAATAATAACAATCATGAACCATGATATTATCTATCCAACAAGCTTTAACCTTTGGGATTTTTGTCAATATTAGGTATACCGGTTTCATTTCAGCTTGTAACAGAAGTTCAGAGGGCATGAAACCTACTATGATAAAGCTGGTCAAACATGGATAGCATTTCATTAGAAAAAAATGGATTTTGAAACATTTTTTCCACTTTCTAAAAGTTAATGGGGTCAAATCAGCCATTGCTTTTGACCACAGTTATGAGCAGGATGGAAAGCTGAAAATCTTGAAATTCTACCAGTAAATGTGTTTTTTGTTTTAGAAATTCCATGATATTCCAAAATTGAATGGTAAAAGCAAACAAAATTGTGAAGTACCATATTTGTTAAGACTCTGATA
The DNA here is from genome assembly GCF_965119305.1 of Pelophylax lessonae. Classification (NCBI taxonomy): domain Eukaryota; kingdom Metazoa; phylum Chordata; class Amphibia; order Anura; family Ranidae; genus Pelophylax; species Pelophylax lessonae. Next base: position 111,154,546 of record NC_138773.1, on the reverse strand, counting down.
GCAATATTAAATGTACTGATGAGTTTTGCACAAACATTTGTAATAAAATATATCAGTGTGTGGCTAGCCCAAGGCAGCTAGGCAAATGCTTTTTACTCTGCACAGGGGGGTATGTAACCAACAATGATCCTAAGGTCTGACTTCAGCCCTTCTATAGTTAGTTGTCCTTAACTATCTCCCTAATGGGGCCCCTCCTACCCTAGGCGCCATAGAAGCTGCATGGGTTCCATGGCTCAGGAGTGCGTAACAGAGTAGATATTGTAGGGTTGGAAGTGGGCATCAGTGAGTGCAGGCGTCAAGAGTGGGTAATGCAGCAAGGGCAGGGGTCAGGAGTGGATGTTGAAGGGAGTGCAGGTGACAGGTTGGGTATAGCAGAGAGTGTGGGGTCAGGAGTGAGTATATCACAGGAGTGGGTATATCACAGAGGGCAAGGGTCAGGAATTGATTTTGCAGGGAGAGAAAATCTCAGGAGTGCATAACAGAGAGAGTGCAAGGCTCGGATGTGCGTAACTTACAGATTGCTTGGCTCAGAAGTGCATATCACACAGAGTATAGGGGTCAGTATTATGTAATGCACAGAGTGCAGAGGTCAGGAGTGGGTAATGCAGAGAGGGCAGGGGTCATGAGTGGATATTAAAGGGAGTGCAGGTGACAGGTTGGGTATAGCAGAGAGCGTGGGGTTTAGGAGTGGGTATATCACAGAATGCAAGGGCCAAGAATGGGTGTTGCAGGGAGTTAAAAGCTCAGGAGTGCATATCACACGGAGTACAGGGGTAAGGAGTATGTGATGCACAGAATACATGTGTCAGGAGTGCGTAATGCACAGACTAAAAGGCTCAAAAGTGTATAACGCACATACTGCAGGGGTCAGAAATGTGTGATGCAATGTACAGAAGTATGTAAAATAGAAAGTGCAGGGGTCAGTAGTTGTATTGCAGAGAGTGCATGGGGGAGTGTGGTACATACAGAGTGCAGAGTTCAGGAGTGGGTATTGCAGAGAGTGAAGGGTTTAGGAATGTGTATTGTACAGAGCATAGGGCTCAGGAGCACATAATGCACAGAGTACTGGACTTAGGAGTGCATATTGCACAGAGTGCAGGGTCTAGAAGTGGATATCACACAGAATGCAGGGGTCAGGTGTGCATAATGCACAGAATGCAGGGCTCATGAGTATGTAACTCACAGGTCAGTGTTTAGAACACAATCCATTACCCCTCTTCTGAACACAAATTTCCAACAAAGTACAGATTTCTCACCCCAGCCCTAAAGCTCCCCAGTACAGATTTCCCCCAAAAGCCCCAATCCCCCACCTCAGATTTCCCCCACAGATCTACACCTGGGCAATCTTCCCTGCCATCAGAGTCGATCCACACTAGCGCGACTTGTCAGGCGACTTGTCAGCCTGACAAGTCGCGCTCCCTCGCAGTCCATTGACTGCTACAGGACCCACTCTAATAGGAGCAACACAAGTCGCTCCAAATTAGAAAAAGGGTCCTGTACTACTTCGGGGCGACCTCGGAGCGACTTGCATAGACTTCCATTATGTGAAGTCCATGCAAGTCACTCCGAAGTCGTGGTGCATGGGAATGCACAAGTCGCCCCCGAAGTAGTACAGAGTCGTGCCGCCCCAGTGTGAACCAACTCTCACACGCTTTAATGTTACAGTCTATCTCTATTAACAGCAGGTAAGTGTAACAGTGTCCTTGTAATTAATAAACAAACGACAGAATATTAGCAATCATACACATGTCCAATTCAAAGTAGAACTAAAGGTAAAACTTTTTTTTTCTAAATTCTGGATAGAGTATGGGAAGTGACGTTTTGTTTTGCCATCCGTTTTTACCCTTGAGGGGTTTTCCCTTTATGTCCTGTCCGATAGTGAGGCAATCCTTGGTTGTAACCAGGGTCACCAGAAGTGTTCCATTAGAAGATTTTCCCTCTATTCTAGTAACAAAATGTGATGCGCCAGAAATATAATAAAAAAGTGATGACTTTAAATACAATAAATCATATCCAGTTCATAAGGCACATAGCAATGTGTGTGCTTCCAATAAAGTGATATGAAGAGTGTCCCCGTATCCAATTGAAGAAAATCCAGTGATGAAAACAAGTTGTAAACACCAATTAGTGAATCCCTCCACCAGGTGAATTAGCCTCTCGCCTTCCTAAAGGACCCAAACGGGCCAGCAATCACATGTATCATGGATCAGACTTCCAGGAAAGAGCCACACTGTATTGCACCTCGAGGGATCCCGGGACATATAAAAAACAGATGAAGAAATCTGAAGAAATTTTATATGTCCCGGGATCCCTCGAGGTGCAATACAGTGTGGCTCTTTCCTGGAAGTCTGATCCATGATACATGTGATTGCTGGCCCGTTTGGGTCCTTTAGGAAGGTGAGAGGCTAATTCACCTGGTGGAGGGATTCACTAATTGGTGTTTACAACTTGTTTTCATCACTGGATTTTCTTCAATTGGATACGGGGACACTCTTCATATCACTTTATTGGAAGCACACACATTGCTATGTGCCTTATGAACTGGATATGATTTATTGTATTTAAAGTCATCACTTTTTTATTATATTTCTGGCGCATCACATTTTGGTAGGATTTATAGTTTATTGTGATTTGTGAAACACGATTGGTGTATGCTGCCGGATACCACTTATATACTTTCACACACCTGATTTATGCACAGTGAACTGAGGTTGAGTTATTTTATCACATATATTGGGTTTGCGCTGATAGTTTTTTTGTATTTTATTCTAGTAACAACCCAAAATTTGGCATTTACTTTCATTGATAACAGTAAACAGGACAAATTGAGCGGATGAATCGCCCTAACAGGGACATGGCAGACCGCAATATCAACACGATCAATGTTTTAATCCCTCTCCACCCTATCCAAAATGTTAAAAAAAACATTTTTCCTTAACATTACAAGTAACAAATCATCCATTTTGTTACAATGTCATGTACAATTTTATCTTTTGTATGTGACAACTGTAATTTATGGAGAATTACCAAAACCCTGTTAGACCCTGACAGGTTCCAATGCTGCTTTGAAAATAATTCTAGACAGTTTCTTTGACAGTTTGTTCTTTGTACCATTTGTTTCTTTTTTTACTGTTTCAGTGTTATCCATTTTAAAAGAGAAGTATGACTTTTGGTGTTTTCTCAATTTATACTTACCTAGGTGGATGCATCATCGCTCAGATGCTGCATCTGTCCCCCGGCACCTCTGCACTGAGAACTGAGCAATCGAACACCACCGATCACTCGGTTCTGACAGCTCCCTGCTTTGCCCCCATCCACACTCATTGGAGCACTGGGCTGTGAAGGGGCAGGGAGCGGCCAGCTCAGGCACTCTGCAACTCGCTGAGCTGGGTGTCAATCCAGGCACCTGGCGGATCCCGACTTCCGTTGTCGTGATGACGCGGTGCCTGGACTGACTTCTGTGACGTCAGCATAGAGCGAACTTCAGACCGCTCTCTGCTGAAAACGGGTCACAGGAGTGCAAAACAAACTGCACTCCAGTGATCCATAGGAGATATACAGCCAAACGAGCTTTGGCTATACTTCTCCTTTTAATGTCTCGTGTAAACCCTAAATCTATTTTTTCAGTGCATTTGACAGCCTGATTTACTTTAGAAATTGTACATTGAATCATCATGCAATGACAAAATAGTTTTAGGGATTACTTAAACCAAAAAATAGATTAAGGGTTTACATACACTTTAATACTCACACACACACACACACACACACACACACACACACACACACACACGTAAAGGGTTACTAAACCCAGGACCCTGCACTCACTATATCTCGTCTCCCACAGTACACAGAACATTGAAATGCAATAGTTTTAATTATAAACTGCTAAATACCTTTTCTCAGCAGCAAGATGAGTATTCATTCTACTCTGAAGGTCCTATGGAGCTGCATGACTCCTGACCCTCTGTCTGGACAGTGCTGATTGGCCCTGTGCCGATCACATGCACCCTCCCCAGAAAAAAAAAAAAAAACAACAACTCTGTAGCAATACACACTGAGCATGGGCAGAGTGCCCCCAAGACCCAGTTCTATCAGGAGATAGAAGGGGGCTGTGGAAGAAGGGGGTGGGGATCACAGAAGAAAGGTCAAACAGTCTTTTTATACAATGCGGAGGATTAAGCCCTTAAGTTCCACAGTGAGTACAATAGGCATGCTTTACTGCATATACAGACTGATTTTACGGTTGTGGGTTTAGTAACACTTCAAAGGGGCATGCTTATAAAGCAGTGATTGTAACATCGTCCAAACATTCACTACATACGTATGCATTTTCCTGGTGAATGTGTTTCTGGATTACAGGGTATGATTCACCACCAGTGAATGTGATATTCACTCTTCAATACATATGACTAGGGTTGAGCGAACACCTAGATGTCCGTGTTCGACGGGTTCGGCCGAACTTTAAAAAAAAGTCCGGGTCCGTGTCCCGGACTTTTACCGAACTTTTCCCGGACACCGAACCCCATTGAAGTCAATGGGGACCCGAACTTTAAGGCACTAAAATGGCTCTAAAACACCAAAGGAAAGGGCTAGAGTGCTGCAAATGGCAGCAAAACGTAATTAAGAGCATGGCAAGTGCTCTGCAAACAAATGTGGATAGGGAAATAACTTAAAACAACAAAAAAAAACAGAAAAATAAAACAATGTTCTTCTTCATCTCTGAAGGACGAGGCCCATATGGAGTAGGAGGGAGGTTGAGGTGGTGGTGGATGTGGCGGTGACTAGACATATGCCGGTTTTCGGTAATTCGATATATCGCGGTATTGCATAGCCACGGTATTGTTATTGTGGCATTTTTAAAATACCGAGTTTCTCTGTCAAGTCTGCCTGACTTGTGAATTGATACATTTCAGTGAGCTGGATGACTCATTCACTCACTCAGCTAACACCTTTCAGCATTAAGTCTCCTAACTATAAACAAAAATGATTACATTTGTATCTTTTCCTTCCCTCTGCCAGGGAGAAAGGAAGTTTAACCTCTTAAAGACTGGATCTTTTTCTGACACTTGCTGTTTGCAAGTTAAAATCAGTTTTTTTTTTGCTAGAAAAGTACTTAGAACCCCCAAACATTTTATATATTTTTTTAGCAGAGACCCTACAGAATAAAATGGCGATTGTTGTAATATTTTATGTCACACTGTATTTGCGCAGCAGTCTTTCAAACGCAATGATTAGACTTTAATGAATAAAAAAAAAAAAAAAAACGTAACAGTAAAGTTATCCCAATTTTTTTTTTTTTTGTTACACAGAGAATCGTGAGAGAATCGTGATCTTTATTCCAAGCTAAAAAATCGTGATTCTCATTTTGGCCAGAATCGTGCAGCTCTAATAAATATATATATACACACACACACGCCTAGCAGCCCACATTACATTATTATATAGCCATCAAGCAGTGTCTGGCCTACCTGGTGATGACTGGTCCTGGCGCTCTGATCCGATGGCCTGGTCTTTAAAGGGGCAAATCCTTGCGATCCAGAAGTGGTTAAACCTGCAGGAGGACCGGTGTTTTTATCTATTAATGACTTTACTATTGCTTTAGGCCTGGTTCACATGTATGCGGGTTGGTGGTTCACATGTATGCGGGTTGGCGGTTCACATGTATGCGGGTTGGCGGCCCACATTTGCACAGGCATAGCAGCCCATTGATTTGAACGGGCTGCTATGCCCTCATTTTCCGCAGAAAAAAGGTGCATGCAGCATTTTTTTTAAATTCAGTGGCCTTGAAATCCATCCTGCTTTTGCACCATGCGACTAACCTGCAGTTCCTGCTCTGGCAAGCTTTCTGCATTTTTTGTATACGTGGGCACGGCATTTAAAAATAAACAGTTTGCGTGTGCAGCAACGGCAGGTAAGTCGCATGGTGCAAAAGAAGGATGGATTTCATGGCCACTGCATTTTTTTAAATTCTGCATGCACCTTTTTTCAGCTGAAAACGCAGGCATAGCAGCTCAAGCCCATTCACATCAATGGGCTGCTATGCCTGTGCAAATGTGGGCCCCCAACCCGCATACATGTGAACCAGGCCTAAAGCAATAGTAAAGTCATTAATAGATAAAAACACCGGTCCTCCTGCAGGTTTAACCAATTAATGACTTTACTATTGCTTTAGGCCTGGTTCACATGTATGCGGGTTGGGGGCCCACATTTGCACAGGCATAGCAGCCCATTGATGTGAATGGGCTTGAGCTGCTATGCCTGCGTTTTCAGCTGAAAAAAGGTGCATGCAGAATTTAAAAAAATGCAGTGGCCATGAAATCCATCCTTCTTTTGCACCATGCGACTTACCTGCCGTTGCTGCACACGCAAACTGTTTATTTTTAAATGCCGTGCCCACGTATACAAAAAATGCAGAAAGCTTGCCAGAGCAGGAACTGCAGGTTAGTCGCATGGTGCAAAAGCAGGATGGATTTCAAGGCCACTGAATTTTAAAAAAATGCTGCATGCACCTTTTTTCTGCGGAAAATGAGGGCATAGCAGCCCATTCAAATCAATGGGCTGCTATGCCTGTGCAAATGTGAACCACCAACCCGCATACATGTGAACCAGGCCTAAAGCAATAGTAAAGTAATTTATAAACAACACCTCCTTCAGGTTTAACCACTTCTTGACCACAAGGATTTGCCCTCTTAATGACCAGGCCATCGGATCGGAGCCGAGCGCCAGAACCAGTTATCACCAGTTAGGCCAGACACTGCTTGATGACCTATTTTAGGCCTGGTTCACAGAGTCTGTACTGACTGACTATATAATAATGTGCATAAGTGAACCAAAGCCCCTAAATTCAGCAATGAAATTGAAGTGAGGTGGAAATTTAATAATTTAAATTTAATAATAGAATACCGTGATAATACCGTATACCGTGGCAAAACCTTAATCAATTAATCGCAGCATGAAAATCTGATACCGTCACAAGCCTAGCGGTGACATAGGCGTGCGCACAGGGTGTGCTGGGTGTGCCTGGGCACACCCTAATCACCTAGGGCACATAGCATTGCCAGTGAGGAGATGGGAAAGATCTCCCTGGGACCTGCTCTGCTCTATTTCTCCTTGCCTACAGGTACATGGCCCCGATACATTACTCTCCCTGCTGGCAAACACATGCATGTGTATTTCAACTTTGGGGTGCACACCTTAATGCAATAGGCTGCGCACACCTATGGGCGGTGTAGGTGGAAGCGGCGGTGGAGGAGGACCAGGGCCGGATTAACAGCATCATGGGCTTGGTGCTGAGGATTTTGAAGGGCCTTAAGGGCCGTGCCTTGCCATGCACCCAGAGGAGGAAGGGTGCAGCCATGCATGCCTAATTCAACATGGGATGCTGTCTCTGAAGCCCATAAACACATCCATGCATCGCCAACTGTCCCTCCTTGTCCGGCCTTCACGCTGTGTGGGGAGGTTCTGAGGGTGCTGCCTGGGGAAGCGAGCATAGAAGCCAGACTTCTGTGTTTACAAGTGACAGAAGAGCGGTAACAGTGAATATGGCCAACCCGGGGCCTATATAAAAGGTAGGGGCCTGGAGCTGCAGCTCCAATAGCCCCTACATTAATCTGGCCCTGAGGAGGAGGACGAGGTAGCCAACACTGCTTCTTTTCAAAAATTTTAAATGAGGGTACACCCCAAAAGAGTGAGAAAGAGCAAAAATGGAACAATGGGTGGGTAAGGTCGGTATCCATTGCTATTCTGCATAAGGTACGGAAAAGTCCCGTGGGATCCATGCCTGGTTCATTTTAATGAACGTGAGCTTGTCCACATTGTCTCTGGACAGGCGGCTGCGCTTGTCTGTTATAACGCCCCCAGCCGTGCTAAATACCCGTTCAGATAATACACTGGCTGCAGGGCACGCCAGCACCTCCAAGGCGTAAAGGGCAAGCTCAAGCCATGTGCCCAATTTGGAGACCCAGAAGTTGAAGGGGGCAGACCCGTCATTCACTACATGTAGGCGTGTGCACACATACTGCTCCACCATGTTGGTAAAATGCTGCCTCCTGCTAAGACGTTCCATCTGAGCTGCTGGTGCTGCTGTTTGTTGTGGCGTGCTGACAAAGCTTTTCCACATTTCGGCCATGCTAACCCTGCCTTCTGAGGTGCTGGCGGTGCCCTGGTTGCGTTGGCGACCTCCTCCTCCTCCTCCTCTGCCTTGTGCTTCCACTGTGGCCCCGCTGTCAGATGGGAATGCCAGCAGCATGGCGTCTACCAGCGTGCGCTTGTACTCGCGCATCTTGCGATCGCGCTCCAGTGAGTGAATTAAGGACGGTACGTTGTCCTTGTAACGGGGATCCAGCAGCGTGGCCACCCAGTAATCAGCACAAGTTAGAATGTGGGCAACTCGGCGGTCGTTGTGGAGACACTGCAGCATGTAATCGCTCATGTGTGCCAGGCTGCCCAGAGGCAACGAAAGGCTGTCCTCTGTGGGAGGTGTATCGTCCGTGTCCTCTGTATCCCCCCAGCCACGCACCAGTGATGGCCATGAGCTGGCCTGGGTGCCACCCTGCTGTGAACATGGTTCCATCTCCTCCTCCAGCTCCTCCTCCTCCTCATCCTCCTCATCCTCCAGAACTGTGCCCCTGCTGGACAATTGCGTCCCTGGCGTTTGCGTGTGCAGGAACCCACCCTCGGAGCCCCTTGCGAATGACTGCCCTGAAAGCCTTGGAAATGTTACCTCTTCATCCTCCTCCTCCTCCTCATCCTGTGCCACATCCTCTTCCATCATCGCCCGAATTGTTTTTTCAAGGAGGCATGGAAGTGGGATAGTTAAGCTGAGAACGGCGTCATTGCCACTGGCCATGTTGGTGGAGTACTCAAAACAGCGCAACAAGGCACACAGGTCTCGCATGGAGGCCCAGTTAAATTAAATAGCGGAATAGAAAATATGATCCAAAAAAAGTGTATGTATATCACACGTACACAACCACACTGGGCCCCAATTACTATTGTTTGTACCCCTAAAAGGCTAGATGAGGAGTAGGGGGAGTATGGAACAGGCAGCACCCTCAAACCTTCAGAAGTATGAGATGAACCCCAACAACTTGGAAAGGTGGATCTCTCTCACACGTACCGACACAGACTATCCCGCAATTCAATTGATCCTCAAAGGTTTTTATTGAATAGCGGAATAGGAAATATGATCAAAAAAAGTGTATGTATCTCGCACGTACACAACCACACTAGGCCCCAATTACTATTGTTTGTACCCCTAAAAGGCTAGATGAGGAGTAGGGGGGGTATGGAACAGGCAGCACCCTCAAACCTTCAGAAGTATGAGATGAACCCCAACAACTTGGAAAGGTGGATCTCTCTCACACGTACCGACACAGACTATCCCCCAATTTAACTGATCCCCAAAGGTTTTTGATTAAATAGCGGAATAGAAAATATGATCCAAAAAAAGTGTATGTATATCACACGTACACAACCACACTAGGCCCCAATTACTATTGTTTGTACCCCTAAAAGGCTAGATGAGGAGTAGGGGGAGTATGGAACAGGCAGCACCCTCAAACCTTCAGAAGTATGAGATGAACCCCAACAACTTGGAAAGGTGGATCTCTCTCACACGTACCGACACAGACTATCCCGCAATTCAATTGATCCTCAAAGGTTTTTATTGAATAGCGGAATAGGAAATATGATCAAAAAAAGTGTATGTATCTCGCACGTACACAACCACACTAGGCCCCAATTACTATTGTTTGTACCCCTAAAAGGCTAGATGAGGAGTAGGGGGGGTATGGAACAGGCAGCACCCTCAAACCTTCAGAAGTATGAGATGAACCCCAACAACTTGGAAAGGTGGATCTCTCTCACACGTACCGACACAGACTATCCCCCAATTTAACTGATCCCCAAAGGTTTTTGATTAAATAGCGGAATAGAAAATATGATCCCAAAAAAGTGTATGTATATCACACGTACACAACCACACTGGGCCCCAATTACTATTGTTTGTACCCCTAAAAGGCTAGATGAGGAGTAGGGGGAGTATGGAACAGGCAGCACCCTCAAACCTTCAGAAGTATGAGATGAACCCCAACAACTTGGAAAGGTGGATCTCTCTCACACGTACCGACACAGACTATCCCGCAATTCAATTGATCCTCAAAGGTTTTTATTGAATAGCGGAGTAGGAAATATGATCAAAAAAAGTGTATGTATCTCGCACGTACACAACCACACTAGGCCCCAATTACTATTGTTTGTACCCCTAAAAGGCTAGATGAGGAGTAGGGGGGGTATGGAACAGGCAGCACCCTCAAACCTTCAGAAGTATGAGATGAACCCCAACAACTTGGAAAGGTGGATCTCTCTCACACGTACCGACACAGACTATCCCCCAATTTAACTGATCCCCAAAGGTTTTTGATTAAATAGCGGAATAGAAAATATGATCCCAAAAAAGTGTATGTATATCACACGTACACAACCACACTGGGCCCCAATTACTATTGTTTGTACCCCTAAAAGGCTAGATGAGGAGTAGGGGGAGTATGGAACAGGCAGCACCCTCAAACCTTCAGAAGTATGAGATGAACCCCAACAACTTGGAAAGGTGGATCTCTCTCACACGTACCAACACAGACTATCCCCCAATTTAACTGATCCCCAAAGGTTTTTGATTAAATAGCGGAATAGAAAATATGATCCAAAAAAAGTGTATGTATATCACACGTACACAACCACACTAGGCCCCAATTACTATTGTTTGTACCCCTAAAAGGCTAGATGAGGAGTAGGGGGAGTATGGAACAGGCAGCACCCTCAAACCTTCAGAAGTATGAGATGAACCCCAACAACTTGGAAAGGTGGATCTCTCTCACACGTACCGACACAGACTATCCCGCAATTCAATTGATCCTCAAAGGTTTTTATTGAATAGCGGAATAGGAAATATGATCAAAAAAAGTGTATGTATCTCGCACGTACACAACCACACTAGGCCCCAATTACTATTGTTTGTACCCCTAAAAGGCTAGATGAGGAGTAGGGGGGGTATGGAACAGGCAGCACCCTCAAACCTTCAGAAGTATGAGATGAACCCCAACAACTTGGAAAGGTGGATCTCTCTCACACGTACCGACACAGACTATCCCCCAATTTAACTGATCCCCAAAGGTTTTTGATTAAATAGCGGAATAGAAAATATGATCCCAAAAAAGTGTATGTATATCACACGTACACAACCACACTGGGCCCCAATTACTATTGTTTGTACCCCTAAAAGGCTAGATGAGGAGTAGGGGGAGTATGGAACAGGCAGCACCCTCAAACCTTCAGAAGTATGAGATGAACCCCAACAACTTGGAAAGGTGGATCTCTCTCACACGTACCGACACAGACTATCCCGCAATTCAATTGATCCTCAAAGGTTTTTATTGAATAGCGGAGTAGGAAATATGATCAAAAAAAGTGTATGTATCTCGCACGTACACAACCACACTAGGCCCCAATTACTATTGTTTGTACCCCTAAAAGGCTAGATGAGGAGTAGGGGGGGTATGGAACAGGCAGCACCCTCAAACCTTCAGAAGTATGAGATGAACCCCAACAACTTGGAAAGGTGGATCTCTCTCACACGTACCGACACAGACTATCCCCCAATTTAACTGATCCCCAAAGGTTTTTGATTAAATAGCGGAATAGAAAATATGATCCCAAAAAAGTGTATGTATATCACACGTACACAACCACACTGGGCCCCAATTACTATTGTTTGTACCCCTAAAAGGCTAGATGAGGAGTAGGGGGAGTATGGAACAGGCAGCACCCTCAAACCTTCAGAAGTATGAGATGAACCCCAACAACTTGGAAAGGTGGATCTCTCTCACACGTACCAACACAGACTATCCCCCAATTTAACTGATCCCCAAAGGTTTTTGATTAAATAGCGGAATAGAAAATATGATCCCAAAAAAGTGTATGTATATCACACGTACACAACCACACTAGGCCCCAATTACTATTGTTTGTACCCCTAAAAGGCTAGGAGTAGGGGGAGTATGGAACAGGCAGCACCCTCAAACCTTCAGAAGTATGAGATGAACCCCAACAACTTGGAAAGGTGGATCTCTCTCACACGTACCAACACAGACTATCCCCCAATTTAACTGATCCCCAAAGGTTTTTGATTAAATAGCGGAATAGAAAATATGATCCAAAAAAAGTGTATGTATATCACACGTACACAACCACACTAGGCCCCAATTACTATTGTTTGTACCCCTAAAAGGCTAGGAGTAGGGGGAGTATGGAACAGGCAGCACCCTCAAACCTTCAGAAGTATGAGATGAACCCCAACAACTTGGAAAGGTGGATCTCTCTCACACGTACCAACACAGACTATCCCCCAATTTAACTGATCCCCAAAGGTTTTTGATTAAATAGCGGAATAGAAAATATGATCCCAAAAAAGTGTATGTATATCACACGTACACAACCACACTAGGCCCCAATTACTATTGTTTGTACCCCTAAAAGGCTAGGAGTAGGGGGAGTATGGAACAGGCAGCACCCTCAAACCTTCAGAAGTATGAGATGAACCCCAACAACTTGGAAAGGTGGATCTCTCTCACACGTACCAACACAGACTATCCCCCAATTTAACTGATCCCCAGAGGTTTTTGATTAAATAGCGGAATAGAAAATATGATCCCATAAAGTGTATGTATATCACACGTACACAACCACACTGGGCCCCAATTACTATTGTTTGTACCCCTAAAAGGCTAGATGAGGAGTAGGGGGAGTATGGAACAGGCAGCACCCTCAAACCTTCAGAAGTATGAGATGAACCCCAACAACTTGGAAAGGTGGATCTCTCTCACACGTACCGACACAGACTATCCCGCAATTCAATTGATCCTCAAAGGTTTTTATTGAATAGCGGAATAGGAAATATGATCAAAAAAAGTGTATGTATCTCGCACGTACACAACCACACTAGGCCCCAATTACTATTGTTTGTACCCCTAAAAGGCTAGATGAGGAGTAGGGGGGGTATGGAACAGGCAGCACCCTCAAACCTTCAGAAGTATGAGATGAACCCCAACAACTTGGAAAGGTGGATCTCTCTCACACGTACCGACACAGACTATCCCCCAATTTAACTGATCCCCAAAGGTTTTTGATTAAATAGCGGAATAGAAAATATGATCCAAAAAAAGTGTATGTATATCACACGTACACAACCACACTAGGCCCCAATTACTATTGTTTGTACCCCTAAAAGGCTAGATGAGGAGTAGGGGGAGTATGGAACAGGCAGCACCCTCAAACCTTCAGAAGTATGAGATGAACCCCAACAACTTGGAAAGGTGGATCTCTCTCACACGTACCGACACAGACTATCCCGCAATTCAATTGATCCTCAAAGGTTTTTATTGAATAGCGGAATAGGAAATATGATCAAAAAAAGTGTATGTATCTCGCACGTACACAACCACACTAGGCCCCAATTACTATTGTTTGTACCCCTAAAAGGCTAGATGAGGAGTAGGGGGGGTATGGAACAGGCAGCACCCTCAAACCTTCAGAAGTATGAGATGAACCCCAACAACTTGGAAAGGTGGATCTCTCTCACACGTACCGACACAGACTATCCCCCAATTTAACTGATCCCCAAAGGTTTTTGATTAAATAGCGGAATAGAAAATATGATCCCAAAAAAGTGTATGTATATCACACGTACACAACCACACTGGGCCCCAATTACTATTGTTTGTACCCCTAAAAGGCTAGATGAGGAGTAGGGGGAGTATGGAACAGGCAGCACCCTCAAACCTTCAGAAGTATGAGATGAACCCCAACAACTTGGAAAGGTGGATCTCTCTCACACGTACCGACACAGACTATCCCGCAATTCAATTGATCCTCAAAGGTTTTTATTGAATAGCGGAGTAGGAAATATGATCAAAAAAAGTGTATGTATCTCGCACGTACACAACCACACTAGGCCCCAATTACTATTGTTTGTACCCCTAAAAGGCTAGATGAGGAGTAGGGGGGGTATGGAACAGGCAGCACCCTCAAACCTTCAGAAGTATGAGATGAACCCCAACAACTTGGAAAGGTGGATCTCTCTCACACGTACCGACACAGACTATCCCCCAATTTAACTGATCCCCAAAGGTTTTTGATTAAATAGCGGAATAGAAAATATGATCCCAAAAAAGTGTATGTATATCACACGTACACAACCACACTGGGCCCCAATTACTATTGTTTGTACCCCTAAAAGGCTAGATGAGGAGTAGGGGGAGTATGGAACAGGCAGCACCCTCAAACCTTCAGAAGTATGAGATGAACCCCAACAACTTGGAAAGGTGGATCTCTCTCACACGTACCAACACAGACTATCCCCCAATTTAACTGATCCCCAAAGGTTTTTGATTAAATAGCGGAATAGAAAATATGATCCAAAAAAAGTGTATGTATATCACACGTACACAACCACACTAGGCCCCAATTACTATTGTTTGTACCCCTAAACGGCTAGATGAGGAGTAGGGGGAGTATGGAACAGGCAGCACCCTCAAACCTTCAGAAGTATGAGATGAACCCCAACAACTTGGAAAGGTGGATCTCTCTCACACGTACCGACACAGACTATCCCGCAATTCAATTGATCCTCAAAGGTTTTTATTGAATAGCGGAATAGGAAATATGATCAAAAAAAGTGTATGTATCTCGCACGTACACAACCACACTAGGCCCCAATTACTATTGTTTGTACCCCTAAAAGGCTAGATGAGGAGTAGGGGGGGTATGGAACAGGCAGCACCCTCAAACCTTCAGAAGTATGAGATGAACCCCAACAACTTGGAAAGGTGGATCTCTCTCACACGTACCGACACAGACTATCCCCCAATTTAACTGATCCCCAAAGGTTTTTGATTAAATAGCGGAATAGAAAATATGATCCCAAAAAAGTGTATGTATATCACACGTACACAACCACACTGGGCCCCAATTACTATTGTTTGTACCCCTAAAAGGCTAGATGAGGAGTAGGGGGAGTATGGAACAGGCAGCACCCTCAAACCTTCAGAAGTATGAGATGAACCCCAACAACTTGGAAAGGTGGATCTCTCTCACACGTACCGACACAGACTATCCCGCAATTCAATTGATCCTCAAAGGTTTTTATTGAATAGCGGAGTAGGAAATATGATCAAAAAAAGTGTATGTATCTCGCACGTACACAACCACACTAGGCCCCAATTACTATTGTTTGTACCCCTAAAAGGCTAGATGAGGAGTAGGGGGGGTATGGAACAGGCAGCACCCTCAAACCTTCAGAAGTATGAGATGAACCCCAACAACTTGGAAAGGTGGATCTCTCTCACACGTACCGACACAGACTATCCCCCAATTTAACTGATCCCCAAAGGTTTTTGATTAAATAGCGGAATAGAAAATATGATCCCAAAAAAGTGTATGTATATCACACGTACACAACCACACTGGGCCCCAATTACTATTGTTTGTACCCCTAAAAGGCTAGATGAGGAGTAGGGGGAGTATGGAACAGGCAGCACCCTCAAACCTTCAGAAGTATGAGATGAACCCCAACAACTTGGAAAGGTGGATCTCTCTCACACGTACCAACACAGACTATCCCCCAATTTAACTGATCCCCAAAGGTTTTTGATTAAATAGCGGAATAGAAAATATGATCCCAAAAAAGTGTATGTATATCACACGTACACAACCACACTAGGCCCCAATTACTATTGTTTGTACCCCTAAAAGGCTAGGAGTAGGGGGAGTATGGAACAGGCAGCACCCTCAAACCTTCAGAAGTATGAGATGAACCCCAACAACTTGGAAAGGTGGATCTCTCTCACACGTACCAACACAGACTATCCCCCAATTTAACTGATCCCCAAAGGTTTTTGATTAAATAGCGGAATAGAAAATATGATCCAAAAAAAGTGTATGTATATCACACGTACACAACCACACTAGGCCCCAATTACTATTGTTTGTACCCCTAAAAGGCTAGGAGTAGGGGGAGTATGGAACAGGCAGCACCCTCAAACCTTCAGAAGTATGAGATGAACCCCAACAACTTGGAAAGGTGGATCTCTCTCACACGTACCAACACAGACTATCCCCCAATTTAACTGATCCCCAAAGGTTTTTGATTAAATAGCGGAATAGAAAATATGATCCCAAAAAAGTGTATGTATATCACACGTACACAACCACACTAGGCCCCAATTACTATTGTTTGTACCCCTAAAAGGCTAGGAGTAGGGGGAGTATGGAACAGGCAGCACCCTCAAACCTTCAGAAGTATGAGATGAACCCCAACAACTTGGAAAGGTGGATCTCTCTCACACGTACCAACACAGACTATCCCCCAATTTAACTGATCCCCAGAGGTTTTTGATTAAATAGCGGAATAGAAAATATGATCCCAAAAAAGTGTATGTATATCACACGTACACAACCACACTAGGCCCCAATTACTATTGTTTGTACCCCTAAAAGGCTAGGAGTAGGGGGAGTATGGAACAGGCAGCACCCTCAAACCTTCAGAAGTATGAGATGAACCTCAACAACTTGGAAAGGTGGATCTCTCTCACACGTACCAACACAGACTATCCCCCAATTTAACTGATCCCCAAAGGTTTTTGATTAAATAGCGGAATAGAAAATATGATCCCAAAAAAGTGTATGTATATCACACGTACACAACCACACTAGGCCCCAATTACTATTGTTTGTACCCCTAAAAGGCTAGGAGTAGGGGGAGTATGGAACAGGCAGCACCCTCAAACCTTCAGAAGTATGAGATGAACCCCAACAACTTGGAAAGGTGGATCTCTCTCACACGTACCAACACAGACTATCCCCCAATTTAACTGATCCCCAGAGGTTTTTGATTAAATAGCGGAATAGAAAATATGATCCCAAAAAAGTGTATGTATATCACACGTACACAACCACACTAGGCCCCAATTACTATTGTTTGTACCCCTAAAAGGCTAGGAGTAGGGGGAGTATGGAACAGGCAGCACCCTCAAACCTTCAGAAGTATGAGATGAACCTCAACAACTTGGAAAGGTGGATCTCTCTCACACGTACCAACACAGACTATCCCCCAATTTAACTGATCCCCAAAGGTTTTTGATTAAATAGCGGAATAGAAAATATGATCCCAAAAAAGTGTATGTATATCACACGTACACAACCACACTAGGCCCCAATTACTATTGTTTGTACCCCTAAAAGGCTAGGAGTAGGGGGAGTATGGAACAGGCAGCACCCTCAAACCTTCAGAAGTATGAGATGAACCCCAACAACTTGGAAAGGTGGATCTCTCTCACACGTACCAACACAGACTATCCCCCAATTTAACTGATCCCCAAAGGTTTTTGATTAAATAGCGGAATAGAAAATATGATCCCAAAAAAGTGTATGTATATCACACGTACACAACCACACTAGGCCCCAATTACTATTGTTTGTACCCCTAAAAGGCTAGGAGTAGGGGGAGTATGGAACAGGCAGCACCCTCAAACCTTCAGAAGTATGAGATGAACCTCAACAACTTGGAAAGGTGGATCTCTCTCACACGTACCAACACAGACTATCCCCCAATTTAACTGATCCCCAAAGGTTTTTGATTAAATAGCGGAATAGAAAATATGATCCCAAAAAAGTGTATGTATATCACACGTACACAACCACACTAGGCCCCAATTACTATTGTTTGTACCCCTAAAAGGCTAGGAGTAGGGGGAGTATGGAACAGGCAGCACCCTCAAACCTTCAGAAGTATGAGATGAACCCCAACAACTTGGAAAGGTGGATCTCTCTCACACGTACCAACACAGACTATCCCCCAATTTAACTGATCCCCAGAGGTTTTTGATTAAATAGCGGAATAGAAAATATGATCCCAAAAAAGTGTATGTATATCACACGTACACAACCACACTAGGCCCCAATTACTATTGTTTGTACCCCTAAAAGGCTAGGAGTAGGGGGAGTATGGAACAGGCAGCACCCTCAAACCTTCAGAAGTATGAGATGAACCCCAACAACTTGGAAAGGTGGATCTCTCTCACACGTACCAACACAGACTATCCCCCAATTTAACTGATCCCCAAAGGTTTTTGATTAAATAGCGGAATAGAAAATATGATCCCAAAAAAGTGTATGTATATCACACGTACACAACCACACTAGGCCCCAATTACTATTGTTTGTACCCCTAAAAGGCTAGATGAGGAGTAGGGGGAGTATGGAACAGGCAGCACCCTCAAACCTTCAGTATGAGATTGTGTTCACTGTACCCCACAAAGATTGTGTTCACTGCACCCCACAAAGATTGTGTTCACTGCACCTCACAAAGATTGTGTTCACTGTACCCCCCAAAGATTGTGTTCACTGCACCCCACAAAGATTCTGTTCACTGTACCCCACAAAGATTGTGTTCACTGCACCCCAAAAAGATTGTGTTCACTGCACCCCAAAAAGGATGTTGTTCACTGCACCCCAAAAAGGATGTTGTTCACTCCACTCCAAAAAGATTGTGTTCACTGCACCCCACAAAGATTGTGTTCACTGCACCCCAAAAAGATTGTGTTCACTGCACCCCAAAAATGATTTTGTTCACTGCACCCCAAAAAGGATTTTGTTCACTGCACCCCAAAAAGGATGTTGTTCACTCCACCCCAAAAAGATTGTGTTCACTGCACCCCAAAAAGATTGTGTTCACTGCACCCCACAAAGGATTTTGTTCACTGCACCCCAAAAAGATTGTGTTCACTGCACCCCAAAAAGGATGTTGTTCACTGCACCCCAAAAAGGATTTTGTTCACTGCACCCCAAAAAGATTGTGTTCACTGCACCCCACAAAGGATTTTGTTCACTGCACCCCACAAAGATTGTGTTCACTGCACACCAAAAAGGATTGTGTTCACTGCACCCCAAAAAGATTTTGTTCACTGCACCCCAAAAAGATTGTGTTCACTGCAGCCCAAAAAGATTGTGTTCACTGCAGCCCAAAAAGATTGTGTTCACTGCAGCCCAAAAAGATTGTGTTCACTGCAGCCCAAAAAGATTGTGTTCACTGCAGCCCAAAAAGATTGTGTTCACTGCAGCTCACACACAGAAAAATGGATGTGGATCACTGACACCTGCCTATCTCCAATCCCACACCACACAGCAATATCGATTGTAGTTTGTAGAACACAGTTTCCCTAAAATTCAGCAGACTCTGTCCCTAACAGGATTGAGAAGAGATCGTAGATCAGGATTGAGTGCAGACCCCACCCCCCACACAGCAATATCGATTGTAGTTTGTAGAAGACACTGACCCTATATAATTCAGCAGACTCTATCCCTAAAATGCCTACAACTCGCCCTGCCTAAACACTCCGACCTGTCCCTCAATTCTATCCGGACACAAATGGTTTTTTCCTGCCTATCTTTCCCTAATCAGCAGCCAGCACGTTGATGTGTGCTCTGTCCCTGAATCTAAGCAGCATAATGACGCCGCTGCGGCTGCCTCGAACTTATAAAGACTTGGTCACATGCTTCAGACGGCCAATCACAGCTACTGAGACATTTGCAGGCATGGCTGGGATGGCTTAAGGCACACCAGTTAAACGATTGTTGATTGGCTGTTGAAAGCCCGCCATGAAAAGAGCGCCAAAGCATGCAAAACCCGGAAATAAAACGACCGAACACGGATTTTTACCCGAACATACAGTAAAGTGTCCGTGTCCGTGTTCGGGTACAAAAAATCCAATTATTCGGTACGAACACGAATAATACAGTCCGTGTTCGCTCAACACTACATATGACCCTAACTGTTTTCTTAGTCACCTTTTGCAATCTAGCAAACTTGAGCAATTTAAACCCTTCTGGTAATGTCTAGGGTTGAGCGGACACCTAGATGTCCGTGTTCGACGGGTTCGGCCGAACTTTAAAAAAAAGTCCGGGTCCGTGTCCCGGACTTTTACCGAACTTTTCCCAGACACCGAACCCCATTGAAGTCAATGGGGACCCGAACTTTAAGGCACTAAAATGGCTCTAAAACACCAATGGAAAGGGCTAGAGTGCTGCAAATGGCAGCAAAACGTAGTTAAGAGCATGGCAAGTGCTCTGCAAACAAATGTGGATAGGGAAATAACTTAAAACAACAAAAAAAAATCAGAAAAATAAAACAATGTTCTTCATCTCTGAAGGACGAGGCCCATAAGGAGTAGGAGGGAGGTTGAGGTGGTGGTGGATGTGGCGGTGTCATAGGCGTGCGCACAGGGTGTGCCTGGTGTACCTGGGCACACCCTAATCCCCTAGGGCACATAGCATTATCGCTCTGTTTGCCAGTGAGGAGATGGGAAAGATCTCCCTCGCACCTGCTCTGCTCTATTTCTCTTTGCCAGCAGGGAGAGTAATGTATCGGGGCCATGTACATGTAGGCAAACACATGCATGTGTATTTCAACTTTGGGGTGCACACCCTAATGCAATAGGCTGCGCACACCTATGGGCGGTGTAGGTGGAAGCGGCGGTGGAGGAGGACCAGGGCCGGATTAAGAGCATCATGGTCTTGGTGCTGAGGATTTTGAAGGGCCTTAAGGGCCGTGCCTTGGCATGCACCCAGAGGAGGAAGGGTGCAGCCATGCATGCCTAATTCAACATGGGATGCTGTCTCTGAAGCCCATAAACACATCCATGCATCGGCAACTGTCCCTCCTTGTCCGGCCTTCGCGCTGTGTGGGGAGGTTCTGAGGGTGCTGCCTGGGGAAGCGAGCATAGAAGCCAGACTTCTGTGTTTACAAGTGACAGAAGAGCGGTCACAGTGAATATGGCCAACCCGGGGCCTATATAAAAGGTAGGGGCCTGCATGGAGCTGCAGCTCCAATAGCCCCTACGTTAATCTGGCCCTGAGCAGGAGGACGAGGTAGCCAACACTGCTTCTTTTCACAAATTTTAAATGAGGGTACACCCCAAAAGAGTGAGAAAGAGCAAAAATGGAACAATGGCTGGGTAAGGTCGGTATCCATTGCTATTCTGCACAAGGTACGGAAAAGTCCCGTGGGATCCATGCCTGGTTCATTTTAATGAACGTGAGCTTGTCCACATTGTCTCTGAACAGGCGGCTGCGCTTGTCTGTTATAACACCCCCAGCCGTGCTAAATACCCGTTCAGATAATACACTGGCTGCAGGGCACGCCAGCACCTCCAAGGCGTAAAGGGCAAGCTCAGGCCATGTGCCCAATTTGGAGACCCAGAAGTTGAAGGGGGCAGACCCCTCATTCACTACATGTAGGCGTGTGCACACATACTGCTCCACCATGTTGGTAAAATGCTGCCTCCTGCTAAGACGTTCCATCTGAGCTGCTGGTGCTGCTGTTTGTTGTGGCGTGCTGACAAAGCTTTTCCACATTTCGGCCATGCTAACCCTGCCTTCTGAGGTGCTGGCGGTGCCCTGGTTGAGTTGGCGACCTCCTCCTCCTCCTCCTCTGCCTTGTGCTTCCACTGTGGCCCCGCTGTCAGATGGGAATGCCAGCAGCATCGCGTCTACCAGCGTGCGCTTGTACTCGCGCATCTTGCGATCGCGCTCCAGTGAGTGAATTAAGGACGGTACGTTGTCCTTGTAACGGGGATCCAGCAGCGTGGCCACCCAGTAATCAGCACAAGTTAGAATGTGGGCAACTCGGCGGTCGTTGTGGAGACACTGCAGCATGTAATCGCTCATGTGTGCCAGGCTGCCCAGAGGCGACGAAAGGCTGTCCTCTGTGGGAGGTGTATCGTCCGTGTCCTCTGTATCCCCCCAGCCACGCACCAGTGATGGCCATGAGCTGGCCTGGGTGCCACCCTGCTGTGAACATGGTTCCATCTCCTCCTCCAGCTCCTCCTCCTCCTCATCCTCCTCATCCTCCAGAACTGTGCCCCTGCTGGACAATTGTGTCCCTGGCGTTTGTGTGTGCAGGAACCCACCCTCGGAGCCCCTTGCGAATGACTGCCCTGAAAGCCTTTGAAATGTTACCTCTTCATCCTCCTCCTCCTCATCCTGTGCCACATCCTCTTCCATCATCGCCCGAATTGTTTTTTCAAGGAGGCATAGAAGTGGGATAGTTAAGCTGAGAACGGCGTCATTGCCACTGGCCATGTTGGTGGAGTACTCAAAACAGCGCAACAAGGCACAATATATGCAAATGTCAAATATGCAAACTATGCCGCAATTTAATGTTTTTTACACCAAAAGGGTGTGTATTGAATAGCGGAATAGGATAAAAAACTGTGTATCTCACACGTACAAACACAGACTAGGCCCGATTTAAATTTTTTCCTACCCTAAAGGGAGGATGAGGAAGAGGAGTATGGAACAGGCAGCACCCTCAAATCTTCAGAAGTATGAGATGAACCCCAAAAACTTGGAAAGGTGGATCTCACACGTACCGACACAGACTATTCCGCAATTTAATTGAGCCCCAAAGGTTTTTATTGAATAGCGGAATAGGAAATATGATCAAAAAAAAGTGTATGTTTTTCACACGTACAGAAGCACACTAGGCCCCAATTACTATTGTTTGTACACCTAAAAGGATGGATGAGGAAGAGGAGGAGGAGGAGTATAGAACAGGCAGCACCCTCAAAGCTTCAGAAGTATGAGATGAACCCAAAAAACTTGGAAAGGTGGATCTCACACGTACCGACACAGACTATTCCGCAATTTAATTGAGCCCCAAAGGTTTTTATTGAATAGCGGAATAGGAAATATGATAAAAAAAAAGTGTATGTTTTTCACACGTACAGAAGCACACTAGGCCCCAATTACTATTGTTTGTACACCTAAAAGGATGGATGAGGAGGAGGAGGAGGAGGAGGAGTATAGAACAGGCAGCACCCTCAAAGCTTCAGAAGTATGAGATGAACCCCAGAAACTTGGAAAGGTGGATCTCACACGTACCGACACAGACTATTCCGCAATTTAATTGAGCCCCAAAGGTTTTTATAGAATAGCGGAATAGGAAATATGATCAAAAAAAAAGTGTATGTTTTTCACACGTACAGAAGCACACTAGGCCCCAATTACTATTGTTTGTACACCTAAAAGGATGGATGAGGAAGAGGAGGAGGAGGAGTATAGAACAGGCAGCACCCTCAAAGCTTCAGAAGTATGAGATGAACCCCAAAAACTTGGAAAGGTGGATCTCACACGTACCGACCCAGACTATTCCGCAATTTAATTGAGCCCCAAAGGTTTTTATTGAATAGCGGAATAGGAAATATGATCAAAAAAAAGTGTATGTTTTTCACACGTACAGAAGCACACTAGGCCCCAATTACTATTGTTTGTACACCTAAAAGGATGGATGAGGAAGAGGAGGAGGAGGAGTATAGAACAGGCAGCACCCTCAAAGCTTCAGAAGTATGAGATGAACCCCAAAAACTTGGAAAGGTGGATCTCACACGTACCGACACAGACTATTCCGCAATTTAATTGAGCCCCAAAGGTTTTTATTGAATAGCGGAATAGGAAATATGATCAAAAAAAAGTGTATGTTTTTCACACGTACAGAAGCACACTAGGCCCCAATTACTATTGTTTGTACACCTAAAAGGATGGATGAGGAGGAGGAGGAGGAGGAGTATAGAACAGGCAGCACCCTCAAAGCTTCAGAAGTATGAGATGAACCCCAAAAACTTGGAAAGGTGGATCTCACACGTACCGACACAGACTATTCCGCAATTTAATTGAGCCCCAAAGGTTTTTATTGAATAGCGGAATAGGAAATATGATCAAAAAAAAGTGTATGTTTTTCACACGTACAGAAGCACACTAGGCCCCAATTACTATTGTTTGTACACCTAAAAGGATGGATGAGGAGGAGGAGGAGGAGGAGTATAGAACAGGCAGCACCCTCAAAGCTTCAGAAGTATGAGATGAACCCCAAAAACTTGGAAAGGTGGATCTCACACGTACCGACACAGACTATTCCGCAATTTAATTGAGCCCCAAAGGTTTTTATAGAATAGCGGAATAGGAAATATGATCAAAAAAAAGTGTATGTTTTTCACACGTACAGAAGCACACTAGGCCCCAATTACTATTGTTTGTACACCTAAAAGGATGGATGAGGAAGAGGAGGAGGAGGAGTATAGAACAGGCAGCACCCTCAAAGCTTCAGAAGTATGAGATGAACCCCAAAAACTTGGAAAGGTGGATCTCACACGTACCGACACAGACTATTCCGCAATTTAATTGAGCCCCAAAGGTTTTTATTGAATAGCGGAATAGGAAATATGATAAAAAAAAAGTGTATGTTTTTCACACGTACAGAAGCACACTAGGCCCCAATTACTATTGTTTGTACACCTAAAAGGATGGATGAGGAGGAGGAGGAGGAGGAGGAGTATAGAACAGGCAGCACCCTCAAAGCTTCAGAAGTATGAGATGAACCCCAAAAACTTGGAAAGGTGGATCTCACACGTACCGACACAGACTATTCCGCAATTTAATTGAGCCCCAAAGGTTTTTATAGAATAGCGGAATAGGAAATATGATCAAAAAAAGTGTATGTTTTTCACACGTACAGAAGCACACTAGGCCCCAATTACTATTGTTTGTACACCTAAAAGGATGGATGAGGAGGAGGAGGAGGAGTATAGAACAGGCAGCACCCTCAAAGCTTCAGAAGTATGAGATGAACCCCAAAAACTTGGAAAGGTGGATCTCACACGTACAGACACAGACTATTCCGCAATTTAATTGAGCCCCAAAGGTTTTTATTGAATAGCGGAATAGGAAATATGATCAAAAAAAAGTGTATGTTTTTCACACGTACAGAAGCACACTAGGCCCCAATTACTATTGTTTGTACACCTAAAAGGATGGATGAGGAGGAGGAGGAGTATAGAACAGGCAGCACCCTCAAAGCTTCAGAAGTATGAGATGAACCCCAAAAACTTGGAAAGGTGGATCTCACACGTACCGACACAGACTATTCCGCAATTTAATTGAGCCCCAAAGGTTTTTATAGAATAGCGGAATAGGAAATATGATCAAAAAAAAGTGTATGTTTTTCACACGTACAGAAGCACACTAGGCCCCAATTACTATTGTTTGTACACCTAAAAGGATGGATGAGGAAGAGGAGGAGGAGGAGTATAGAACAGGCAGCACCCTCAAAGCTTCAGAAGTATGAGATGAACCCCAAAAACTTGGAAAGGTGGATCTCACACGTACCGACACAGACTATTCCGCAATTTAATTGAGCCCCAAAGGTTTTTATTGAATAGCGGAATAGGAAATATGATAAAAAAAAAGTGTATGTTTTTCACACGTACAGAAGCACACTAGGCCCCAATTACTATTGTTTGTACACCTAAAAGGATGGATGAGGAGGAGGAGGAGGAGGAGGAGTATAGAACAGGCAGCACCCTCAAAGCTTCAGAAGTATGAGATGAACCCCAAAAACTTGGAAAGGTGGATCTCACACGTACCGACACAGACTATTCCGCAATTTAATTGAGCCCCAAAGGTTTTTATAGAATAGCGGAATAGGAAATATGATCAAAAAAAGTGTATGTTTTTCACACGTACAGAAGCACACTAGGCCCCAATTACTATTGTTTGTACACCTAAAAGGATGGATGAGGAAGAGGAGGAGGAGGAGTATAGAACAGGCAGCACCCTCAAAGCTTCAGAAGTATGAGATTAACCCCAAAAACTTGGAAAGGTGGATCTCACACGTACCGACACAGACTATTCCGCAATTTAATTGAGCCCCAAAGGTTTTTATAGAATAGCGGAATAGGATATATGATAAAAAAAAAGTGTATGTTTTTCACACGTACAGAAGCACACTAGGCCCCAATTACTATTGTTTGTACACCTAAAAGGATGGATGAGGAAGAGGAGGAGGAGGAGTATAGAACAGGCAGCACCCTCAAAGCTTCAGAAGTATGAGATGAACCCCAAAAACTTGGAAAGGTGGATCTCACACGTACCGACACAGACTATTCCGCAATTTAATTGAGCCCCAAAGGTTTTTATTGAATAGCGGAATAGGAAATATGATCAAAAAAAAGTGTATGTTTTTCACACGTACAGAAGCACACTAGGCCCCAATTACTATTGTTTGTACACCTAAAAGGATGGATGAGGAGGAGGAGGAGGAGTATAGAACAGGCAGCACCCTCAAAGCTTCAGAAGTATGAGATGAACCCCAAAAACTTGGAAAGGTGGATCTCACACGTACCGACACAGACTATTCCGCAATTTAATTGAGCCCCAAAGGTTTTTATAGAATAGCGGAATAGGAAATATGATCAAAAAAAAGTGTATGTTTTTCACACGTACAGAAGCACACTAGGCCCCAATTACTATTGTTTGTACATCTAAAAGGATGGATGAGGAAGAGGAGGAGGAGGAGTATAGAACAGGCAGCACCCTCAAAGCTTCAGAAGTATGAGATGAACCCCAAAAACTTGGAAAGGTGGATCTCACACGTACCGACACAGACTATTCCGTAATTTAATTGAGCCCCAAAGGTTTTTATAGAATAGTGGAATAGGAAATATGATCAAAAAAAAGTGTATGTTTTTCACACGTACAGAAGCACACTAGGCCCCAATTACTATTGTTTGTACACCTAAAAGGATGGATGAGGAGGAGGAGTATAGAACAGGCAGCACCCTCAAAGCTTCAGAAGTATGAGATTGTGTTCACTGTACCCCACAAAGATTGTGTTCACTGTACCCCACAAAGATTGTGTTCACTGTACCCCACAAAGGTTTTGTTCACTGCACCCCACAACGATTGTGTTCACTGCACTCCAAAAGGATTGTCTTCACTGCACCCCACAAAGGTTTTGTTCACTGCACCCCACAAAGGTTTTGTTCACTGCACCCCACAAAGGTTTTGTTCACTGCACCCCACAAAGATTGTGTTCACTGTACCCCACAAAGGGTTTGTTCACTGCACCCCACAAAGATTGTGTTCACTGTACCCCCCAAAGATTTTGTTCACTGCACCCCACAAGGATTGTCTTCACTGCACCCCACAAGGATTGTCTTCACTGCACCCCACAAGGATTGTCTTCACTGCGCCTCACAAAGATTGTGTTCACTGTACCCCACAAAGGTTGTGTTCACTGCACCCCACAAAGATTGTGTTCACTGTACCCCACAAAGGTTTTGTTCACTGCACCCCACAAAGATTGTGTTCACTGTACCCCACAAAGGTTTTGTTCACTGCACCCCACAAAGATTGTGTTCACTGCACCCCACAAAGGTTGTGTTCACTGCACCCCACAAAGATTGTGTTCACTGCACCCCACAAAGATTGTGTTCACTGTACCCCACAAAGGTTTTGTTCACTGCACCCCACAAAGATTGTGTTCACTGTACCCCACAAAGATTGTGTTCACTGCACTCCAAAAGGATTGTCTTCACTGCACCCCACAAAGATTGTGTTCACTGTACCCCACAAAGGTTTTGTTCACTGCACCCCACAAAGATTGTGTTCACTGTACCCCACAAAGGTTTTGTTCACTGCACCCCACAAAGATTGTGTTCACTGTACCCCACAAAGATTGTGTTCACTGCACCCCACAAAGGTTTTGTTCACTGCACCCCACAAAGATTGTGTTCACTGCACCCCACAAAGGTTGTGTTCACTGCACCCCACAAAGGTTTTGTTCACTGCACCCCACAAAGGTTTTGTTCACTGCACCCCACAAAGGTTTTGTTCACTGTACCCCACAAAGGTTTTGTTCACTGCACCCCACAAAGATTGTGTTCACTGTACCCCCCAAAGATTTTTTTCACTGCACCCCACAAGGATTGTCTTCACTGCACCCCACAAGGATTGTCTTCACTGCACCCCACAAAGATTGTGTTCACTGTACCCCACAAAGATTTTGTTCACTGCACCCCACAAAGATTGTGTTCACTGTACCCCACAAAGATTTTGTTCACTGCACTCCAAAAGGATTGTCTTCACTGCACCCCACAAAGATTGTCTTCACTGTACCCCATAAAGGTTTTGTTCACTGCACCCCACAAAGATTGTGTTCACTGTACCCCACAAAGGTTTTGTTCACTGCACCCCACAAAGATTGTGTTCACTGTACCCCCCAAAGATTTTTTTCACTGCACCCCACAAGGATTGTCTTCACTGCACCCCACAAGGATTGTCTTCACTGCACCCCACAAGGATTGTCTTCACTGCACCCCACAAAGATTGTGTTCACTGTACCCCACAAAGATTTTGTTCACTGCACCCCACAAAGATTGTGTTCACTGTACCCCACAAAGATTTTGTTCACTGCACTCCAAAAGGATTGTCTTCACTGCACCCCACAAAGATTGTCTTCACTGTACCCCATAAAGGTTTTGTTCACTGCACCCCACAAAGATTGTGTTCACTGTACCCCACAAAGGTTTTGTTCACTGCACCCCACAAAGATTGTGTTCACTGTACCCCACAAAGATTGTGTTCACTGTACCCCACAAAGGTTTTGTTCACTGCACCCCACAAGGATTGTCTTCACTGCACCCCACAAGGATTGTCTTCACTGCACCCCACAAAGATTGTGTTCACTGTACCCCACAAAGATTTTGTTCACTGCACCCCACAAAGATTGTGTTCACTGTACCCCACAAAGATTTTGTTCACTGCACTCCAAAAGGATTGTCTTCACTGCACCCCACAAAGATTGTGTTCACTGTACCCCACAAAGGTTTTGTTCACTGCACCCCACAAAGATTGTGTTCACTGTACCCCACAAAGGTTTTGTTCACTGCACCCCACAAAGATTGTGTTCACTGTACCCCACAAAGATTGTGTTCACTGTACCCCACAAAGGTTGTGTTCACTGTACCCCACAAAGGTTGTGTTAACTACACCCCACAAAGGTTTTGTTCACTGCACCCCACAAAGATTGTGTTCACTGTACCCCACAAAGGTTGTGTTCACTGCACCCCACAAAGGTTTTGTTCACTGCACCCCACAAAGATTGTGTTCACTGCACCCCACAAAGATTGTGTTCACTGTACCCCACAAAGGTTTTGTTCACTGCACCCCACAAAGATTGTGTTCACTGTACCCCACAAAGATTGTGTTCACTGTACCCCACAAAGGTTTTGTTCACTGTACCCCACAAAGATTGTGTTCACTGCACCCCACAAAGGTTGTGTTCACTGCACCCCACAAAGGTTTTGTTCACTGCACCCCACAAAGATTGTGTTCACTGCACCCCACAAAGATTGTGTTCACTGCACCCCACAAAGGTTTTGTTCACTGCACCCCACAAAGATTGTGTTCACTGTACCCCACAAAGATTGTGTTCACTGCACTCCAAAAGGATTGTCTTCACTGCACCCCACAAAGATTGTGTTCACTGTACCCCACAAAGGTTTTGTTCACTGCACCCCACAAAGATTGTGTTCACTGTACCCCCCAAAGATTTTGTTCACTGCACCCCACAAGGATTGTCTTCACTGCACCCCACAAGGATTGTCTTCACTGCACCCCACAAAGATTGTGTTCACTGCACCCCACAAAGGTTTTGTTCACTGCACCCCACAAAGATTGTGTTCACTGTACCCCCCCAAAGATTTTGTTCACTGCACCCCACAAGGATTGTCTTCTCTGCACCCCACAAAGATTGTGTTCACTGCACCCCACAAGGATTGTCTTCACTGCACCCCACAAGGATTGTCTTCACTGCACCCCACAAGGATTGTCTTCACTGCACCCCACAAAGATTGTGTTCACTGTACCCCCACAAAGGTTTTGTTCACTGCACCCCACAAAGATTTTGTTCACTGCACTCCAAAAGGATTGTGTTCACTGCACCCCAAAAAGATTGTGTTCACTGCAGCCCACACACAGAAAAATGGATGTGGATCACTGACACCTGCCTATCTCCTATCCCACACCACACAGCAATATCGATTGTAGTTTGTAGAACACAGTTTCCCTAAAATTCAGCAGACTCTGTCCCTAACAGGATTGAGAAGAGATCGTAGATCAGGAGAACTAAGTGCAGACCCCACCCCACACAGCAATATCAATTGTAGTTTGTAGAACACTCTGACCCTAAAATTCAGCAGCAGCCTCTCCCTAACAGGATTGAGAAGAGATCGTAGATCAGGATTGAGTGCAGACCCCACCCCCCACACAGCAATATCGTTTGTATTTTGCAGAAGACACTGACCCTATAATTCAGCAGACTCTATCCCTAAAATGCCTACAACTCGCCCTGCCTAAACACTCCGACCTGTCCCTCAATTCTATCCGGACACAAATGGTTTTTTCCTGCCTATCTTTCCCTAATCAGCAGCCAGCACGTTGATGTGTGCTCTGTCCCTGATCTAAGCAGCATAATGACGCCGCTGCGGCTGCCTCGAACTTATAAAGACTTGGTCACATGCTTCAGACTGCCAATCACAGCTACTGAGACATTTGCAGGCATGGCTGGGATGGCTTAAGGCACACCAGTTAAACAATTGTTGATTGGCTGTTGAAAGCCCGCCATGAAAAGAGCGCCAAAGCATGCAAAACCCGGAAATAAAACGACCGAACACGGATTTTTACCCGAATATACAGTAAAGTGTCCGTGTTCGGGTAACAAAAATCCAATTATTCGGTACGAACACGAATAATACAGTCCGTGTTCGCTCAACACTAGTAATGTCACCATGTGCAAAGATACAGTATCTCTCAAAAGTGAGTACACCCCTCACATTTTTGTAAATATTTTATTATATCTTTTCATATGATAACACTGAAGAAATGATACTTTGCTACAATGTAAAGTAGTGAGTGTACAGCTTGTAAAACAGTGTAAATTTGCTGTCCCCTCAAAATAACTCAACACACAGCCATTAATGTCTAAACCGCTGGCAACAAAAGTGAGTACACCCCTAAGAACAATGTCCAAATTGGGCCCAAAGTGTCAATATTTTGTGTTGCCATTTATTTCATTATATTCACCATTATTTTCAAGCACTGCCTTAACCCTCTTGGGCATGGAGTTCACCAGAGCTTCACAGGTTTCCACTGGAGCCCTCTTCCACTCCTACACGAGGAAATCACAGAGCTGGTGGATGTTAGAGACCTTGCGCTCCTTCACATTTTGTTTGAGGATGCCCCACAGATGCTCAATGGGGATTAGGTCTGGAGACATGCTTGGTCAGTCCATCACCTTTACCGTCAGCTTCTTTAGCAAAGCAGTGGTCGTCTTGGAGGTGTGTTTGGGGTCGTTATCATGTTGGGATACTGACCTGCGGCCCAGTCTCCGAAGGGAGGGGATCATACTCTGCTTCAGTATGTCACTGTACATGTTGGCATTCATGGTTCCCTCAGTGAACTGTAGCTCCCCAGTGCTGGCAGCACTCATGCAGCCCCAGACCATGACACTCCCACCACCATGCTTCACTGTAGGCAAGACACACTTGTCTTTGTACTCCTCACCTGGTTGCCGCCACACACGCTTGACACCATCTGAACCAAATCAGTATCCTAGTCTCATCAGACCACAGGACATGGCTCCAGTAATCCATGTCCTTAGTCTGCTTGTCTTCAGCAAACTGTTTGCGGGCTTTCTTGTGCATCATCTTTAGAAGAGGTTTCCTTCTGGGACGACAGCCATGCAGACCAATTTGATGCAGTTTGCAGTGTATGGTCTGAGCACTGACAGGCTGACCCCCACCTCTTCAACCTCGGCAGCAATGCTGGCCGCCCTCATACGTCTATTTCCCAAAGACAACCTCTGAATATGACGCTGAGCACGTGCACTCTTTGGTCGACCATGGTGAGGCCTGTTTTGAGTGGAACCTGTCCTGTTAAACTGCTGTATGGTCTTGACCACTTTACTGCAGCTCAGTTTCAGGGTCTTGGGAATCTTATAGCCTAGACCATGTTTATGTAGAACAACAATTCTTTTTTTCAGATCCTCAGAGAGTTCTTTGCCATGAGGTGCCATGTTGAACTTCCAGTGACCAGTATGAGAGAGTGAGAACGATAACACCAATTTTAACACACCTGCTCCCCATTCACACCTGAGACCTTGTAACACTAACAAGTCGCATAACACCGGGGAGGAAAAATTGCTAATTTGCCCCAATTTGGACATTGTCAGTTGGGGGGTGTACTCACTTTTGTTGCCAGCGGTTTACATACAGTATTTATGGTTGTATGTTGAGTTATGTGAGGGGACAGCAAATTTACACTGCTATACAAGCTGTACACTCACTACTTTACATTGTAGCAAAGTGTCATTTCGTCAGTGTTGTTACATTTTTGTAAATATATTATATCTTTTCATGTAAGTGGTGTACTCAATTTTGTGAGATAGTGTATATGAAATATTTCATACTTTTTATATATTTTTTAACTAGTATATTTTTCATTGTTTTCCCTTTAAGTGGCATTGCCATTTGGGCCATAGGTGTGCTGTCACATCGAGTGCTTTGTGCCCGCGCAGTGGCGTCATCACGATGGAACACAGTGGCGTCATGCGTGTTCGTGTGTTTGCGCCGCCACACTTGTTTATGCGCCAACACGCATGCCAGGATGCAATATGGCGGCCATTTTTAAGCAATATTTATAGCATGTGGCGACAGGAGCCACTCACTATTTTTCCCCTGAAGCAGCCAGCCTGTGCCCGGCGAAACTGGTCAGGCGTCCCTATCATCCACCTCCCCTCACAGCCCCATTGGTGATCTGTTGGTGCAGGATTACGTGCTTTTGGGAAGTGCATTCCTCTGCATGAGAACTATGGTTCTACTTTTCCATGAAACTACTGTATGGAGTATACAATTAATTTGAACATTGAACTCCTTCTTCCCATAGCTTCATATGTCCACCATATATACGTAGGATCACCACTACCATCATTATCTTTGATTGTTTTGTTTTTGACTTATTACATATATTGATGTATATGGGGGCTTATTTAACAGGTATATTCAGTGAGAGAGGTGGATGTATGTTTTTAGGTGTGTATGATGTGAGTCTTGGTACCATTTTTAATGTATTACACAATTTGCACATATCCACTTTTTTGTGATACATTTTTGATTAGTTAAAGAAATATTAATTCATTACAGCCCAGTGAGTAACGTTGTATATACATTTTATGTATTTTTTTGTGGTTGAGTTTAAATCAGGTCTTTATCTTTAACTCCGTCTTTCCAGTTGCAAACTCACTGATACAGTGGGTACGGAAAGTATTCAGACCCCCTTAAATTTTTCACTCTTTGTTATATTGCAGCCATTTGCTAAAATCATTTAGGTTCATTCTTCTTCCTCATGAATGTACACATAGCACCCCATACTGACAGAAAAACACAGAATTGTTGACATTGTTGCAGATTTATTAAAAAAGAAAAACTGAAATATCACATGGTCCTAAGTATTCAGACCCTTTGCTGTGACACTCATATATTTAACTCAGGTGCTTTCCATTTCTTCTGATCATCCTTGAGATGGTTCTACACCTTCATTTGAGTCCAGCTGTGTTTGATTATACTGATTGGACTTGATTAGGAAAGCCACACACCTGTCTATATAAGACCTTCCAGATCACAATGCATGTCAGAGCAAATGAGAATCGTGAGGTCAAAGGAACTGCCTGAAGAGCTCAGAGACAGAATTGTGGCAAGGCACAGATCTGGCCAAGGTTACAAAAAGATTTCTGCTGCACTTAAGGTTCCTAAGAGCACAGTGGCCTCCATAATCCTCAAATGGAAGATGTTTGGGACGACCAGAACCCTTCCTAGAGCTGGCCGTCCGGCCAAACTGAGCTATCGGGGGAGAAGAGCCTTGGTGAGAGAGGTAAAGACGAACCCAAAGATCACTGTGGCTGAGCTCCAGAGATGCAGTCAGGAGATGGGAGAAAGTTGTAGAAAGTCAACCATCACTGCAGCCCTCCACCAGTCGGGGCTTTATGGCAGAGTGGCCCGACGGAAGCCTCTCCTCAGTGTAAGACACATGAAAGCCCGCATGGAGTTTGCTAAAAAACACCTGAAGGACTCCAAGATGGTGAGAAGTAAGATTCTCTGGTCTGATGAGACCAAAATAGAACTTTTTGGCCTTAATTCTAAGCGGTATGTGTGGAGAAAACCAGGCACTGCTCATCACCTGTCCAATACAGTCCCAACAGTGAAGCATGGTGGTGGCAGCATCATGCTGTGGGGGTGTTTTTCAGCTGCAGGGACAGGACGACTGGTTGCAATCGAGGGAAAGATGAATGCGGCCAAGTACAGGGATATCCTGGACAAAAACCTTCTCCAGAGTGCTCTAGACCTCAGACTGAGCCGAAGGTTTACCTTCCAACAAGACAATGACCCTAAGCACACAGCTAAAATGAAGGAGTGGCTTCACAACAACTCCGTGACTGTTCTTGAATGGCCCAGCCAGAGCCCTGACTTAAACCCAATTGAGCATCTCTGGAGAGACCTAAAAATGGCTGTCCACCAACGTTTACCATCCAACCTGACAGAACTGGAGAGGATCTGTAAGGAGGAATGGCAGAGGATCCCCAAATCCAGGTGTGAAAGACTTGTTGCATCTTTCCCAAAAAGACTCCTGGCTGTATTAGATCAAAAGGGGGCTTTTACTAAATACTGAGCAAAGGGTCTGAATACTTAGGACCATGTGATATTTCAGTTTTTCTTTTTTAATAAATCTGCAACAATGTCAACAATTCTGTGTTTTTCTGTCAGTATGGGGTGCTATGTGTACATTCATGAGGAAGAAGAATGAACTTAAATGATTTTAGCAAATGGCTGCAATATAACAAAGAGTGAAAAATTTAAGGGGGTCTGAATACTTTCCGTACCCACTGTATACTCCCACCGTTTAGAGTCATTTAGGGGTTATCTTAGAGTGCCTACTTTAGTGTTAATGTCTTGTGGTACATGTGTGTTCAGAAGCCTCGGATCCCCATCTGTGAGGAATAAGCTTGTGCAGCCCTTTTTGTGGTGGACTTAACTAGAGGTGAAAGGCACTCTTAAGAAGAGGTGATTGAAGGAGGAATTAGATCACTGTGTATAAATACATACACTATATTACCAAAAGTATTGGGACACCTGCCTTTACATGAACTTTAATGGCATCCCAGTCTTAGTCCTTAGGGTTCAATATTCAGTTGGCCCACCCTTTGCAGCTTCAACTATTCTAGGAAGGCTCTTCACAGGGTTTAGGAGGTTATCTATGGGAGTGTTTGACCATTCTTCCAGAAGTGCATTTGTGAGGTCAGGCACTGATGTGGACGAGGCCTGGTCG
This sequence comes from Pelophylax lessonae, assembly GCF_965119305.1. Lineage (NCBI taxonomy): Eukaryota > Metazoa > Chordata > Amphibia > Anura > Ranidae > Pelophylax > Pelophylax lessonae. Next base: position 111,119,218 of record NC_138773.1, on the reverse strand, counting down.
CAGTCTCCACTCTAATTCATCCCAAAGTCCAAGAGTTCCCTTCACTAAAACTAAGGGGCCAAGCCAAACCCCTGAAAAACAACCCCACACCATAATCCCCCTGCCACCAAAGGCAGGCATCCCAATACTTTTGGTAATATAGTGTAAGTGGTCCATATACTGTAATAAATTTGGAGTAGCATTATTCATTTTCAAGTCATTACAGAGCTCAAGGGAGATTTAACCTTTACATATGGAAAGGCTTCTTCACAGTAAGAGGACGGCCTAAATGGACGCTGCTGCTTTATCTGACCTCAGGCCATCTTTAGTTAGGGCAATGCTAATAAATAACGCTGTCCCACTGCGGGTTGGCATGCATTTGCGAAGTGGACAGATAGGGACAGGATGCCTGCTGGCTAGAAACAGTGCCCTTATCTCTAGGGAGAGGTTTTGGTTGAGGAGGGACAGTGCAGGGACACTACGCCTGGCTCTTCCATCTGAGAACCCTAGAGAATTGGGATGAGGACCTGCCTACTTGATTATTAGAGGCACCTGCACCACTGTACTGCCTGTCAGCCACCTCTTTCATTAGATGCTGTTCCAGTAATGTAGCCTACCAAAGTGTCCTCTCAAGACAATGTTTACAGTACTGCCAGCGCTGTTAAGAGCTGTTATATCCGGGTTGCCTGTAATATTGAGGCCCAGTTACCATAGTTTTGGGAACTGTAGGGGGTAATTGTTTTGCTTTGCCAAATAATATTTGTGCCACCTTTCTTGGTCTCTGTGTGCCTTTTCTCCATCTCGGTACCAATCAATTGTCCCTGCCCACAAGTGGAGATATTCATATAAATTCAACTATGTACAGTATATCTCTGGATAAATTGATCACCTTGACAAGCCATTTTCACCAAACAAAACCACGGGATGAATTGACTATTTTTGTGACTGGTTTACTTTAAAGTCTATGTGGTGATTTCTGCAGTACACTGAGCAGCTCAGCGTTTTTACCATGTTGTAGCCCTGGGTCAGTTAGTTTCTAAGCTGTAATTGCATTGCAACATCTGCAAACTGCTTATTGGTGGGGAAGTCTGAATAGGTCCCCAAGGCAAGACCTGTCTAATCAAATTTTATGGTTTGCTTTGTGTTGAGGAAGTTTATAGCCCCGGCAAATTTTCCTAGACCAAGATATATATATATATATATATATATATATATATATATATATATGTGTGTATGTATGTATGTGTGTGTGTATATATCTCCAAACATTTTGAGAATGACACAAATATTAATTTATTTAATACTTGCCCCCCTGTGCTCCCTTTCTGTCCAGCGATGTCCACAAGTCCCTCGGTCGTCCTGGGTAGGGATGATCGAACGGTTCGGGTCGACCATCGGTTCGACCCGAACATTGGCTGTTCGAGGTTCGGCCGAATTTAAAACTTTTTGCCTAAAAAGTTTGGAATTCGGCAACCAGAACCGACCAAAATGCAATGGGGCAGGAAATGGGCTTTAAAAGCCCATGATTGAACCAGAACCATTAGCAAAAGCCAATTGAGGGGGCAGGAGAATGCTAGGAATGTGATTGGAGTCACTAGGGGGTCCATAGGCCAATCATTAGTGAATACGCCCCCCAGTATATAAGATAGCCCCCGCCAAATTCCTAGCATTGTTATACAGGGACATGGAAGAGAGTGGAAGCAGTTTGTGGACTTCTGCTACAAAGTGTCATTTAGCATTTATTAGTGTGAGGAAAGGGATATCTAGTGTAGTTTGGGTGCTCTTTTACACTTTAGTTAGCTTTAATAATTTAGTTTCTGTAGGGAAAGTGTTAAGTGCCAGGGTGACCGTAGTGTAGTGTAGGGTAAACTTACAGTGACTGCTATGGCAGGGTGACCAAACCCTTCCATATCAGGGTGACCGCTATAGAGAAAAGCTAGTTTCTCTGAAGTCACTTTCGCTGCAGTAATATGGCTTCGCCCCTGTCAGCTTGCTTTTTGGCTGCAGGCGTCTATAGGGATTTTTGGAGCACGTTTGGAGTCAGGCATGACATCTGAACATGTGTATAGGGGGTGTATATATACACACCCATGTATGTATGTATATATACACCTGCACATATATAGGTGTGAAAGGAGCAGAAAACACTACTTGCGCTAATTAAATAATTAACACCAATATAGTTACGCTCCTATCACACCTATATATGTCTAAGTGTAAAATACATATAAGTATGTGTGTATATATACCACTATACACAAGTTCAGATGTTTTGCCTGTCTCCAAAGAACCCAAAAAAATGCCAAAAAAAACGTTAGCGCCAAAAAAAAAAAACGCCCAGGTGTGTTGTTGCAGGCATTTTTTTGGGGTTTTTGGAGGCAGGCAAAACATCTGAACTTGTGTATATGGGTATATATACACACATACTTATATGTATATATACACCTAGACATATATAGGTGTGATAGTAGCAGAAATATATGCTTGCGCTAATGAAATCATTTACACCAATATAGTTATGCACCTATCACACCTATATATGTCTAAGTGTTAAATACATATAAGTATGTGTGTATGTATACCACCACTATACACAAGTTCAGATGTTTTGCCTGCCTGAAAAGACCCCAAAAAATGCCCAAAAAAACACTTGCTACTAAACCGGCAAGGTGTGAAAAGAGAGAAGCCACTAACCTGTTCTATAAAAAGTGACAAAATACAAACAATCTTCTTTTTTTATGGTTCTGGACATGCTACAGAGCTGAAACTTCACAGGTAAAAATTTTAGACCCCCCCAGATACTAAATCCAAAGAAGTTTTTTTTTTTTTTTTTTTTTAATTTTTTTTTTTTCAATAATTGTCTCTCTATCAAAAATGACAATTTTTAAGAACTTTTTTTTTGTGTGATTAATAGTCCCTGGGGTGTGACCCAGAACCCTAGGCACTTTTTATGGGCATTTATTGGGTTTTAGGGCTTCAAAATGGTGTTTTTTTTATTACCGAAGTTTGGGTCCCATTGATTTCAATGGGGTTCTGAAATCCGGGCCGAGCCTTTGGGAGGTTCGGGTGTTCTGGTCGAACCAAACTTTTCAAAAGTTCGATCATCCCTAGTCCTGGGACTCTCCCTTCTGATTGGCTGAGATCCAGCCGCAGCGCCATTTGATCCCGTGGTTGTCAATCAGTCAGTGAGCCAATCCCGAGAGAGAGGGGGGAGGGCCGAATGGCAGCTCAATGTCTGAATGGACACATGGAGCTGCAGCTCAGCTTGGGTGCCCCCATAGCAAGCTGCTTGCTGTGGGGCCACTCAATAGGAGGGTAGGGCCAGGAGCAGGAACGAGGAGGGTCCGGGCTGCCCTGTGCAAAACCAACTGCACAGAGGAGGAAGGTATAACATGTTTGTTATTATTATTATTATTATTAATAATAATAATTTTTTTTTTTTTTTTTTTTTTTAGAGACTTTACAATCACTTGAAGTATAATTACAAGCATTGCATGAGTGTCAAAGGCTTTTAATGACAATTACATGAAGTTTATACAAAGAGTCAATATTTGCAGTGTTAACCCTTTCAAGGC